>NC_092587.1:97410000-98035000 GCF_047663525.1 Anas platyrhynchos | reverse complement strand
TATATATATATATGTAAAGAATGATAGGATGGACATACCACTTCTGGCTTTTAAGAGACTTTTCCTTCTATATATACCTGAATCCTCAGAGTGCAGAGTTCCTGTGCACCCACAAATGCACAGAGAGGCAGTGGCTTCCTAGAGCCTGCATCTTTCCAGGCACTCTCCACAACAGGTGCTTGTACTTGTACCAATACAGAGGGAGAAAAGGTGTGGTGCGGTTTAGACTTGTACTTTAAAAAAAAAAAAAAACACTTTCAATTGAGATGCTTTTTCTCTTTCCTTTCCACTGATCCTCTTTGAAAAGAAAACATCCAGCTTCATTGTAGATACTTTTTAATGCTAGTTGTACAAAGGTATGCTAAGGAACATAATAATTTTTTGTATTTCACTTGCAATCCAGTGGTTTTTTACAGCCAAGATATCTTAGAATTTGTCCTCAAATAAAAATTACACCATTTTAACTACAATACATTAAAGCAATACAGACCCTATAGTGTTATTATTCTGATATGAATGTATCTATTGATACACACACAGAGAAAAGTCCTGTAACCAACTGACAGTGCCTGTACACATGTAAATATGGAACAGCTCCAATCCAGACTCAAATTCTTTTGCGATTCTTCTAAACAAAGCTGTATACTTTTGTAACCAATGCAACACATCACTTTGGCATTAAGCTCTACAGAAGATGTGCAAATATCCTAGTGTTCACCTAGTATTCACAAAGTAAATCCTAATCTGGACTGCTGTCTCATTTGAACATTAAGTGCTGTTTGTTGATTCACATATCAGAGTGTTTTTAAAGAAATATGTCTTGTGTTTTATGCTTTTAATAACAATGAAGAGCTGCAAATCACACTTTTCATATAATAATATTGATTTCAAACAGCTCTTGCTAAGACATAGAGCCAAATAAAATATTTGAAATACTCAAGTGCACATAACATTTTCCCTATTTCCCTCTTTACTGGCTAACTTTACGTAGTGATAGGATAATGCCACAAATACCATGGCACTATGCCACGTGTTAAAAGAGTGCACATGCTCTCTAGTGATGGTTTAGCTCTGCACCTGTAGGCTTTTGGGATGCAAATCACCAAAGCAATACATTACATATAAGGTGAGAAAACTTAAATTCTAGAAGATGGGAGTAAGGACACTGGCCTCAATGGAAATTGGAGTGAGTTCTCAAGTCCCAGTTCCTTAGATGCAGCTCAACAACTTAAGCTTTAAGCATGAAGTCTCCAGATATTTGGAACTCAGATTCAGAGGGAGAGAAACAGGCACAGTGGTGCTGTGTGGTATTTTCACAACACATCTTCAAAGATTGGCAGGGAGCCAGCACAAAAGTATTATTACCAAAGAAAAAAGAGACTTTCACTTGATAAAAAATGTAATGTCCCTCAAATTGAAACTCTTTTATTTCTTCCTTATCCCAAATTTTCTTCACCCAAAACATCAAACATATTTCAAGTATCTAGTTTATTTATTTCTGCATTACAACTACATTACAACTACAAAAGGATTAACAAAGAGAATGTTAAACAAAATGACTCCACACAACGAAAAGCCACTTTTTATAGAAAAAAAAATATTCTAAATTATTCTATCTTACAGAGAAAACAAAACAAAACAAACAAACAAACAACAAGAAAACAAAACACAAACATTAAAAAGCATTTTTAAGAACTGCAAAGATTTCAAGGTGTCTCTCAGCCCCTCAGGTGCAGTTTTGCCCGTCTAACTCCATGGTCTGACAAGGGCTCCTAAAATCAGCCTTGATTACAGCATACTGTTAAATCCTTCAATTCATTTGGTATTAATCACTTAAAAAATATATTAGAACTCTTAACCTCAGTGTACCCATGTATTGTAGATATTGAACATACAATTTGAATTTTGAATTATAGAAGTGAAGATTTCTCAGCACAGTACTTCCTAGGTAAAAGCCTTATCAAAGGCAAAATAGGACATTTTCTATGTTGAGGCTTCTGTGTCTGTGCTGAGGCTTGCTTCACTTGAATACTAACACTAGGAAGAAGAATAGCTCATTAAAGAATGCCGTGCCAATGTACACATTGTAACACTGTATTTGAGCTTTTCCATGTTTCTTAGGGAAGATAGTTTTATAGATGGTCACTAGTTTTTTTGTTTGTTTGTTTGTTTTAACAGATTTAATACTTTTGTTTGTTTGTTTGCTTGGTTGTTTTTGTTTTGTTTTGTTTGTTTGTTTGCTTCCAAGTTGGTTTTCTTTTAGAAGTGCTATATTAAAGACGGTAGTCTCTATTTAACATGACTCCTCACACATTTGTTTCCCTGGAGTGTTTTCATTACCTGTGCTATAAAATTCTGGGTCAAACTCCCTATTCTAAGAGGGTGCTTGACACCAAAGCTTGTTAATCAATCCATTGAGGCATAAGAAGTGGGAAGTTACCTAAAACACTATTTCTGAAATTGTAGAATACCTCCCAGCTGGTTGATCAGGTGGCATTTTGTCCACATGTACCACTGTTACATGTTATAGAAACTGGAAATCTGTGAAGTCACATCCCTAAAGAGGAATAAAAAAGAATACGGGGGGGGGGGGGGGGGGAAGGGGAGTCTAAAAAAGTAAGGCTTTTTCCCTACTATACTTAGTGAAAGAGAAATTGAAATTTTAGGTTAGCTCAAAACCAGACACGGTTTTGTTCTAGCTCTTTAGAAACCTTTGGGAATATGAGTTGTAATATTTCACTTTAGCAATATCACATAATTTCTACCTTTTCTTTAGCAGTGAACTGTTAGTCAACTTTAATCTGAGTTAATACCGTATTTAATTCCTCCAAGAACTGCAATTCTAGGATATAAATCTACCACTTCTATGTACCCCAGTTTCTACCACTCCTTTTCCATGTCAAAACAATGATAGAATTGACATATTCAGAGGCATATGGTATAGTGCTTGTTTATTTACTTTTGCAACTACAGAACACAGAGCATCACTGATGATGTCAGTCACAAATCATGTCAGCAGAAGTGTTTACAGCTACTCAGGTTGCTTAGGAGAGAAATTAAGTTGCTTTTTACAGCTGGCAGAGAGCTACACTCTTCTTGCATGCCACTTGAGGAACCAGTATTCAAACGTGGTGGTCAGATTTAAAGAGGAAAGCATCTCTGCATCTAAGTGCATATGAACATCACAAACTGCAAGGCAAGGTCTGTAATGACTGCCATTAAATCCACACAGCCATTTACCCCTCCTCAGTACTTTCTGTTTACTTTAGGGCAATTTACCATAACACTTAGCCATTAAAAACAGCTGTACCTAATGTTAGGGCAAGGATGGCCTATGACATGTTTCAAAATCTAAGCAGGCACACATTCAAAATTTTTGTTACAAAGGCTGCTCAAGGTCTTTATGATTGCTCTCTACTTTGGTATCAGCAAAAGGTAGCACTATCTTGGCTAGATAATCTGCTATTTAGGACTCAAAATATTTGTGCTGAGAGATTTTACTCTCAAACGGGTAAAAGCATTTCATTTTACTTTTTGCTGTTTAATTGATTCGAGAGAAGCTTTATGAGGAAGACATTTAATTGATGGAATCCCACTTACTAGTGTATGTTGAAAAGTTGTTAACAGGGAGATTGTTTCACACCTAAACGATGGATACATATGGATGTTGCACTACCGGTTTTGGTTTTGAGTGGAAAAAAGTTATTTACAATCTTGTCCACGAGGTGGCAGGACAAGGTAACTAAAGCTGCGTTGATCCCTTCTTGTCAAGTTGGAAAGCAGGGACAAGAACAGCTTTCAATAATTAATAGACCCGTTACGCGCCGGTAAGTACAAGAGTTACTGTAAGTAAAGATGAAAAAGTCTGGATCACGAATGAATGGGTTACTGAAAAATAGGACGTCCTCTCTCAGAACACTTTTTTTTTTTTTTTTTAACTACTGCTTATGCATGTGTAATATCTGCAGTTATATGCACAGTCCGTGTTTAAGAAAACCCAACCTGCAACAGCATTCCAGTACTGTAATTAGTAGCTAGTGGTTAATTTCACTTTTTCTTCCAACTTCGTTTCAGCTTCACTTCATATAAAGTAGTTTTACAATAATCAAATTATCCAAAGGCAACAATTAAAAAAAAAAAAAAATGCAGTAGCAAATTATATCTATATATATATATATATGTATATAAATCAGCCACCCAACTGAAAACTGTCGCTAATGTTCACACTTTGTAACTGGTATACTGGAATACCAAAGATTTTTACTGAGAAATTGCATTACTATTTTAAACTTATCCATATTGCAACAACAAGAGAACTCAGGCTACAATACCAGATTTTGTACAGAAAGAGTTGGTCTTTAATTTGAGTTAAAAATAAAAAGAATGAGTAATGAAAAAAACAGCCTCTGCCCATGTTTCCTAGAATTGGTGCTTTGTTCTTCCCCTTTTAATTATTTCAAACTCTATTTGTCACTCAGTACGTTTTTCTTTCTTTCACAACCACTGTTCAGAGCAAAAAGGATCAGTCTCTCAGGAATTACAGATTGATTAGACACCAGCGATTAATCAAAATTAATAGAAGTTGTCTGTTACAATGATTATTAAATGGTATTCTCTTAATTTTGCCTCAGTAGAACACAAAATAAATTTAGATACATTATTCAAATTTCTCAAGCCTGATATCTTGACCAATAAATATCCAGAAATAGTGTTTTTAATAAGTCTGTAGTTCAAGTAAATGGAAAGCCAGGCTGCCTAATACTATTAGTTATTCAGATGTTTAAATGATATTTTTTTTTGTTTCTAGAAGCACAACTACCACATTTTTGAGTTACATCTGGAGAAAAGGCATGAAGTAAACAAGCTCTTTTTTGTTATACACAGTATAGAATATAGATACCCTAAACGTGCATTAAGCACTTTATAAAACCAAAAACCTTTGCAAGTATCGCTTTCTGCAACAGAAGACCAAGCCATCCCATGGGCAGCCAATGACAGAGCTCTGCTGCAGATCCCTGGTTGTTCTGCTCATGGGAGAGCTGTGAGACAGTGGACTGCTAGTAATAAGGAACTTTCACCCAAGTTAAATGACTATGAGAGAATGACAATGGAGAATTAGTAGAGACTAAGGTTTCTTCACACTCCATCCTCAATTATTAAGCTTGGAAAAAGAGCAAGCAAACAAAAGCAGAACTTTTCTACAGAAAAACAAGATTTGGTGTGGAAGACCTCATGACTTTTCTGTCTGACCTGATTTCTCTCTAGTGTAATATCCCAACCTTGCCCAATTCTCTAGCCTGTTAAATGAACAGTCTTATTCATTGCAGAACATCTATACCATGGAGCATTAGAGACCTTACCCAATATAAGTGACTGCAGAAAGTCAGTTTTCCCCATATAACAACAGAAAGCCAACAGGCAAGATGCAATGTGAACAAAATCAAGGCAGCTGTGGGCACAACAGCCCTGAAATCAGACTTTATCACATTAAACATTGACGCTTTGTACCAGGAGCAGGAGGAAAACACCTGTTGCATACATGGGCAGAGGCACTGAGTGTAACAAGGTTGTGAAGGCAGGAGGCACAAATCTAACTGAAGCAGAACACTCTGACATCTTCCCTGTTCCTCAACTCTGTGAATGTTTCACAGCCAGAGAGAAAACCCAGCTTTTGTGAGAGCAAAAAAAAAAAAAAAACAGAGGCAGGGAAGCCAAAGATGGTGGCAAGTCTGACAAGATGTGACAGTTTCCTTCCCTAGTCCACTCCTGTCTCCAGATCATCAGATGTTCACCAGCACTTTTATTACATCATTCATACTTTGCTTCTAATCAGATGGACTTAATTCTCTCATTAGCACTACTTCAATGAGTGCTGCTATGAAGCACTGGAAGTGCCAAATTTGCAGTTACTGAGCAATGCACGAAGATGTGTTTGCCATTTACTGATTGCTTGCAGTTTGGGCCTTAAAACCTAACTGAACACAAACCAATCACTTCTGTAAATCTAAGGAAATTGAGATATTCCATTTCACGGATTTACTGAGGAACCTTAGCAAGGTGAGAGCTCAGTCGCACACTGTACTGCTTTGGTCTCCCTAAGGGGTCCAATAGGATACATGCAGTTCCAAAGAGAAAGGTCATGAAATATTAACTTATTTTACAAAAACAGAATAAAAATGCTGCCTTTAAAAGATCTTCTTAACTTGCATCAGAATTGAGTACTATAGGGTAAACTGTTTTGCTTTGCCATTAACTTTAAAAGCATGCAATTTTAGTACTCCACTGCAGCAGAGAGGATCTAAATTAGCCTGTGTTCAGCAGAAGAGTGGTGGCCTTATCTGAAGGTCTCTTGGCTCCCACATTCATTAGCTACCTCTCTGCAGGTGCTCCTTGGATACAGAACAAACCGTATCAACCTCATCTAATTTCCCACTCTGACAGGGTAACAAAACTTGGGAATAAGAGAGAAGTAAACTTGGTATCTTGATGATAGTAAGACATGACTGTGTCCTGGGTGACATTCCTATTAGGAAGGAGGGCTGCAAGGCAAGTTCAAAATTGTATATATATTAAAAAAATAATAATAATAGTAAAAAGTTGCAGGGATTATTAGTGATTTGTTTTCTAAGTGGAAGGAACGGAGGCAGTGTTGTAGGGGAAAGTGTCCTTAGTCAGTCTAACAATAGGAGAGCCAGTGTCCTTAGTCAGTTTGGAAAAAGGACCATGCTGACAAGGAATTCAAATGCAAAAAACATACAAGTATCACTCAGAAGGATTATGCAAACTGCAGAAAGCCTTCTGAGAAAAGATCCTTTGAGATACAGTGCAAAAATTCCTTCGAAGGAAAAGCATGGGGCTTTGTGTTTGGGCAAGGATAAGCAAGTTCAAAAGACAGGATAGGAAACTGGTCAGGAAGCAACTTTGCTGAAGATGATTTGGGATTAGAACAGATTACACGATGAAGACAAACAGAATGAAAAGCAAAACTGGGGTATGTAAACAGGAAGCCTAATCCTGTCATTTTTTTTCTGAACTGGTAAAGTTTGCATTGGAATACACAGTTTTCAGCATCACAGTACAAGAAATAATGTGATAAAGCATCATAAACAATAGGTCTGAAAAATATTGTTGGTACAGAATACATAATTTATGAAGAAAGACTTTCTCTTTTCCTTACCTCTCCCCCTTATGAGCAGTTAATTAAGTTTTCAGATAGAGAAGAGACTTAGCAATGCCATTTTGCCACACTGAGGCATTCTAGGAAAAAGGAATCATAGAAGTATGGATCCCTTATGCCAGGTCAGAAATGCTTTAGACATCTGAGAGTATATTACAGATAACAGCCTGTTGCAAACTTCCCACAAAATTAGAGAGATGAATAAAAAACTTCAGAGACAAATGTTAAAATTCTGTGATTAAAAGACATTGGCTTCCTCTGTGTAGGATGGAGAACAAATGTAGGTAATAAAGTGCCCAAAAGAACTTAAGTATAATAGAGTTATCTTTGGAGATTCACTAAGGCAAGAATTATTTAGGTTAAGATACTGCTATTTTAGCCAAAATTTTGAGAGGTAGATTTTTGAAATTCTTCAAAATTTTAAAGACCTTAGAGAAAAACTGATCATTAAATGGTACCAAATAGAGCTATCATAAGTTAATAACATGAGATAGGCAAATAAAGCTTATATTTTAAAAAGAAAAATCTAGAAAGTAAGTTAGTTTAACTGGACTAAAAACTCAAACATCTGAATATTAATTTAATCATGGTAGGGATAGTACAGCCTGAGGGAGGGGATCGGTGATGTTGCCACATCCTTGTATGAAGAGAATACAGGACCAACATTATTTACCTTCAAGAAGAAAATAAGAGCTAAGATGGCAGAAATAAAGGGTTAGTTACAAAGTCTAGCAAAGGGACTAATCCTAAGGAAAGCTTTGTGTTATTGGTCATCAAGTGATAGATAGATCATAGTGATTGGTCATCAAAATAGAAGCACTGCTATAAGTGTAGTCAGAACTTATGAAGCAAATTAATAGAAATAACACTTCTATTTCACAGCATACACTGGGAGAGCTGGGGGGAGGGAATGTGTGTGTGTAGGGGGAAGCAATATAAAAAGAAGTTTGTTTATAGAGCAGAAGAGGGGAATTTAAGGTAAAAATTAATCCAGTCAAATTCTTAGACTATACAAACATTTATCTTCATTTTTAAGAAAGTAATTCTGAATGGGGAACATAGGATCAGTAGCTACTGAAATGAGGAGTCATTACATGTAGTATAGAAACACATTTCCAAAAATTTGCACCCAGTACATTCAAATCAGAACTGTGTCATTTTTTTCCCAGAATACAGATAGATTTATATTTGAAATTACAGGTCCTCTTGGGTTTGAAGGTGTTTAAAAGATATCAAAATAAGGTAGCTGAAAAAAACAAGATCCGACAGTAGCTATAAATAAAAAGAAAAGAGAGACCTGTTAATCAGTGTTCTGTAATGACCAAGGGCTATGACCAAGTTTGGAGGAGGTAATTAGAAACAGACATAAATAGGAAAAAGGGAGAAAATGCAGCATGCATTCACTGAAGATATCTTAGATAAGCAAATTCGTTTTCCTTAAGATAGCAGTTTTCCCAGCAAAGGAGTTGATTTAATCCAGAATATGCTTAGCGTATTTGATCTGATCTAATATGCACAAAATTTATTTACTATCTGTAACATTTATTAACATGGCAACTAGGAGAAAAATTGTAAAAGGGGTTAAGAACTGGCTAAGAGAAAAATGACAATGGCATCTGCTGAAAGGGAAACTACATGCATGGAGGCAAATTATGAGTGAAGCTCTGCAAAAATGGGTGCTAAGTATTTATTTAAAGGTGGTAATAAAAAAAAAATCTACAATGTATTGCATAATTGCTATGGATGATACTATAATTCACTGGGAAACAGAAAGTGATTGAAGAGTCGTGATGCATGGAGTTAAATCCAGTTGGAGGCTGGTCACTAGTGGAGTCCCCTAGGGCTCAGTACTGAGGCCAGTTCTCTTTAATATCTGTACTGATGATCTGGATTAGGGGATCGACTGCACACTCAGAAAGTTTGCAGATGACACCAAGTTAGGTGCATGTATCGATCTGCTCGAGGGTAGGAAGACTCTGGAGGAGGATCTGGATAGGCTGGACCAATGGGCTGAGGTCAACTGCATGAAGTTCAACAAGGCCAAGTGCTGGGTCCTGCACCTGGGGTGCAATAACCCCAAGCAGAGCTACAGGCTGGGAGATGAGTGGTTGGAAAGCTGCCAGGCAGAGAAGGACCTGGGAGTATTGGTTGATAGTCGGCTGAATATGAGCCAGCAGTGTGCTCAGGTGGCCAAGAAGACCAACAGCATCCTGGCTTGCATAAGAAACAGTGTGGCCAGCAGGACTAGGGAAGTGATTGTCCCTCTGTACCCAGCTCTGGTGAGGCTGCACCTCAAGTACTGTGTTCAGTTTTGGGCCCCTCACTACAAGAAGGACATCAAGGTGCTCAAGCAAATCCGGAGAAGGGCAACAAGGCTGGTGACGGGTCTGGAGAACAAGTCTTAAGTGGCTGAGGGAGCTAGGATTGTTCTGCCTGGAAAAAAGAAGGCTCAGGGGCAACCTTATCACACTCTGCAGGTACCTTAAAGGAGGCTGTAGTGAGGTGGGGGTTGGTCTATTCTCCCAGATGCCTGGTGACAGGATGAAGGGGAATGGGCTAAAGTTGCACCAGTGAAGTTTAGGTTAGATATTAGAAAGAACTTCTTTACTGAAAGGGTTGTTAGGCATTGGAATGGGCTGCCCAGGGAAGTGGTTGAGCCACCATCCCTGGCTGTCTTTAAAAAACGTTTAGATGTAGAGCTTAGTGATATGGTTTAGTGGAGTTAGGTCAGAGGTTGTACTTGGTGATCTTGGAGGTCTCTTCCAACCTAGATGGTTCTGTGATTCTGTGAAATATGCAAAAAGGTCTGGATGAACCTGAGGAATGGAGTAAAAAGTAATAAGAAATAAAATATGGAATTAAAGATCATTCACTTAGCAGGTAATAACAACGTTTCCTACAAATCCGTGCTCAAGTATCAGAAGAAGAAGGAAGATCAGTTGTCCTACAGAATGGTGAATCCAGCGATAATGCATCACTGTGAAAGGATAAATCTGATAAATCAGGGTATATTTTCTATAGAAATAGGAAAGTACAAAATACTAATAAACTCTTCACTACAGATACAAGACATTTGAACTGTAGGGAAATTCATCCAAAACCACAAACAGGTGTAAACCACTGAGACCACTGGTATGAAAATTAAAAACTGTCCAAGAAAGAATGATTCACTAGGCCTACTAAGATGAAGTGGTTGCTGTCTACCCAAATGAAATAAAAACATCAAGGGAGCAGAAGACACATTTAAACTAAGGGGCATCACCTAATGGGCTTAAGCAGATCATAAATTAAGTTTGACCAGAAATTTGAAGGTCATACACTAGAAAAGTGATATTCTAGAGCAAGTACTTATCAAAAGTAGCCAGGAGAAGAAATCTTTTCAGAAAAGGGATAAGTGACATGAATGTTCATGACAGCCAAAATTGTGACTCTTTATCTAAATGGTCATTTAGGGTCCAAAATCCAGATTGGAATATGAATTTATGCACTTTTGTATTAAGAGCAGCCAGCATAGTTGTGAAAGGTTTTCTAAACGAGTCCAAGTTCTGTAGGTTAATTTTGATTTGGGAGTTGGGTCAATCTTCTGGTCAGAGTTGTTTTTCTTCTCTTCTCCATCTTAAATATGATTCAGTTATTGCTAACATGTGCTGTGTCTGAGTAGCAGGAGGAAACTGTTCTGCCTCTGAAGCACAGGATTAAAAAAAAATACAGCTGGCTTGTGTATACACTTGAAAAAAAAATGATTTTGCCGGTATTATTCCCTTAGAAGTGTTGGGCAGCTTGTACTATTAATGCCATATCATTCTTTGAAGGCAGATTCTGATATCTGGGCCAGGAGAAAAAATAACTTTCATCTTTTAAAAGAATTAGTTGCTGGTGCAAGAGGTCATTACAACATTTTCCTGTGAATCATGGTCTGGATAATAAAGCCAATAGTATAACAAGACTTTGCATCCCACTATTGCCCTGGGATTCTAAAGAATGCACATCAAAAAAAAACAACTCAAATGCAAATTATCTGTGACTGCACTCCACACCATTGCTATTGTTAAAACAATCAGTAAAATTCCAGAGATAGAAACACTTATCACATCAGTGATACACAAAAAAAAAAAAAAAAGGAACTGACAAAATGCCATAAACATATTTTTATTTGTTTTTGTTTGTTTAATTCAGCTTTATATAACAGGATATGATCAAAAATGTTTATATCACATTATTTTCATAGGCTGAAAAGTCACAGTGGAGGATCTTGGACCTTACAAACAGTATGTCATAAGACTCACCTATTCATGCAACCTCACATCATCAAGTTTACTCTACAGTCTGCCCTCTAGTCAAAAATTCTGAGGTATCTCCACGTATTTCAAATGATAAGTCACAGAAGAAAACAGAGTGCAGCTCAGGGCTGAAGCTTTAGTATATTTGTGAGGCACAATGTCAAGACTTAATCGTTTCATTTTGGGGAAGTGGCATAACTAAGATACAAGAATCAAAGCTAGACCCAGACAAGTCAGCAGGATATCTGAAGCCATACCCAGGGATCTACTAGACTCACTCAGTGCTGCCACTTGAGGAATGTCCTAGTCATGGGGTTTGCTAGGAGTGCACCCCACTCTGCAACACAGTGGGACACAACTGCCTCTCTCGGTAAGTGCAAGGACTGCTTTCCTTGACTTGAACAGGAACATTCTCTCACCACTGCTTCACAAGATGCCACTGCCAGATGCTGGCCCCTGCTCATGCACAGGTGACCCTCCAAGGCACCTGAGTGCAAAACATCCCTGCACTACTGCCATCACGGCCTGGGCTGAGAGCCAGAACAAAGCCCCGGGCTTTCAGTAGGCAGAAATCCTCCCTTTTTGTCTTTTTTTTTTTTTTTTTTTTTTTAACCTTTGTTTGTGAATTTAGTACAGGCACCTAAATCCATTAACTCAAAATGTCAAGCAAGTGACTAAGGCCACCAAATGTACCTTGCAAGAAGCTCACAAATGTGAGCCACAGGTATGCTGTTCAAGTATCCTGGACAGCAGTCACCTGCAAGATCAGCCTGAATTCTCTTTCACTTTCCAAGCTGTTGGGGAAGCAGAACTTCACCAGACATACAGACCCACTGAGACACTTGCCTTAGCTACATTCCTATGTCAGTTTTGGGGTTGAATGCTGCAAACTTTTGTTACTGATCAACCAAATAGCTCAGGTCCAAGCTTGCCTAAGAAGCATGAGTATAAATATGCTGACTTCTCATTTCATGCCTCAGCATCTTCCGATTAAGAAAACAAGTGTAGACCTCCTCAGGTACTTTAAATTATAGTCATATTCACTACATCAATTATAATCCTGATTATAATTCTGTATTTTACCAAAAAAAACAAAAAAAAAAAAAACAAAAAACAAAAAAAAAAGCCTTGTAATGTTCTTGGTTGTGTTGTATCAAGAGTCATTCTACACTACATTGCTCAGTATTTTTTCAAGGTGTAAAATACTGGGAAAAACACATGCATGTGAGCCATTAGAAACTGGACCACCATAGAGAAAAACAAGATCTTTGGTGGGTCTTCCTCTGTGGTTAAAAAGAAAATAATAATAATAATTTAAATTCAACCTCTGCTTCTCCTTTCTGAATGACTTGCTAATGTTGATAATATTTCCATCACTTCATCTTTTTTTTTCTTCCCCATCATTTCTTTACTTACAAGAAAAATTATCAAATTACTAGACAACTTACCATATCAAGGTAAAACTTTTTAACATTTCTTAGCAATTAATTGGGATTTTTTTAAAAAGACAATATCCCAAACAGCAAAAATTCTTACACAAATGTCACTTGTTTAATGAAGCGCATCCTGTATCATAGGGCAAAGAGATATTTCTGTATTTTCTTTAAACATACATATCAAAAACAATTTTCAATAAGCCAGGGCCCAAAACACCCAAATGGACAAAAGTCAGTTTACAGGGCATCCCACAGTAAAATCAAGGTTTACTTTTATATACATTACATGTATATATTTACATGCACAAATATATATACACTAATAAAGCCATGCATACGTAAAACATCTTTCTTTACAAATGTGAGATACCAGTCTTTCACCAGTGAGCATTCCTCACAATACAGGTCTGCAGGTTGCAGATAAAGATTTACAGTATCATCTTCATTTCCCATAGGGCCTTCTGAGTCCTTAAAGATAACACCAACAGAATTTTCTATCCATAAAAACTGTAATTTTAGCCATATTTTCCTGCAGTTATTCCCTTTCCTAAATTCTGTCACTCAACTTTCACCTCTTAGTTCACAAGTGCCTGGTGAGTGGTGCCTCACCATTACTTCATAAACACGGTAGTAGCAGAAAAAGGCTATCTTTTCTCAAATCAAAGAGAGAGAGCAAGTGTACCTTGTTAAGTCAGACTGCCCTGAGTGATAATGGAGTT
Organism: Anas platyrhynchos; assembly: GCF_047663525.1. Classification (NCBI taxonomy): domain Eukaryota; kingdom Metazoa; phylum Chordata; class Aves; order Anseriformes; family Anatidae; genus Anas; species Anas platyrhynchos. The sequence goes on along the minus strand of NC_092587.1, from coordinate 98,021,388 downwards.
CTTTCCTATTCAAGATCAGAATACAATCCAGAGCATCACATTCTTAGGACATTTTCCTGCAGTTGCTGTCCAAATGAGTACAGTGTACTGTGGCACACAGTCACCTCAGAGAAGATGCTGTCCCATATATGCAAGCAATTATTTCTCCTAATAAACCTCTTTTTAGGGAATTTGATCAGATCTCAAAAGAAAAAATCTTTCAAAGACTAATGCATAAATTATGAAGCACTGATTTTTCTTTATGTTTCTTCTCAGGTAGCCAAGTAGATGAAAACACAGTGATTCTAGCCCAAGACATGCTTTATCTTGAGGAAAATTAAATCTGAAAAGCGGAATTCTTCCTTATATGGAATTAAAAATCCATGGCCAGCTCTCAGAGTTTCATCTTCTTCGCAAGCACCATTCTTGCAATGGTGCAAAGTACTGAGAAACAGCTCCTCCTAGACAGAACATCACAAGTTTTGCTGACTGATATTTCCATTGCTTCTCCCTTTGATGCAGATGCCTTGCTGAATAACATTTTCATTTTGTCTAGAACTATGACAACCAGGGCAGCTGCCAGAAGGCAGCTTTGGTTGACAACTCAAAAGACTGATTCTCAGGCAAAACAATTAGTGGTAACTGCTCTTTTCCAGGGAGGCAGACTTTTTGGCAAATTGCACGACTAAGTCAGAGAATTCAGACGAGAAATCCAGCCTGCTTTGCCCAAAGGAAGGAATGCAGGTTTTTATAGCATGGAAGAAGGAATTCTTTTGGTCTCTCACTGTAGCTCCAAATACCAAAGCTGCCTGTGGCAAGGGTCTGCCCTGAAGAGTACTCCACATTAGCAAGGTAGGCATGGTGCTGACAGAGCTACTCAGGGTGCCTCGCCATCACAAGCTACCCACAGAAGAAGCAATGCTGAAGCTTTTCTGTGAGTGTATTGCAGTAACAGACTTGTGACATCCTAGACCCAGTGCTGCCCACCCAAGCACATCTGCTTGCTTTACTGGGTCATGCACCCCTCCACTATCCTACAGAGAAATATGTTTTATAACGGGGTCCCATGCCACAAAGGTCAAATTCAGGAGGTTGGTTTTGAGGTAGAGCCAAACAACATTTATCATCATTCCCACCCAGCATAACCTGCTCCTTCAAGGGTACTACAAACTCTGAACCACTTTGGACTCGCACTCAAAGTCTTTCCAACATCCAACACCCCACCCCTACCCCCCCTTTCTTCTCTCAGTCCATATTATTAAATACCCTTTCTAGGCACCGACCCCATATTCCTCCAGCACAGAGAGGTAGCATCAGCTACACCTAGGAAAATTGTACTTTACTCATTATCAGCACACTAGCAATTGCATGGTGAAGTCCTCCCACAGAATTTACTTAGATCACTCCCAGAGAGTGGCTGAAATTGGTTGTGAATTTCTGAGCTTAAGCTGCGTTTTTCCTTCCCTGCTCTTCAATTTCAATTTGATTTTTGGTCTGACTTTCCCCTCCTCACATGTCCCATGTAGATACAGTGGCCATTTGTAGCTTTTTACATTAATTAGCACTGAGAGTTGGTGCCCATTTGTAAGAACCCTCTTATCTGATATGTAATCCTGTAGACTTGTTGAAGATACCTGTGTTAAATTATTATTTTTTTTTTTTTACATTTGTTGCTTTTTGAAATATTTCAGATCTATACTATGTTATTGGTATGTTTTATTAGAAATCTATTAGATAGATGTTCTGTATCTACTCTCTCTGCCAACAGTTTACAAGTACAGCCCAAACATACAGGCCAGTTTAAACAAGATGTAAAACAAAACAATTAAGAGGATTCTGTCCCCAGGAAACTTGCAGACTAAATCATATACAAACTGTGTTGGTTTATTTCTAGCTAAGTCAGAAGTCTAATGGAGTTTAAGAAGACGTGCACACACAGAGAAAATTTTTGCCGACAAAATATTCATTCAAATTATCTGTTATAATCAAGAGGGGGAATTTTATTTTCCTTCCTATATTTTTACTTTAATGGTTTGCATAGTTTTCCTTCCATAATTCCCAGTTCAGCTAATACTGTTATTTGCTTTCCATTTGTTTTTGCTTCCTGCTGTTGAATGAACAATCAGTGTTTACAGATTAGCAGCCGTTGTAAAGTGCCCTGACTTTCTCTCCCATTTCAAAGTTACGAGTAAGAAGCACATTATATTGGTTGCTCTGGCATTTTTGGAGTAGCTTAGGCATTCACAGTGCAAACCACTGTTATTCATACTGTTATAATTCCTCTGCAGTTAAGTCATTACTAGCAATCAGAGCAGGCTTGTAGTACAATTCCTTTTTTGGGAATGTCATGTGAGATGCCCAGAGCAATATGAAAAAATAAAGGCCAACTTGTCTGGCTGTGGAGGGATTTATAGCAGGCCCACTGGCAGAGATCTGCTGGGAAGTATTAAGAGCTCCTGCTTAGCTGATCATATAAACACCCAAGCCAGCAGGTGCATTACATTTGTACACTATCTTTTTCCTTCAGGTGCAGTATTAAAAATCCTGTCATCACAGCATGTTTATAGAAACTTGAATTATAATAGCCTTTTCCCACAGATGGCTGAGCTGAAGTTTTTCTTTAGGTAAATGTGAAATTCATTTAAAATCACTCAAATGTTTTATTTTTGCTTTTTAACAAATGGCTATATCACTAAGAAAAAATGTACTTCAGACAACAATTTATTTATTTTTTTAAGTGAGAAAGAACATTCTCATATAGTAGAAACTGCTGTTTATTAGTTTCTAAAGAGTGTTTATTTCCAAACAGCTGGACTCAAAGCAGATTCCCTTCTTTCAAAATACAAAAATCTCACCCCAAGTGAAACTTTTGATAAGTAGTTCTAAAATGGACTCAAACCCATAACTTTTAGTATTTATAAAAGCCAATATTTTTAATGTAAAGAATATTTGATTAGATTAAAATATGATCATTTTAGTAACGTAGTAATTGAGTAATAATAATACCCTAGTAAAAATCAAGACTGAAGTTAACAAGTGAAATGATATCTGGCTAAGGGTACAGTAATAACTAAATTAGCACAAACAAGCTGCAAGTTGGCTTTTTACATTTGGGAAGAAAAAAATAAAAAATAAAAAGAAAAAAAGCCTGCATTAACACAACTGTTTACTTAGATGATCAAGGAATTAAAATCAGGAATGGATAATTTTTTTTTTTACATGAAATTTTAACTTAGTTCCATCTCAAGTTCTTTAATACGCAGACTTTAACTGCACAGCTACATTCTTTCCTGCTTTCTATAGCAGCCCTGTGTGTTACATGACTATTTTCTACTGTAATGCTTGGTGAGTCATTACTGTAGAAGAAACTGAGCATGTTTGTGAGCATGTGTATTTAATGGCACTATAATCAAGATGAGAAAATTCTCTCTTCCTGTGGTCTCCTTTTATGGCATTGAGGACAACAAAACTGAGTGAAAACTTAGGACAGGAAGAAAGAATGACCCAGAGGTCCACAGCTGGTCTTGAGGACTCGAATTCCATCTGAAATCCAGTCTATTCAACCACCAATGCCCTGCTGTGGTCTGACTTAAGGCACCTAAGGTGAATTTTCACCATATGTTTGCTGTTTCACATTTCAACAAGTGACAGTGTTCCTAAGAAAAGTTGAGCTTCAGAAAATGGTTTTCTATTATTAAATAAACAGCCTCCTTTGGTAATAGAAATAGTCCCACTTCATGCATGTATGTTACTTCAATGTGCCACCTCCTCTCTTGATCTCATCCTGGCTATTTCTTCAACTCTTTACATCAGCAGAAAATCAATCAGGAAGAACAGTTTTCTATCAGTTTAGAGTGAAGAACCACCTGTACTCATCGTGGAGTGAGATGAACATGAATGTCAACCCAAAGGAAACAAGGAGAGGGCCTTTTGGTAGCAGTAAGCCATATGTTTAGCTTTGGTACCCCCGTTTGACACTAAAAACCTCATATAACCCCTTGTCAACATCACTATGACAGCATTCATTACTTTGCAGGGGTGTAAGCATACTAAGGGTTATAAGGCACTCATTGAGAAGACTTTGTATAAGTAGCTGGCAAATCTATTTTCTAAAATGGTTAATAAAAAAAAAAAAAAAAAAAAAAGACTTTACAGAGGGAGAATTTTTACACCAGTGTCTTAAAATAGAAAGTCACTGCTTTTATAAAAATACTTCAGTGTGACATGGCTGGTTTTCTATCTCCATGCAGTTTTGCTAGGCTGATCCAGAAGAGTTAGGATTCATAACAAGGGAGAGGTCCGAGAGGTCTGTTCTTGTAGCACTGCTCAAGGTCAGAGATGATGAGTACCCCTGGCTAAGAAATCTGTTGCAATGAAAATCTCTGTCATATCATGCACATTGTGTTGGAAACTTCCTTAGCTAGCACCACCTTAAGTGTATCCTCCCTCCTCCTCTCAAAAGTCATCCTGGCATTTAGGATTTGCAGTGCAGCAAAGCAGACACTCTCCTGCTCTGTAACCTCATATGTTATGCTGATTGCTCTCATCCGTGATCTGCTCACCAGCTGCTCCTCATGCAGGAGGGTCCTAGTGAGGAGGCACAGGATTCCTCAGCATGTCCATGGCAAGGTCTGCACAGGGACTAGGCCTTCTTCATATCAAGCATGACCTCTAACTCTAGTGCAGTTGTAACTACTCCCAGTGTACTCTAGTGCCTTGAGTATCAAATACAGAGGAGAAAAACAGTGGAGCACTCTGCAAATACTATGGAAAACCAGGCACAACTAACTCAATACATGCTAGTGCTTGTCCCAGTGTTAGTGCCAGACTACAAGCAGTGAGTCTGATGACAGTAGGAGCCCCGCACATGGTAATTACTAGCTGCCAACAGGACCCTGTGACTGCAAATGTTTAAACGCCCTAATCTGAGGGATTTGAACGGTATGAATGGATCTCTTGAGTGGGAGTATGGGCTTGGTGGATGTTTACAAATTTGAGAAGCCCTTACCTAAGCTTCTTGCTGGTATGAAGATAGTTTTGTGTGACCCCAAGCAGTTCCTCTCTCACAGACCTGGTATGAGAAGTCAGGCCAAAAGTGTTTAGTGATCTGGCAGGCATGCCAGACCTTTAACCAATTATTTCTTTCTCACATCTACTAAAAATTGTCAGCCTGGAACTGAGTTATCAGCAAGAGAATAGGATATGAAGTATACGGGAGAGTAGAAGGAGGATGTGAGGGGTTTAATAATAGAATCTGCACAAAAAAAGAATACATTTTGTAAGGTTAAGAACAACTGAATTTAGATTGGCCTTGAAAATTAAAGAATTGAGCATGGCATTACTCAAAGCAAAGGGAATGCAGAATAAAGACAGTAAATGTCTCCTTGGGGTAAAATAATAATAAATAATTATTTATTTATTTATTCATCTCAAAGATAAATTGATGCCTGACTCCAGTGAACAGGAGTGATTCCCAGTTCTTGTTGCTGGGAAAGGAGGACTAAGATTGGATGGATTAGGCATAGTACTTTTTCTACTAGTCAGTGACTATATTTAATATTCTCCTGTGGGCTATTTTGTTTACTGTGCTGGTTCAGGTGGGTTTGTCTCCCTATTTTCCATCCACTTTCAACCATCATCATCAGACCCTGTACCTGCAAAATGTATTATACTTATCCTGTTATCTTACAGAAACCTCTCTTTGTTTGAAAAGGATTCAAATTTTTCCCTTTCATTCAATATACAGAATTTGTGCCATTCTGCTAACATTTTGACCATATATGACTTTAAATTACTTTAAAAGAAATTTTGCTCTTCAGCAAAAGCTGTGATTGTACTCTAGAGAGTTTAAAGGATAGTGATAATGATAAAGTAAGATTAAATAAATACTCAAGAAATAGGAATATGAAAGCATTTTTTACTCTGAAAAAAACTTTTTTTCTCCCTGTAGGTAAAATATGCAAAATTAATTCTGTGAATTGGGATGTTCTGCACTTTAATCTGTAGTGCCTTTAGTGGTACTTCTAGAGAGCTTTATAAATGCACAGCCCCTCTACTATGCTTGTTGTCATATCATTGCCAATTAGCAGTTGTTAGTCCAGCAACCATCTCATCACAGAGCAAATGGGAGGTGGGGGAACAGTGGGGGAAACAGCTAAACCCTGGAAGCTTTTCACAGTTCATTTGGAGTTCAGCCTTCACGAGGCACCACAAATGTTGCATAGTGTGTTCTGTTTCAATGAAATTAAACTACAATCTCTAGGCTTTTATTAGTTTTTCTTTCATTTAACAGTGAAAATATGAGACTGATGATGGTGGCTGAGTGTCAACGGAGTCTCTATAAACTTCCCTTGGGAACTCAGCTGAGGTTCCTCTCCTGACCCATATTATCCTCAGTGTTGCACAACGTGGGGTCTCCTGAGGAGAAATTGTGGATCATGCCAAACTGCAGACTGTATAATGGCAAGGTGGAGAAATACTAATTAGGTGTCATGTTGAGACCACCAGTCTAATTTAACAGTGAGGTCAAGCTAACTGAAACCTTGTCTCCAGGCTAGATATGGACAAACTGTTTTGGGAGAAACATTTTTTTTTATTATTATTATAAAGTCTCTTTTTTTTTCTTCTGTTTGCACACAGGAAGCAGCCTAAAACAATCAGAAATAAGTTCTTAGTTGTTAGTTGAACATTTTTTTTTTTTTTGTGAGTATATAAGCATAAGTAAGGGCTCTACTGTCTGTGATTCTTTGACCTGTCAGTCCCCCAAAAGTGATCAGATACAAAAGATAAAGAGATTAAGGTAAAAAAAAAAAAAAAAAAAAAAAAGCATAAAAGCATTTGTATCCATCCACACAGTACAGAGAATTTTGATCTTAAAACTCAGGAGTAGATTGCAGTACATGCACATTATAAAACATACTCTATACCAACATTTATGGCCTAGGAAAAAACTGTCAAAGGCCTGTCATTTCCTGGTAGCATTTTGATTTTTTCCTTCTTAGGTGCAACCCTGAAATATCTAGTACTTTGCTTATCCACTCTGGCATCTTATCCATTCTTTGAAAAAGAAATGTTTTTAGAGAAATTTTTCCCCCAGCAAGAGAACCTCTCCTGCAATGACTCTTGGGATGGGTTTCTCATTAAGTACTACACAACAACCTTATGTAATATAGCCCATAAAGACAGTGCTAGAGCCAACATCAAGTTAGAAGCCCTCAATAACTAAAGAAACATACTTCTTTGCATAAAGGAAATGACAGGGGACTGCACAGGGCCATACATTTTAAGAGTCAAACTAGAAGAATATTGTTTTCTTTTCCTCCTTTCTCTCTATCTAATGAGTTTCTCTCAAGAGGACAGGAAACCAGTTTAATTCCAATGATATAATACTGCCTAAACAGGCCATGGTTCAGCTCTTAGTAGTGACAGCACTGTAATGCTATGTCTTTTTTTTCTGAACTAAGCTTGTCTGACTTAAGCTTTCACTTCAAAGATACTGAACGTTTAACAGGGAAACAAATGATGGAAGTTACATTTGACAAATGTACAGACATTGTAATTTTAAACCATAATAAATGAAAGAATCAGAAAAAGAAAAGTATTCATGTTAACATCTGAGAACCAGGTAATAGATTACTTCTTTTTCATAATGCATGAATCCTTGATAGGAGAATGAAGAGAGACTGCACCTATTACTAACTTGCGCTACGACAGAGGCCTTGAAAGATTTCTTTCTTACAGAAGACTGTTGAAATCCTTAAGCAATTATTTTTATGGTTTAAGACCAAGTGTTATGTAATTCAAAATTGAAATAGTTAAAAAACAGTCTGATTTAGAGTATGTGTGTCTGGCATTTGAGAAATGGGGCTATCTCATAACAGAGAAGAGTAGTTGTTTTTCTCGTGAAATAGCCACAGAAGGAAAACTCACAGATATTTTGCTGTTCTTGCCAACAAATGAATTTTCATTCAAAATAGAAATGATTTCAGGATTAACATATTGCTTCTTATGAACTCATCAAAGGAAATAAAAAATTGGTTGCTTAGCTTTGTCCTAAGGGGTTTCGACATTGATGTACTTTCTTTGACTTTGCTTCTTTTCAATTTCAAACTATTTCATCTATGAAACAGGACCAGTTTTACTAATGTGACAAATGACGAGGAAATGTGTTTTCTTCCTTGTCTGATTATATATTTACCATTTATTTGTCAGCATATATTAGAAAATTGTTACAGGTAAATTAGTTAAAACTATGTGGTTTGCTGTCTGTTCAGATTTCCAAGAAAATAAACTGTATGAATTTATAAACCAAAATGAATTAAAAAGACCATGTCCATGGAAAACAAAAAGTAAATTATGCTTCAAGGCATCGTCTATGAAGATGTCTACTTACAGTACTTGCTATCATCATCGTTTATATGCCCTTTAGAGTAGATTGTCTGCTCTAGTAGCATTACTGGATTATTGCCATAAAATGATGATTCGTGTTCTCTTTGTTTCTCTCTCTATATATATACATGTATACACAGATATTTAATGTTTGTGATGTTTCCTACTTCCTTTTGGAGATCCTACTCAGTTAGATTATTCATTTTATTTTTAGCCTTGGTATAAAAGTCTATCATTAAAATGAACAATCTAATATATGATCTAGCATATTCCTTTGAAAAAGGAATAAAAGCCCCTTTCCAACATATCTTTTGTCTACTAGAATGAGTCCATTCTTCATAAGATGAAAAACTGCTTTGTTGACACCTAAACAAAGGTGTGGTTTCTATTTGTCATTTTAGAATTGTAATAAGAAAAATCTTGAAGTTTGTGGCTTAGAATTGCAAACAGATTATGAAATATGTCTTGCCCTCTGCTAAGGTAATTTATGTCAAATTCTACATTGAAAAGAACACATTACAAAGGAGACATCTCTAATTTATTCTTGTGTTTGCAGCTTGTAGAAGAGTGATATTATTCCCCAGACTATATGCCTTGCTTTCTAAAACAGCTGTACTCATGATCACAAAAGCAGAGAGCTAGTTGCAATTTCTTCCCAGATACAGAGAAATCAGGAGAAAAATCATGTCTTTTTTTTTTTCCTTTCACTTTTCTGTTGAAAAATAGAAAAAGTATGGATCTCTAGTTTTTCTCTAGATGACAGTTTTTCTATGGTCAGCAAGTGGAAGCTTTCTCTGAATAACTGTTGAAAGAAAATTGAAAAATTTGAAAATTTATGACCACTTCCTTTAGCAATATTTATCATGACACATGCATTATTATATTTATTTAGAAACTCCTTCTTGACAGACTGGTAACTCAGCATCTTTTTAGCTATAGTGCATTTCCCTACTACTGTACACCATATTTCACATTGTTTAAGTTCACCAGGTCTCCATACACCACTACCCTTAGTCAATGTAGAAGGATTCTTGGGGCTAGTCTTATGGCAATGGCATTTGAGGGAATCTCAATTATGCAGAGCATTCGCAAATGTATGTTGCACCACTCACTGACTGCTACAAAGGACCTATTTTTTAAACTGTCAAAGAAACACTTGTGGCATTGCGGAAACCAGAGAAAAGCTGTCAATTCTATTATTAAATTGACATTCCACACATGCTACTTTCTGATGACAGTCCATAATAAAGTTGCCCTATTTCTTTGCCCTCTATTCATGTCACTACCTAAAGTTTTCTTTTTTGCATCTCCCTCAAACAGACACTGACTGATAGAGCATCAGACATGTAAGCTCAACAAGAGGTCGTCATTGTGGTGTATTGACAGACATTTATAACACCTGAAAAAAAAAAAAAAAAAGAGGAACGAAGGTCCTAAAGCACCCTTGGTACACTAGTCTATTTCAATGCATGGAGCAAGGACAGTGACATCTCCCAGGGTATTGTCAATCAAGGAGTACTTCGACAAAGCCAGACAACAGAGACCATTGTAATCCCATTGGAGGGGAAAGAAAAAAAAAAGAAAAGAAAAAAAAAAAAAGCATAACAAGGCTTTGTCTTGGCCTTCAGAACAGGCACATCTGTGTGTTTCTCTGACTGCTGCAAGCTAAGGGGATAACATGGGTTGATCAAACCCTAATGGGAACTGATACAAATTGGATGCTAATTCCATTGGCCCCTCTTCATCAGTGAAGTCATACATGCCAAGTGGCCCTTCTCAGGAAAAGAAGCTCCTACTTTCCATGCTCATCTAAAAGATATAGGTTGCAGAAGGCTGGGTTTCCCAGGTAAGCTATCTAACCATGCTTCCTGCTGGGAAGCTTCTGTGAAGATAACAAGACAACAGAGTAGCTAGCTCTCACCCTCAGGGGTGTCTTATTTAGTAAGAGCCTGTGATTGACAGATGTTAAGAAGAATTGACAGGACATTTTACATCTGTTTAGTGTCTTGACTGTCACCCATTCCTTCTCACACTGGCTATTGTCATTCTCCTATATCCAGGAATCCTACTGCTGCCAATGCAAATGTCAGACCACTGTGGAGCTATAGTGCAATGCAGCATACATTATACAAGAAATGAAAAGTGGATCAGGGTCGTTGCATAGGGAAATGCAATGTTTCCAAGGTATGTTCATTATTGCAAAGCTAAGAGTTTGGACCAATAATTGGACCACAGACTCTTCTGTTGCACATATGAAATTTCAGAGTAAATCAAATACATATATTTTTCCACTAATTTTCTTGTTTTTGTTGCAATTTACTTATACATTTATTTTGCAACAAACCTTCATCCTTCCTCCAGTGATGATGCATAAATAATGCAGCATATCTACAGTACTAGTTATGTATAGAGAGCTCACATTTCTCCATTCCCATGGCATCCATAGAAGAACCATTAGGGGTTTGGATTTTCATGATCTCTCCATTCACATCAAATTTGCTGACTATTAAGCAGTTCTTTTTCTGTAGCCTGAGAGAAACAGCATATGAAATGGAGCATATAGAAAATCATACATATATTTTGAAGAAAATAGATAATTTCATTGTATGACTTCAAATACCAATTACAACCAAACAAAATTGAAGTACATACTACAAGAATGTTTTGTCCAACTAATAAGAACAGAGCTTTTTGCTGTAAGTCTGACTCAACAACTGTAAGAAAAGAAATAAAGATCACAATATGAAACCAGAAATTACCTGCCCAATGATGACTATCTAAACTACAAGAGAAGTACAACTGCTTAAAATAAACAACAAATATAATAAACCCATTCAATCTTCATCACTCTTCAACCCACTCCAAGTCAAAAGACTGTGTAAACTATGAGCTCTGCAGCATGCACGGAATGTTAACAAATCTGGGCTCTGGAGCAGAGGTGGCAAGTGAACTTCAGAGAGAAGGATCCTTCAAAGGATTTCAGTCAGCTACAGAAGTATCATCACCCCTCAGCTAAAAACATTTCAAGCCATCTTAAGCAAACCCAAATTCAACTCATCACTTTTCCACAGGCAGAGCAAACTACCAAGCATTGGTGTTTTACATTCTTGGTGCAAAATTCTAATGCTTAAGAGGAGCACAGCACTTCTGAATTGTCCTTGTATTGCATGCATTCAAGCTCAAGATGAGAATGTCCTGAATAACATATCCATGATCTTCCTGGTACATTTTTAAACGCAAGGATACATGTCAATATTGTTTACTTCAGGAACTAATAACAGAATTACATGTGACAAAGCCACATGTCATGAAATTTTACATCCATGTTAGTCTACAGAAACAAACGAGACATAGTCTAGTTTCCTAGGCTGCAGATCTGAAGAATGTGTAGTGTACCTGGCATTTAAAAGGGATGTAAATGTCACACAAACATAGCTGAAATACAGCATCATCAGAAAATAAATTCAACTCAGATGATGAATCTTACATATCAGACATTAAGTACACATCAGCAGAGAAAGAGACTTTTCTGCTTTATTCTTCGCAAAAGAAAATAAAATATGAAGAAAATACTGTGACTGGTAACACCTGCTCTCTCATGTTTTCTTATCTACCCTGTGACGCTGGCACAGCTGGTGAAAATAAAGCCAGTACACGTGCAAAGGTCACTCAATATGTTACTCAGTTCACATACTTTTAGAAGTACTGCTGAAGTACTTCACAGAATCACAGAATCACAGAATTTCTAGGTTGGAAGAGACCTCAAGATCATCGAGTCCAACCTCTAACCCCCACTAAACCATATCCCTAAGCTCTACATCTAAACGTCTTTTGAAGACTTCCAGGGATGGTGACTCCACCACCTCCCTGGGCAGCCCGTTCCAGTGCCTCACAACCCTTTCAGTAAAGAAATTCTTCCTAACATCTAACCTAAAACTCCCCTGGCGTAACTTTAGCCCATTCCCCCTCGTCCTGTCTTATTTCAGATAAGCCACTAAGAAACAATCATCAGCACTTCAATTGCCAGTTTAAACTCTATGCAATAATTAAAATCCACCCTAACGAAATCCACTGATTTGATACTGCAAGTTTAATGTAACTGTTACCAGAACTCTAGCCTGGTCAGAGTTCAACATAAATGATGTCACACAGCCTAACAGTCCCAACGTATTTTCATTGCTGCACACCTTAAGCTGAAGGAGAAGATGAGTTCAGCATATACTTTTAAAACATAGTGATAGAAGAGCAGAGAGAAGAGGCAGGTTTTGCATTTTTGTCTTTAACCTCCAAGGCCCACACAGAAACTTTGACTCTGATTTTATTTGTCAGGCAGAAACCTTTATTTTTCCTGTAGAACATAGCTGTTGGCATAACAGAGGAACAGGAGGCTGGCAAAATGGCATGAAATAAGTCCTATAGATCTTTTCCAAGCTGTTCCTGCTGCCACTACATAACTAAGAGATTAATAAAATGTGCTACCAACATGCAAACATCTTGCATGCATTCAAGCATTTTTTTTATTAACTTCAGTGATAAACCTGCCCATTCAATGCACATGTTCAAATACTAGCAATCTTGACCATCTGAGCCAAAATCCAATATAAAAAACAAAGTGATTTTCAGATGATGATGATAACATCCAACATATTCTTTCCCCAGTCCAAAAAATGAGATGGAACAAGATTCTTACAATCTGCTGGTTCACAAGAGAGAAGAAACTATTGTGTGGGTTTGAACTGTGGTGTGTTGCCTTTAAGCATTTGGTGGTACTCACTACTGCTTAAGAAGATATTTAGAATTCCAACATGAAAGGTCTGTTTCATATTTTAAGCCCAATAAATCTCGATCACAGCTCTCAATTGAGACAGCAGTCTGGCAAAACTACATGGACAGCAGACACTTTACTGTGGCTCTTTCTCCCCACTCAGCCTCTCCCTCCCCCACCTCCCCCAAACTGAAGTTTATTGTTGCCAGAAAAAACAAGAAACAGCATATCTGAAATTTAATCTTCCCTAAATTTGCAGAGCAAGCCTACAGAGAAGATTAACCATATAAACTGGGTATATTTTATTATTCCTCTCAGGATATGCGTCATGCCTTTCCCCCACCCAATGTTTTCTGTTGTTATTGATTATCAAGTTTTACCCCCCAGTAAAATCAGTCTTAGAAAAAGTAGTACTGTTTTGGGGTGTTGTTTTTTTTGTTGTTGTTGCTTTTTGTGTTGTGTTTTGTTTTTCCTTCCTTCTCTCTCTCTCTCTCCTATGGGTAGATGCAGATGTTGTTGCGGAGATATTGTTGACAGATGAATACAGTAGTAGCAAACAGCAAACTATCTGATGTCTAATTAACACATAAGTTACAGTGCAGTCAACAAGGGTGTTAAGAAGCATATCTTTTCCGTGTACTTCAGAAAATTGTCTAACTGTGGCTTGGGACGTTGGTCCAAGAAGCAGGCAACAGCTATGTGCTTCTCATTGCTCACCAACAGTTATCTGAAAATGATATTGCAATAGCCAGCTGAAGACTGGCTGGGTGGTACATTACAGTTCTTACTGGTATTAACATTTTTAAGACCAAAATCTTCTTAGGCTTGACCTAAGCCTGTTGAAACCTATGGAAATCCTCTGGTAGCCTCTGTGGGCTTTGGGTAATGGGTAGATCTATGACATTCTTCAGTAAATATCACTTAGGACTTAAACAGAGAGGATATCAGTGCACTCTGAGAGGTACTGATGTCCCCTTGCTTCCAATGAAGGAGTCTTCATCAGAAGAGCTATCAGTGTGATTACAAATAAAATGTCTCTGAAGAGTAAACCAGCAGATTTAAGATGTTTTGTTTCTAACAACAGAATGTCAGCTTTTAGTTATGCAGATGTATACAGCTCTTATGGAAAAGGCACAGAGTGACACTTCTATAGCCTAAGTATAAACAAGTTTGCTTGCAGCAAATGTTAGAAGTGCAACTGAAGCCAGATTAAATACTTAATATTATTACTGTTCACAGATTCACTGCTTCTTAAGTCAGAAAGGAAAAATGGCAGCAATTCATCACCTGCTTTGAATAACAGAGGATATAGATTTGCATCATCTAATTCATAGATCTAACCTAAAACTTTTTGTTGACTGATACTGGTAGGCAAGCCTTAGATTCAATACCTTAAGGGATGCACTGTCTATCAGAGATAAGGTATTTCTACAATTGGGGCTAAAGTAAAAGCAGTAACATCTTGTGTAAGCATGTGTATGACTGAACAGTTTTAATTTTGGCAGAAAAAAATGGCAGAATAACTACCACTTTAATTTTTGGCTCTGCTTTCAGTACTCATATGGCATACGTGAGAACATGTGTGAGTCCAAAAGAATAGAAAGAAAAGAAAGCTCAAATCCAAGTAAGCTTGATTTGGTTTTTACCCCAAATTTCCCACAGATCTGGATACAGAACTTCAGTTTTACTTTCATGACTGATTTAACAGAATAGTAGGTGACAAAACCTCAAGCTATCCATGACTTCGGCAATTTTACAAAGCTATCTACTTGCGCTAAGAGAATGATTACAGAGGTCAGTTAGGAAGCCTGTTCTGAATGTTAATGGAAGGCCCTTATTCTTGAAAAGGGCCCTATTCATAGTAGCTCTCTAATTCATGTTTATGTCACACTGCAGCTAATGCAGCTAAGTGCGGTTCTAATAGTGAAAGATGTGAGCACTAGACCTCACACAGAAATTATACCTGAGACATTCATACAGATGCAGAACCAGGAATGCTGGAAAAATCTTAAGTTAGAACTAGTTAATGCCAAGATCTTGGCCCCTACACAGCTCCATCTGGACAATTCCTGTGCCATGAAGGGATTATGGTGATAGCTCAGTTCACCAGCTGAAGATTAATTTTCTAATATACAAAGGAGTTACACAAAGGATTAACTCTGTAGTCTGTGTGAAGAAATGATCTGATTTCCACCTGGCCTGATTCTTCATATTTTCAAGCATCTTGAACACAGAGACTTGGAGGAGGTATAGAGGGGAGAAATTATGCATAAATTAGCTAAAATCCCCAAATAGATTATGCCACTCAGCTTTCTTACCTCAATAACTGAAAGGATCCTTATAGTTTGTTTTGGGTTATTGCTTTCATTTGTTCTTATCAAAATATGTTTTTCTTGGTTTTGTTGTACCACACAGAAGACCTTTCAGTTCAGACTTTCTACTACATGGCAAATGTCTTCCCACTACAGGCCAATGCAAGGGTAAAGTCTGCTGAAATCAATGTCTCTCCTCCATCCTCACCATGATTCCATACAATTTCATATTAAAAGTAATGTGGGTAAACATTTTCTACAGAAGCTTTTTCCTTCCTAGATAATTGCTTTGGTCATGTTGTGTTACTGTGATTTTCTCCTTATTTTGAAGGCAGAAAAGGAAAATTATGGAACTGATAGTCTTTCTATGAATTTATAATTTTAATAGAAATAGTCTATTCCAACAGACTTCAGTTTGCAACAGTTTTTCTTTGAAGCCATCTGATAAAAAGATGGTGGACACTCCTCTCAGCAAGAAAAAGAAACCCCAAAGAACTTCATTTTCTGAGCAGCAGCATTAAGAAGTCCGTCAAATGACATTCTTTCTAAAGCTGTTACTGTATCACAGGTCAGATTAAAGTGAATTTACTAAATTGTAGCTCTTCTCAGATCTAAATATGTCTTTAGACGACCTTCCTGATCTAATCCAGATCATGAGCATGCTTAACATCTTTTCCTATATATTTGGTAGAAGTGACTGAAATGCAATACAATATCAGCACTACCCATATTTGTAATTTATCTAGGAGGTGTTACTATAAATGATAAGCACGGTTTGCCTTTTACTGTTGTACTCTTATGAAAAGCTCATCTAACCCTCTGATATCCTGAATAGGTGTTCCATTATAAAGGACATGGTGTTTTTGCTATTGTAATACTTTTGGGTTTTCTTTCTGCAAAAGGTATTAAGTTTTTGAGCTGAAAACCACTAAGGAAAAAAAAAAAAAAAAAAAAAAAAAAAAAGTCAAGAGAATCTAAAAGAACTAAAAAAAAGAGAAACAGTAGGATTCCTTGTTTCTTTTTTGTTTGTTTGCTTTTTAAATGGAATCATCTATATTTAGATTTCATTGGTCAAAATGCACTCTTTATTCCTAGACGTCACCTATCTTTAATATCATTACTACATTGTCCTCCAAATCTGAAGATGAAGTAGACAAGACCTAATAAAATATAATTTCAAGACAAGAAAAAACTGCATTGTTATGTTACTTCACTATTTCCATTATCTGAAAGAGATTTTTTAGGTCTACTTCCAATGTCAAGATATTGCTGGCTGAAAATCCTTCATTTAAAAAGTAATAATAATAATAATTACTTTGTATCCCTTAATTCACTATTGCATCACATTTATGACTCTAAGATAACAAAGTGGGAATTTCAAAAGACGTGGACGAAATAAAACTTGAAAGGAACAGTCTGAACTCAAAGACGATACTGCCAGAAACAGAATCATGCATGTGATGTCCTTAAAGTTCAGCCTTTGAGAAATACACTGCTTGCATAACAGTAAATTACCAGTGCTACTTGCTTTTCCCCAGACTATCATAGAATTAAACCTTTCCAAATGAAAAGAAGGAATGACCCACCTCCCAGAAGGTGCTGAAAAGTTTTGTACCAAATACAACCCAAATTAGAGAGAATCTATAACAACTGACAGATGAATATGACTTAGCAGACTAGTTTGAATGTTGTGTCCATTAATGCATTTAAATATGTTTTCTAATCAAGGATGATAATCATGGTTTTCCCAGACTGCATATAATTTCCTATCATTATGATAACGTCCTGGAAGTCTCGATATCAGACTAAAATAATATCTTTATATAAAGAATATCTTTATTTAAGCTTATGTTTAAATGACTTGGAAGTATAATCCTCAGCAGGCTACAGCACCAAAGTGAGCGTTTGCTGAGGAGTGTATTTGGAATCTGTTATGAACTGTTTGAGCAAAAGTTTCTAATATGCAGTTTAGCATGGATGGTTTGCAAGAAGGCAGTCCTTTTTCTTGCTGAATTAAGAAGGCAAAACTGAACTTTTCTACCAGGCCCATTGTGTGAACAGAGAGATGCAGCACCCTCCTGATTCTGAGTGCCCAGGAATGCCTGGGTATGGTTTATAGAAAAAGATTTATTGCTTCCAGCTGGGAAAACCAAGAAGGTAGGTATTCCTAATATAATTTTCTATATTGTGTGCAGCACAGATATTAAGCATATCCATGATACGCAGACACAAAATATAAGAATAAATGTCCCCATTTACAATGAGATGTAATATTTCCACTTATATCCAGTGCTGACGTAAATTGAAATAAGGATATATCTTCAATCTATTGTTCATGAAGAAGAATAAGCTGCACATTGTACAAGAGAAAAACAACTGCATTACCGATGGCAAGAGCTCCGTGACCCGACCTTCAGATTTGAACATACAGCCTACCTTGACACCATAAGCATGCTTGGAGAAGGCAGCAGCTGTGCCTAAATAACTGCAATTTAATACAACACTGGAAGACAGAAAATGTGAAAAGCTCTTCAGAAAATATCCCTAGTACCATGTCATTAAAATTGTTTATCAGTTAGTGAGTCAAGAAATTAGGGCACTAAAAAGATGGCTGTGGTGAAGGACCAAAGAACACAAGTCTATTACTGAAGCGCAGAGACCAGCAAGCACACGTTTTCCTTTAAACACGTGACCTTGTTTTCTCTCTCTCCCTTCTACCTGTAATTTACTTCTGAACTGAAGAAGAATCTTCTTTCTTGGCAGATCTAACCTTGTTCTTTCTTCTGCTCCTTACACACCTGACTCAGTTCTTTCTCTTGAGCTTAAAGCATATCTACTTCTGGCTCTGCAGCACACCAAAAGCTACATTCACTGGGTGGTTACACTCCCAAGTGGGGGACAGAACAAAGCAATTTGTTAGGAGTGCTCATGGCAGAGCCAAGATGTCCTGTATTAACTTCTTTACTTAGCCCAATAAACTTCGAAGGTCACATTTTTTCAATCAGAACATTTTTCAGAAAGGCCTCTCCTGAAATGGATACTTTTGGAGACTTTGTGTTTTGTTCAAGTTATTCTTTTGTCTATGGCTAAGTGATCCCAAAAATATTTCATCTGTGTTTCTGAAAGCCAAGATTTTATCAAAACATTTCAAAAAAATTGGAAAATAAAATTGGACTTCTGGGTGTTCAGCTGTTTTAGTTGAACGTTTCTGTTAATATTTTTAAACAAAACATTTCTTGAGTTTGTCTGTTTTATGGAAAATGCTTACCATTTTCTAATCAACTCCAGTTACAATAGCTATGGCTTTGGGCCGAGGAGTCTACGTAACTTCTGGAGGCAGAGAGCTAGAAAGGGCCTGGCTGTCTCATTTTAGCTGGTCAAAACCTTTGCTTTCTCATAGGCACCTTGTTACCTCAAGTTTACTGTTCTTCAAAACCTAGCATTTACTACTATTACTTCACAACAAGCATGCAGACAACATATTAAAAAAGAGCTTTCAGCAGGCCAGTTTTAAACTTGGTTTCCATGAAGATGAAAAGACATACAGATCTTTATTTTACACTACTGAGAGCCCCAGAGCAGATTTTCTTGAAGTGCTGCTTTAGTGCTGAGACTTGTTGAAATTATCCAAGACTTTCTAGTTGCTAAATGATTCCTTTCCATATGCTGAGTGTCCACTTTGAAACCCTTGCTCATTCTTTCCTGCATCTGGCATGAATTTCCAGGGGGGTGGGGTGGGCTCTGCGGTCTGCATGAGAAGAGCGCAACTTCACAGCTGCCGTTTCCTTCCTCTGACAACGCAAAAATATCTTCAAGGGGGGAATCCCATTTAACATGCAAGTGGTAATACCAAAGATGTTTCAGCTTCTCATCCTCTTTGTGACAGTGTCCTGAAACAAAACAGTGCTGCTAATATTAGCCTGTAGGCTCCCCCCTCTCAAGTCTTCAACCTTTTTCTTAACTCTTATAATGACAGAGCTCAGCTTAAATACTATAAAATCAAAATGCAGCTTAGCTATACACAGCAAACAACTTTGAGGTTCTTCATTCTCTTTCAGATTTCTTTCTCAGCCAGCTTTTATTTTTACACATCAGATTATATTCAGTTATGTGCCAAGTAGAAGAGTAATCACAGACTTTTTTTCCTTATTTTTAATAGAATTTCTGTATCCTGACAAAACTGGTTATGTGGGATGTTTTGCAATGGGATAAAGAAATCATACTAAAGATAGGGTAACGTCCATAAGCATAATGTAAACACCAAGTGTTATGATCTAATTGGAAAAAGCAGAGACACCCACAGGTGTAAAGGTTTCATCAGAATGAAATAGTGAGCTTACATAGACAAAACTTACCTACAAGTCACTGTTGTCAAGGTCCAAGAAGTTATTACTTTTTTTTATATATATATATATATATTTATTTATTTTTTGGTGGGGAGAATAGAAAGGGAAGAGAGAAAATATGAACCACGCTGATGACAGTTGCTGTAACAGCTGGAACCAGGAGAGACCTCAGCCTTGTTTCCTATGTGGCATAGGATTCTTTACTTAACTTAAATATAAACATGCAACTTTCACCTACCCACAAGTAAGCAAGTATTTTTATTAACTTTTACCACAATATTGTCCCTAAAGAGGGGTTTTTCCTACACCTGAGCCTAGCTCTTACTTAGACAATTATACTATTGGGTGGTAACAATTCATGACTCTCCAGAACATTTGAAGGAGATACATGGGCTCTGTTGCCATGTAGGCAGAGATAGTTTGAAACCCCATAGATCAATAGCATGATTATAAGCACCCACCCTATGGATATCATAGTACCCTGTGAGAACAAACCCCACGTGGTGGCTGTGTTGGAGCTACACAGTCCCAAGCCCCTAGCAGTTGGTAATAAAACACAGTGGCCCCTGTGCACTGTTGATTACCACCATGTTGTAATCAAATCACATCCATGTTGTAAAGACAACTTGTGATTTATCCTCTCAAAATTTCACTGAGGTATTGCTGAGCTTAGCTGGAATAGACTACTGAAGCCTGGGGGGGGGGGGGGGGCGGGGGGGGGGTGTTAAGTAACGCATATTATAGACATGAACTAAAAGCCAGTGGTTCAGTTTCCCCAGTCCATAGACAGTGTGGCTAATCCTAGGCTTAATAAAGAAAACTGGGTACTCCAGAGAAGGCTCAGAGACCAGCCAGAAGCAGCCAGCACACTGCCATTGCTCACACTGCTCATCTCAGAGTATCATATCACTATAGCATCATAGTTCATCAAGCTAGAGTTGTCCTCAGCTCTGGTTTGGCCTACTTCCTTCTCTTCTGTGTCTATTCCCCTGGGCAGCAGAGAAAGCAGATGCTACAGCCAGGTGCCACGTCTGTCCCAACAGGCAGGAGAGTGAGGTATCACTTTTCTCTCTTCACATACCCACAGCCCAGCCGAGCCCAGCTGGCCATGCCTGCCCACCAGACAGGGAACACTTGTGATTTACAACCACTTAGACTACCTGAATTAAGTATTGATAGCCTAAGTGCTTTAGAAGAGCTTTGTCCTTAGAGGAATTTTCTTCACATGCTGAGTTTCTCAGAAAGAACAAAGATTTTTGATCCAGCTGCTAGTCTGGCATATCTTCCAGGAAGCTGTGATTTTCAGTGCCTTTTCACAGTGCCATGCTTGTTATGAGTTTATATGGGAATGCCCATTCCTCTTCTTCAAATAATGTAAGCTATACAAGGTGAGTTCAAAACCAAAAAGCAAGTACAAGAGATGTATAAAACCTTAATTTGTCTATATGCATTTTAGTAGTCAACATTCATCACGTGTATGCATTCTTTACATCTGAATTTTGGCCAGTGGAAGAGTTACTATAGCAGACTACTTTTTGAATGATGAAAGAAAAAAACACCTTAATAGGGCAATGATCAAACTCATTCTGTGAAGGAGATTAGCATCTGTTTGGGAACTGTTCAGGCTGGAGGGATCTCACTGGGTCCTGAGTGACTTAAGATAAATATATAACTCCCATTTGTTTTTTCTGCAGTAAAATGCTAATGGATAATTTCTACAAAGTTCTTTCCACTTCATCTCTTCCCAGGTTGTGTGCTTAGTCCTTTGGAATCTACCTCCTGCTATTATAAACCTTGAGTGCTTTGATTTAAAACTTGATTAGCATAAGTAGTTTCCTTAAGCCAGTGTCTGAATAAAATCGAAATACTGTCTCCCTTCTCTACGATAGTGTTTTCATGATCAACCCTTGTTTAATAGCTGAGATTTACTCTAAACACCATGAAACTGGAGCAAAAATGAGTTTTCACACAGTGACATATATCTTGAGAGTATTAAGGATGAGTGGAGTTTTGTGGGTTTGTCTTATTTGTTTTATTGTTTGTCATTATTATAGTCTTTTGGTTTTGGGTGCTGGGTGGTTGGTTGTTGTTGTTTGTTTTTAGATAACCAGGAATTGAAATCTAAAGCAAAAAAAAAAAAAAAATCCTCCTTTTCATCCTCTTCTTCCAAACAGTCAGACTATTTCAAGGGGTAGAAGAAATAGTAAACAAAGAATATTTTTTGTTGATGGGTCAGTTGCAGTTTTATGTAGGCTGAAAAGTAGATTGTAATCCTGTGAAATGGCAGCATAGTTTTGTTCCTCCCTCCCTGCCCCCATCCTGAAAACACACATGGCTTGACAAAATGCCACCAGAACGTGCTTGAAAACAGTGATCTCATTGTGAAGGCTGAAAACTTAGGGCTCGGTATAGTTGGATGATTGAGAAGCACAACATGCTCAACAGATGTAAAAACTGTATAATTCATGACTTTCTCAAGTGGGGAATGAGCTTCCACAGCCAGTTACTAAACCGCTGCAAGAGGTGTAAAATATCCAGCGATTTCCTATGCGAGCGCACCAACTATTTCAGATATGCACATACTACTTGTGAGTTTTGGCTAGTGGTCACTGGGGTTATTTCTCTCTTCTCTGTTCTGTACTTGTTTCGGGGTATTTTAATAAGAGAGGAGAGACTTAACATTTTATCCTCGGTTTTCCTGTTAAATGGCTGGGAGGTGTGGGGGGGAAGGGAACAAGCAAACAAACTCTATGCAACTTAAGTCCAGAGAATACTTAAAAGGAGATTACAAACCTTGGACTTCCCACTTGTCTTAGAGAGCTGGCAGGAAAGCCAGTTTAAGCCAACTGGGTTTGTTGTTCCCTTGGGTCTGCAATCCTGCATAGACCTCCCTGGCAGATGATGAAATTTTGGAAAACTAAACTAAGGCCCATGCTATCCCTTTTCCTTTTTTCAAAGGGTTTCCATGCCTTGCTCTCTTCTGAACCTCAAAACCTAAGCAATTAATTTCTGAAACCTTTCTAAAAAATGCCTAGGCTTTGTTCCTTTAAAATTAAGCAGCTCTCTCTGCTACTGCACATAGTTTCTGCAGGGCCTCACAGGGAAAGACTGCTGATGTTTCTTGCTTCCAGATCCAGCAGGCAGCTGGAAGACATTTTATCTCCCTATACTATAGGTTAGAATAGTGTCAAGGCTGTCTAAATTATGCCCAGAGGACTTCTTGCTCACTGAAGACTGTCATTCCTACCCTGGCTGCATCTTCTGTCTCCAGACATTCTTCAAAATGAGAGTATGGTTATCCCTGCCTTTGTAAAACTATTTTGTACCAATACTGTTAATGGACTCTCATGTCTGAAAAATAACAACATAAAGATCAAAGTTTGATACATTTGTGAGTGCCATGGTGTCAGCATCTGATCAGAGACCGCCCTGAAAAGTTAACCCAGGAAACAAAACAAAACAAAAAAAAACAACAACAAAAAAAATCAACCCTGGAAAATCAGGTATATCTCAGTACATATATGTTTGGAAAGTTTTGAAAGAGGATCTCTTCCCAGGAAGAGCATGGATGAGTCAAAATTATGGCATGCTCTCAACCTGCAAGAGGTAGGAAGAAGGCTTCCCAAATTAACACTGCCCTTTAATTTAAAATTTGCAGAACCTTCTAGGCAGCTTGCCAGCCTTCACAGCTGTTGGCAGGTAGAAGATGGAGCAGGAGACAGAGGGAATATTTCTTCTGGGAATACACAGACTCTGAAGGTAGATGTTGATTTAGAAATTTCATTTGGCACCTGTCAGAGGTTATTGTGATGTTCATAACTGCTGTCCCCTAGCATTAGTTTATCACTGCTGCCATGTGGTAGCTATTTGTGACAGTATTTTCATGCTAAACCTCATTTAAAAAGACTTGTAGCTTCCCCTCTTACTTTACTGTTCTGGGTAGAATTTCTCATACTCATTGCTTGCCTAAGCTGCATCATTACTCCTGGACATTTCCGAGGCTGTCCACATGTAAAAAATAATAGGTTGTCCAGCTGTTATATACAGTCAAATTCTTTATTGAGCTGGAATAAATCACCTCCCCTTCTCTCCCCCTTTTTCTTTTTTAAGGGTTCAATTTTGGCAGGTGCCTTCTCCTGAATGCTGAACTCATGCTTTGAGCTGATTGAAAATTTTTGATTTCATAGATCACGGCTGAAGAATAGCGAGAATTAGATTAGAGTTAGTTTTAATTTCTCCTAGACCTTATGGAAAAAGAAGGTGCATGTCTTCAAGTAGGCATAGGCTCACAACACAAGAATGACCTCACTGTTTGAAAAAGAAAGCCTTTCTATCCCTTTTCTTAGGGGATATTTTTTTTCTCCCTATTTACCAATTCATCTTCCCAATGTAGTTAAGGAAGCCCTTCCCATTCTTCTGTTTTGATCTCTTCCTTCCACCTCAATAAAAAGTCCCACTTTCATGCACAGAATGAATAAAGAAAAATAAATTCTGTGAAGGTGCTTAACACTGAGTTAATATTGAAAAACTACGAAACAGACAACCTGCCCTCAACAGCTTTCTGCAGGCATGAACATGCCACATTGCTATAGATGGTGATGGTGTGACAAATTTGAAGAGGTAAATGATAATTTTGCAAAGCCTTGGCTTTCCTCTAGACTTCACAGCTCAAACTGACTGATTTGTCATTTGGAAGAACTTTTGCAAAAACTGATGACATTTTGTCTCATGTTTTAGTTGTACCCTGGTTTATAAAGGAAAGTCTCATTTTAGCTTTACCTTTTCACCTGAATTCAGCCTGTTAACCAATTTTCTGCATAACTAATTCCTGTATTCTTACCCCAGGGACAAGCATCAGTAAACCACCATCTTTAACGAAAATGACTTACATTGTACACTCATCCTTGTCCAAAATGATGCCTACTCCAAGTGCAGTGATAAAGAGAAATCTTAACAGCTTGTCTGGTTGAGAAAGTGGAGGACAGCTGAACACTTACTAAGAAGGAAGAAATCCAAACTGAAGAGACCACCTATAATGCACAACTTCATTTCATTCAGCCCACAATCATAAAGGACATTTTTTGCTATGCATTACTGCTGAATAGCAACAAAGTGTACCAAGTCAACTGACTGAGGAAATCAGTGATAGACTTTCTATGATTTCAGTGTTTCTACATCTGAGAGCTTTCACAGTTCACCCACAGCTTATCCATCTTAAACAGTTTTTATTATTCACTTGCAATCTAAGACATACTACAGTGACATATATGTTCATCCTCTGGTTCATTGCATGGGATCCCCTTGGTCACAGTTTGGGCAAAACATGGTTGTTCTGATGTCAGTGGAGTTTACTCACTCCATCAGGGGCAGTGCCATTGGCTTCAGTGGAACCAAACATAATTTTACTATTTTTCTTTCATGAAATAAAGTTAGTCCTTCACTATAACTTCAAAATTATGGAAAACAGACATTGCCAGAATTGGTTTATCATCAACATGATCTTGACTTCATCCCAAGAACAGGGAATATCTCTTATTAAGCAAAAATATCTTGGATTAAAGTTGTGCATTTTCATTCATGTTCTTCCCTCTCTATAAGATTTGTTGTTAAAAGTATCTCCCAGTCTTCATGGAGACTGGGGGAAAATGTCAGTGGTGAAGGATATGTTTCATATGATTTGCATCAAGTAATTTACACCAGAGTTGATGCTTCATTCTGAAGACTGCCATTGCACCTAGCTTTGTTACCTGAGCACATGCTCTCTCCAATACAATAGTGAGAAGTAACCTCCTAGGATAGATGCTTTGCATTACAGCTGAGTAACTCTTTTCTACCCTAAACACAGGAAGGCTGGGATGAAATAGGCAGCTACTCCAGGGTACAAAAACATACTCTGAACATTGGTTGGTTCTGCTTTCCATGACCTGTGTGGTCTAAACCTTAGTAATCTGTGAAACTACCTTTCAGTTACTGCTACAGTTCAAACCAGCAGAACTGCTCATGTTATTAGTAGCAGAGCAGGAACTGGTGGCAGCGCTATTTCCATTCAAAGTAACCCACCACTCATGTCCTTCCCAGGCTCACATAGAACATGTTAACTTTCAAGAAACCCTGCCGAACATTGTTACCTAATGTTACTTTTGGTAAGGGGAAAATTGCATGGAAACTGGGCAAGTCACACAACTGCTGGAAGAAATTCATATTCTTGCTAGTTACTTACATTTTGGAATCTGGCTTAGTCTGAAAGGCTTTGTCATTATCTATATTTTTACTATATTTATAATTATCTGTGTAAGTATCTGGTTGAGGAAAGGCACTTTTAAAGTTTAAAGTAAATATTGGCTCAACCCATATTCCAAAATATTCTACATAGCAAAGTCCCTCTGAAAGCATTTTGGTGACCTTGCTTAGCATTGCTGCAGCATTATTACGCTCCATTCTCTCACAGAGAGGAAAGTTGGATACTTCAGTCAAAATAAGCAGACTTGCTTGCTTAAAGTCCTACTTACGAAAGAAAACCCAAAATAATGAGCTAACTTTGATTCTTAAATAAACATTTTTGAGATTGTTATTTTAACACATCTGGTAACATGAAATGGCTTATTCTGAGTCTCACAAGCATCCATATCTACCAGTCCCAAATCCTCATAAGCAGAAAAGAACCCACTACAAATTCTTGTTTTCCAATTTGTCTTCTGGTATGAATAATTGTAACTAAATGTGTTACTGAGCCTACTGTATTTTTAAGCAGGTGATTGAAGAGGTAATAAGTATAAAAGAGAACTGAATAATCCCTTGGAAATTATGAATGAGAAAATAATTGCAGGAATCTGTAAGATCAGTTCACTTACACTATATGTGGGGGGGGGAAAAAAAGGAACAATATTTTTTTCTACTCTGAGAGTCATTCCAATCCACAGCTCCTATTTGTTGCATTAGATTATTGGGAAGTTTCACTGCTGATGTCCAGATCTGGCAAGAAGATAAGAGATGTTAATAAGAAACTCTTGTACTCTGGGAATCTCCTGTGATTTCTGAAGATGTTCAAAAACAAAATCATTGCATGATGTGAGCCAACTAGTTAAAGAAAAAAGAAAGGGCCTCTTGAACACTACAAGAATGCAAAATGCAAATTTCTTGAAGTGCCTCAGTTGAGTAAACATATGTGCTATTTTAATAGTTCTGATCAGAGTAGATTAGACAGATACATGAATATTGAAATTTATCTTAAAACTTTCTAAAAGTTAATATTGTTGAGAGTAAGATAATTTAAGAATAGTTCATATAAAACTTAGATGAATAACACATACAGAATTCCCATTGTATGTCAAGAAATAATAGATCAAATTATGGTGAATTAGATTTTTTTCAAGAGGATCCTGGCATACAATGGCACTATATACTATGTTATTGTTCTGAGTCTAACTTCCTTGACATGTGATTTGGTGACATTACAGAACTACTCATATATCTGTTTTTCATAAAAGTTTCCACAACTTCTGGCTTCTGTAACTCTCAGCAATGATGTAATCAAAACTAATTCTGAAGTAACAAAATCCATTGTTAATAGGTCAGTGTGATTCAAAAATGCCTTTCCATATGATGTGCTAATATTTTCATTCTCCATATTTATTTTTTCTATATACACACATACCATATTAATCTTAAATATGCAGTTACTGACTAAACTCCAAACACTAGTTTCTCCACTTTTTTTGATGTATACCTACGGGTATTTTATAAACAGAAGCCATCTTTAACTTTTAGTCTCCTGTAAATCTTAGTATTATGTTAACAAAATATTAAAGTGAGAGTAAATTCTTTATAATTCCATAAAGTTTTTTTCTTCCTCAGAAAACAAATTTCACATGACACAAATGACATTAAGTCTTATATGAAGAGTTTCCAGATAAACCCTTTATTTTTCTGAATTGTATAATGAGTTTTACTAACCATAAAATTTAGTTACCTTTTTAATTTTTACTCAGTATGTTTTCCCTACAGCTGAGGAAAACACCTGTTAAAGAAAATATAAATTTATATTTTACCCTGAAGTCTTTCAGAAACTCTTTCCAATATTAACAAACATTACCTGGAGAGTACTTATCTTAGTTATCTTAAATCATTCAAAAATGAAGAGGCATTGCAAAACTCTTTTCCACTTAGCCAGTGGAATCAATACACAAATTCCACAGTTCATTCACACAGATGCCTTGTTTGCCAGCAAATGTATCAAACTTTAGATCTAGTTAAAGCAGTTTTTGGTCCATGGTGGTGGACCAAACACCATACTCTTTTCCTATGAAGTAGGGAAAGATCCAGAATTTGTTCAAGACAGCACTGTGAGACCCTGAAACCATCTTTCTGCCTATGTGGTTACAGTAAATCTGAGAAGAAAAAAAGTTATTCTTTGATGAACCTACTGCTGTTTGGCTGCTAGTAAAGCAAGTTTTTTATTAAGCAGAATTAGTGAGTTGTACCAGAGGTTCAGCCTGTAAGTCTCATAAATTGCAGGGGAGTCATTATCATAAAAAAATACAACTATTTTACTGGATGTTGGTGTTATGACCACGAATAAGGGAAGCAATGTCATGGAATAATATCAGTATGAAAATCACCATCAAGGAGCTAACCTAGTAAAGGCAGAATTACCTCTTGCTTTTTGCTTCCTCCTCTGTGGGTGTAATTCCCAACAAAACAGCACAGGGAAAGCTGCTGGTCCTCTGCAATCCCAGTCAAAGTCCAAGTAAGCAGGGACCTATTTTCAACATCCAGAGACTTATTTTAAACTGCAGCAATTGATAAACAAGTTTATTTTAATGACAGCTAGTACTTCCTTCACTCTTCCATGACATAGAGAATGCCAGAAACCAAATCTCTTATGTAGATTATTGTGAATATACAGCCAGACTTGTTTCTAATGACTTTTCCCGAGTCATTCCTAGGTATTATAAAATATGAGTCAACATGAGTGAAGGTCGCAGAGACTTGCTCCTAGGACTGGCTTCATCTCTGCAGCAGCAGGGATGCCATCCAAATTTAGACTAGAATCTGGGCAACCAGAAGAGTAGTTAATCACTGGAACAAACTGCCAAGGGTGATGATAATGATGGCCACCAAAAGACTTAAAATGACAGTTTAAGGCTGTTCTGCTGTCTCTATGACAAACTACACCTAGGCCATTGAGATATAAAAGCTGAGTATCATGGACGATATTACTCTCTTGTCAGGAGGAGGAAATTGTCATTTGTATCCCCACCGTACTCTGAATCAGCTTCACAAAGAGCCATGGAATGAAACCTCAGCCGATTCTTGGTTTGCTAACCTTTTAGCTCTTACTGTGGAAAATGTAGAAGAGGTTGAATAGTGATTCAAGGCTATTACTGGAATTCTTCTGTAACTTGGGTCACAGTTTAATCACCATTACCCATGGGTGCCAGGTTGAGCTCATCACACAGCACAGAAACTGTTGGCCAGAATTAAACCCATGCAAGAAGAGTTATGTTTCCAGGCAAAAGAAAGTGTCATTTTTGGGAGGCAGTTTCTACAGAGCTGTCTCCAATGGTTAAGGGTGTGCACAAGGAGAGGTTAAGGGTGATCCTCAAGGAGACAACGAGTTCGAGACCTGCATTCCTTATTGACTCATGCTGTGTTGCCTGTAACAGATCATGGTAGTTCAGAGATTCCATCAGCTCCTCACTGCTGATTGTCTGACTCCAATTACAACAGTTTTTGTTGTTTCCTTGCAAGATTGTGGATCTGGAATTAATCTGAATTGGAAATAAGCAACCTACAAAACTGAAAAACTTGAAATTCTAACAATTTTTTCTTTCTCCAGGTTTCCAGCAGTTTAAGTCTGCCCCCTCTGTAACAGTCTTTAAGGTTAGGCTCAGGTCTATCTATACATATAATTCTTATATCGTGTTCTCATTTACTATCAACAGCTCTATTTGGAACTCATCTCTCTTGAATATAGGTGCTTCACCTTTCTCAGGTTCAGGCCCAAACCCATGCAATTCAGTAACAGCTGAACCCAGAAGGACAACAAGCTTAGGCACTCAAATTTTCTCTGTTCTGTACAGACATGTGCTATACTCTTTAGAAACAAGCAGTCAGGTAAATGACTGTCTCAATTTTACTCTGTAAATAAATGGCAACAAAAATTTTACACAGAATTATCTCAACTAATAGAAGTCTTATGGCTCCTTTCTAGTGGCAGACAGCAGTCATGCTGCCATGCTAAAGACAAGACACTGCACAGAACAGAATTTTTAGCAACTTCAGGTGCTTGGCTGGCAGATTGGCTTATAGTTATTGTTAAACACTGTAGTGTTGTTCTGAAGAAGTTAAAGACCATAACAAGTGAAGGAATGAACAGCTACTTAGAACTGTCATGTTTAGCCTGATGCATACTTACTTCATGAGTGATTTACAAGCACAAAGGAACTGTTAAGGAATGCCAGACTTGCCAGACAAAGTGATAAATGCTGTATTCAGTAAAGGTGTATGTGTACTTCATAAAGTGTGCGAAATAAGAACATAATGCCTAGCCTTGACACAGGTTTTTCCTCCCACCTTAAAGCACGGGTCTCAGGAAGAAAATACATGTTACTCACATACTCTGGATGCTTACAGAAGAGTTTTCATGTGATCCCAAGAGCGTGCACTTATTAAATTTGAAAGATGAATGTCCCATTCTCAATAGACTTCTTTAGCAAATATGATCACTAAGGAATGAACAACTACTACAAATGATTAGTGCCAAGCCTACATTTTAAGAAATCTGTGAATTTGAAAAATTCAATATGAAAAATTATATTCATAATGGATAGGAAGCAATGATTTATGCACCACTTCCTGTAAAAGCTTAGGCTGATGAAAAGGCACGTAGGCAGAAGACTGATGTATAAACAAGCCTTTCTTGCTATACCTAAATAGCGTTTTGAGGTGCCTGTACATTTGTACATAGCACAGCTCATATCTGAGCTGTCACTTCAGACAGGGCAGTTTCTTAAGCATTTTTCCCTATTGCTTTCTGGAATCAGTGGGACAGCAGAACAGTCTATTTGTGAAGAAAACACAGAGGAGCACGAGGTGCAGAGGCTTCCTGGTGGGGTGTACATGAACTCCTTCTGTTCCAAAAAATAAAAACTCACCGTGGTACTTCTTAGTAAGTGACCTCTCAGAGGAAGATGTGTTTTGGACACTTAGTGCTCAGTTCTATACCCTGTTACTTTCCTATGTTTGCAAAGCAATGAGTGCAGGAAAGGGAGATGGACTGCATAACTTGTTTCTCATTCACAGGGCAGCATGAGGGCCTGCAAACTGTTTACACAGTTAGTGATAACTGATACTTCAAGTTTAAGGTGCATGAGAAAGGATGTAGTTACATCCTGGCTAGAGAACACTACCACGATGTCTTCCCTTTCCTAGAGGGTTGTGCCTGGAGTCAGTTTAAAATAGAGATAATGTCATCTTCCCTCATTTTTGGGCTTCATCTTACTTCTCAAATAGAATGGTGCAAGATAAACCCCAGAGCCAGTAACAGAGGCAGACCTGGGCATTGGGGATGATTTCACATGCCAGAAAGGCTGGTTCTCAGGCATCACACAAGAGCCAGGACCACAGTGATCTGAGGTACAGCCTGGGATAGAAGAGACCCAGTTTTAAGCACTGTAATGGGTTATTGCTCAGCAGAAAGCTGTGACCCAGTTGTAGCTTTACCACAGAACACCACATTTTTGTAGCTGGAAATTGCACTGCATTGACACTGCAGCTCTGCAGCACAGCCTTGACAAACAAGGTACAGGAGATAAGAAAGTAGTGCAGCAGTTGTTGCAGAATGGCCTGAAACATCACCTTTCCAGAACTGTGGCCATCCTTAAAGTTCACCTGTGCTCCAGGTCGGACAGGAGTGCATCATTTGAGTGATCTTTTCAAAGCTGTGGGAGCCTACTATTGTCATAGCAACACCTGTATGTGGAGAGTAGTATTTACCTCAAATGCTGGGCTCTGCATAATCTCATCTAGACCGTTACCTCAGTTAAAGTTATATCACCATGGCAACAGACAAATGACTTTCAGAGAAAAGTGTCTAGAAGTTGACATGTGTGTTAATTCCATTTTGACATTGGACATTTCTGTCGATTTAGAATGAAAGAACACTGATTTCTCATGAAGATAAATTCAGAAAATACTTCCTCTGGTGTCAAACATTTGGCTGGAAGAAACAAGGCACAGTTTTACCTGAGTTCCACTTTTTTTTTTTTTTTTAAATAGAAACAAATTTGTAAAAGGTAGAGTTAAAGAAACCATTAAAATATATTTAGGGCAAATGCATATTATAGCATATTTCAGTTAAAAATGTGATTAAAAAATCAGCAAGAAAAGCCTCACTCAACTCCACTACATACATTTACATTGACAAATGGCCACTTTCCAGGGAAAGGTCACCCATCAGCAGTGCAGGGATGAGGCAGAACCATGTCCACTGAACCCAAAACAATAGCTACACCTGTACCTAGCAAAAACACAGGCAGAGAACAGGAAATCAAAAGTGGCACATAACTGAAGAAAACACCAAGTCAAGTAAATCTGCTATAAACACACAGGTTCAAACACTCAGTGTCTTGGATCAGACAACTTTTAAATCCAAAAATGTATAGAGATTCGCACAATCAAGCCTCTATAGCTTTGGAAAACTACATTGATTTCTGACTGGAACAATGCTTTCATTTGTACTGGAATGGTTCAAAACGGAAAATAGTGTGGAGGAAAAACATATGGAATATGCTGCACTAGCAGCAGTGTCATATATGTTTCCACTGGCACAAAACAAAAGAATGATGTTCCCAAAGGTGCACACAAGCAACACCAAACACTACATTTAGGCAGGCTCCACAGATGTCTTTGAAAAACTGCAGGACTGTCAGAGAGAAGAATTACTTTTCTTCTCAAGGAAAGCCAGAAATTCTGCCAGTATTTGTTAATCAGTCACAAAGTTGCTGCCATCTTCATACAACATACATCTAACAGTAAGGAATGCTCATGCCAACACATACGTGGGCTTAGACCCACAGACTCTAGAAGTTAACACAAAGCATGCTTTCAGCAGCAACAGATATTTTTGTGATCTTGAAGAAAAGTTGCCTTCCTTCTGAAAATAAATGAGATTTCTCTATATTTCCAGAATATCAGATATTTCATAACAATGGTGTGTTACAGTGATGTATGTTTACAATAAAAATGCTGAAGTGATGTATTTCCTAATTACATTCTCAAAGAACTCGCATCCAATACCAGAGCCTGAGCCACCTCCCAAAAGTAATAATAGGGGTCCTCTCCACTACCCTGGGAGGGAAAATAAGCCCAAGAGTCATAGAATATTTTATATATATACACTTATATTTTTTTTATATATATATATATATACACACACACATATATATACACTTTTTTTTTTTTTTCTAGAGGGTAAAGTGGCCTCTTAGGTGGCTCTTGAATAAATGGAAAGCAGCCCACAGGAATCCTGCCATTAATTTTGACAGTCTTTGGATCTGTCCCTATTGTTTCATTAAGAACTGGAAATAAGTCTTCTCTACTCGCATAATTTGAACCATACTGTAGCTGTGCAAGTATAATTCACTGCAGCCTGATTCTCCTGTGGGGATAGAGGCATAAATTCATATTATGTGAAGGGGGCATAATCCATAACTGCATCCACAAGGTTGCTCAGACCAGTATAACAGTATTGATCAGAAAACCACCTGCCTTCCCCCTCCCCAACACATACACATGGCACAACAGCTGTACATGAGGGGGGTCCTTTCCCACAGCCCTTCTAATTTGTGCCTATCACCCATGAGCATGCACACAGAGCTCTTTGGCTTCCATTTGCTAGGTCTCTCTGCTAATCCAGAAAGCCAGGACATTAAGAAAGCTATTAAATACATGAGAAAAAAAAATGGCAAGCATCCAAAATATTTCACATAGAGTTGAACTGCTGATGCTGCCTCTGCCTCCTAAACGTGCACTGCACCCTTTGCAATGGGCATCTCACACACATTCCCTTAAGGAAGTGTTTGAATGCATAACA
The DNA here is from genome assembly GCF_047663525.1 of Anas platyrhynchos. Classification (NCBI taxonomy): domain Eukaryota; kingdom Metazoa; phylum Chordata; class Aves; order Anseriformes; family Anatidae; genus Anas; species Anas platyrhynchos. The sequence goes on along the minus strand of NC_092587.1, from coordinate 97,987,503 downwards.
AAAAGACACTTTAAAAAAAATCCAACAAACCCCCCTAAAATTAATAAGTAAATTTGACTTCTGATCAAAGCTTGATTCCTAGTTGTCTTCCACTTCCAGCCCCATTCTAACACTAAGAGCATGTCACTCTTTTTAGTTGCATAAGGAGACTTAAGGCTGTTATAAATAATGAAGTTACCCACTCTTACAAGTGTTACCCTTTTTTAACACTGAACACATTTTAATAAAGATTGTTAACACATTTAACTCTTTATACCTGTGAAACTAGAGCGTAAATCACTTTTCCCACCCTGCTTCTGTACAGTCAGAGATAGATGTGCTGGGTACAAGCAGGAGAGACACTTGTCACTCTGTTCTCTACATGCAGAGGCAAGCACACATGCTGTTCCTCTTGCATCACACAACTAGTGTGAAATTTGTTTTCAAACCAAGGGAAGAATTTTGGAAATGGATAATAACCATTAGACATACACAATGGCTAGGCAAGGTGGATGACTATATTCATGTGCAGAAGTGTCAGCACTGCCTATTTGTAACAGGAACGAAAGACAGGTGGGGAGCCAGGATTGCCAAAGCAGCCTTGCTCATCAAGAGGGTCACTGCAGGCTCTCAGTCCATGCAGCAGCCTAAGGAACTGGGTCAGCAATGTTGGGCATTCACCCTCAGCAGCCTTGGGCTTCAGGGGCTTCACTGCCTTACTCCTATCGTCCACACATTAAAATGCCTTTAGATGCCATTAAAAGCAATCCAGAATTTATTTATTTGTTTTACTGATATCTCATGGAAGAATTCATAAGCCAAAAAGGATGTGAAAGAATGAAATAACCATGCTCTATACCTGTTCTCCAAGCCTCTGTGGGTCTTTATTGCTGAAATTAGCCAACTGATATTCTGAGCAGAAACCTTAACTATATGTATACTATGATTATTTCCAAGTCTCTCTCCCCCCCCCACTAAAATTCAGAATCGCCTTCCATAAGCTTTAAAGATTGTTTTGAAATAACCAGCCAAAAACATACACATGTTGTGCAGAGTCTTATGGAGCCTGCAGCAAAGCAAATTATAGTCTGGGATGGATGAAGGGAGCTGAATCAAAACATATCTCTGTACAAAATGCTTGTGGCTTAGGAGAAGTGGTCTTTTCCTTTCCTCTCGTGGTTAAAATATATTATGTTATGAGACCATCTCATGCTAAGAAGTACAGAGAAGAAACCATACCAATCTTTTAAATAGACAGTTGTGGGACCAAAGCTAATCCACAGAAAATTCCAAATACCTTTGAAATGGAAGAGCTACATTACTGTCTATTCAGAAGACTGATACTAGCCTCATGCTAGATTTTTGTCATCAAGAACATAACAGCGTTTCAACAGCATTCAGAGAAATGGAGATGAGAAAACATCTCCAAATTTTGTCCAGAGCACATTCCAGGCAAAATTGAAAGTTCAGGTTTTGCTCTCAAGCTAACTGTTGCCCACCAATAAACAGGTGCACCTTCAGGTTACATTGGTACCAAACTTAACCAGGTAGTTTCAAGCATACATGTAAATAGCTAAACAGTAGAGAGCTCAACACAGACCAAAGCCCCATTGTAATTTCCACTTGGCACTAGCAGAACTAAGGCATGAAGTCCTCCAGTGCCCTGGCTAGATCAGCTTCCAGACAAGGCCATTTTCACATAATCAGTGCCATCTACGTGTAGACAAGTATTTTCATAAAGTATGAGCAACCTCTGTATCATACACCAAGCTAGAAGACATTTATTCCCCATGAGTATCAGGCATGACACTCAATAAGCCACTTTATCATTGCCATACATATGGGCCCTTGTTTTGTAAACTTACTCACAAGGAGCCACTGGGCATCTTAATCAAAACAGTTGCACAAATCATACAGCCTTATGCTTCTGTCTTGGCAACTCACCTCCTTGCATTCATGGTGTTGAATAGCTGGTTATAGTTTTCACTCCACTTCACACTAAAAGGTGCCAGATTGCAACTCTAGAAGGCAGCACTAGGGAGAATACAGTCTGCTTATTTTTAATAAGCTGATATTACACATTCCAAATACTGTCCTTCATGAACTTGTACAGTCTATTTTCGTATTCTCAAAATAAGAGTTTTTTTGTTTTTGTTTTTTAAAAAAGTGGATAAAATCTTGAACAATAAATCTTGTGCTTCTCTGGCACCATCATCCTTTTAATCCACTTGGGGGGGGGGGGGGAGGGGAGGCGGGGGGAGTACAGAAACAGCCTCTCAGCAATATACAGTTTCTCCTTTATATGTTTAATCCTTAACAACAACAAAACTCCATGCACAGTGGGTATATTTTAGCACAATTAAAAGAACCTAAACCAAAATGGACACAGATCAGCTCTAAGCCAGATGTAAAAATAGCTTGAGTGTTTCAATATTCAAATTTTTTTCTGGATTTCTCAAGACAAACAGTTGTGGAAAGGAAGATTTTTTTTTTTTTTTTGGTCTGGTTTGTTGGGTTTTAATTACTGCAATAGCAGAACAGATAATACAATAAAACCTTCTTCAGAGCATCTCATCTTGTGCTATACTATGTAGTGTGCTGACTTCAGAGTCAGCCAACTGGTTTTAATCATCCCAGTAGGACACCATCTTATTCTGAGTAAGGAAGCTGAAGTAAAAATAAATAAGAGAAACATTGAGCTGCCTAGGCACCAGTATTCAGATAAAATTTTACACTAACGTGAAGCTATTCATCGATCTCTGAACACTGTCTTGAGGGAGTCAGTTTGTGCAGAGAATGGGCCACTCAACATCCTTCCCAGCAACTCAGGAAAATCTTTTCCCCCTGCTTAGGGCTGTGCATGAAAACCTGCTAAACAAACAAAAATAAACAACAACAACAAAAAAAACAGCTTTGTCTGTATGGTCTTACTGTAGTATCAGCATTAAAGAGACTGCTGTGAGGCAAACTGCAGATTAAAGGCATTTAGTTCACAGCTAACTTCCAATGGCACATATAGGTATAATATACATTTTCAATTATCAGTCTCGCAGAGTTCTCATGTCCACCGTCTTGGGGAAGTTAATACTCTGACTATAGTTAATCCTCTTTCCTCCCCCATACCTGTCACAGTGGAGTAAGAGTAGGAAATTTTCATCCCAAAACAGCACTAAGATCACTGTGTCACCCTCTTCTGAGGATAAGAGAGGGTCAGGCCAGAACAAAGAAGTGTCACCAACATTAAGCACAGAACTCCATAAGGTTCCCTGATTTTTGCCAGAGACTTTGTAGGCCATGCAGACAAAATAATATTACCTTAAAGTTCCCTTTAGCATCCTTCAGGAATTAAAAAAAAAAAAAAAAAAAAGGCAGAGAGAACAGAAGGTTTTTTCTTGTTGTTCTTTAAAGCAGATTTATTTCTTCAACATTGTTCATTGAAGGTGAAGTGATTTCCCATCCTGGAAAGTATTATCTTGCTAGCATACCTACACAAGCTTGAGTGTAAATTTCTACACCCTGTGCCTGCAGTAATCTTGTCTCTGCTGAAACATCTGAGGCCCAAATTTAGGCTTGAACACGTGCAATAGGAGACGAAATTTGGCTCTCCAAGTGTGAAATAGCTCAGTTGTCCACTGACTCAACATCAAAAAAGGATCAGCCTGTTGGAAAGGATTCATTTTCAAAACTGAAAGTAGTAAGAGGGTGAGGAAAGGAAAAGAAATAAAAAGGAAGAAAAAAGGAAAAGCACTTCATCTTTTATGCAGCCAAGTATCCACTCATAATGTTCTGTTGAAAATGCTCTTGATAAAAACATGATACTTTTTTTTTTCCCCAAAAAAGAAATTGACTGGGATGTATTTGTCTGCTATCTTAATATCTCCTTAGCTTTCCTTTGTTACTAAAGTTCATAAACCTTTTATTTACACTATCATCCTTAAATCAGATTTTACAGGAAATCACCCCCATTATATAGCATGAATTCAGGCACCTCTGAGAGCAAGTATGTGGTACTTTCTGCAAATGGCTAGGGTAGCAGCAATTATGCTGATTTTCATTCCATATTTAAAAGGAGACTGGTCCCAACCTCACAATGTTTTAAAAGAAACCAAAACACAGAGTTCATTCAAGAAGATTTTAATCTCCAGCTGAAGCAAAAGCCATTTTGGAGACCCCACAGGACACCTGGCTGATAAGGAACCACCACACCTGCTGCCTGTTTCCAGCACAGAGCTGCGCTGCACTGCATGCAGCCCTACACCACAATGCCACTGGGACAGAGGCAGCTTCCCCAGGGTCCCAGCCAAACCCATCTGACAAAGCTCCCACTAAGCACCCAGGGTATTCAGTCCCAAACATGGAGATATTTCGCTGCCTTGTGAAACAGTATGACTTCTACCTGACCAGAGCTAAGTATGCCACTTGTTGAACATTGTACACCAGTGCCAGGCAAGGTGGAGAAACCCAGTTATACTGCATTAGAGAATCCACTATTGTCCTTGGCTTCCCTCTTCCTTCAAGCCTCCTTCTGCACATTCCTCCCACCCGTTATAAACACTGAAAGCAAAGCCCAGGGATTTTGCTGAACAGAGCTCTGAGTGGAGGGGATAAAGCTACGGGACCCGAACCCTGGTTACATGAAAGCAAAAGATGACAAAGTCTTAAAGTACTTTGGCAGAAAGCTAGCTCTGAACAACCAGGAATGCAAGCTCTGTGGTCAGTTTAATCCCTGGAATAACTCAGCAGCTTTCTGAGTAATATTGCACAGGGTGAGTTTGGCTATATTTTTTTGATATCCTTAAACTACTTTACTACTTACTTTCCTTTCTTGTGCTTTTGGTCTTCTATATAAGCTTTCCTTTTAAAACTATACAGGAGAAGTGAGAAAGTAAGTGTCTATCTGAAAACAGACAATTTTTTCTGCAGAAAATCTGAATCCTGGGAGAGAAATTAGTTCCAGTAGCCGCCCGAGCAGTGATGTAGCCCCAACTAGAAAGGACACATCTGCTGCCTCAAGGAGTTTTTTGAGTAAAAGAGCAGTCCAAAAAAATCTTTATTACTGTTATTAGTCTTTTTATTGCCATTAACCGAGCTTCAGGCTGGAAAAGTGGCACCAATCTATTTACACATTGTTGTCACTTTTCTGTGCCCAGGGAAGTAATGTCAGTGAAGAACTGGGGAAAGAAGGAGAACTGGACTTTCATGAATGGGACAGATGAGCTGGAGTTATTACAGGTTATTTTAGAATTATTATTTCTTTTCCTCCTTTCTTCAAACACAGGTTTGGCAAGTGAATACAAACATGTAGCTTAGCAGAGTAAGGAGAGAGAGAGGGAGAGAGAAATGGGTTATGATTCCCATATGTTTCGGTACCTTAAAAATAAAGGGATGGTAACACTTAAATATTATTAAGCTTCAAACAGCTGGTACTGTGTTTGTTACTGTAATCATCTGTCTAATTATATTGGAATGTGACAAAAAAATAAAAAGAGAGGTTGTTTTGACAGCTCAACATTCAGGGCTCCCAACAGGCCACCAATTAGACCTTGGAAAAAGGAAGTAACTTGTAAAAGCTAATGACCACTCAGCAATGGGACATAGACTTATTTCTGTCTTCCCCCCTACCCCCTATGAGAAACCTAGACCCCTTTAGTTACAGCAACTTTCTTTAGGCTACTTTCATGGTATGTAAACAAAATTAAAGACCTGTTTCTCAGCCAACATTTCCATTCTGGTTATTCAGTTATACCCCTCAGCTTTTACATACATGCAGAAGAAATCTTAGTGTGAATTCCTGATGATAAATGAAGGCATTCCGATTTCCAGAAGTTCAGGATCAGTGCAAAGGCTTTAAGTCAGTAGCTGTATGTACGTTTGCACAAACAGACCTGACTAATTCCCACAGCATTCCAAGAAGAGGTTTTCAAGGCACTGATCCAAGCTCTATCCACTGTTGATAAATTTCTTCTTCCTTGGATTCAGTGACATCTCCCAAAATTTAAAAAATAAATAAAGAAATAAATCTGAGCACTATCAATGTTCTTTAAAACAGCATGCAGCTGAAAAAGCTTAACATACAAGAGGAGATCTAGAACATGATCCGCTAGAAAGTCAGTGATACCAGTTGAAGGCTTCATTCAGATGCACAAACGTTGAGGGATTTTCTCTCATTTCCATGCATTTGGATTTGGCTAAAAAAAAATTCCTGCAGTAAAGATAAATTAGCTTTTTGGCTGTAGCGCAATTAACAAGTTACAGAGTAAACTAAGGTTGGTAAACTAAGAAAGGAAAACCTACAACAGCCAAGAGGCAAACTTATATAAGACCAGGAGGAGATCTGGGTAGAGCCATATTACCACCGAGATGGAGCTTGACAACATATTGCTTGTTACTGCCCAGCTGTCACCAGAGATGCCTGGTACGCATCAGCCTGCCATACCAAGGAGCCATTCACAACAGTATAGCTGTGTTTGTTTTCTAACTAATGTTACCATATACCATAATACACCTTTGCATGATATACAACCCAGCTTTTTTTTTTTTTAAAGCTTCAGATCTAACCTTTGTCTAAGAGGTTACACTCCAAGATGAGAAAAATACAAACAGGCAAGAAGAAACAAATACATAAAAAGTGCTTTTACATGCCTTCATACACACGTAGACTATCATCCTACTGCATTTCCTGAATACGGACCAGAGACTTACATGCAATTGGTTTAATCATGTTTTCTATCTGTTATGTACATAAAGTGATGCGTGCGCGCACACACAAAAAACAGCATCAGAGCAAGCAAATCTGATTTTTTTTTTTTTTTTAAATGGATACAGCACTGTTAGAGAAAATGGTTTACACCTATCCAGCACAAAAGAAGTTTTTTACTGGTAGCCTTCCCCTACCAGTAGGGCTGGGAGGTTCTTGTGGGACAGCTGTGGACAGGCTCATTACAGATAGGCACATCCCTTCCTGACATTACACTTGTAGCATAGAGAAGCTCTCCCACATCATGGGCTCTTTCCTCAGTTCAAAAGCTACACAGTTTCCATTCCCTGTCCTGTTGCAGGCTCCTTCTCACCCAGGTGCCTTTTTTTTTTTAAAGTAGTTACTTGTCTTAATCAAAGCATATCAAGGTGGTTATAATAGCATTGATGCATTCTACAGCAGCAAAGTGATCATGTTAAAAAAAAAAAAAAAGCAAACCAAACAGTATCAGAAAAGGCGGCATGGGTAAAATGCACAGCTTTCTGAATGACCAGTTTCACAGTAGGTTACACCATTACCCATTTCACCTCCTGCTCAACAGCATTCCCCCTCCCCCCCCCTTATTTCCCAGCTTGAGTTCTTTAGAAGAGATCAGCTGTTCATACCCGGTCCATAAACAGCTGGAGAAATTTACCCTGCTGTGAATGAGACTTTGTTTGTGTAACTGGGGAAGATTAGCTCAATTTTAGCTTCTCTGTTAAGATAGAAAAGCAGCCTACTGTAATAGCGCACCATGAAAGCAAAGTACACATACAGGTGTCTTCAAAGTAGTTTATAAATATGACAATTTGTGTATTGTCTTAAAGAGTAGGCTTACAGTTTAAGTTTGTCACTTAAAGTAAATTTAGACAAAAGCTCTCTAGATATATTCTCTCCAAAGCCATTTACTTTCAACGTGGCTCATACAGCTACTCTTAATGTTAACAATTCAGCATCACTGCAAATGTTTCCACCTCTAATACTAATTAGAGATATACCAGTAATGGCTCTCTAATTAAAGCTGATTTGAGTTTTGTATGTTAATTAGTTTCAGCTAATATCAATTAAATAAAGGAATAATGGGGTCATTTCACATTTAAATCACAGAAGCTTCAAGCATAAGCTGCTTTAGAGGAAATTAGCTTGTAATTAAACAGTGTTGTTAATAATTGCCTGTAAATGGAAGCAGTCAAGCTGTTGCACAGGCCATGCCTAGTGGTTACAATTATAGCCATCTACACGAAAAAAAAATTGACATAGGTAAATTCTGAACAATCCATCTCAGGATTTCAATTTATTTGTTTGGTTTAAATCTCTTCTCTTCATAATTAATGTTATCCATCGTTGCCTTTCACATTAAAGCCTTTTGCAGGGAGGCATTTTTTTCACAGGAGCACAGAAATGCACTGCTCCACAATAACATCCTTGTCTGCAGTCACCTGTCTCCCAACAGCAGGGGGACCTCCCTGTTCTCCCAGTTCCTCACAGCTACATTTACAGGCAGAAAGCAATTTTTCGAACACAGAGAACTGTGTTTGCATGCAGCAGTTAACACCGGATGAGCTTCTGGTGAAATTCTAATCCTTAACTGTAGCGCGAGCACTAATATTAATAATGCCCAGTGACATATTCATACCTTCTGTTGCTTGCATGATCTCCATGTTAGCAGTTTAAATATACATTTAAACAACTTATACATGTTGTCATCAAAAAAGTAAACATGTTTCTTCATAAAGTCTTAAACAATATGCATTCTTTATGAAGTGGAACAGAATGTACACATTTTTCACAATTTGGTTTGAACAGCTCAGGTAAGCAAATAATAATAAAGAAAAGAAGGACCTTAGTGAAATCAATAGTAAAACACCACCTAGCTTCAGCTGTGCTACAATTTTACTTAAGGACTGACTTCAGGAAACTTTGTGCTCTCAGACCCATTCTCAGAAGCACACCTATTATTATGCATTCAGCCCAATAAAAGACTGTACCCATTACAGAGTTCAGTTTGAGAACAAACTTCTCTAGAAATTTCCCAGAGAAGATGAAAAAAGATACAAAAAACTACATGACTTCCTCTGCAAGGAAACTAAAACCAAACAGGTATGTAATAACCATACCTCAAAACAGAAAATGCATCGATAATATCTTGTTATACCACTTCACTTCTTCCTACTTAAAAATTTCAGACACCTTCTGTAAGTTCTATTAAATGAATAGTTGCAAGGTATTAATTAAGAAAACAACTTCCTCAACTCTAGGAACAGAAAGGAGGGTAAACAAAAAAAAAAAAAAAAAAAAAAGAAAAAAAGAAACAACGGCCTGTCACATCGATAACATTCACTTAGCTGATTTGTGTACTCTAGAGCAATCCATACAAATATGATGCAAAGTTAGTTTAATGGTAGAACACAAAAAGCTTACCTGAGCTTTCATCTTTGTTAGCAAGGGGTAGATGAATTGCAGCAAAGCCCTTTATCGCTTCCTTCAGCCCAGCCAGCTGTGTACTCAGCTGAAAATTTCTACCCTATTACCCTGACCTTTAATTAGTTAATCAAAATATTTTACTTTTTAGTGGAATATACTGATCACAAAAGATAATGTTCATCACATTTCTGGAAGTGGAATCTGCTTTAATAATGACCATTCAGTTCACCTACAACTGCAGAAATGGAGAGGGACCCATCTGAGACCTTACATCACTACTGCTATGAAGGCAGATCATATTCAGCTGTGTCTGAGAAAGAGCAACAAATGTTACAGGACTCTGATGCACACAAAACAGCCAGAATAAATGCTGGATAATGTCTTCAAAATCCAGTGGCTTTTGGATCATGTCTAGGTATTAAAACACTTCTTTAAAAGGAAAGAAATAACAAATTGGAGGATCAGTTTTGTTAAACATAAGTCAGGTTGCAGACAGTGGGAAAAGCTATCATTACAAAACTATTTTCTTGTTCTCATTCAAACTATAAGACACCACTGGTAGGGCTGCAGTACGGAACTAAATATCCATGGTTAAGAAGCAGAGCTGCACCAGTGACAGAACTGCACAACTCTGCAGCTGGCCATTTGCAGGAGTTATGTAAATCTCTACATTTTTTCCTGAGAGACAGAGGCTGAGCTATTTTGCATCATCTACAAGTTATATTTATACCCCAGAATGCTTTCTCTATAAACTCCTTTTGTATGGTCCCAGGCTTTTCCCTCCTTAAACATACCTCAGGTTAATTCAAAGCTCTGTAATATGTTTGTCATCTCTTATGACACTCTCTTAGTTTTATTTCAGATTCTCTTGTTACTTGAGCCTGTTATCATCTCTCTCTCAAGGAGGTACAGGGATTGGTACAGATGCACCTTCTGAGAGATTCCAATGAGTGATGGACTTACAGCTGGATCTGCCACATGGGAACAGATCTCTTAAACCTACAGATAGTAGGAAACTGCATGCAAATGGATGGTTCAGGGAGAGCAGAGCAGCCTTACCTCATTGACAACATTTAGTATCCTCTCTTTCCCATTTACAAAGACAGTTATAAGCAGCAAAGGAATAAGTGTACAAGTGATTTTAATTTATTATTATTGTTGTTGTTATCATTGATAATAATAATAATAATTTTCCCCTCAGAACTGCTCATGGAGATAGGGCACAGAGCGGAGGCACTCCCGGCTTGTCCAGGAGTCTGGTTGCCAGATAAACCAGCATGAGCTGGGGACACTATTGGGGCCAGCAAGATGCTGGGTCTGGTTTTCCCTTGTCTGGCCATTTCCATGATCCTTACATCCCTGTTAAGTAGATGAGAATGAACATCTCCAGTTCTGAATGGGAACATTTCGCACCTACTTTATGCAGGTGTAAATGACTGCAGAGTACCTCGTTGGGAGCACAGTCTGTTACATCCTCCCCCTAAGGCTTTACATAGTACATGTCCAGGCACTGTATATCAAGTACAGAAGTGGTAGAGAATATTCCCTTTGTGCAAGTCAGTTTTGGTTCACTAGATCTTCTTACTATTTCCATTAGGACTATACCTGCTGGATTAATGATAGTGATATGAATAGGATTCAGCCGCTACGTGATCTACCTTTTTTGAGGTCTCTGTGTGGTGATACTGCCAATATCTCTCTGATTTCTTGGTTTTCTTGTTGAAGTTAAAATTCTGGTCCCCCAGAACGAGTGAAAAAATAATGGAAACATCTTTGGGGCTTTTCCTTCCTTCCAGGCTAGCAAATTACAACTGTAGCAGCACGATCCCATCATACCTTGATCCAAAATCAGTGTGAAACTGGGTCTTCTGAACTAGATGATGAACTGTTTCCAAAATTCTTTCGATTTGAGCTGTCATACAACATATTCAGTAACCACAGAATAACAGCAGTGCAACTCCAAACTTGTGCACCACAAGGGTCCAGATGACTTAATGACAGATAATAGCTCACAGTTCCTGAATGACTTTTTCTTAGTTTTAGCTCAGCTCAAGCACATTTTGTCTACAGATGTATACAGAGAAACTATCTGGGGAAGAAATGCAACATGAGTAAATACCAACACAACAGTGTCAGTCCTGGGAGATCAAGATAATACATGGTTGTCACTTTAGAGCAGAAAAATAGTCCTCCCAATGACTTCATAAGATAATCACTCTCAAAACTCATAATGAAAAGGACAAAAATGTTATTGTTAACTATCTTAGGTTATATTGCTGATGTTAATATTCAAGTAGTTAAAACAACAACAACAACAAATAAAATTTAAAAAAAAGTAAAAAAAAATACAGCAAAAGTCTGTCATCAAATGAAAAAAAAAAAAAAAGAAACAAACTAGGAAGGCCTTGCAGTTTTAAACACTACATTACCAATGAAGAATCATGCTTCTACATATAACACAACAAGTGCATAAGAAGAGTAGTGCTTTAGTCCCGGTGGAAACTCATCTATGTTTCTTGAAGATGCCTAGCTTGCTGCAAGCAGGAGGAACAGTTACTCTTAATGAAGACTGAAAAAACCTCCAGAAGAAACATGCTTGAAGCAGCGTTGGATTGGTTTTCAGACAGACTATACTCCTGTGGAAAGGCCTGCTCTCAAAATAAGTACTGCTGGTATGACCTAGGAGCCACTAGTGTTTGGATATGAAGTGGTGAAATAATCTTCTAGTCCACTTTGGGAGGGCTTAAGCCATACCTCCTGGTGTCCCTCCTAGAAAGCTCTGCTTTAAGCCCTTTTTCATGTCTGCAGTTGTTAATGACAGAGCCATAAATTATCTGAATTATAGAAGCAATACGTAATGACAGGTACTGGAATCGATGGTTGCAGCCTCTGCCACATGGTATGTCCGTCACAAAACAGTGGTCTCTATGATGTATTGTGACTATCACTTAGAGAGTCACCCCCTCATGCCAAAACCGATAGGGTCTCACTGAGGCCCAGCAAAAGCAGTACATAATTCAGTGAAGAGATCTCTCTGGAAAGCCCTAGAGTATGGCTAAGTAATGATTTTGTTTACCTCATTTAGCCCCAAGATGTCCAAGAGCTGGCCATGAAGAGTTCTTATGCTCTCTGATATCCAGCCGGGACAATGTGTCCTGTCTTTGTTTTTAGCCATCAGGCTTGTGTCAAACACACCCTGACAGCTGCAAAATTTTTTGGTGAAAACAATAATTCCACTTTTCCTTTCCATCTGCCTGCAGATGGTTTAAATCTGACCCATCAAAGGGGCGGGGGGAGGGGGGGGAGTAATATTCCAACTGAGATGAAATTATAATGTTTGCCGATTTCATATAAAGAAAATAACAGGTTTGAGATATGCAGAAGAGAGTTTACAATGATGAATGAAACTGTGCATGGGGGCACTAGAGGTTTTGACACTGGTTGATCTGAGTTCTCTATACTTCTCTCAGACTTCTTCAAGTCAGCAAAAAGCCACAGGAAAAGTAATCAACAATGTTTTTCATGGATAACAGCTACTTTTTGTCCTTTACCAAAGAGAAACTTTATTAAGAAACACCAAAATACAGTTTGAAATACTAGAAGTAACTAATTTCTGAAGGGACAGATTTGCAGCTTAACAAACACATCTTATTATTTAGTTTCAGTGTTCCTCTAACCTTCTCCATATTTGAAATCCAAATAACAAGGTTGACATCATTCTGTTTGTTACCAGACCCTCACATTGCAAACGCTGCTTTACAAGTGCATACTTTGAATGATGAGTTTCTTCATGGAAAACAGCAGAACTGCAGCTACTGCAGCTAAACCACTAGCCAAATGTTTTTGGTGCTTCTTGTCCACGTTTGATGAGACCAGCACATACTGCATAGCATCATAAACAGAAAGCAACTGAAAAAATGCTTTCTAGCTAGTAATCTTGGAGTGAGGAATGAAAGGCCATCTCCTGTGTTGGTCTCTTCAGGACAACATAGAGGCATTGTGGTGGTGAGAACAGGAAAAAGTTCAGCATTCTGCTCTTGAATTGTTTCTGCCTATGTAATATTCTGGTCATTTCACATCTAGCTTTATACAAAAAGCAACTACTTTTCCATCACATAAAACAAGAGAAAATTAACCATGCAACCCATGAGCCATACAAGTGTCACATTTTTTCAGGCCACGGGCTTTAACAGTTGCCTCAGAGACTTTGCTGTATCATCCAGGCTGGCAGCAATTTCCAGTCGCTGCAAGGGGAAAAGGGTGGTAGAATACATGTATATGCAGTCTCTATAGGTCACATGAGACAGGAGCTGAGGAAACAAGATGGAAGGAATCTGTCACTTTTAAAACTAGGAAAATATAGCACAAAGGCATTGCTATAGATTGCTAATGTCCTGACCCACCACGGTGTTGACTTTTATTGTTGCATTAGGTCACAAGTAAGGTTGGGAAGAGCTTTCTAACAATACTAGATCTCATAAAGATATATACATATATTGATTAGGACAACTGGCAATGGTAGGAAAATCCAGGGAGGTGCCAGTCACATAATGAACACCATGCAAAAGAACATTTCCAAAATGTTTAAAGCCACATCTATAAAGGTTAGCTCCATTGAGAGCAAACAAATCATTACACTTATCACTGTGTTTTTTTCCTAGGAAGCAAAAAGCCCTCAAGACCCTTATAGGATGACTGAGACTTTGGCAAGTCTACTCATCATATAAAGGTTTGAATGGGTATGCTGCACCTGCTGCATGGCGTGATAAAGTTCTGAAACCAAGAAAATCCTTTCAAGCCTATTCACACAAAAGGCCTGGAAGTGAGTAGAAACATACTTAGGCTCTCCTGAGTCGTATACTTACAGCAGCTAATCTATCTGGGAGAAAGGAGAATAAGAAGCAATACATCTCTGGAGAATGCACTATCTCCTTGCTAGAGTAAGTGCATTTTTTATTTTTTTTTCCTGAGGTAGCCAGGATACCTGCTGAGCTACTGCTTAACAGTGTTCTACTTCCACGTTGCCTTTTACCCAGGGCTGCTGTTCGTACCAAGCACTTCCTTTTGCTGTGAGTGGAACCACCAAGCCAGGAAATGGAGCTTGTATTTGTTTTGTACCCTCTGACACCCATGAGCCCAAGCTTTTGGACAGGCTAAACTGTGCACACAGATGCTAACTGTGTGACATGGAGTTACTCTGCCGTGAGCCTAGATATCCACATTGCCAGGCAGCCAGGAGTTTGGAAACCTGCCAATAAAGCAATGGAAATGGAAAACAAAAGCAAGGATAAGGGTGGAGAAATCATTAAAAACAACAGGTAGCTAAGTCATACAAAGCATCCTGTGATGTTGATCCTGGAGTTGATGCATTCAGAAGCAATGCAGAGACTTGATGTGCATGGAGGATGTACTACCCTCTCTGGAAAGATGTCTTAAAAGAAGCATACTGTTTACCAACAATAAAATAAAAGTGTAGTCTAATAGTGCTATGGACTGAGCTTGTTCTGTGCTACTTTCTTCTTACTGAAGTACTCTTGAAGTCTGCAGCAGGATCTCATGTGTACCTAGGCTTCAGCTCCCTCTGGCTAAATAGAGGACTTGAGGATGCAAAACTGTCACCCCTTCCTAAGAAAAAGACTAAATTCAGGAAACTAAGACTCATATGCTGGTGACTATTATTTTGTTTTTTTGCTATGTGTTGTGCCTTGCATTACCGCTCTTGGGTGGCCAAGATCAATTGGACCCACACCGTGTCCCATCTCTACTGTAAAGCGGTTGTTGTGCATTGCCTACAGGGCACATGCTGCTGTGATTTGTAGAAAGTATGCTTCATGATGAAGTATGAGGTTCTTCATGGAAGTTTGGGCACCCTTTAGGGCAACACACAGGCCCAGCCAGCTTCCGCCCTCCTTGTCCAATGTGAATCACAGAGAAGTGATTATCTTGGAACAGATGCAAAGGCTTAAAAAAGAGGGGATGATGGAAAAAAACATTGCACAAAGCCTCCTCACGTGAGCAATGAGTACACCCCACAGCTGTTAAGTTTGTTTTGCATATTTTACATATTTACATACACAAAATATTTCAAAACATCCCTGTGTTTATTTAAAACTCCATCAGTAAGACATCTTGCAGAACAAATCCAGTACAAGTAGATTCACTGTGTGATGCTTTCCCGCATTGGTTTTAAGATGCATTAGGTGTCCAAACCTGTTTCTACTGAAGTCAACAACAGCAGAAAATCCCAGAATCCCAAAGGAGGAAGATTGAAATCTATAATCCTGAACTGTTCACCTTACAGCAAAGACCTTCAGCCAACCAGTCTGAAAACAAATGAGGCAATGCTTCTAAAACAAGGACAGCTGGTACATTAGAGAATGGGATTTTTTGTTCACATGTCACAGATGCCAGTTTCTTGTGGGTGGGTGGTGGGGGTGGGTTGGAATGGGAATAAAACCTTCGAAGAAAGGGCTAAATAGCCTTCCTCAGATAGCGTAGAGAAGTCATAAAAACTGCTCAAGATCAGAAAGGGTTGGTTACCTTCTTGTATAGGAAAATTTCAGCGTAAAAAATGTAGAGTGACACCCATGTCCACGTTCATTTTGATGATCAGTTCAGGAAAGATAACTAATCAGTGGTGGAAGCATTTGGCCTTGAAGAATTCTGTTTTTAGTTTGCAATGCCTCCTTTTTCTTCCAGCCCAGCCAGCCAGGCAGGGAACTGGGCAGCCCACCAACTCTAGACACCTTTCTGTGGGCACTACACAACTTGAAAATGGAAAAAAGTCATGAAAAAGAGCATAGGGATGGCTTCCCACATACTCCTCCTTGATGAAAAAGCCAAGAAGGAAGGGAGCATGTAGGCAATGCTGCTGCACGCCGCCTCCTCAAGCTTACTTGTCAGGTTGAGCAGGAGTCAATCTGTCAGAACCAAGGAATTACTTCCCCACAAAAGAAAACCTGAAAGAAAAGGGTGAAGAAAAAGCAGGGGTAGTTGTGCAGCTTGTGGAGTTTCCATTCGGCATTGGCTCTGTTGCTCAGAAGACAAAGCAGGGCTGAAACAATACACCAGCAATTGAGGAATATTTATACAGACTGCCACCACAAAACTGCTTTACCGATGAGCCTCTACAGAAATCATCCCTATTGACATAGATGACAAAAAATAACCTCATACTCTTAAAAAGGACATTCAAGAGAGACTAGGGAGTTTCCCACTGAGAAAGTTCCTTAAAGTTGAATTTTCTCTTTATCTATCCCCACCAGTAAAGAATAGAGTGCTATTCTTAAAAGGGAACAGATTTCTTGGTTTTGGCCAGATATAGAAATCTTTGTTGCTATATTTGGCTTCCAGTGTAGAACTCTCTGCTTGCTGGTGGGAGGAGGAAATTAGAGCTGGTGTTATTCATAACTAAATGGGCATGAAAAACAAACCACCTCTCTTTGAACTTTGGTGCTACTATGGGCATTCACATAACAAATCATTTTCAATGACTGCAATACCTCTGTACATACAATGACCAACATCAAAACTTTATTACCCACTCATTTTACCACAGTGATAAACCATTGCAGATGTACAGTTATTGTGAAGGCAAAGACATTAGTGTGTGGTTATTTATTTATTTATTTAAATATCATTTCTCACTTCTCTTGAAATAAAGCAAAAGTGATGTTCTGAAGGAGAGACAGTTACTGGAAAGTTGAAGCATCCAGCCCCCCTCCTCTTCCCAACAACCCCAAAAAAGAAATCAGCTAAATTAATTGGCATCCCAGCCCAATGCACAGCTCAGCCGTGAGGAATTCTCACCAGATGTCTCGGTCCCCACCCGGCCTCCCACGTCATGCAGGCAGCATAATCCCTCGGAGCCCGAGGTCCTGCTGGAACGACCGGCCCTGCTGCACCAGGGGTCCCCACGGAGGGCTGAAGGAACTGCTGGACCAGCAGACCCTACCCCAGCAGCTGGCCCCTGGCCATGCTTGCCTCCCCAGCAGTGCAGCGGATGACAGTCTCGCTCTTCACATTTTCCATGGCATTTCCCTCATGCCCTCATAGCAGTCTGAGCATTGCTGAGGTCCTTCCTGGCACCAAGGAAAGCACCTCCCCCTGGCACCAGGCTGGAACCTAGTTTCCAACTAATAAAACTCTGAATTAGATTTATTAGGATGTAAATGATGAGATTCTTGATGGATGTAAGATCACTTAAGTCAACTGAGTGGCACCAATATACATGAACAGAGGCTGTAGTTTGGCATGAACAAAATCAGTGACAAAATAATGTTCCCTCTTGAGCATCCCTTCCCCTCCTCTTGCTTTGTGATACAATTAGATCATATAGAAATCCATGAGCACCTGGAAACCAAGACGTGAGGCAAGGCCACTGGAGCCCTGCTCTAGTAGAAGATGTTACAGGGAGAAGAAAAAGCACTTAAGCTAGCTCATCCTCCACATTAACGTACTGCTGCTGCCTAAAATGCATTTGCTTCACTGAGGATATATGTGATTGTCTTAAACCAACTGGGCTCCCTCATCTTTCCTCACAGACTAAACCACAGTGTACACAGCTCACTTCAAAGAAATAAGTTTCCTGCAATGTTTATCCTAACTTTTTCTTGACACATAGTTTGTCCCAAATTTCTAAGTCCCCACACTATTCTCGTATTTTTTGATGGCCGTCACATCCCCCTCTACTTCTTTCATGTATAAGCCAAACAATCGTTAGGCATTATTTGCTTGTTTTGAAGTGGTCCCCATTCCATCTTCATCTCTACTGTGCATGCAGACTGTTTATCTCCCAATAGCTCCCAACCCCATTCTCTCCTACAGGAAGATTTGAACCCAAACTCCTCCTTCCCTGGCCTTCCTCTCCTTATGTTTCTGGCAACTCCTCTACCTTTTTCTGATGGCCCAAGAAAGAAGAGGGTGATTTTGAGCAGAGACAAAGCACTCTGCTTGTTGTCCAGTCCTGGAAATGGTGCCTGGAGCAGGACATATGGGAAATTCCTGCTCATCTACTGATGCTCTGAAACAGAGCACAGCCCATATGGTCAGGATCTTTACAGAATTTTGCAACTAAACTCTTAACAGTTCCCTGCTGATCGCATGCAAGTGGCAATTTTTCAAAAGCTCATTGCTTGGCCAAGGTTTGGAGGTTTCCCCTCCCCCCCTCTGCTGGAACAGTAAATGATATATCTGTGACCGAAACATCAAACCTTCAGACCTCGATCCAGAACACAGACATGCAAGCATTTCATAATTAAACAGCTGTAAAATAATTTTAGCAAGGGCAAAGTTACTTCCTGAATGCGAATCACAGAACTTTGCCATTAAAAAAAAAAATAAATAAATCAATTTGAGTAAATAACTTTCATGGAAAATTTCTACTTGATGACCATCAAAATAACAACAAAATTCAAAAATTAAAAGGTTCATACAACCAAGAAGCATCAGGTAGTGATTCTACTAGGTGTGATTTTAAAGTAGCCTCTAGTACTAAGGCAACTTAAAAAGATATAAACAAAGAAACAAATAAGACATCACAGAGGAAGCAATTGACAACATCTGAACTGGAATCCTTATATCCTTATATGCTAGGATTTCACTCTGTCCACTTTCAGCAGAGGGCCATCTTAGAACACTTGTTTTATAGTGTTTTCAATAGGAAACAAACCCTTAGCTGTAAAAAATTAAATCTCTTGAAAAGAATAGATACTCAGGATGCTGTAATTTCCAAAGAGATTTATGAGTTCTTCACTTGCATAAGAATAAAAAAAAAGCATTAGCTAACTGTTGAGAAATACAGACCAAACCAAAAAAGCTACATTAAAAATATAACAATAAAATTCACATTAAATTATTTATTCAGTAATTAAAACAGTGACATTTTTCTTTATACAAAGTCCCCCACCAATTTTGATGAGAGGGATGAAATGTTCAATGGAGTTTTGAGGGAAGCAGGGTTGGAAATCAAGTGGGGAAGGAGAGGAACCCTGATTTGACAGATGGATTTAAAAGACAGCTACAAACAGCAAGCAGAGAAAGTGCAGCATACTTCTGCAGATACTTTACTAGATTACTGTAAACCTCAACTGCTATAAATATAAGTTTTATAATAGGTACTAGTTACCTGAGCCCAAGCCCACTGGAATCAAGGAGGATTCCAATTTGTGTTAACTAATGTTGGCCCAGACTCTGGGCCTCCACTTTGTGCCAGCCAACGCTGGACTGCAGTTCAGGCATTCACGGCTGGTCCCAATGATCTCAATGCCATCAAAGACTTACACAGACACTGAGGGAGGGAAACAAGAATAGGGCTTCTGTAACGACCATCATCAATGATGCACAGCTGATCCATCTTGAAGGCTTGTGCCTTTGAGTGGGTGCATAAGAACTGTGATGTTTTAATCATCACTGTCTCTAAACAACCTCTACTAGGTGCTAAAAACACCCTGCAAGTTCACAGAGAACTCCAGGCATTGGAGGATGGAGATGGTCCCATCATGGAGACCACAAGAGCAAGAACAGCCACAGGGTTACATGCACTCTGCAGACCAAGAGCAGCTAAAATACAGGTTTCCAGGGGTATCTTTAATTCCCCTTGGCATGCAGTTCACCATGTAAGAGGGGACAAGTGTAAACCTGCTAGTACAGTCTAATTTTAACGTTGTGTAGTGGCTGCCCAACCATCAGCATACAATGCTGGAGAAGATCATTATCTTTGCTAACAGCATTACCAACCAGCTCAACCTTTGCAAGAAGACCCCTCCTGCCTTTCCTGTTTCAGGGACTGGGATTTTGACCTCACCCCAGCACGAGTCCCTTAGGCTTTAAAGGGAACTCTTCTTGCATCATAACTGTCTGATTGTGCCCATAGGGCTAACATGTAAAAGCAGTATTTATTTTTAAATACTATCCTGCTTTACATGAGATTTCAGTTCCAAACAACATGCATCAACTTTAAAAAAAAAATCTACACACAATTAATATTTGTCATTCAAATAACCTTTAAAAGCACCAGGGCAAATGTATTAAAGCCAAGAAATCAATTTAATATATATATATATTTCTAAACTGTTTAAAAGAAACATATGGTCCATTGATATGGAGAAAAACATTGTACCTGAAATTATTTAAAAGAATTGTATTCAACATGATATGTTTTTCTGTTGAAAGGCAACATATTGCACCTCTCTACATAACTCGGCTGACTCCATGGTCATCTTTAACGTAAAACAAATCAGGGCTTTTGAAAGGTTGGGCTTAGAGGTATGGGGTTGCTTTTTTCACTTTTTTTTTTTTTTTTTTTTTTTTTTTACAAGAATGGAAAAAATCCATTCACACCTGAGGTTACGGAGAATGCAATAAAATATTTTTTTTTTGTTGTTTGTTTCAGTCAGATGAGATTCATTTCAATTTCAATTAATTTGAAGTATGAGGGTGGAATAGAGGGAACTAGGTATAACCATGTGTGTAAATATATACACATACATAAGAAAATGGGAGTGAAGAGCTAGACATACACAGTAGGCTGGAAGCAGAAAGGTTGCGTATGTGCAAGGCAATTGATCATAAGTACAGGTGGGGAGACACAACATTCCCTTCCATCCCACAACCTCTGTTCTCAAGAGATGTGCAATCAGTCTCTCTCTCTGAAAGCTGCAAAGAGATTCATCCCCAAAAGCATGGTTCAAGGCAGGAGAAGCAGAAGGTTGAGAAAACCCTAACATTCACTGAGGACTTTCACACTGTGAAAGAGGCATCAGAAAAACCAATAACTGAATTTGTGTTACTAGTGAGGAGAGGAATTAGAACAAAGTGCATTTTACTGCTGTCAAGTGTAGCCTATTCAGCTCACCAGAAATCAGATCTGCTGGGTGTTCAATAGCTGCAGTATTGCATCATCTTGTTAGGATGGGAAAATGCAGCTGAAACAAGATGGATATCTGCTTTTCAAAAACTGGCGATCAGGTAGAAAACTCCCAGTCTTCAAGCAAACAAGAAAAAAAAATGACAGCAGATTTCTCAACATTAATAGGAATGAAATAAAATCTTGAACAATTTTAAGAGGTTAGTATTTAGATTTTCTTGAAATAAAACAATAGTTTCCCTATGTTCTCCCAGAAATAGTGTCAGAGTACATCATGTTTTTATAAGACTTCAAAAAATGAATCATTCACTTTCTTAGTACATCATTGGAATTCACCACACACAAAAAGAATGAAACAAGCCCTTGAGTAACACATTAAGACATAACTTGCCTGTGACCTGATTTTAAGGGCCCTTTGGTAGCATGAGTGGCCTTATCATCCTTTTTTTTTATTATTATTATTTTTCACTGCAATCAATAAGCTGTAACCGCAACATCATGAGCGAGCACTCCCCTCTTCCTTCAAGAGCAATACCAACATAGCATCTGCTTCTCATAAGAACATTTGTGCGTGTGTATTAGTGTGCATGTATATGTGTGCGCATGACAGAGAAGCAAATCTGCTGAATTTAACTTAAAAATTTGTCATAAGACATTTTTCTTTCCTGTCATTCAAATCACAGGTCATATAAGAAGGGCTACTGCTTGTGCTTTTACTTTCTGTGCTGTACTTGTGCTTTTACTTTCATCTCATTTGTTAGTACAGGGGACAGTTAGTTACTGAGGAAATTTGTCTTTCAAAGTCAGTTGACTGGTGTGTGTGAACAGCTGTAGAAAATAGCAGTTTTTCACTGGCACTTGTCTCCCAAAACCTTACATACTTACACTAGTACTTTAAGCACAATCACAAGTTCAGCAGTGGAAGCTGATGAGCAAAACAGTGCATGACAGTAGTCCTTGAAGAAAGAAGCAACAGAATCATCACATATCCACTCCCTTTAGCCATCAACTCAATAAAACAGTCCAGAAAGGAATTCCAGTGCAAACTTCAGGCTTGATTGTTCCTGTCTCATTCTGCTTTGACACTACATGGAACAGGAGGAGATCCTTCACAATCTGAGCTTGCAAAAACAAAGACAATGAACAGACTGCTCTTGCTAGACATTAACTATTTCAGGAAGTCAAATATACTACATATTAAAAGAAACACTGCCTTTTGTTTTGCTCCCTCTGCCCCAAAATCTCCAATGTTCAAAGAGTTAAATTACAAATTTTCTCATTGTTTCTCTTGTGACACATTACCTCTGCCTTCCAGCTTTGCCAAGTTCAGGGGAAAATAATAATAATAAAAAATCTTTTTTTTTTTCTTTTCCAGTATTTCTAATACTGTAATAATTCCCAATTTTTAATCTATCTCAGGAACTCATATTCCTGAGATGTTTCCTGAATTACACTGTCCTGATAAATAAATAAGCCATGAAGGCTTTTGTTACCTTCCTTCCCATGCACTTTTCCCGTTCCGTTACTAATTCATTGACAAACAGAGAAGCTAGCTCCACCAGAGCAGCAACAATATATAGAACTGTCATGACAGTGAAACTCCTTAAGGAAGAAATGCTGATAGACTATAAGGACAAGAGGTGGGGCTGGGGGAGAATAATATTTAATTCAGCATCCCAACAAACTAACAACAACCCTATTATTTTTAAGTAATATTTAAGAATAGTCCCTTCAACAGTTTTACACTGTCTCAAACATCATATCAGCAAGATACATGATTAAGGGTCTTACCAAACTGTGATATAATCCCACTTCCCACAGTGCCAGCATATCAAGCCCTCTCATGTCAAAGGAGAACTCAGCACCTCATAGGATCAAGTTCAAAAGCTTGGAGAGAAGCAGTGCAGGGAGGAAGGCCTGAATTTCAGACTGGCAGACACATCCCAACACTCCCCCTCCCTTTTCACACACACCCATGTGGTGTCCACCTGACAAGCCTACATTCACAATGTTCACTGCCTTAAAAGTGTTTTATTTTTTTAAATCTGTCTTGATGTCTATGGTCTTGATCTCCATGTAGCTGGTTTGCCTTTTAGACAGTTACGTCTGAAAACAATGATAACAGAAATAATATGTTATGAGAGCCTTGGAAAATACTACAGGAGGATCCCAAAAATATTCATTCACTGAAGGTAAACAGAATAGAAAGGCAACATTTCCAAGCAATAGCCAGGATTTGGCAACCCAGGCCCTGATCCTGATCCTTAGGTCTCACCTAAGCATGTGCTGTCATGTTGCTGGAGTTACCACCACCTTGCTGGGCCTGGAGGCTGATCCACCAGCAGCCCATTGCAGGACATGGGCTGTTGATGGCAATCTTGTAGCCCTTATTCAGGGCTGGATCCTCCTCCCGCTTGGCTTCAACTAAAGTCATTATTAATCAGGTCAGACTCAAGGCCCAGGACAGAAATGGGGTTTCCCAAACACTTTGCAGTGTGCTGTGGCTAGATGTGGCCATATAATTTCCCAGTTCATTCTTACCCTTACAGCAGCAAAGCCTAGCTTTTGTGCATGCTGAGCACATACAACTTCCTATGACATTCAAGAGCTGTAGCTGGGGTCCCACAAGGCCCCCAAAAAATCTTAGGTTAGGCAACTAGATTTTGAAATCAACAAGTGTTGAAAGTTTCAACTCTTCCCATGCAGTGCTCAGCAGACTGATCAGGCCATTTGAAAACATTTTGTTTCTGCAAGTCACACATTTTTATAGAATTTACATTTCTATTCTAAACATTCATGTTACAGATTAAAACCCTTGAAATAACTTAGTGGAAAGTCCTGCCTCGCGACTTAAAATATGAGTATGTTAGTAGTTACAATCACTATGAGCATCTGAAACACAACTCATAGGCGACTGCATTCATCAGCTTCTGTGGATCATGGATGAGGTCCAAACTCAGGTCAGATAAAAAATCCATAGAAGTATTTGGTCCATTTTGAAAGAATGGATGGGTTTGAAATGCAGTTGCTGTAACCCCAGGCTTTGCTCCATGCTAAAGGTGTTTGCAAATTTCTGACAATCAGTACAGCACAAAGCTGTCTTTAGAAACATGAAGAAACACACCCTTACTAGAATCTAACACCAGCAGGAAAAATATTTGGCTGAAACTTTAGGTGTGAATTATACTTGCTTAAGCTAGAACTAGAGGACGAAAACATCAAGATCTAGTAATGTGGAAAGAAGGAAGGTTTAGCTCTTTAAAAAGAAGGGAAAGATAGATATTTGAGGTAACAAAAAAAAAAAAAAAACAAACCCAAAATGCACAAACACATCACAGACATCTAAAAATAGCATTTTATACATTTTTTTTGCCAGTGCTTCTCTGAGAGCAAGTTCTTTAAACAGAACTTAACAATTTTACAATTTTTTTTTAAAAAAAATATGTCATCCTAAAATAGCCCATCAATCCTTACCCAAACTTTCTGTATTTCTACAAAAATAGATGCACAAAGAGCTACAAAATAATGTATTCCTGAAAGGAGGCGCACTGTAGTCAAGGGAGAGTCTTTTTTCCTGACAATTAAAACTGTTCATAAAAATATCAAGCTCAACAAAACAAAACACTGTTAAAGTAGCAGAAAGGAGTTAGGTTGCCCAGCTGCAGCAGGCTCAGATGAGGAAAGAAAGAAAAGCGAGTTTGTCTGTTTGTTTGTTTTCCAACTCTGTGGGACCCATAAGTGGCCTTAAAAATAAAAGGCTCAATAGCAAAACCAGAATGGTTGGCTCTTCATCTTCATGTGTGTCCTTTGCCCCATGCAGAAGGAGTCAACGACGGTTATATTGCCTGCCCAGCTGCGCTGACTCCAGCTCTAGATGGAGTTAAGTTATATCTAAACTTCAGAACCAGGAAGTTTCCTTGCTCTTGTCCTGATGCTGTAGACCTGGATTTTGGAAAAGAAAAGTAACATTTAAAATCTGATACAGCTGTTTCCTCCCCCTCCCCAAACAAAAACAAACACAACTTACCAGCCTAGTGGATTTATTAGTAACATTGCTATTGCTTCAATTTTTATAGTTTATTTGCGACAAACTTAAACCCCACTTAAGTTTTAGACTGGCTCAAGCAGTTCAGGAATGCTGGTAAAATTATGTGTGCTTCCTTTTTTTGGCCTCATTTGGAGAGGAGCATGGCGTGATAAAATCGTCCTGCAAGGTCTGTGCAGGCTATCCACTATGGAACAACATCATTTTTCCTGATAGTCAATAGCTGGCCCCTATCTCTTTTCAAAAAGATCTGTAACACTTTAGAATCTCACAGTTTCTATGGTATTTCACCTTACAGAGGAGAGAGGTAAAATATTCCTGCAGCAAGTAAAAAACCCAAATAATTTCACCTACGGAGTGTCAGATTTTTAGCCAAGAACGGCTAGTGCTTCCACATGGGAAAAATTAATGATTTTCAGCTTGCATTTGTTATGAGTTCTTCTAACATTTTCCTTTATAAAAAGTGAGGACTATCTAATAAATGTGGTGCTATGTTGTGGCTTTAGCATTATGGACTTGGAACCTGTGTTATAATCTGGGATTTCTCTACTCCAGAGGGATTCAATCTTCACTAGATTTACACCCAACAGGGTGGATACCTAAAATCCAGACAATAGAGGGGGAGGTGGAGATGAAACTTCCCAAAGAAGATATGGTTTTGCTCATTTATAGGGAAAGTAAAAAGGAGAGGTGCAGGCGCATACTTTAAGAGGTAGCAAGGAACTTAAGCCTTACTGATTTAAAACCTGCCCCTTGATGTTTTGAGCCAAGAAAATTAAATTTCATGAAATGAAGGTTCACTTCCCAATATAAACCACTGCTATGCAGACAGCAATTCTGTTCTGTATCGTGCTATATATTGTCCTGCTGTACCAAGACCAATGCACCGATTACCTAATCTTAATTTTAAGGCCAAATACACCACTAATATAAATAGGTGCAACTGTAACAGACTACAGTGGTGTTACGACTGCTGAAATTGCCTTTTTAGTAACCTGTGAGACTTAAAGATGTGCTGAGAATGGCTCACCCATTTCCATATCTGATCACACAGCATAACCCAAAGGAAGACTCGTGTTTTTAGAAAGCCTTCCAACAGGCCTGATGGATTCAGATCCATCCACCAAATCCTTGATGCAGGGGTACAGTTATATCACTATTGATGACCAACATGTGAGAGCTGAGCTACAAAGCTATTAATAGTCATGTGAAAGATCACACCACATTGCTCCATCTGTGTGAGGACTCTCAAGCGGTGCCCAAACACTTGCATGTCCAGCTGCAACAAGGGAAAGCAGAGCACACCTCTTGGGTGGATCTCTGCTCCTTTTCACATGCAATTCCACCTATTTCTTTAAATTGAAAACAAAACAAACAAAAAAACCACAGGACATCTGTCAACAAAAGCATGCCACACTTGCAGACTTCTTACTCAATGAGGATGCTTCCTTTTTATTTATGAGTTATGTGTTTTCCTGGCAGTATCACTCACAAGCAGTGACATAATAAACTACTGTTAGTTTCCTTCAAAGCTTCCTCAGAGTTAGTGATGACAATTTTTTGTTATTTTTCCCCCTTCTATTTATTTTTTTAAAGCAAAGAAAAAAGATATAATAATAATTATTAATAATAATAATAAAAAGGGGAGTCAGACAGTTGGACAGCAGAAACTTTTCAGAGTGCAAGGAAGCCATTTAAGTCTACCAGTGGAGCACTACAGGACACCAGAGGCAACGCAAGCTGATATAGATTCTCCCAATGCAAGAGAAATAGATTGAATGGTTCATACCGGTTTAAAAAAAATATATTACACACACCTGCTTAAGAGGATGTACACCTGACAGTAATGACCGGTAGAAGGTGAATAACCAGCTGACTAGACACCTTCCTACTTAAGTGTCTTTGCAAGAAACAGAAAAAAATGTAACAAGGAGGTTTAAGGTATAGCTATTAAGTTCAAACAGCCACAGAAAATAATCCAAAGAAATGAAAGTTGCCTTAGCTACAGAACTGAATGTGAAACACTTTCCATGCCTTTTCCTCATTATATTCCCATATCCTTTGTGGCAAGACTATCTGCAGTTCAAACATGTAATCCAAGTGCAGCCCGGCTACTAACCAAGAGCAGTAGCTTGCAGTCTGCCGCTAGAACAAACATTTTCCCATTTGCAAAGACACCCTCGCTTGTGTTGTACAAGCCAGTAATTCCACAGCAGAACTCTCCATCTCTGAGATGCCGACGTAGCTAACTGCCACACACACGGTATGCGGGTTATGTGGGAACATCTAAACCAGCCTGATGAAGTGTGACCGACTTGTAGCGTGTGTGAATGGAGACAACTCTACGCAAGGCAGCAGACTGACCACTCAAATTCTGTATTCAATATGACCCCTTGATTTAGAAGCATTTCCAAAGTGGACTTTCCATAGTTAGCCAGGACTAGAGAATATTGATTAATTCTCCTAAATATAAGGACAGACAGATGTGCACCTCAATTTTAAAACAAAATTACAGCCCTCAGATACGCCAAAATCCTGCTCTGCTTTTATTGTGCTGGGGTTACAGGAAACCTCTTCCAGCACATCTGTCCAACAGCAGGGCAGGATATCCTACTAGCAGACTCCGCAGTAGCAGGGCAAGTTGCTCTACTCTTCCACCCACAGGGCTGCCAGCTGGATCTGACTGACCACCTGAAGAGTGTCTGTGCCCACTGCTCTGCTCCCGAGGGCCCACAGGCAAGCTTGGATGGCTGGAACCACCAGCTCCAGTGGCAACAAGACAGCAGTTTCTCCCCGGTTTTAAGTGCTCAACTCAGCTTTCTCACCCTTAACATGAATGCGAGGATTTAGTCCCAACATTGTACAACTGTGGCTGCAGCAATGATCTACATATATGTGCTGTGAACTGCAGTCAGTGCTGTTAGAGGCTGACCTTGCTTTGTTTGGCATCAGTCGGACAAAGAATTAAAGCTCAATGCACAAACATGTTGTGCTTGGTGCTTGATATCAAACATATCGAGCTGGTCCATAGCTTGGGCACTTTGGCTTTGGAAAGGCACCATATAACAGCAGCCACAAATGTAGCAAGTTGCAAGAGATTTTGATTTAGGCTTGCGTTTTCTTTAATCCCACTTGTACTGACACAGAGGCATCTAAAAGGGTTAATTTGCAGCATACAGCATGAGGATTAAGCCACATTTAATGGGAATCAGGTAGCTTAATCCCTACTCATCCTACTAAAACAGGACCATGTAAGTTCAAACAGATGTGCGTGAAAGATTGATACTTTGTTAGCTCTGCAAACAGTGAGATGCTAATGTCCCATACAATCTGCTCTGAAACAAATTCCCAAACTACACCCTGCATGCAAGGGGAGCCCTCTCTTAACCTTTGAAGTGGTTCAGCATCATCCATTCAGAAGATGGAGTATTTGGCTTTGCATGGCTGAGATGCAACAATGTAGCTGGACGAGGGTAAGATTACCGCCAGCCTGCCCTGATCTCAACACTATCACTCCGTCTAATTCAGCGTGAGGAATTTTGCAAATGTTTCTATAATTGCATGTGACAGTAGCACAAGAAATGTGACTCACAGTAAGAGGGGAAAAAATCATCTGCATATCTGAAGGACTCTGAAAAGCATCCTCTAGATGTGTTAGCTTTTTTCAAATAAATTAACTGAAGCTTATGTAATCTAATATATCGACAGCTCCAGATGCTGATGTCTTTTATTCTTCAGGGAGATGTGGTCAAAAACTTCCAGAACTGAAGTTTTCTTGCCACTATGGCCTTACCCAGCTCAGGGGAATCCTCTTACAAGAAGGTGAGTACGTTCTTCCCCAGGCCCTCTAGTTTTTAGCCTCTCTGTTGAGGTTGCCATCCTGCGCTAGCATTAAATGCAATAAAATTCTGTGTGTTGTGGAGACTTAAACAGTGAAAACTCTACTTCAGAGTGGACAGGGAACAAGAAAAGCACTGAAAGTGATGGTAAATGCTAGATATGATTCAGTGTGGTGCTTCAGCAGCTCCCTCCTCTACCCTGCAACACAACACACATTCCCTGGATGACTCCATTTGACATGCATGCAAAACACTGGAGCAATTAACCTCCCTCTTTCCACTTAGGTCACACCTTGAATACCTGTAACCAAAGCATTTGTCTCAAATCCACCAGATGTGGAAAGGGAATCTCTCTGAATGAGATTTGCTGTCCTTCCCAGCAAGTCTCTGCTTGGAGATCATAAAAGAGGAGTGTGCAGGGTAAGCAAACTGATAATTGTAATGTCACAGGTTACCACTATGTGCTGTGACATCCATTGTCTGGTCCATTGTTTCCAAAGCCTTAGGTATCAAGCTGGGGCTGCCCAATAAGGTTGTGCTATTGTGTTTCAGAGCATGGCCATTTTCAATAGTCATAAACAAGAGAGATATTGGTCTGCTGAGATCTTCTGTTTCTATAAGCTGGTCACATATAATTTTTCATCTTTCTTTTCAAACCCAGAGGAACTCACAGACTATAATCTATACATCAAGCACGTACCAGAAACAGCATACAAACCAGCTTGCTCAGTACAGAAACAACTTGCAGCCTAGGTGAGACTTGTACTGAAGCCATGTAGTGGTTCTTCCTGACAAACAATCCCTTATACAGTTTGCTGCTCTTTTGTCCCCCAAAAGGTAAGTCAAGTACAGAGTTCTGGAGCTGGACTGCTGGGGCTACTGTCTGACCAGTGGGCTCGTCCCCTCCATCACTTGCAATGACCATTTGCTCATGATTCAGAGAAAGCAACTTCCATTACGGAATTTGTCAGAAAGATAGAACTTACTATTGTGATTTTGTTAGGTTATCTTCTCATACATAAAAGCATAAAATGTAATAATACATCTCGTATCATCTGGTTGGCTGGAAGTGTTATTAATAAATATAAAATCATCCAGTATTAAAAATCCTATTATTCTTTTTCTTAATTTCTTGAAGGAGTATGTGGCATAGTACTTAGAAGAGGTTATAGGTTCCAAGTTGCTACTATGGGAAGAAAGAAATTTGCATTACGTTCACTATAATTGGGTTCTGGTTTCTATTATTCCATATTTAAGAAACAGCATTTTTTCCTCCACCAATTCTTTCTTCCCTTACACACTAACCAAAGCAAGAAAGCAGTTCTTACACATGGAATCAGTTAGCTAGAGCTATCAAGAAGACATCCTCAAAAAAACGGAGAAAAAGATACCTCAAGGAAAAGGGAAGAGAGATGCAAACCCAGTATTTCCTGAATAAAGTAACAAAAGGTGTTTCAGAAGTACTAACCTGCTGGTCAGATACACATCATGCAGAAAACAGAGACCATAACAGAGCACACGAGCACAGATGGACATTCTGGAAATAAGTCACCCATCACTTTGATATTAAATGGCTATAAACAGGGAGGGCTACCAGACTGCTCCTAATGCTGAGATGAGAGCCTTCAAGTCAAATCTTGCCTGTGATGCAACAGATGTAGTTTATGGAGGTTGTTCCATAGCTACAGATGGAGTAAAATTAATCTGATTCAGAGACCTCTGCCTATCCCCTACAACAATCGAGTATGATGGTGAGCACAGCTTAAACAGCATCTCTTCTTTATGTGACACCTGGATGCTACACAGGAAGGAAATGCTGCGCTTTTCCAATTTACATGAGTAAGATGCAATCCTCATGTACTGACAAGTTATTAGTTCAGTCCTCATCGGAGCTGTATTTTGGTGAATGAAAACATGAATTGGCTGAATAAGCTGGAAGCTTCCACGTGAAAGTTTAATTAGCCATTTCCCACAAGATTTAAACCAAAAAACTGTGTATCATGTCACAACTCATTTGTCTTGAGAGGGACCAAGGGAGACAAGGGTCTTTCAGCAAAAGGCAGAGGGAGATGGATATTTCACAGCTCATCTGCTCTGAGAGCAATTTCAGGAGGGATTTCTACCTGGAAATTTATTCGGAGAAGGCTCTAAGAACAAACCCTACTTGAGCTGCAGGGAGTCCACTTCATTGCTTGAATTCTTTCTGCTAAAACAAGTCACAGACACAACTGAACCATCTTACCTGCGTCAAACCCAAAACTTGGCACAATGTCCACCGTTCCATGAAAGGCTCCAGCCCATGCTGAGGTAGCGCTGGTGACAGCAGCAGGATCTGTCTTAGTCACGTCACGCTGGGGAGCAGGAATCCTGGCTGCACGTACTGAAGGCATTAGCAGGGACCCGTACCGGGGGTCGCGGTGCGAACTGGGATGGTGATGGTGCATGTGTGGATGAGGGTGATGGCGATGCATGTATACGTCATGCATGTGTGCATACGAAGGGCTCACCTGAGATGCTAAAGGATAATGCCAGGATTCAGATGCAGCAGGGGGAGGAGGTGGGGCAGTCTGATGAAGGCTGTGTCCTGGCCAGCTGCTGGGATCTGGTGTTGGGAAGGTGCCTGGTGCAGTAACGGGGAAATCAGGGTGTACTCCACTTAAGCATGGTGGTGGGGGAGGCTGATAAGAGCTGGTCCAAAATGAAGTTGGAAAACTGCTCCTTTGGCCTGAAATTGTTGAGTTTTCTGGAAGAGAAAAGAGAAATTAATTATGACTGAAGCTGAAAATCAACTTTAATGACAGAAACCCTAAAATGATTTTCTACTGTCAAATTTGTAATGCTGAACTCAAGCTTCAAGTTACAAAATCATAGAATGGTTGAGGTTGGAGAGGAGTTCTTCAGATCAGCTAGTCCAACCTCAGGACTCAAAGCAGTGTCATCCAGGGCAGATTGTCTGGGACGACATTCAGTCAGATTTTAGCCAAAATCCAAACTTCATGACTTCCCTGGGCAACCTATTCCAGCGTTTGATCACCCTCACAGTAGAAAAAAATAAAGAAAAATGTTTTCTTGCATTCAGATGGAATTTCCTGATTTCTAATTTGTGCTTATTACATCTTGTCCTGTCAACAAACACTGCTGACAAAACTCTGGCTCCCATATCTTAATTTGCTCACAGCAGGTATTTACACACATTGATAAGACCCTGTGAGGAGACTTGTCTTCTTCAGGCTGAAGGATCACAGATCTCTCAGGATATTGACACAGAATAATGAGACATTAACTTCTGCTCCTGACCAGACCAGAACATATCATTTAGAAAATTTTCTTCAAATTAATTGCATGTTTTGATGGGATCATCTCTAATGCATCTTATGTTAGTTTATTATATCATGTTGCTCAGTATCCAATAGCATCAAGCAGATAAAGTCTCCTATGTAACTGAAAGAAGTTTTTGTCAGAAAAAGAGACTTGTTGCTCCTTACAGCTAGGGCTTGACTCATATTTAAATGCATTCCAATACCTCTACATTATGAAATGACGTTCTAAAAATTCCTCTTTTGAAGAAGCAGTTAATGTTTTTGATGTGTAGGAAAGTATTGGCATCTTCTTTCTCACATCCCCCTTGCCAACTCATGTTTGAAAGCACTGCCTCATGCAATATGCCTCTGCTTAAACATATTTTTTTTTTGGTCAAAGATGGAAACATAAAAATACAGGACTTTACCACTGATGAAAGACCAAAGTCATAAAAATAGCCTACAGAGTAATAAAGGCAAGGTAATTTAATATTTGACAAGGTGAGGAAACCTCTGTCCTTCATATAGCATTTATAAAAAATGTTTATATTATTTTTTCCTAAATGACTTTTTGTTTTGCTCTGTTTAGCAAGCAACTGGAATGAGACTTGGGTGAAGACATCCTTGAGAATGAACAGATTCTTCAGACACTCCTGCCTCTGAACTGTGCTTACACAAAAATATTTTGGAAACAAAAACTAAGAGAGTTTTCTGACTGCATCACTAGGACACTAATGTATCTATTTTAAAATCCTTTAAAATAACAGCATTTTTTCCACTCATCAGTTGGCTTTGATTTAGGCAGTTCATTGAGCCTGAATGACTTCTGGTATTGGAAATAACTTCATAAATATTCTATGGACAAATGTAAAGAACTTATCTTTGTGCCAAACACTCTCAGAGGCTGCAAAAAACCTCCAATATGGCTTCCTTCAAAAGGCTGCTTCTTTTTTTAGCTTTGTATTTCTATTGTAATTCATACTAGAAGAGAGCTTTGAGCGCATAACAGAAGCTTCAGCACCCCTCTGAAATTGTTATTGTTCATTGTTTGTAAACTGTTCCTTGTTACAGGGGATTAGGCTGAGACACAGAGTGCACATGGCTTAGTGTTGGCAGTAGGGCTGTCAAAAAAAACAACAAACTAAGCTTCTTCATGTCCAGTCTGTTATTTTCCTCACTGCCTAACAGAGAAACGCAGCTTGACAATGCATTGCCAGTATTCTGGAAAATTAATCATTGTAATGGAGAGTTTTTGAGAACTGTCTGGCTGTTATCAGCATGGAAAAGCCCTAAATGCAAGCCATTTCACTTCACAAAAGTGCCGAAAACCACAGAGTATCTGCAGGACAAAATTAGTATCAGGAGAGAGCACTTAAAACCACTGGATCTGGCAATGTGAATTCAGTCCAGATTGCATATCAGTTTGCCTTTACCAATCATGCAATAGGTTTAGGCCACAGAAAACATGTTTAGTCATCTCAATTTGTCAAACCTGTGCCCATTTCGCAAAAGCCATTACCACTGTCAGAAGCTGTCATGGTTCAGCCACCACTGAGACATCAGTGAGCATAACTGCAGAGGACAACCTCTTTGGCCAAGGTGAAATCATGTCATTGTTGATATAACGTCCATCCAGGTTACATCACCATGCAAAAAAAACATCATCCAGTCTGAACGCTCACAGAGGATGCTACTAAATATTGCGTGCAGCAACATCTTCAACAAGTACCATCTGTGCTGAACCACAACCCACAACTACCACACATTTTCATTGTGTTTGAAGATTGTTCTTTCCCTTCTACCTTTACAACAGTGAGCACAGACAGTTATTTTTACAAATATTGTCATGTTGGATGCCTGGCCTCTGTGAAACATGGCAATGGAGAAACAGCGATTTCAGCACTGTCCTTGAGAAAGAAAAGTATCTGAATAGCTTCCACAGGCTTTTGGGAGGGGGAAAGGGGTATTTAACTAAAATTGTCTGCCAAGAAAGATACTCGGTTACCACAATTTCCTACTTTAAGTACAGTGAGGCAGGGAGATGGCAACATCTCAGATACCACAAAGTGGTGACTAATGCAAATGTTAATGGTGGTTGGCCAACATGCACTGAAAACCTGCCAAAGCCCACATGCTATAAAGAAGACAATGTATGGAATTCTCTGTAGCACAACATTACTTTACAGTTAAGGCAGGAGAGAAAAAAAAATCCCTTTCAGTTGGGAAAAAACATGTTGATAAAAACTCCGTAAAGGTAACATTAGTTTCAAGTGTAGGCCCTGCAAAAGATTTCAAGTATTTAGCATCCCTGTTACTCAAATTTGTTGTAGGAATCTATATTATATAAAAAGACAGTTTTTAAGTTCATTTCAACCTAAACTGACCAGACTGATCTGTATTTTCAATATACAGCAGATGATAAGTTTTATTTTCTGTACACAAGCAAAATCCCTCCTTGAAACAAACACACAAACAAAAAAACAATATTAATGTAATGATGAAATTGCAATTTGTTTTTCCATCACAACACTAAAAAAAATGCAACTTAGATGAAAACAAAACAAAACAAAAACAAACAAACAAACAAAAAAAAACATAAAACCTTGTCCTATCAGGTAAAGAAATAATGCAATGAGCTAAATAGCCAGTACATTCCCGCAGAATTTTTCACTTAAATCTATACTTTCTAAAACAGCTATTTGCAAATGCAAGATTTTTTTTTCTAATTGATCTTTTAATAATTTATTGTCATTTTATTTTTTATTTTTTTAAATATATCTAACTTTCCATGAAATTTATTCTTAAAAGATATTCAAGCTAATTATATTTTACTTTAGGCAACGGGATACAAATTCATTAACATTTGCTGCAACTGAGCATTTTCAACAGAAGTATATAAACCAAAAGACTAAGGCATTAGCATCTTTTCAAGCAGTCGTATTTCAGAAACTTGTTTAGGTACAATAAAGCTCTTGTCAGGTTCTCTTCTTTGGAGAAACAAACATGGTCATCTTTTGTAGTCTCCTATGCAGAAGCAAGCAGCTCTGCCCAGTAGCCTTCCTGAGTATCTTCATACTGCTCCAGCAGGTGCAGCAACAGCAGAGGGCATATCCCCTTACTTTATTCCTGGAACACTTTCAGAACACGCAGACCTCCATGTCCCACCGATGGCATGGGGCACCCCGGGTCAGGAAGCAGCCTGTCTGAAGAGCCCGCGTGCCAGGTCACCCTGGCCTGTCTACTACATATCACTCTGCAGAGAGTTGTGCAACTGGGGGGAGTCAGGGCAAAAGAGCTGGGAATTTCTGAGGCCAAAGAGAAGGACACAACCTTTACTTCATGATATGTCTCAAGCTCAGTGAAGAGGGTCTGCTGTAGGCACGTGTCTCTAGTGACTGCCTTGATCCCATCTCTAAAACATTTGCAGCATGTCTGGGCCATTTATAAATGTTCCAGTCTTCTTTTTTTGTAAGCATAGATTCAATCCTGCTCTCAGTCAAGTCAATGGAAAATTTCCCATTAACATTAATGGTCCCAGCTCAAGCCATAAATTCCTCTAGCTCCCTAGCCACTTGTGCTGACCTTTGCTTAAACTTCCTCAGATTTGTCATCATCCTTCTGGAAAGCAAGACCTTCTGTGCTATTTTTCTCTTCACAGTGGTTTCCAAAAATCCTCTTTTTATTATCTGTGACTTTCATTAATATACTCTCACCGTAGCATCACTGATTATGAATACCACCAGTCCTACAAGGATCCTCATAGTATCTCTCCCACTAAACCTGATGCAAGATCATTAATCACTGTTCTTAGTTCACTGTCCCTTTGACAGTCCACGTAAAGAAAAGATCAGAAGCAGTGCATTTGTGAATCTGAAAAAACTACATAGACTCTCACATTCGACAAAACAGAAATAATGTCTTACAGGCAGGCTTTCTACAGCCACCAGTTTAAAAATCTGACCCACAAAATCTACCTAGTTCATCTGGCAAGATCTGCCCTTCATTACATTGATAATCCTTACGCCCATTATGAGGCAAGAGTGTATGCTGCTGTGTAAACACTTTACAGCGTTGATCACTGAAGTTTCTACTTCCTGCTTCAGAGCACAGCCACCCCCATTTTACATGCAGGAAGTCAGTAACGATGTCTGTGTCTCTCCTGTGAGCTCTCCTGATAGGCAGGCTCCGGCCACATGGGCCAGGGCCAGGGCCCATTCCAGCTTGTGTTGGCTCCTCCCTACCTGGAAAGCAGCCGTAGACAAATCTTAATCACCTGGCAAAGTCACCCAAGAAGGCCGCGTGGGTCTTCTCACTTCCAAGACCAGCATCCCAAACAGCTTTGCTCTTGCCTTACAGGCCAAGTTTCACACTTAGAGCTTAAAAATAAGCCTCAAATCTTGCAGCAGACTTTTTTGAAGCCACATGAGCTCTGCCCTGCTCCTTCCAGGCCTTGGCGGAGCTGCAGCTATGGGAAGAGTGGGAGACGACTGTTTCTTCCACGCCTTTGGCACCTTTTTTCCCCGTTAGTACACCAGACCACTCAACCCCAAGCTGCTCCTCATTTCTTTCATATTTGGGGTGATTTTTCCACCTTCACAATGGAGCAAAATTTCAGCTGCAATGCAATATTTGTTACAATGACATAGACAAGTAAGCTACACCACAGACAGCAGGTTACCTCCCTTCTTACCTCTCCACAATGGACTTAGCCCTGCCTTGCTCTTGGTGAGGGCAGTTTCTGGGTTGAAGCTACTGGCTTGGCTCAAAGCTCTTGAGAAATGTTCATCCACTACTGAACCAATGTCTCCCTGGAAGTAAGTGAAAAGGACGCAGCGAGAGTTAAGGTACTCCATCTCAGCAGGCTGGTCTTTCTCATCCTCCTCTTGCTTGCTGGAAAGGGTCACTTCCAGAGACTCCTGCATCTTGTTGTATACAGCTAATTTCTTCTGGGATTAAAAACAAAACAAACAAGAGATGTATCACTAAAAGCATTCAGTGCAAGCTCAACATCTGGTTTCCTTAAAGAAAAATAACTGAATGCATTGAATATTCATTTCAGTTCATTGCACTTGGAAGACAGAGGTATTTTGCACCGACATTTTACAGAAAAGAGATTACCAGTGCTGCTTAGAGTTTTGTTTCCCCCCACACAGATGGACCTGCTCCTCAAACACATTTCACATCCGCAGGTAGTTTAACAGCAATGGTTTGCACCCAATACCTTCAAAAAGAGCACAGGTAGACTGACAATTTACTGCTGACTCCCACCTGGAAAGGATATTCCCATCAGTGAGGGCTGCAGCCTCAGCTTGTACAGCCCTGCAGAAGGGTGGCCACTTACAAAACTTCTGTATTTCACCCTTATGGCTGAACATCCACCCAGCTTTGCTCTCCTGGGCGAGAGGACAGGAACAGTTAGAGAACTTGATTCCTGAAAAGTCTTCCACCACATTCCCAAAGTCCACAAAATGCATAAATTCTCATTTAGGGCAAGGAAAGGTGTTTTGTGTTTGTTTTTATCACGAAGATCTATACATTCAGATGGTGAAAGGGTTCTTTTGGGGGTAGGTTTTATTTTGTTGTTGTTTTGTTTTATTATTTGTTATTAAATGCCAGCTTCTGGAGTAAAGAATAAAAATTCAAGTCTTCAGAAATTAAGCATGTGATCTGGGGGAAGAGGGGAATTGACAAGTCTGCAAACACATGCAAAAAAAAAAAAAAAAAAAAAAAAAACAGAGAAGCATTAAAAAAATAAAGCCAGCAAAGCCATCTGTGAACAGCTATTTCAGAATCTTCTCTCTCTCTCAAATCAAACCTAAATGTCAAAATAAATGTGTGTGAAGATCCATTTTGCATGGAACATATTTTTCAGATGTTCCACTTTACAACTGTTTTCACAGAAAAAAGCTCCCCACAACAGTCAAGCTGCAGGAATCATAGCTTTTAGCTAGCTAGCCATTTCCACAGCTGACTTTACACACAAGCAGCTTTAGGAACCCAAAAACAACTACAGCACATATGCAGAAGTATTTCATAGCTTTTCTATAGAATTACAGCTTGACTTGTCTTTTATGGTTTGCTTGGCAACACTTTAGCACCATCAGAATCTCTTTAAGTTTACGGCTTTTTTCTCTTTTTCCAAAGTTGTTCTATAAAGCAAGTTAAACAACTACACAGTCTATAAAGTTCCAGTTATACAATAAATACGCTTGTCAGATTTAGAAATAATTGGAAGTCGTTCTCCAATCTTGTACACCAAAAATGTACTTACATTCTATGCTTTCTAAAATCCCATAAGCAGATACAAATTGTCATATTGTAACACAAAATAGAAACTCCAGAACTAATTCTTAATTATGAGTGATTACTAAAAAAAATTAATTTTAAGAAAGAGATACTTACAAATGAAATTAAAACCTACAATACTACAAGCTCAGAGCAATTAAGTGATGCATCAGACATTCTGGTAACTTAACTGAAGAACATACACCGGCTCAGTAATACCTTTAATTCTGACACTGTTGCACAAGCTGTAACAAGGGATGCAAGGAATTTTATTTTGCAGTTTGGGAGATCTAAACAATTCAAAGTTAAATTCAAGTAAGTCTGTGCTTCACAAAGCACGTGGCTCTGCTTAGTACAGTGTCACTTATTTAGACATACAGCTTTATTCATAAGATGTTAAAAAAAAAAAAAAACAACAAAAAACCACACAGCAAGTTAATACAATAAATAGTTTTTCTAGAACCTAAGTGCTAAAATGAAAGGTAGTCTAAAGCTATCAAAGTAACTTTTGCAAGTGTTGAATATGAGGTGACCCATAGTTTTCTGTAAATGCTTTGTGCTTTCTCTAAACAAACTAAAAATCTCTTTAACATTTGTTCCTGAAAAATTAAGATATAACTCTCAATGAGCTTCATGGTTTTGTCTAAATAATCTCTGAAGGATGAGATGTCAATAGGACAGAAATAGTTTTAACAATATCACATATATAGTAGATGTGCATATGAAAAATATATAACATATCTACTTAAATGACTTAATGATGTTCAAAAATGCACCACAATCCAGATCCTCCTAAAAAAAAAAAAAAAAAAAAAAAAAAAGCAAGACAAGAGGTTGGGAACCACTTTTTAATTACATTATGCATTTATTTAAGTATATAGAAAGTATAAAAGAGGTACTTTACAGGTGTCTAAATAGATATTGATATATTACAACATCTCAGATACTGTATATATGCTAGACCCTGAATATATACAACACACTTTAAAAGTTGATTTCTGTGATTACAGGTACACTATTTGTATTTATGCTGCAAGTATACAAATACATACACAAGCATGCAATTATATACAGAAACACATCATTTAATATAGCCCCTGGCTTGACTTGGTTATCAGGAAGGAAGTCTTTCAATGTTCCTATATAGAGACTAGAGCTCAGGAAATTAAAACTTATCTCCAGAGTCGCTTCTCTGTGCAGGAATGTTCCCCCTTCTACAGCTTAAGAATCTAATTCATTTTCCATTTCAACTCTCTTTCCTCCCCTCCAGTCCATGGGTAGTCATTACAAGACATTCCGAGTACTTGCTCTGTTTTTGAAAACAATGAATCTGATTTTTTTTTTTTTTTAATATCAAAAAAGATGGCAGGTACAACAGCTTGTGTAAAGTTATTTATAGTGAAAAATTATATTTTGTGGTGAACTTTTTGCAAAGAATGAGAATTCTAAATTAAAAGATATTTCAAAACCACATCAAGCCTGCAATCAGATACAGATCTACTTAGTTTGTATTTCAGGCTGAAATTATCAGCCAATTTCTTGCCTGTGATTACAGGGCCCTTTAAATATGAAGTTACAGTGAGATAAAGTGAATTTTCCTTGCATGCAGCTTACATACATCCTTTACATATTATATATCCTATAATAAAAATTAAAGTAAAAATTAAAGTGTTTTTTTCTCTCCCTAACTCTCTTCTGATACCTCTGCCTACATGCAAATTCTGCATCACCCATTCTGACCTTAACAGCAATCTTTTCACAGCATTTCTATCTGCACTTGTGAGAGTGGAAAAGTACTAACTTTTTCCATCAACTGCTAAGTGAATTTGTCCCACTCTTATGAGAGAAGAAAAATAATACCAAAGGGGGGAAAAACAAACAAACAAACAAACATCAGGTTAGGTTTCTGATAACTAGTCTGGGCTAGCCCACTTTCCCTTGTACTTCTTTCATGCAAATAGTTGTGGCATATATTTAAGCAGTCAACAGTATCTGTAACGTCTTTATAAAGTGTAAATGCCGAACAAACTCTGCATATGTCTTGCCTTTTTTCAGTTCTATAATGCTTTCATATATTCATGAATTATACCTCTCTCTTCACTAAAACCTAGAGACTGAGATTAAGCAGCATCTGAAAATAAAAAACAAAACAAGCACAGAAAATCTCATTTTGGCCAAAGCTCAGAATACAGAATCTAAGTCATCTTAGTATTTTGGAAAATAGATAAAGAAATGGGAAATCCAGTGCCTATATCATCTGATCCCATCTTCAATAACAGACACAAGCCTATGGCACAAGCAGGAATGGTAGGACCTCTGGGTAAATAATGCTGTACAGCGTGGGCTGCATTCAGCTTAAACCGACACTAATTTTGTTGTTTCATATATTTACAAAGAGGTTCTTTCAAAGAAAATTTCAACTCTTACTACAAGTATCCCTTAAAAAAAAAAAAAAAAAAAAAAAGCTAAAGGTCAAACATAGATCGGGAATACAGAAATATTAAAGAGAGGGTTCACGCTGAATAAGCATCCTCCACTCTTTTGGAGGAAAACAGACCACTTGGGTCTTTAATATCAAGAAAGCATGTGGTCCAAAATCTCACACAAAACCCCTGTCTCGATGATTCCCGTTATTTTCCAACATACCCTACCCAGAACCAAGGAAAACTGTTCTCATGCAGTGAAACTGGCCACATGAAAGCCAATGGCAAAAGTCCAATTGACTTCAAGGGTCCCAGATCTCAGCCGGGGTGTCTGGTAAAAATGTCACAGCATTCCTTTTCACAAACCGAAAAAAAATTCACTTCCAGCTGAAAGTAGCCACTAGGCAGCAAAACATAGAAACTACCAAACACAGCTGAGTCTGGAAAAATTTTAGTGTAGCCGAGTTTGAATTGAAAATTCAAACCGGCTCTTATTTTACATATAAGCTGGTTGTCTGATCCTACAACTTATTATCTCCGTACATGCCATCATGCAGCATATGGTCCTGTATGCTCCCAAGCATGAAAGTCTGGTGTGCCTGTGGCCACCTGTTACAGATTTTCCATTATGAGAGAAAGAACAGGAACCAAAAATAAAGAATAACTACACTGAGGAAACACTATATGACCCTATCCTGAGAAAAAAGCTGTCATTCGACATAAGCTTCTGAGAAGGAATTTCAGTAACAAACCCTAGGCAAATCACGGACAGTCCTGCATTTGTGGAGCTGCCTGCCAAGCAGGCTCCTATTGATAACACTGAAAGTATTCAAGGAAGAAGACAATTTCAAGCAATCATGGCATGGAATGCTGGGCCTGAAAGCAGCATTTACTGCATGCCTTGAAAATAGGAAATGGTAACTTTTCCCCTCGCAAAGAGCAAGCCGATAGCAAAGCCACACTTTCTTTCAGGTGATCCATTGGGTTTGCAGCAGTAGAGCCTGGTGGCCCTGCAGTGTTCAGTTGATGGAGACAAGTAGTGGAAGACTAGATTTATACATCTTCTGCAGTACATCTGAACAAGGCTGTGCCATTAAAGCTCTGTTTTCATGTGTATAAAGGAAGGTCAAATTGTTTGGTCCCATCAGAACAAGAAGGTAAAGCAAGCCATATTTTTGAAATCAGCAGGGTTTCATGGGGTTAAAAAACAGACAAACAAAATCAAATACGCCCATATACAGAGCAAGACTTAATCCAGGTTTTACATCCCATAATTTTGAAAGTAGCCTTTGAAGCTGTTTAGTGTCTTGTGAAGTCAGCAGCAGGGGACCTATCAGACTTCAGAAAAAAAACTTGAGGAACCATCCAAACTACAAAAATTAAATGTGAAGCTACCTTCTGCTACTATCTGGTGTGTCAGGTTCCACGGACTGTCACGCACATCCAGCATCAGTAATATACGCCCATACTCAAGGGTGCAAACAGGCAATACAAATAACTTTACTGGAAAACTGAGTTACAGCCTGTGAATGAGGGTTTAGCTACGGCCAGCTGACACAACGGTACACACGGCTTGTCCTTGTCTGCAACGCTGTTCGTCTGGAAGGAAGAGTTGAGTTAGTGACCTAATTTGCTAATGGAGACAAGCCCTTATCTGGAAAAAGTCTGTCTACAGTCCTGCCAGCAGAAAGTCTAACTTGAGCATATCACAACTCTTTATGCAAGACTGATTTAGCAAGGATGGTGTTTGGCTTAGCTCTCTACATCTACATACCATGGAGATGTTCCAAAACTACCATTTACTGTAACTTCCCATTTAAAAGGTCTTAAACTCAGCTGTTAGTGAGCCAGGGTGAATCCTACCTTAGCCTCAGCCCTGCAGCTTGCTGTCCCTAGACGACAGGGTATGGCAAGCTGTCACTGCATGTCTTGTATGCCAAGAATAAAACAGGATTCTTCACCGATTATGTTTCCAGTCTCTTCGAATGAGCAGCTCTGTTACACCCATTCCTCACCCAATACATAAGAAATCCAAAACTTACTACAGCAGCTTCAGAGCTCCTTAGAAAAGTGTACGGTGAAGAGAGTTTTTATTGCACCATTCCAGAGAGCTTTACACTCGGGCCAGCACAGCTCCTTACCATGCACAAGAATGTGTACTTATTGTAACACCATCACACATTCGTTCTGTATTTTGGCAAAGGAACGTGGAAACCCCAATTTATCTATAGAAAGAGGGCTGCATCCACTTTTCATTAGTTCCTTCTGGCATCACGTAAGCATCTATATATCCATACTTCTCTTACTTCCTGCCAGCAATGTCCCTGGACTTCAGCAATCTCAAAGATCTAAGGTGCTAAGCCTCCACTCCCATTAACATTCAATAGGAATTCAGGCTTCAATCCATTAAGCACTTAAAAAAAAAAAAAAAAAATCTAAATTAATTTGCCAGCAAGTCCTTTCTTGGCTGTGAATTGTTTAAAGCTGAGGTTCCAAAAACTCTGCATCGCTGCGCAAGGAAAAATCATCTTTGTGCTTATTTAGTGGAGCAACAACTACATGTACAGAAATGTGGGAATAACTTTAGAGTGGGGTAACTTTAAGAAGACACAGTGGAGCACCCTCTAAGGAGAAAACAAACAAAAAAGCTCAATTCTGCACACTCCGGCTGCATGCTAATCCATCCTTTAAAGCAATCCAAGACCTGCTGTGTAAAAAGGAGACC
Organism: Anas platyrhynchos; assembly: GCF_047663525.1. Lineage (NCBI taxonomy): Eukaryota > Metazoa > Chordata > Aves > Anseriformes > Anatidae > Anas > Anas platyrhynchos. Next base: position 97,943,882 of record NC_092587.1, on the reverse strand, counting down.
ATCGTTCAGACCCCACTGAGTGCAGAGCAGTGACACAGTACCAGCTGCTTGTCAGAGACACTTCTCCTGACCTGCGTATGCAGCATGCAACCTACAGAAAGGTGAGATGACGACCTCTCCAGAGAAGTGCTGTAGTGTAGAACTTTAACCTAAATAGCTGCAACGGTAGTTCCACCGCTGAAGAGCTTGCTTTGCTCTTCAAGAGATACAAAACCGATACCAAAATCTGGCATAACCAATTACGTCTCTGACAGGTTTATTACAAGTACCTGCAAGGATGCACAAGCTTTAGTTAGAATAATTCACCTCAAGCTCCCTGAAATTAAAAGGAAAGGCTGAGGTGCTCTCTCTTTCAGGAGACAAACCATTTTACTGGGTACTAGAAGACAACAGTGTTGTACGATGACACAGTAAAACACCTCAACGGAGTCCTTGGATATTTTAAGGGTGAGCTCTACTTTGTCAGCTCCAATTCAGAGCTTTATTTTAAAGATGCCCCACTAACACATCTTCCCTCACTGTTATTTTTAAACCACAGTTTTAATTCCGGCAAAGGAGAACATTCTTTAAAATGGTCATCATCCTTATGAAGAGCGCAGGAGCATTTTACATGTTGAACACATGTGTAAGAAGAAACAAAAACCTGGCAACAGACTCTTCTTCCTTCTTTCTTAGGCTCTTTACCACTTGATTAAATGTTCTTGACAGGATGATTTTGAAGAAACAGAGACTTGCAAAATGTCATGTGTTACCCGAGTGCTAAATCATTCCACTCCAACTAGAGATACATCAGGAGTTCATCCTGTGTTTATTTCTTTTTTTTTTTTTTCCTTTTTTTTTTTTTTTTAATAAAAAGTGTTGGATTAAAAGAGAATACCTAAACCCCTCTGACGCCCGCAGCTGCTAGAGGCAGCGGGCACAACACTTAGTTCACCACGAACAGCTCGGTTTTGCAGCCTGACACTTGACTAGTTTGTGAAGACCCTTCAGCTCCAAACACTTCAGGAAAACTGGCGCAAGCAGGATTAACTAAAACAAACTGTCAATAACGTGTAGGATAGCAAGGTTGAGAATGCTTTTTTGGTGGTAACAGGATATATTGTACTGGCCACGACTCATATGCTGTATTGGCTCACCAGAGCTATGTTTCTTGCCTTGAATATCTACCTCCACATTTCATAAATAGCATAAGCCACAGGAACTCAGTTTATTTAAAATGAAATTTTAAGAAACTTTGGCTTTCATTAGGGTGCCTCTGGGACATTTCAGATGTGGTGCTGCTTACAGCTGATGGAGAAACTTCTTGAGTCTCTTTAAAAACAAAAAGCAACTGCATGGGAGTGTAACACAGCCGTTAGTGATCACTGGATAGATTTTCACGTACTAGGTGCTCCACACTCCAGTGCTGGAAAAGAAATACAGCCAACTGCCTACAAAGTTAAGTGCTAAAAAGTCCTCCTAAGTTTCAATCTAAGTGTTCTACTTCTGGGTCTCTTAGTCAAGTTGTTTGAGATTATTTATTTATTTTCCCTCCAACTCAGACAGGCTAGTAAGTGGAGCTCTGAATACTAAAATACAAAGTTCATGACTAACAACCACTGAATAAGGTGAGGGTTCTGCGAGCCGTGACCTAGATCGGAGAAGAAATAACAATGCAGGCACGCTGCAACAGACTAAACTCACGAGTTTTCCAGAGCCCATGTTTACAGTGAACAACATGAGTGACCTGGAAAAGTCAGCTTCGGTATCATTTCTGCAAAAGCTCTTTTCCCAACAATAAAGAAAAAAACAATAACAAGTGATAGGAATTTTAATGTTTTAGCCCATATTCGTGTCTCCAAGGCAAGTTGATATTAGGGGTCACTTCCCATGTACAGAGAAAACAATCTTCGTGGATAATAATGATAAAACCTTATGGAATGCAGCAACAACCAAAAAATGTATTCTCAGATGACTACATTAGGGCCAAGTCAATATTAGTCCCACTTCACCCACGCACTGCATAGTCTAAAAATGCTGTCAGCCTGATAAGAATTTCCTGATTCACTTTTTTTTTTTTTTTCCCTCTCTTCCAAATACATCTGATCACCAAATTCAGTTGGAAACTCGCCGGAGCCGCTCTTCCAGGAGAGCCGGGCTGTGCGGCTCAGCACGGCGAGGCGCGCCCGCTCCGCGGGGAGCAGCACAGGGAGCAGCGCGGGTCCCCTCCCGTGTGCGCTCCTGCGCACCGCACCGCACCGCACGGGCGAGCGGGGAGGATGAGGGGGGAGAAGGCGGCAAGAAGCAACTTTTTCCCCCGTCTCGCCTCACTCCAGCAGAGCAAGTCAAATATAAGAATTTTATTTTATTTTTATTTATTTTATTTTTTTTAAAGTCTTACCAGACTCCGTTGCTCTGGGACACCCTCACCAACTCCCCGCATCTCCGAATCAACCCGGGGGCTGCACGGCGCATCGCTGGCTGGCCGGGACGGAGGTCTCCGCCCCGGCCAGCCAGCGATGCGCCGTGCAGCCCGCCGAGGGGGGGTCCCTCCGCAAAGCCCCCCCTCTCTCCCCTCCATCACCCAACCCCACCGCTCACCTGCGGACAGCCCGCTGCGGCTCCGGGCAGATAGCGGGGCGCCCCGCACGCCGCCGGGGGGGCGGGCTGCTGCATGGCCACGTCCGAGCAGCTCATGGCCGCGGCCGCGGCCGCCCCGCGCCGCCGCCACCGCCTTCTTCCCCCTCCTCCTCCTCCTCCTCCTCTTCCTCCTCCGCGCAGGGCGGCCGCGGCGGGGCGCCGCGCAGCGCCGGCTGCCAGCGCATCTTCGGCGCCCGCCGCGCTCCGCGCCCGCACTTATAGCGCGGCGGCTCCGCGGAGCGGCCGCGGAGGGCGGGGGAAGGAGGAAGGAGGCCGCGCCCCCGGCCCCCCTTCTTCACCTCCCCCCCTCCGCCCCCGATACAGCTCCGCGGGCGCGGAAGCACCTGCGCATCCTTTATAAGGCCCCCCCCCCTAAACCCGGCGCTGCGTGGTAATTAATAACTGATGAGTAGATGCTCATTACTACTTTATTATTAATAATTACAAACTTTTTTTTTTTTTACTTTTTTTTTTTTGGGGGGGGGGGGGGCCGCGGGCGGGGTGCAGGTCCCTTTCCCTTCTCATTGCTCAATGGGGATGAGGAGCATCTCACTGCCCAGTTTCTCTCCCATGATCCACAGGCGCACGAGAAGCATGGCCAAGCTGGAGAAGAGGGGACCGTCCCCCAGTCAAGTCACACGCATGGGCCACACACCTCTTCCCAAAGGATTTGCAGCACTGCCTGGAAGTTTGTCCAGGAAGAACCCACTTGCCCCATTAGCTGGAAGGCTGCACACATCACTTGACTGCCCAAAAGGTCTCTCCTCACTCCCCACTTTTGGTTCACAATCTTAAAAATAAATAAATAAATAAATAAAAGAAAAATCACATAACTGCACTTCTCGACTTAAAAAATGTGTAGCAAACCAGGATCTGGCTGTAATGGCTCTAATCCTACTCAGATACATTCGTGGCCTACCTCTGCACACATTCTTGCCTGTGAGCCGCCCCACTGCAGTCCCATACTTGAAGGCTTTTGATACCATTCCTCACATGGAAACGAGTCAGCATACAGCTCGGTAGCATTATCCCAGCTTATAAGCCTAGACACGACCACACTTGCTTGCTCTTGTTTTCTTCTTCTTTGGCCTAAAATGAATTATTTCAAATTTATTTTTAAAAAAATTCCTTTGAAGTGTGCCTATACTTAATAGTTTCCGAAATTGGAGCCTTCAATCAAATATACTAAATTTATACCTTCTCTCTCTCTGTATATATACACACACAAACACACATGCATCTCCTCTGCCAGAACAGTGAGATGAATACACGAGGTTAAAATAGCTCTGTCTGACCCCAGTAGGATTCCCTGTTTATAGAAAGCATTTCTCTGAAGCATTCAACTGCAATACTTTGAAAAAAAAAAAAAAAGATTCAATTTCCTGCAGGTACATTTATTTTATTTTTGGGTATACAGCTCTTAAGGTAGCTATATACCCCTTTAATAAAGCCCTGGTAATTTGTTCCTGATAGTTGTTGCATTTTGTATATCTGCCTAAATGGAGTCAATCTCTACATCAAACTTTGCAGCCAGTCAGAAGTGTCAATGCGTGGCTAGCACGCATACAACACGGACTTTGCTGTGCTGCATGTATGGGCTTCTGAATGGCTTCTTTGGGGAAACAGAAAATTCCAGAGACGATTGCTATCCACCGATCTCCAGTCAGCACAGGCACTGTTACTTTCAGAAATCCTTTCCCCTCGTTTCCTTTTGCCACAAGGTGACCCTGACAACAAAGCAGGCAGGTGCTGGAGGCTGGTGCCGGGAACAGCTCCCAGAGGCGCCCACGCTCAGGTGCTCCTGTGGCCACTCCATCCCCTGGCTCCCATGCTCGAGTGCTGGGCATAATCCTGCCAAGCAGAGCTGCTCAGGGCAGGGAATGGTCTTCCCGGTCGAGGGGAGATGTCACTTAGATCCATCCCTGGCTGAGGGAAAACCCTTTCAGGCACAGTGGTTAGAAGGCCAGATGCTACTTTATCAAAAAATAAGAAGTGAAACAAAACAACATGCTTCTACACTTAATGCACAGTAACAGAAGGTTGTAAAATCACGAGCAGGAGCAAGCTCTTTTCATACTGATTGATTGCTTTGTGGAGAAAATCCAGTGCTGGTCCTTAAAGCAGAACCAGGCCAAAATAGAAATGTATTTGTCATTTACTGTGCCAACACAATGTGTTGAGGTGGGAGTACATTAGTGATCGCTTTACACCCAAGTACACGAGGAGTTTGCAAGAAGCTTACAGATAGTCTGACATACAGAGCGCTGTTTCCCACAGGATGCCAAAAATGCTCAGATATTCAATTAGTACGCATTCCTCATTATTTCAGATCCTGCTGCAATTCCTATCGGATGCCTTCAGGCACGACACAGTGGCACGATACATCATGTCGAGAAGCAGAACGGGACCATTACTAGGCAGATGTTTGACATGATACATCGTGTCAGTCAGCTAGTGGCACTAAGCCATGGTCGAAAATGATTTTGACACGACACAGTGTGTCAGTGCTGTAGCACAAAAACTAATGTGTTCCAAAAATAGGGACAAATTCACCTCTGGCATAAGCAGAAGCAACTGCAGTGACTTCATTAGATTTGCATCTGCTTATGTCAACAGTGAATCTGGCCCGTAATCTGGAATTTATATGAAAGTGTGGTAAGTGGCTGCATTTTCAGATATTTATTATGTTACTTTCTGCCTCCCAGCATTCAAACATCATGAGACAGTTGGGGTAAAACTGCCACCTTTCTCAACTCTTTCCCCTCCACCCCATGAGAAAGCATCCAGTTTCTGTTTTTAGCAGTGTTACAGTGCTCCGGGGTATACAGAGGGTCCTTTTTCAGAGGCAGTTTTGAATTTGCAGATTTCACAAGGAATAAGAACGTTAAAAACAAACAAACAAACAAAACCCACTGCTTTCTGCCTCCATATCATTTCACAACAATAACTGCAAACACGAGGTGCCCAAAGATTATAGCAAACCATAAAATTGCAATGACAATCAGTGTGATAATAAAATAATTTCATGAAATAACAGCCCAGGTGAAGTGTAAGATTTGGTAAGATTTTTTTATATATATACACACACACACACGTACACACACACACACATATATATATACACACACACACACACGTATCTATTTTAAAGGCATTCTAATTTATTGGTGTCCCCTTTCTCTGTTTGGGAGTGAAGAGCACAGCTTGCTGATGCATCACACTGACAAAAGGAGAGGAGGGGAACAGACCAAGTTATGACTGGTCATCTTTACAGAAGAGCAACACACTAGCTTCCTGCTCTAATCTATTTCTTTAACAAGAAATGTAACCAATTAGCTGTACTTAAAGTTCATTTGCCTTTGGTGTGCATTCTAGTTTCTTAAATCCACCAGACCATGTTACTTCTTAGGCCAACTGAAATTCAGCAATGCCAAGGGCAACCCTAGGAAATAGAGACCAGAAAATCCTGATGGAAAACCAGATAAGCACCACAGCCAGATATGGCTAGGTACATCAGCTCTTTGGGTTGTAATGAAAAGGAAGCATGGTTTGCCAGCTGTGCTATAATTCTGACAGAGAGGAACAGTGCAAAGACATAGAAGCAGCAGCAGTTTGCACACCCTCATCGGGAAATCATGTGTTTGGGTGTTCTGAGTTGACCTTTTCCTGTTGGAGTTGCGGGTGCTCACCACTTCCACCTATCAGAAAATTTAGAGGTCTGAATAAATGCTGTAAAAACCTTGCAAGCATTTCAAACCTTTTGAACAGCAGCAACAGAAAGTAAAGGTCCTGCCCCTCCCTTTTCACCATATTTTCTCTTTTTTTTGTTGTTGTTTGTTTGTTTTAAAGGGGATAAATCTGTACATTAAACCATTCTATGGAGATTAAGACAAACAAGTTCTCCTTCATTTCCCCCCTTTCCTCGTTTCACCCTCTGCTGGCATCCTATAAGTATTTAAATCATCTTAAACCACACCCTAGCTAGCTGTGGCTAGCAGTTACAGGCAAAGCCCCTTGGCTTTGCTGTTACTGTCCACTCAACAGTCAAAAATGCAGAGTGTTTTGTTTTTCCTAAATGAAGAGCCCAGCTCTGAAGATACACACTATATCCCAAGGAAATAAACACCAGGTGCTGTCTATGTCTTGTATGTAAAGGAATCGAAAGGGTGAAAATTATGTTCATCACAACAAGCTAGAAATTCTCTGGTAAGATGGAGAAAAAAAAATATTTTGATGGAGCAGCAGTTTTGCACAGACAATTCGATTTTGACAAACATCGTCTAAAGCAAATTAGGTTTCTCATGAAGCTTGCCACACACATTTCTGGTTTCACACCAATTTACATGATGACGGGTAGCCCCACTGGGGAGTTTACTTTGACCCAAGGATTCAAGGGCTCCTAGGCATGTTCCTGTAAAGCTGCAGTACCATCATCACCATGACCTACACTTCCAGCTGACACAGTGCAAGTCCCAGAAGTGCAATAGGCACCAGAGTGCTCTACAAGTACTCGGCTGAGCTCAGGCTCTCCCTGGTCCCCAGGGGAGATGCATGAGGTTGGAGCAGGCAGACACTCCATTTCATTCCTGAAAAGGCAGAATGAAAATATGCTGAGACTGCCCCAAGCATCTTGGGAGGGAGAACAGAAGTATAAGAATTATTTCATTTTCCCAGGACAAAATTTTTATAGTTCTCCAATGAAAAATAAAAAAAAAAAATACTGAAGGGTTTTTGTTTGTTTGTTTGTTTGTTTTTTGGGGTGGGGCTAGTAGTATTCTGTTCATTCAATGCCATTTTCATTCATACAGCACCTTAGGAGTACAAGAGGCTTAATGTTTCCCTTAAAAATATAGCAATTATACACTCACCACTGAGGTTTTGTCCTCTCTGGAATTGGAGGCAGCGGCTCATGTGCAGTAAGTATGCTACCCTGAGATTTAGGATCACTTGATTCAAAGGACAACAAAATACAGCAAGCTACTGGCCAAATTTATGATCATCAGATACATAGCAATCTCTCTGTGTGATGCAAGGATCTGGACACCTCTCTAGTCATCTCCTTCATATTTTGTAATAAAAGGACAGCTGCAGTGCCAATTAGAGCAAAAGTCTATCTTACTTTAAGAACAGCTTTCACATCTCATGTCTGTAATCTTCAGCAATAGATCAAGGACTGTTATTCATTTTAATGCCTAAATGCATTATATTTATTTTTCTTATAATATTTTATGTTACCACAGAAAATGTCTGGCTCCCAAAGAAAGACAGGGAATTGTGTCAACAGCCCAAATTCTTCCTTGAAATGCGAACATTTTCAACGGCTTTAATGGAAGATATGCACTAGAATCCCAGGGCACAATCTGTCACTAAAATCCCCCATCTACATTGGAATTTTTCACCATGTCTTTTTCATAAGGCATTATTAAACATGTTTCCATCTCAGCAGTTGAATTTGGGGGCCCTGTTGCATCTGTGAGGGAAGTGCAAGGAAGCTGGGCAGTAACTGTAAAAGAGAAGGAGAAAGTGGATAAAGTGGCTTGAAACTTTCAGATGCCAGCTGATGCCTTTCTCTTTCAGCCTCCTCACAACAACAGCAAGCAGCACGCTGATGTCTTCCTTCCAGCTGGTGCAATAGCAGCAGCTGGCCTAGTTCAGGGCAGCTTCAGTGTTGTTCCCAGACATCCTGAGGGGTGCTTTGGTGCCTACCTGGCCGTGGATTGAACACAGACTTGTTCCCTGCTCCCCCTGCCAAATCCTGGGGCTGCAGCAAAAGTGGTGAATATGGAGAAACTGGGGATGAAGCCCAGCAGCTCCTAATGTCCAAAATCCTTGGGACAACAGGGCTTTATTATTCTGTGGGCTGGAGACTTGTGACCTGTTCATGAACACTGACACTTTGCTCTGAAATGCCTCCTGTTGTCTTCAGCATAGCCACCCACAGAATACAACAGTAGTCCTCCTGTCACTGGTACAACACCTGTAACTGCTGAATAGCACAGATGTATTTCTGATGAGTTAGGCAGAACACAATACAGAATGCTTGTCAATTTTATGCAGCTGGGGGCAAGCTTGCAATGCCTGGCCTGACATGAAGCCCACAGTAAGCCATTAGCTCAGCAGGACATATAGAACAAATCTGAACCACCAAAGTGAATATGAAGCAGAGCACATTTGCACCAGCTATCTCCAAAGGTTTTGATCCAGTCCAACAAGCCCTAAGGTAGGGCTAAGGCTTTTGATGACACTTTACTGAAATTACTATCCAAAGAAACCATCCCATCTTCCTCACTTGCCTTCACTTCCACTCATGTCAGCACAGATACAGGCACATGTAAGTTTAATAGAACAGGTCCCAGCTAGGACTAACACAGTTTTAATTGAGATTAATTATTGGTATGGAGGAAAAAAAAAAAAAAAGTAATCTTAAAATCTGTGTTTTCCACATCCAGATAATGCCTGGATTTTCTACAGCCACCCCTGCCAGCATAGCTAGTGCTTCTGACCTCACCTCTACCTTGTATTCTGATATCACAATCTGCAGGAGACCAGAAGGGATTTTACATAGCTGTTTCACCATCAGACCTCTATCATTATTGTACAGTTTTGCCACCAGATGTTGCAAATCCATCTTTCACAGGTAGGCTGTGTTAGATAACTCTGTCACGAAAAAGAGTAATTGCAATACTGCTACCAGTTGAGCTGCATTCACTTTACTTCCTCCTCACACCCCCACTTGATATTAGTGGTTTCTATAACAATGCATCTAGAACCACTCTTCATGATTTATTGGATGCGATTAGTGACTATAGGAGCGCTTGATGAACACTCCTGATTGCAGAAACATGGAAATGCAAATCCTTTCTTTGGCTTAAATGACAGAAAGCATTTACTAAGAGAGATGCTGCCATGTTTTTAATACCAAGCACCACTTCCCAACTCTAAATATGTACATTAAATGCAAGTGAAGAGTAGTTTTGTTCCTGTAACACACAATTTCATAAACGCCTATAACAATTTAACAATTGCTTGTTTTTTTTTTTTTTACTCTTTTTGTCAAGTGTATATTAATAATGTAATTTGCCATGCTAGATTACTCTAATAATCAAGACTGTCAGCATTTTCAGTTTCTTTTCATATTTCTCTTGATCTCATTATCATAGGCTTTTCATCAGCTTTTCTTTGCTCATCAAAAGAACATGTGCAAATGGTGAAGGAAAATGGCTAGAAAAATACTTGTAGAGCATTAATAGTCTCTTGGTGAATAAAATGCATGTATTAATAACACTTAACTGGCTGTTCTCTGTTGTCTATGGCATCATTACTTTTCCCTACTCTTAGAGTAATTTGTATTAGTAGGAAAGCAAGTAGTCAAACTGTAGCACTCACGCATAAAAATACTTTCTGTACATTTTACTATACATGTAAAACATATTAAATCACTAATTTCCACAATGGCTATGTGACCTATAGTTGGATACATAGAGGCTGTGGACTTAATCAGCTCAAGCTCATGGTCAGAATTTTTGCCATCCAGGCATGGGCTTAAGCCATGCAGCTAGTTTAGTCTCCTGTATGAAACAAGATTTATTACTATGTCTATTCCTTATTCCATAGGCATCTCTATCTGACAGGATATGACTGCCCTAATGAAAAAAGGTGTCTTAAAGCAAGCAAAACAATCATCCTGAAACTGCCTGAAAAAAAGCCATCTATGGATGAAGTATACTGCTCACCGTGATATTCTCCACGATTCAGAGAGCCAGAGGATGGGGAAAAGAGTAAAATGGCTTTTGCTTCCTCCCAAGCTAAAGTAATCTACTGAATAGGGATAATATTTCCAGAGGCAGGAATAAGAGAGCTGATTAAGCTTCACCACCCACCATCTACCCCTTTTCCCCACAACGGGCTTTTCTTACCTTATCCCTATATACATACACACCTAACGTCTAGAAATTTTTCTGTGCTTCTGCCTTAAAAGTACATAAAACTTATGGTAGAATAGTTCAGTTGACAGGGACCTTCAAAGATCAAACCCAACTTCCTGACCACTTCAGGGCTAACCAAGAGTTAAAGTATGTTATTGAGGGCATATCCGACTGCATCTTGAACGCTGGCAGGCACGGGGCACCAACAACCTCACTAGGAAGCCTGCTACAATTCTTGACCACCCTCATGGGAAATAATTGTTCCCAATGCCCATTCTGATACTCCTCAGGTCCAGCTTTGTGCCATTCTCTTGTGTTTTGTCATTGGCTACTGGGGAGCAGAGACCAGCACCTCCCTCTTTGCCTCCCCTCCTCGGGAAGCTACAGAGAGCAGTGAGGTCACCTCTTGGCCTCCTCTTCTCCAGACCAGACAACCAGGGTGTCCTCCAGCCCTTTTACCAGCCTTGTTGTCCTCCTCTGGATGCTTTCCACTACCTTAACATCCTTTTCACATTGTGGAGACCAGAACTGCACACAATATTCAAAGTGAGGCCGCACTGGTACTAAATATAGCAGGGGAATCACCTCTTTTGACTAGCTGGCTATACTGTGTTTAATGCATCCCAAAAGGTGGCTCACCCTCTTGGCTGCCAGGACATGCTGCTGGCTCATGTTGAGCCTCCTGTTGATAAAAAATGTGGAACTGGACTAGTCTTAGAATTGAGCACTGGGGAACACCTGATGTATTTCAGCTTTTTTTGGAGATCAGTCCAACTTGCCAGGACTTTGTATTTTCTTTGATTTATGCCAGCTTTCCTTAAAATATTAGATATTTTCCTCTAAATTCATCTGTTTAATTCCAAAGTGAGTGAGAGTTGTTACCTCTGGGAAGGTACATTAGAAGCAGAAAAATTGCCTGGGTTAAGAACACAGGCAGAGCAGTACGAATAAACAACTTAATTCTCTGAGTCTATTAGTACCACAATTCCCATGAGCACCATCAGTTTCAGTGAGGCCTTTCCCCCCACCCCCAACCTAAAGCTTGCAGTAATATTAATCCAGAGCACTTAAATAGTACATAACAGTTTATTTCAGAGGTATCTTTACAGTTTCAGCACAGCATCCTGGAGCATCTCTGAAGAAACAGTCTTGAAGCCTTTAATTTTGAGAAGTACCAATTACCTTCCAAATGAGAGAAGGTTACACCACTAGAGAATGAGCCACATTCATTTACTACAAGCAGCTTATTCTTTACAGGCCTTCCACAGAGGTGCTGAACACCAACTGTTGTGATTGCTATTGTCCTCACATCCCAGCCTGAACAGAGAAGCAGCAAAGAGAAGTCACTCACCTGTTCTTGCACTTCTTTCTGAGAAACCCCAGGAAGCACCCTGAGTGGGATACACAGGCAGCGATGGTGAAACATTTCCTCTCCTAGGCCACAGAGTGCAACAACACTCCTCACTGACAGCACCTGCCTTGGAAGGAGAATAAAAGGCTGTTTGTCTCCTATGTCCTTAGCCCTAACCTCTGGGGTCCAAGCCTGCTGCCATAACTCCAAGTTAGAGGTGGTAAAGTCCTTTCACTCGGACCAAAGGCAACTATTCTACCAATGACATCTGATTATTCCCAATCAGGGAACATTTAATAAGCAGCAGCATCTGAGAAAGGAGGGTTGCAGACTCCTAATTAAGCAGCCACTGACATATCACTTTGCAAACTAAACATCCAACTGGGATGCTCGATCTAGCACATATGGTTTGTAAACAAATGAACAGAGCACTCCACAGAGCAGCTCTACACACTGCTACAATGAAATATGCTGAAGGCATACCGCAGAGGCTCCCTTTGCCCTTGTAACAAATGATCTAATGATTCTCAGGAGGAGGAAATGAGGCTGATTTGTAGCTCTCTTCAAGAGGCTAACACAGTTAAGTAAGACTTCTTAATTGCCTGCTCTTTATTATTTAATGCATAAGAAGGTTAAAAAAATCCTTAGGGCTAGATCCCAAAAAGGTATTTAGGTACCTAAGCAGGCAGCTAGGCAGAATTTAGCTGCAATTACAAACAGTGATATTAAAAACCTCTGCTCAGCTGCTGCCTAACTCTGAAGGCTCTTAAACCTAAGTGGGTACCTATTTCAATTTTAAAGTTCTCCAGGTGCCTAGCATTCAGCTTCTGCGAGTGCCAAGGAACATTTTATTCCTGATGTGCCTAAGGTGGCTCACGACAGCTCAGTGCTAAGCCAGCCAGCAGCCAGGAGTTATAGCAGCTTTCTTCCCTGAGAGGTTTTAGCCATGAGGAACATTTGTCCGGTGCACAGGAACATCTGAAAGCCTACCTGCATCTCTTGAATGGGTTATAAATAAAGTCAGCCTAATTACAAATAATAAAGTGGCAACCAAGCAGGTCTGCTCAAAGGCATGTCACAGATTCAGGAGTTGCACGAGGGGAAGCAATACAGCCGAGAGGCAGTCCTAATGCTCTTGAAAACACTTGGAGCTGCAAATTACGAAGGACAAATGAGACACAGAACCCATCCACAGCAAGGCAAGAAGTATGCTTTTTAAATCCCTGTATCTTCTCCATTCAGACCAAAGAATGAAAATGAATCCTTTAAATGAGTGGGACCCGGGTCAGGCTAATGGTGCCATCTCATCAGCTGTGGCTTCTGAAGACACAGCGGCAGCCTGTGTGGCCTTGCCCCATTCAGAGTCCTGCCAGGAACAAGGGCAGGAGCACATCCTCCACTCTACTCGCACATCCCTTCAGTGGTTTTATATGGAGTTCATTTGAAAAATCTTGTTTTTCTAAAGAATAGCATTTGCGCCATGCAATTTAGATACCACCATTTTGAAGAAGTTAGTTATTTTGTTTTGCTGCATATAATTTTATTCGCTTTGATATCTGTTTGAGAGGGATGGGGCTCTTTCACAAGAGTGTTTGGGACTGAGCACTGTTCCTCGTACAATATCTAATAAGCTTTATTGCCATATTTCATTGCTGTGAATTCAGGTAGTGCACTAATAGAACAATGAGATAGACCCTTGAGTGGGTAAATACGGAGTCAGAAGAAAAAAAAGGCTTATGTAAGAGCCTATAAAAGCAAGACAGTTTAGAAATCAGGCAGCTGCTCCATTCCCAATTCCCTCCGTTGTGTCTCAGTATGGACAGACATCAGACCGCCAGATCTCTTATATGCCTTGTTGCATTTTATAAAGTATGGGCATAATAGAGAAAATGGTAAACATAAAATGGATCTGTTAACATGGATCTGTTAACTTTCCTGCTTGTCTTGTGACACTTTAGATTGCTTCATGGGACACTGCACTCCTGGGAGACTTGATTACTTTTAAAATTAAAGTCATGTAGGAAAAAAATGTCCCATAGGCATACCGCAATATTTACTAAGGTAATTGCTCTTTTCTCAGAATATTCAATCTTTGTCGATACATTTCCTTTGTTCTGAGTAGCATCTATACAGCAAAATAATAACAAAATAGGTCTTAAGGGCCAGGAGTACTTTTGTTCTATGCTTTACCTTCTGTCAGTGTCTGGAGATGACTTCAGGACATTGGGAAGATTGCTTAAAGCTCCATACTGAAAATGAGTTGGAAACAAAGCCTGAGGATTCTGCCTCTCCAGAATGAGGGTAGAGCTCCCTGAGCTCTAGAGCAAGGGTGCCACAAGTCTCTGCAGAAGACAAAACTTTCTGAAGTAAATACTTTTCTGAAGTAGAAATGCAAAAATTGCAAATTTCAATATTTTTTTTTTTCTGTCAGATGTAAGGAATTGCTTTCTCTGGGACACACAATGATGTGTATAGCTAGTCTAGTAACCAAACCAACTCTTTCCATTCACACCTGCACCTCTCTGAAAAGAATGTAAATATTATCATGGAAGGTTTTAAACATGTTTATATGCAACAAATAGAATTGGTGTTAAATGAATACTAGTATTAATAACAAAAACTAACACCCATCATGTTCAAAAGAGAATAACGCTGTTAGACTCATTCATAGTGTCCTATCCCCCTCTCCCCCTCCCCCCCCCCCAAAAAAAAAGCACGAAGTGAATTCTGAATTTAAATTAGCCAAATCAGAAAGTTAAGCCATTGTGTATAGTTAAGCAACAACATACACCAATATGTCACTTACCTTTTGTCTCACTATTTATTATGCTTGCGAGTTGCCCAGATGACAACTTGAGTAGGGTTTCATTGACTGTCTGTGTCTAAAGCACCCTTGTAAAGGGTGTTAGAGTTAAAACTTGTTCAGAATGTGAGCATTTTTCAGACAGAATTGCTGAGCTGTTAAACCTGAAGTTTCTTCTTCCAAGGGTTCTATTTCAATGGGTCTTCTTTCCTGTAACAAGCATTCAAATCTTACCAAGAGAAAATGTCTTGTCAAGCTGCAAATGAAAATTTTTAAAGAAATTAATGGTCAGGGGAAAGCTGCCCTACTCATTATGCAAAGCACTAGTGGCAACACAGCCCAATGGGCAATTAATTAGCCTGATACGGGTACATGAAGGAGAAAAAGAGCAGGCACAGCAGGTCACTCAGTGCTCAGTGGCCATCAAAGCAAGACCTGCAGCCACATTCCAGTTGCTCTGTGGTCATGGCCTTTCTGTTAAACCACTGAAGTAGACAAGATGAGTTAGGAGGGTTGATCAGTGTGTTGGCTGTGATCCAGAGACTTGGATTCATCAGTTACTCATTCACTCCAGCAGTAAGGGTAAAGAGAGGCTCCATGGAGAGTAGATGGGTACAGCAGTGCTACCTTTCCACGTTGGCATGAGCAGATGTGAAATGCAGCAGCATGTCCATTTCTGGCAGGACATCCTTTTGGTTTGATGCTGGAAAAAGCTTTACTTTTGTTTAATTTTGATAAGATGGTCTCAAAATCACATAATGTTTTCAAAAGTGTTTTGCAATATGTTTCCTCTTCTCTGACCCATGTTTAGTTCCATAGTCAAGGATGATGAGGGACTCAGGATACTCTCAACTATTCTTTATAAAATAATTTGATATGAAAATGTTTGTTAATTATGCTAATTAAAGTTTCTACCTTTGTGTGTCACGGGGTTCCTATTTTAAAACACAGTTTGGGTACAGTGTGCATATTTGATATGCCAGTTGTACATCTGCTAGGCATCAAGATCTAGTGCATACAAGCAAGAGGATCCGTTTAAGTCTCCCAGGAGTTTTCCTGGTGTAATGTCTGCTGAAGGAAAAAGAGAGGGATAGCAGAACTGCATCTATAATTCATTTATATGGGTCATAACTCTCAGGCAATGATCAATCACTCTTCTCCAAAATTTCTCCTTTTTCTCTGGGGACTAAGTTTATCAGCTGGGAGCAAATTTATCAGCTGGGGGCCAGCCAAAGTCCAGATTTTGAACATGAAGGAAAAGCCACCAGCATCATCAGGATGCAGGTATGAACCTGAAAGAAAAATGAGAATACATCTCTGTCAAGAACAATAGACTCATTTAGGAATGCAGTCTGTCAGAGAAGCTCTCTAGCAGGCTGAAGAATTTTCAAATAAGTCTATCTCATAAAACAAATAAATAAATAAATAATCACATTTATATGGATAGACAGTGTACCTTTTAAGCTTTCTTGCTGATGTAATACCCAGTGGTGCCCACTAGATGGACCTCAGTTTCAAAGAGTTGAGAGGCGGTGTTCTGAGGTGCTAGGACAAGGGGAGGTGGAAGCAGGTTGGTGTTCGGCAGGGGAGGGAACGGCCGCATCCCAGCACTTCAGAAATGCAATATTTCTCAGACAGGGGCTGCAAAATGAATAGGTGTAATTCCAGGACTTCCGACTTTCCAGACTTGATTTTACATTCTGATTGATACATTTCTTCAACAATTTCTTTGGCAACCACATGGACTGCCTATTCTTTTCTATTTAGTGCTTGACACTTACATAGCGATACCTGAATAGTCATTTCCACTGATGATGTGATTTGTTCAATCCATGTTGCTACTGTTTTAGAAAACACAAGCATTGATTGTTTATTTAAGGTTACCTACAAGGTACGAATGGTTGAGAAATTCTGTGATTCTGTGATTATTTTGTCCATTTTAATAACTGATTATAATAAGGAACTGTTGTTGGTCTATATTAATCAAAACTCATGAGTCAGTGTTTCCCTAAAATCATAATTCAAAATTGACTTTAAAAAATACTCTGGGATTTAAGGATGAGCACATATGCATTTCTTGTTAGACTTTGGGCTTCTGAACTTTTGGGTTTGCGGTCTTTGGTCTGGTTTGTTTGAAGTACACCATTTTAGTGTTTTCTTGTTTTCTCAATAACTGTGAGAACAAAATTTGTTTTGCGTTTTAAGTGAAAGGTAAAAAATGTAAAAATAAAAATTAAAAATACATGACTCAAAGAATAGGTACACAAAATGGCAAATACTGCGTGGTTTGCAATGAGAATAACAAGTGTTGGCAAAATTGGAACAAACAATTCTTACTGTTTTAGGCTCACAGTTGGCATTATACATGCAAGCACATTGGTGTTTACATGGCTATGCTTGAAACCTTACATACATTTTTAAACTTAGGCATTAAACATTTTTAAACTTAGGCATTAACTATAAAAGTCCCTTTAAAATTATCTTCAAAATGAGCATAGCTTCTTCTTGATCTGGACACCTCCAGGCTTCAAACCCAGAACAATAGTCGTCATTGGATTTCTCCAAGAAATCCTAGAACATAACAAACCTCTGAAAGAATCATTTTGCAACAGCAGCATTCAAATACTGGGCAGGATTGAAGCAATAAAGAGCTAGTACAGTAACCTGTAGAAAACTGTGGGATCAAAGACACGATTAATTCAGTTTATGAGATCACCCAGCAGTTTCCTCCACACCTACTACTTCCAGGATTAGATTTAGGTTTAAGTCCTTGTTTTATCTAGAGTTACGCATGATTTTGTCAAGCAAAGATCTGGCTTAAAGAAGGAGCTGTCACTGTCTGTGAGTTAAATGAAAACCCTGTTAAGTAACACTACAAAGCACTACTTAACACGAAGAGACATTGTATCTAGCAAGCCAGATGAGTTCTAACCAACCAAACAGCAGGCAGGTATTTTTACCTCTATGACCTGTTGGTTTTGAGGGACAAGAGAGGGAAATAAAGAGCACAGTGAGGCGAGTGATCTGGGCATATGACATGGGAAGGAAAGATCCCAGTGGGGAACATCAAGGACACATGGCACAGACCTATATAAGCAAACTTCATTATCTTAGGGATCATGGAGCAACTTATAACTGTACCAGCCCGTATTTAGCACAGTTTTCCAGAAAAGTGAGTAGATGATTGTCGTGGTTTAACCCGGCCGGCAGCTAAACACCACGCAGCCGTTCGCTCACCCTCCCCCCTCCCTCTCTGGGACGGGGGAGAGAAATGGAAAGTGAAGCCCGTGAGTTGAGATAAAGACAGTTTAATAAGACAGGAAAATAATAATAACAAAATAATAATAAAAATAATAACAATAATAATACAATGGTGATAATAGGAAAGTAATAATAGTATGTACAAACAAGTGATGCACAATGCAATTGCTCACCACTCGCTGACCGATGCCCAGCCTAACCCCGAGCAGTCCGGCCCCTTCCCCCCCAGCTAGCCACCCCTATATATTGTTTAGCATGACGTCAGATGGTATGGAATACCCCTTTGGCTAGTTTGGGTCACCTGTCCTGGGTCTGTCCCCTCCCAGCTCTTACTGCACCCCCAGCCTGCCCGTTGGCAGGACAGAGCAAAAGGCTGAGATGTCCTTGGCTTAGTATAAGCACTGCTCTGCAACAATTAAAGCATCGGGGTGTTATCAGCACTCTTCTCATCCTAAGCCAAAACACAGCATTCCACCAGCTACTAGGAAGAAAATTAATTCTGTGCTAACTGAAACCAGGACAATGATTTAAAAGAAAAAAAAAAAAAGAAAGAAAGAAAGAAAGAAAGAGCTCTGATAAAAAGTCATTTGTGTAGCTTGCAGAGGAAATATAGATACGGTGCATGTAAATTAATATTTCTAGATCACTTCCATAGAAATAGTGTCTCAACCCAATAAGCTTCTGAAAACTTAAAAAATGAATTAACCTCCAGGCTGCAAAATTTTACTAAAAATAGATCTAAAAATGATGAAGAGCAACGATTCTCAAACTAGTTAAATTAAATTGGTTTTATACATCCTTCTTCTTCCTATAGCTTTACCTCTGAATATTTTCATTTTAATTGCATCAACAGTTTTATATTGTTCTTCAAAGTAAATCTTTCATAACTATGGCTAGCCACAAATAATTTTGTTTTTTAAATGAAAAATCAAAACCTGGACTGTTTTAACTGCATGATATGACCACTGTTCCTTAAGGGAAATAAAAATACTGCTACTGCCTGTAGTCTGGACTCATTCTGAGCAATCCCATTCCATCCTTGGCGAGAGGCAGTTGTTCATCATGGAAGAAGAAATTCAGATGGTGACCCTAACCTATGGAGTTTGGTAGAGCTGTGGAGTAACTCATATCAGCTCATCAGGCACCACCTCAGCAGTCTTCTCAGTCACACCTGTATTTTTCTGGGAGCACAGGAACTACAAGCACTGCTGAAAGGGAAACTAGCATAGTATTCCTGTCTGAACAACTATGAGAAAGACTTGAAAACTGCCCAATTTCAGTCTTGATAGGATAGTCTGAGTTGCAGAAAGAGACACTGCAAGAATAAGGTCGTACCTTCTTGGATATAAGTAGATGAAGCCACTTCAAGTGAAATAGGTATAACTTACTGATAAAACCCATTAAATCTGATAATAAAATAGACCCTTAAAGTATCAAAACTGTGAGTAAATTCTATTCTACTTTGCAAGAAGATAGTGTTGCTTTTTTGTTTGTTTGTTTTGTTTTTAAATGGGAGTACCTTGATTACCACACTATGCTTAAATCAGTTATTAGTATCAATTATTTTAGTTTAAAGAAAGCCAGCATAGGGTGAGAGCAGCTGTAGAAGAAAATGTCTTATCTGATTAAAATTGAGTAATATGGGTGCACCAAGCTGCTGGGAGCATTTGCCATAGGAAAGTCAGTGATATGAAATCAATCAGGGATGCATCAGAGAAATGTACAGTGATGACTTACTGATGGAAAGCCAGGGGAAAATACCAAGTCTCCACTAGGTACCTATAACATGAATTTATAAGCACAAAATGAAATACAAACTACCCAAGTTAGCTGAATTTTATTCAACCATGCCTTCTGTCTATTTATCTATTTTTTGTTTAAGCACATTAATTGATCATTTTCATATTCATTCTGCAACATGGGAGCAAGGCTTCTTTTGAATGATGATTTCATTAGGATTTGTTCTGCCAGATAGCAATGCCTCCAGAGTTATGTACTACATTAATTCTGACTGATATTTTACCGTATATTTATTTTTATTTCATAAGAATTATGGAAAAAAAAATATCTACATGCTGAGAAGAAGAGGGTGTTATTTTCAAGTATTTCTCATAATTTAGATGGGAGTTGAGCATTCAAAACAAAACACAGTTCACAAAATAGGAGTGCTTTCCATGTTAAGTGAATGAGATTGTAGGTTATTAGAAAATTATTACAGAAGACAAGAGTTACATTATTTGAAGTCAAAAGGAGACTATATTTTGAATTCAAAGAGCAGTGAATAAGCCAAAGATTGGAGGAGTCGTTAGAGCTAATCATATTTCATATTATTCTCTTGGATGATTAGTTGCTTTGGAAAAACAGTAATACCTTGGAGAGCTTTCTTCCTGTTGGAGTGCTAGCTTGAATCTGTCCAGGGGAAGAGCCCAAACTTTGAGTTTTCATCAAAGTTATTTTTGAAATAAGACTGTTACTCTTGCTAGTATATGTGACATCTTATGAGGTCTCCAGGTCTGAAAAAAAAAAATAAAATCAGAACAAAAGACACTAGCTACCACACATAATATACAAAACTGCAATCAAAAGGAGTTAACAACAGCTGTGTGAATATAATGAAGCTATCTTCTGTATTACTTACACTGAGTATCACCAACAGCATCACCGTAATCATATGGTGTTCTTCAGGAACTGCAAAACTTGTTTATTCCTCTCCATTTCTCTCCCAACACCTTCATCCAGTGTAAGCATTCAGACAGTAGATCATACAGAGTTCTGTGCTGTTACCCTCCCAGGTGGTTTTAAGCTGCCTAATGTGCATTCAGGTAAGGCTGATGACAACCTTGTCAGTTATAAAGCAGGCAGATGTATGCAGTGACCTGCATTCTGCAATCACATAGACTAGATTCCCAACGCGCTACTTTGATCTTCAGGTAAGCCCTGGCTTCCTTCAGGAGTTCTTGGAAAAGTCAACACTTTCAAAATTCCCTTCAGTGCAAGCTCTAGGTGCTCCATACCACAATCCAGTCATTCTTACAGTTATATTAAGTTGCTCTCTCCATAAAAGCAAGATTATGACAGAAAATTAATGATAAATCATGTAGTCACAAGAAAGCTAAGTAACAAAGTCAGTTTATCTGCTCTGGCATAGGGTTCTTGCATTTGAAAGGGAGATTGAAGGGGAACCACACAGTATGAGGACTATGCCCTCAAAACAGGCAGGAATGTTTGTGTTGCCCCTGTGTGAAGAGACACTCACTGCACAAAACTGAAAGTGAATTTGACCCTACAATTTGACCCTACTCAAGAAAAACAAATAAATAAAACTGCCAGTTCAGTTGAAGCAAGAATATCTTGTTAGTTTTAATGTAGGGACTCCCTGGACCTTATCAATAGAAAAAAAAATATGATGAATTACCCTAGTCCTTCATACACTACAGCTTTTCCCTCAACAAAACAGTCTGGGGAAAAAAAGGCATAAGATGAGAGGGAGCGGAATAGGTATTTCATCATGTTTCTCAATCCTTTTAGGCTTTCACTGGCATTACCTGCTGTCATCAGTGTCCTCTAGACAAGAGGGTCCTGGCCACCTGGCTAAGGCAGCAGCCATCAGTATACTACAGTGCTGAGCTAGAACCATCTGTTTTAAAAAATGCTTCACACTCCTGCATCAAGGACACTGAAAAGAACTCCATACAGAAAAAGATTTGGTCTTATTATGAAGAAAAATGAGCTTGCTTTTAAATTAGTACCTGTGGTATTGCAGTTGCAATTTGAAGTAGGAACCAGAGATGATGGAATAACTAAAAGTTTGTTGAAAATAGATTTTGTGGTTTGCCTCATAGCAGCAAGGATGGTTCAGTTCAGATTTTGGGATAAATTTTGCTAAATGCTGATTAATTTTTTTTCATCTCCACTAGTTCAAAGCACGGATTTTGTTCTAGGCGTACAACATGCTGAGACAATAGATGTGTGGAAGTGCATTGCACTCGTAGTTCTCATAGTTCTCAATCTCTGTATCATCCCCAGATGACTGGCAAATTCGATTTGATCCCAAATTCAATCTCCAAATGAGAGACAGATTCAATTCAATGGAGAGGACCATGTAGATACTATACTGATGACTCAGTAGGAGAAGAGTTTAAGCCCATTATTCTTTCCATATACCAAAAATATGAAGCTTTGATAGGAAACAGAGGCTCATTCTGATTTTTTGTCATGAAGTCTGAAGAGCAGGTTTCACTCTGGTGCATTGCTTCTGATGCACAGACATATGGTAGGACCCAGTAATCTGTGAAGAACCACATACGTTGTCTCAACAACAAACACTAACACAGCAGTTCAGGATCTTGCATGCAGAATGCCTCTGAGGGAGTTACTAAGAGCACCTTCCTTGCCTAACTGCAGAACCAGACCCCAGCTAGCTGCTGTTCTGATATTCTGCCACACAAGGTTTGCTGCTAGTTAGGGATAGCTGTTAGTCTTCTTGTTCTTACTTTCCTGAGTCCAAGGCATTTAGCAGAAAACAGCGTGCTGTACAGCTGATCAAATAGGAAAGGTGAAAAGCTACCCAGGAAATTTTCATTTAATGAAGTGTTTCCTCACACCTGTGGAAGGAAATGGCATAAACAGGTAAGATATGTTTGCTGGTTTATATAAAATCAAATCAGCAAACAATGTGTCCTCTTGCTTTTTAGAATGTTACACTGTTCAGTAAGTACAATAAGAAAGCAAACAGTCCATGGAACAATAAGACAACTTGTTAATAAAAAGTTTGTCAAGCCTCACTGACTAAGCCTTAAGATGAAAAGAAACCTATTAAAATGCACTTATAATGCTCCAATGGAGACCAGCCAGCAATTACAAACAGTTGCTCTTAGCAGATTTTTTTTTCCTGATGGATTTTCTAGATGTTAGCATTAGTATTTATTTTAGTGAGGTAAGGTAAGGGACATACTGAGGTGTGAGAAGGAGAGGTGTGACACCCTGACTGACCTTTCACCGTAGTCACATGAAAACATTCAAATAAAGTCATTAGCACATACAGGTACAGATCAGTGCACTGGTGATAAGTGATAGGAGTCAAAGGGGGAGGGAAAAGGCAAAGTGAAATGCAAAGCAAAAGATGACAGTGCTCAGCTAAGTCCTGAGCATCTCACAACCTTCCAAGAAGTCTGAAGGTGGTATAAGTAGATGGAAAATGCCAAACCTGAAGGGTCTTGTGTGTGATAATGAGACAATTTATGATTCAGTGGAGCCTTGCAATGAATACAGGTGAAGAGCTGCATCCTGTAACCTTTAGACCAGTAGTCCCCTTTTAAGAAGGCCCAGAACTGTGAGGTTGAAGGAGATAGCAGCTTAGTTTTGAGGGCATGGCAGAGCCACAGGCTGTTTCTTCCCTTGTATGAAAAGGCTGTATTATAGTAAAGATAATTATGTAGACTGATGTTGGAGACAGTGCAAGTCCATGTTAATGATAGTTCACTCCAGTTTAGATTCTTAACCAAACTAAAGTTCTAGTCATACAAAATCAGAATTCACAGACCAGTGTAGATCCTTTTAAATCATTCTTCAGTATCAAAACAGCCTTCTCCTATTTAAAAAGACTGGACATTTTAAATTGCTAGACTGTAAAACAAGCATCAGTGCTGTTATAGCTCCATAATATCATTGAAAAAGAATACCTTGCCAAATACAAGTGCCAGGTAGAAGAATCCTGACCTAATGGTCCCCTAGAGGAATGAAATTTGCAGAGCTTCATAGGAAATTTTTAGACATGTTAGAAAGTTAAAAACTGATTACTAGGGTGAAATTTTTTAAACAGCTTCAGAACCAGGGTTGATGTTTTTGCTCACTGATGACTCCCTTCAGAGGAGGGCGAAATGGCTGCTCACGGGCTGCAGCTCACCACATCCCATGGTCGGTGGCTGAAACAAATCAGATGCAATTGAGTACTGCTCAGATATGAAGCTAGAGGTATGAATAGAAAATACCAAACTTCTGTTAGTTTTGAAAGAACCTCCTTCTCCTTAAAGACCCCAACCTTAGTCCAGGTGGGGGAAGAAAAAAAAAAAAAAAGAAGAAGAAAAAAAAAAAAGAAAAGCCTCAAACTTTGCACTTAATATAGCATTTACTTCAGAACAAACAAACAAACAAAAAAAGGCACTAAATTGATGCAGGTCTACAAATTGCTGCATTAAGTCTGCTATACACGGCCCACATACAATAATATAAGGGTAATGTAAAAACATGCATTAGGGATGAAGAAGAATATTAGATCCATCTCTCCCCCCATGAAAGGATGAGCTGAGAGCTGATGGTGGGTGAGTGCTGCTAGCAAAGCCAGCACTTCACTGTCTGTGGGTGAACATTTCAGTCCTTTGTTGCATGCTTTTTATTATAAAGCCCACTGAAAACTTAAGGCTGCTTTTCTGAAGGAGCTGTTGTGTAACTCTGACATCTGGGGTATTCAGTCGCTGCCCTGTTTGAACTGGTTATGGAACACATTAAACCCAGAAGGCTCCACTTCAGCTGTTTACAAACCTTCCCCACACTACTCCTCTATCCCAGCTTTGTCGACAGGCTCCAGTTCAGCAGGGGGGTCCAGGCTCAAGCCTGGCTCTCTCAGATAAGCACTACCATGGACTGCAGTGGGAAAGAACCCACATTTAAATTGCAGCACATTATCAAGGGTCTGGCAGAATCAGGTCTGTTGTTTTCTGAAGTTTATCTGTTATTCCACCTTTGGATCCACCCAAACAACTGTGCCTATAAGAAGGACTTGTGATTCTACATGTATGTGAAGATAAAGGTACGCTGGCCTGTAGCTGTATAACTACTATAATTCATATATATGGTTGGAGCCACCCACACTATTTTGTTTTGTGTTTCTTTATTATATTAGTCAGGAGTTGGGCAGTAGGTCCATACATGCCATGTCAATAACGTTACTAAAAATCCATATGAATAAATCAAAACAAATAATTCATTCTGTTTTGTGCAGCTACCTGCTGCAGTAGAAAGTTAAAATATTGACAGATGATATTTATGGTAAAAATAACCTTTAAACAAACACTCAGAAAACTTGTTTATCTTGTGTAACTGTGGTATTCCAAGAGGATTTTTTTCTCTTCCAGACTCACCAAAGGAATAGTGGAGGCAGACAGTATTGATAAGTTCAAAAAGCAATTGCATACATTCATGGACAAGAGGTCCATAAATAGATACAAAGAGGAAGGTACCCACGAGCATCCCTAATCCAGTATTTCTGACTCTGGGGCAGTAGGAAGGGAATGGACAGCAGAAAGTGGACACACTTGTGCTCTTCTGAGAACGTTTAGGATATTGTAATTTTTGGCTGGCTATAAGACTTCATAAAGCATAAAATGGGCAACCACATAGGATAACACAAACAGCCTTAGCCACCACAGAGAAGGAACAGTATATAAAAATTGATGACATTAGTCTTTACTAGTCTTTACACAATAACAAGTTTGTTTAGTGAAGAAAGCTTTTGTATTTTTTAAAAAATAACACCTGCAAATGGCTGCCAACATACAGTCATCTCATTAACTAAGACTTACACTAGCAGTAATATAGAGAGGAAATTATGCAAATAATTACACAGAAATGTATGAGGATATGGATAAAATTGTGCTTTGGATGGCAATGACAGACACTGGACCTGAGAGTTCATCTTCCCTGAACAAACCGGGTTGACTGCATCCTGAGTAATTCTACCCAAACTGACTTTAAGTAGGTCGGCTTCTGACAGTTGCGTAGGTACAGCAGCATGGATCTCAGCAGAGATTAATGGGATGGATATTTACCAAGTCTCTCTGGAAGCTGTACTATATTCCATGCAATTGCAGCTATTTTCTTAGAAGGACCCAAGCAGCTAGTTTAAAGCTAATTTAGGAAAAGCTACACGAACAGCAGTAACATCATGAAAGTAAGAGTCCCCCTGTGAGTGATGCTTGTCACTGCTCTATACATTGCTCCCCTGGTGCTGGGAAAGACGACACTTGGAAAAATGCATATGGAGACAAATAAAACTGTCAGACAAAAGAGTTGAGCCCTACAAGCTCTAAACCTGCAACACTGAAGATGACCAAAGGGCTGGAGCACCTCTCCTACAAAGACAGGCCGGCAGAGTTGGGGTTGTTCAGCCTGGAGAAGAGAAGGCTCTGGGGAGACCTCATTGCAGCCTTCCAGTACCTAAAGGGGGCCAATAAGAAAGCTGGGGAGGGACTCTGTCAGAGAGGGTAGTAATAGGATAAGAAGGAATGTCCTTAAACTTAAAAAAATAAAATAAAATAGATTTTGTTTCTTTACTCAGGGGGTTGTGAGGCAATGGAACAGGATGCCCAGAGAAGTTGTGGATGCCCCATCTCTGCAAGTGTTTAAGACCAGGCTGGATGGGGTTTTGAGTAACATGATCTAGTGGGAGGTGTCCCTGCCCATGGCAGGAGGTTGGAATTGTATTGTCTTTAAGGTCCCTTCTGATCCAAACCATTCTGTGATTCTATGAACACATTTAAGTAAAACCCTGGAAGATGTCATTCCTACCTGCAGAACTGAGGATATTTATAGCTTCCAAAAAAAGTCCAATAGGTTCTCCTTAACCAGACAGCTTATCCATGTAACTCTGCTGGACCTGTTTTTGGTTTCTCCTCCATTCATCTGAAGCAATGGAGTTACGCCAGTACAAAGCTAGAGCAAAGTCAGAATCAGGTGATTCTTACTGCAGTATCTACATGCTGATGGAATGTTATGAAACCTTAATACCATAATATCATCCCAAAATGGTACACAGCACATTTCCCGGTATATGAAATATGCTCTACAATAGGCTAATCATTGATAAAAGCCTCTAAGATGTTGCTGTTTTTACCTGTACAAAGATTACTAAGAAAAATAACAGCCCTGACAGCTAGATTCTTGGGTGATGTGAAGTATGTACAGGCTGTTGTGCTTTTATTACCTAAGCACTAATGGCAATTTCAGAAAAGGAATTCAGGCAAAGTGGCACATAATAGAAGACCAGTTGAAAGAGGAGTAAGTCATGTTAAAAGTCAGACAAGTGACTAACACTGTTAGAAAAATAACCAGCCAGTTGGCTATGGTTTTAAATAAATTAGCTAATACTTTTTTTTTTTTTTTTTTTTTTTCATGAAAAAACAGAAGATACCAAAGGATTTGAGGGAAGAAATAGTATTTAAATCCTCAAGATCAAAGTCTATCGTGTTATCACTCCGTCTGACAGAATCCAAGAGATGTGAAAAAGCTTCTGAACAAGTCAACCAGAACATCAAAACTGCAGGTTCAAGATTAACTGAGGAATCTTTCCTTGTGGTGTGTATATGCCTTATTTTTTTGATGACAGCACTGTGGGTTGCCTGTTTTTGAGGAAGGGAATGCAAGAATCTGTGCTTTGTTTGACTTATGCCATATAGCAAGTTTTATTTTGATACAGCTAATCATAACCTCACCAATGACAACCTAATCATAAGAAAGCATTCCTTTAAAGGAAAGAAAGTTTCTCCTCAATAGGGCATTGAAGTCAGACAGTAGAACTACCTGTCCAAACACAACACTCTTGCTAGTTACCTGTAGCAGAAACACATTCTAGATTCAGTTTATCGTTATTAAATAAGCAAGCTTGTATTTGGGGCTTTGGGAAATTCATCTATATTTCTTAGTTATTTTGTAGCTAATTTTTCCAACCTATAAGAACTCAGATGTCCTTTGGGAGCACAATAACACAGCTGCCATTTTACATGGGAAGTATAAAGTAACCAATGCCTCGCCTCTCACATATAGCCCTCTATGGACTGGCTTTTGCAAACACAGGGCCACTTAGGGCCCTAAGTGTCTTCATTCCTGAAATATCCCTGGGTCTACTATGCAGACATAGCAACCCCTGGTTTACTGTGGATATATTCAGTTCATATAATACATCCATGGGTCTACTGGAATATGTCTGCCTTATAACCGCAGCAATGATCTCCTTCATACGCACAGCAGTTCTGGTCTTTGTTTGCTCTCTGCCTAGGTGAAGAGCACTTGAAAAACAGCCAGGAAGGGGCTACTTTCACCAGACATTCCTCCAGCCTGAGCCCTCCTGCAGCATGGGTCCCATGCACATTTGTCTGTCATTAGATATGTGCTGCTCCTGCCAGCCATCACAGATCTAATGCTGCCCTGCCATACACTAGCTGTTTGGCCAACAGCACGTTTTCAAACTGTTACTGTCCAAATGGCTAACTGCAACGCAGGGCTCATGATTACCCTCCCTGTAGATTCCGCACACCTCAAATCTCGTCATTAGCGTTGATCATCTTCAGCATCCATCAAACCATAGATCTTTTCTGCTGATTTGCTCTAGCCCTAAAGAGCACCATTGAGTTTAGTGTGAATGCTCTAATAGTTGGTCCATCTGCTCACTACAGCTGTGCTTCCAGCTGCATGAACCAAAGTGCTCTAAAGTCAACTCTGTAGTGCTTCCAAAGTGGCCATGCCTCATTGCCAAGCCACCTCAGAACCACCTCATATTCCCCACATTTATTTCACTCAGATCACATAATCTCCATTACGAACTTCAGAATGAAACAAGACCATCAGATAAAGTCCCTGGAGTCTCATTCCAAGTCTTTGGTTGTAATGATGTAACATTCATGCTTTGTCCACCAGCCTCTACACTCTGCTGTACTTGCTGAGCATCAGTCTTGTTAGGAAATCAAAATTCTCTGAATAAAAAAGTGAGATGATACTCTTTAAACCATATCTGGTAGTTTCCTATTCACTTTCACAAATCTAAGAATCATCATCGTTGTAATTTATATAGCTTAAACAAATTCCAAGCAAAGTGACAGGCTTCAGTCAATACAAATGGTCATCGGTGAGGTTACATTGTACAGAAATGACCTAGCTGGAATTCTATTGCTGCAGGTCATCTGGTGTCTGAGTAGCCAAAGGAAAAAATCAAGAAACGGGCTACACGAAGCAGAGATTCAGAAGATAATGACAATGCAAAAATAGACCATGCACATTTCTAAAAACACACTGTAAATCTGAAAACCTGAATTTTATTTTATATTTTTTTGTCTGAGTTTATTTTAGGGGAAAAAATGAGAATCACCAAGCTAAGAGAGACTTTCTTCACTGAAGCCACAGATCCCATTTCACACATCAATCTCATACAGATCATAAAAATATCTTTAAGCTATTCAGATCATTGTCTGTCACATTATTTCAAGCATCCATTTATAACACTGCTTACTTAGTGAGTATATCTTTATACTTTGCAAACAAAAAGCTTCTATTTCACCTAAATGAAAACGGAAGGGTAGGAATTACTTAAGAAATTTAAGAGAGCCAACACCAGTATGATGATCTCTAAAAACAGTTTGTGGACTATGACTGGTGATACGAGCACTCAGTCAGGGGCTCCAGGAATCGTGATGGAAGGCAGCTCTCAGAGCTCAGTGAGAGTACAGAAACCTGCAGGATGCCAGGCTATGTCGCAGGGGACAAGATGATTTTGGCAAGTGCCATCTACTATAGAATACCAGTTGTGATGGTTGCAGAGATATTAATAAGAAGGTCTGTAAGTACTTACAGGAAACTATAGT
This sequence comes from Anas platyrhynchos, assembly GCF_047663525.1. NCBI lineage: Eukaryota > Metazoa > Chordata > Aves > Anseriformes > Anatidae > Anas > Anas platyrhynchos. Next base: position 97,914,293 of record NC_092587.1, on the reverse strand, counting down.
TATGAATATTAACCAGTTAATAAATAATGTCAGATAATCTGACTAGGTATTTGATCAAATCATAAAAACAACTTCTGAAATGGAAATACAGCACATATTAAATGTAAATGTTATTAAAGTACCTGGTACACTGATTCATAACATTATATATATATATATATTTATATATTTATATAAAAGAAAAAAACACAACTTTTTGTTGTTGTTCGGTTAATGAGAAGGGCTGAGAGGAAAGAAAGGAAATTTTACAGTTAAAATTATTATTGCTAGATTGAAGATTTTCAATTATAAATTGGTTGCCCATAGCAGACAGGCCTTATGGCAAATAAGTAAGTAAATAAATAAAACGCAAAATTCTAAATTAAAAGATATAATTTCACTGGACAGGGATATACAGCTTTAATTTGTCCATACAAAATTGTAGGACTTCATCTAGATAGCACCACTGATATTTGACTCTTCCATAACCACTGTGATGGGAAGAGATATCTTGGAAAACACAGTCTCATGAGGCAAGATGATAGAATAGGTCACCATTTTTTAGGTCATAGTACATTAATTGAAATGACTAATTCATATAGAAATATGAAAACTTCATTATCTCCATAGGCTTGCTAGTAAAAGTAATGTAAAATGCTAACAAGAAGCCCGTGTAGTTCGCTGTCAGAACTATACCATTGACAGAGAATTCTTGACCTCAAAGGATACTGTTAATTGTGAGTTGGGTGAATGTTTCCTTGTTTTTATTGCTCCTGCTGAACGTGTGGTTTATATTCAAGCTGCCCAAGCTGGACATGTCCATAAAGGTGTGCTGAAAGGACTCGGCTGTGGCATGAGAGGGAAACAGTAGCAGAACAGGTAACTGAATCTAATGCAACTGAGTTTGAAGCTGGTGACATAACCATCTGTACTATTCCTGCCTTGATATGATTTGCCCTTACAAAAGAAGTACCGTTGGAGCCTGTAGCCACAGAGATGTCCAAATTAGCTTTAAATGTAGCGGCTCTTGCACTATATTGTCTCCATTACAACACAGACCTCAGATTCTCAGCAGGATGTTTTGATCACTAAGGGCTCTGTGCTGCTCTCTGTGTCAAGTAGACATGCCGTAACTATTTCTCTTGAACTTAGCCTCTTTCATATTAATGGGTTTCACTGCTTGAGGTATTTTAATTGTATTCTATTGCCAAAGGCTTTCTAATACCTTGATGATGTTTTATGTAGAAACAGAAGTTGTTGGTTGCTGGAAGACTGAGATGACATCCTGAATAATTGCACAGCTTAGGAAGATGATATCTGAGCATATGCCCAGCAATTTCACATTCACAGCTGATAACCTCATAATTCCTATGAATAATCTAAAACACAATAGAAATGCCCCGGTGGCTCTGATGCATTTATTTTTAAAGTAAGGTAATTAGTATACTGGCTTCCCAACACTCCCAGCTGTCTAGCCAGCTTTTAATACAAATGAATCAGATACTGATAAAGAATAAAAGAACTTGACAGTCTCACCCAAATTGTTCTTAGTAGGACTATTTTGTTAAGTGAGATACCTGTCAAGGTATGTTCAGTCTGTGGTACTGATAGTATTTGGTGAGGTGACAATTTCAAACCATACTTTTTCAAATTATTTAGAGTAGACAATCCCCTGATCTAGTTCATAGGATCGTCCCATAAACAGCTGTGCCAGCACAGCTTGGAAGACAGGGACAAGACCTGTGCCACAGAAGTGGGAATGAGCTAGGATAGCCAGCTAATTAATATTGCTGCCTAGTATTTTGTAATGAAAAATGATGGCTATATAATTTGCACTGTTCCTAAGAAAGGAACACATTCAATAAGATAGGTTTGGAGAACAATATCTTCTGGATTTTATTTTATTTTACCTTGGGAAGGAAAAGCTTGGTCTGCAAGATTGCTATCTTAAATCAAAGTACAAAATAGAAGACAAACCATGAAAAAAGCTATGTAGAAAACATTGCTTATTAATGAATAATGTAAGAGAGCCTTTAACTGCCCCTTCCAGCCTATACTAGCACCATTGAGTAAACTGCAGTTTACTCAATGTGAACTGGTCAGAGTTGTGCAGCCGAGCAGCATTCCCATTTACATTAAGACTTCATCTGGCTCTGATGCAACTACTGTTAATTCATGCGATACAGATATTGCTCTCATTGAAATCCATCTCTCTGTCATACATTTATATGTACAAAGTGAACCACAAAAGCCAAAGGCATTCTGTATGGCAGGCCTGATTATTTATTTTGCAAGTTTTGTCATGATGGAGTTTCAGTTTTCACGTCTCTTGATTGTTACTGAAAACATTTACATGGGAGCACAAGCAGATAAATACTCAGGTAGTGGAAAACTAAAAGTCTGGCTCAAGTCAAAACTCTATCAGCTCACAACACCTCAAGATTTGATCTATGTTGTGCATTACTCAAAAGTTTACTTATTTCTCTCTTGAAGTCAGTATTTACTGTTTACAACATTACTGTGTGTCTTTAAAGATAAACTGGTTGCCAGAAACAACAAATTAAGTCTGCATGAAAGAAATAAGCAACATGGGCAGAGGAACCCTTAAACAACAAAAGATTGCATTCTTCATGGAAATGTAGCTAGTAATTAAAAACAAATGGAAAAATATGAGGAAAACAACATATTCGGAGAACTGTCTCTTCAGAAATAATTTTTTTAAAAAATCCCAATTTCCATTATTTATCAACAACTTTAAATGAAAACAATTTAATTTTGAAATTATTCAGACAACAATGTGAGTTAATGCACATGAAAATCAGTAACGTAGCTGAGGTAAAAAGGTATGATTTGCTTAGCAAATAATAACAATGTCAAAAAGACACAATATCAAAATTGACACAATATCATCAATATTAGAGTGTATTATTCTATATTAAGCTAAATAATACTTCATTTTTCTATTTCTTCCAGCATTCTGACACCAATTTTCACTACTGTGTATTTCTCTTTTTTGCCCCTGCCAAAATAAACAAAGAAAAAACACCACTAAAACGCACACACACGAGTCCAAGTTCCCATAGAGATTCATTTTGTCAATATATTTTTAAAGAATTTGCTTTAGATTTATATTTTAAATAAATTTGTTTTTTGTTCTGTTTAGATATTAGGATGACTTTTCACACCACAAAACATTTTATGTCTGTTTGAAATATTCTAGCAGTATTGATCCTTCCAATCTGGTTGTTAAATGTTTCAGTATTTCATTAGCAGATTTAAAATTCTGATGATTTTTAAGCAGCTGTGATAACTGTGGCATATGTTTTCCTTCATCTTTTCTAAGTTGACATGGGAGTCATTCTTTTTGAAAAAAACTCCTGTGAAACCAGTAGATTATCCTGTACTCAGTCACACAACTATCCAGGTAAAGAGGGATTACTTATAAAAATCCAAGGTGGTAAGAACCACAATAAATATTTTTCACACTGCTTCAGTCTACTGAATGATTTTTACAACTACATTTACAATGGAAGTAGCGACACTTTAAAAATTATAATTTCTGTAAATCATGGGCTAAAATCTTTGCTGATCTAAAGGAGAAAACTTAAGTGAAGCTTCTTTACAAGTATTGAGTTACACCAAAAGCCATTTACTACAGTCATTTGTCATCTGGTGGATTATATTGTTTAAAATAAGGAGTGCAATCAGGTGCAAAGCAGCAGAAAACTTTCCTGCTTGGAAAACCTCCTGCTTGACCTCTATGGAGCGGTCATCAAATGACCAGCAGGTAACAGAAACCTTGCTAGTTCAGAAGAGCATTGGAGGAGGTGAGCTAGCATTGACCTATCCTTCCCCACCTCTTATGAATCCAGTTAAACTTCTAAATAGTTATCCCAGTTGTTTAATGGATATATTTTTTCTAAAGCAAAGCAAGAGAGTAAAATGTAATTAGCAAATAAAAATTGAATTTCCTTTGATCTAAGGTAGTTATAGTCTAATGCAGCTACCAATAAGCTTTGGGGTTTATAAAAACAATACAAAATGACCAATATTTAATCACAAAGGTCTCTCTATAGAAAGGAATTGGACCATATTATAAAAGGCATATACATCAGCCATACATGTATATAGCCTCAAATGCTTCAGTCTATTATAGAGAAAGAGAAGAAGGGTAAAAAAAAAAAAAAAAATCTGAAAAGAAAGAGTAGAAATCTGCTGGATATAAGCAGCAGATCGTTCATACTACTAGCTACTTACCATTAAAAGCTGCAGTTATGAAAAACCTTCATAACACAAATGGAAGCTTAAATTTACAGAATTTTTCTAAAGAAAAGTATTTTTCAACATGTGACCAATCCTTTGAATTTCAATAGTCTACAAAATTATTTCTTGCCAAGGTATTAAGGAGGATAGGAAAGATGTAACACATCTCCTATTTTAATCTACTATTAGTTTATGTTACATTTTTTGTCCGAGTAAATAGGCTTCAGCAACATACATAACAGCTAAACAGATGCTAAGTAAAATCAGATATTTATGTCATAATTCCTCAGCTTCAAGCTTTATCCTTGACTGAAAAGTTCTTCAGTGTAACTTGGAAAGCAATAGTATGATTTTATTAGCCCTGCTGCAATCATTAAACTAATTTCCTTCTATTAACTTTCTTTGTATTTAAATAGATATAATCAATACAAGAATATTCACTGAAAAATCTGTTTTAGAGAATATACAGGACCCAGTCCAGTGCTATTTGATATCTGAGGAAATACCCAAGGGCAAAACCAAGTAAATTAGTATTCAAAATGTGTAAAACTTCATTTAAAACAACAACAACAACAAAAAATCTTATGCTCACTTTCTCATAAAATATTCCTATTTAAAATTAAATTTAAAGCAAGACTGTGTACATTAAGCTATAAATTTACTACAACTTAATTAAATCCTTAAAATATAATTTAACATTTAATGTACAGAGTAGATTGTGTTTGTGTTGAATTTTTAAAATAGGCCAAACTACAGATCAATAGGAGAAGTCATTAAGTATGCAAACTGAAAGTTTATTGAAGCAATGTGTCAGTTTTTAGCAGCAGTTAGCTCTACTTGCAGGTGTAAAGAATATTCATTCAATGAAAGTATTTCAATAAATACTTCATACAATGCTATGAACTAATTACAAAATGAGGAACCTTGTCTTTTTCACCCTAACAACTGCAGTAAGACCTTGTAATTCTGAAACACTGACAAACATGTTAGCCAGGATATGCCTGCTTATTAATGATATGCAATGTTTGCTTTGATTTAGATTCATAGGGGGGAAAAAAATTACAATTCAAGAACATTTTTTATAAAGTTTTATTAACTTGATATTTTTAGATGTTTTTGTACATTTTAATTGAATCTTACTTTGTATCAAAACCCAATGGGATGGGATGGAACCTGAGTTAATACTCCTTCAATGATAAATGACCTTTTTATGTGTTTTTTTTTGTTGTTGTTGTTCATGTTGTTATTTGTTTGTTTGTTTGTTTTTTGTGATTGTCTAATAAAATGAGATTAAAAAAATGAAAAAGGTAAAAAAATAAAAAATAAGAGCCAAATACAGTTTCAGTTACAGAACATTATTTCTTAAATAAATGTTCAGAATGTTTCCCACAGCATATTACCATTATGACAGAGAAGCCTCAAATGAAGTTTTTACTCAGTTGCAATTGGCATCTGTAATGGCTATACAGGAGAAGGAATCAACTCTCCTTTAGAGAATTAACTAAAGCAGTGCAAATGCAAAGCAATGCAGAACTACTAATTGATTTCAGTCTTCCTGCTTGTTGATTAGTATCATTAATAATATTGATGATTTAATCACCTGAATTAAGTTTCATCTTTGCAGTTTCATTTCAATGAAAGCATTGTTGATTGAGTCACAAGGAGATTCTTCATTATTGATGATGTCATATTTGTAACTTATCTATCCCAAATCTGAATGCTCCAGAGACTCAAAGGGTCATAACAATGATGGACAGAAAGACATTTTGATTTTGGAGTTACACAGATGACACAAGCAGCATCTGGAAACACCAAAGATGCTCAGCATTTGATATAAACTTTTCATGAGGACCAAAATGATTTGGCTTGCTTTTCCAGACAGGATCCATACAAAAAATGCCCAACAGGCCATACTGCTGTCACTTATAAGAAAGAATATCCAGGAAGTCACTAATTTTAATACACAAACGTATCAGAGAAGAGCACTGTGGCCCGGACCTTTGTAAGGATAATCCTAGCAGATGCAGAGCTGTACACTTTAAACCAAGATTGTTCCTAGCCCTCTCCAAACTCGAGTATGCATTGGTGACATTTCCATGCCACAAACAATTTTAAAAATAAATCCAGATAGGTAATGACGTGTTTCTTGTCTACCCCTTCCCCAGCTTACCAGATCTGCTCCCTTCCCCATGGGCGGTCTGGTTCCCATGGCAATGAAACCACCTTCATCTGCTGTTTTGCAGGCCCCCTCTGCACCACCTTCTTTCTGGCATGCCCCAAACACACCCAATGGGGAAACTCTGGTGAGTTTATTCATACTGTTAAAATTAACAGTCTGGGGGCTAGAGGGATGTCAGCTCAAGCCTCCGCTCTCAGATGTATATCACTGATAGCCTCCTGGAGCTTGAACAAACAAACAAATGCAATAAATGTCAGCCATGTGTCATAAAGTTACTTCACGTAACCATGGCAAAGCGTAGGCGGCTAAGTGAAGCAGATCATTTTGGATGGCTCAAAATATTCTTATTGGCATTAGGGAGGCCAGCTAATGGCCAAATAGGGCTTAGACCAACCGTGTGATTTGGGACTAGAGACCAAACTGGGGTTGGTATTTCTGTTTGTATTGGATTTTGTCAGAAAATTTCACGCTAATGAGGAAATTCAAAACTATAGTCAATTTTTCGGAATGACTCTTTTCTTTTTATCTCCCAGAATCTAAAATTTCAAGCACTGAATTGCAGCCAGGACCAAGAAATCAAAGTGGAAGGGACTGGGTACTGTTCCTTTTGACCCTCTATAAATGCAGAGTGGTAGATAGCTGACACAGGCAGTCCTAGGTGCTTCTGTATAACTAAGCCAGTGATATGACACACTGGGGAAAATGTTCCTCGGAAGATTTTGCTTGTTAACAGCTATGACTGTTAAGAAATGTAATGGCAAGCTAACAGTTAGTGTAATTTAAGTACAAGTTTTTATGACTGCTTGGAAATCTCTTATTAGCTCATTTGAACCACAATTTTTTTCTTTAGTACTAGTATTTTAGTAACTGCTTTTCCACACAAGTAGACAATCCTCACATGAGGACACGCATTCTTTATTTTTCCCCTTTCTGTTACAACCTGGCCAAAGTAAACTCAAAGTAAACTGCTCTAATTTTTTTAATTTATTTTTTTTTTAATTCATCTTATTTTACACCTGCAAAGCAACACTGGGGAAAAAACAAAACAAAACAAAACAAAAAAAGATAGAGATGTAACTTTGAAGCCCAGTAGACAGAACTAAAATTGATGTACATAAGGTGGTTTTATTTTTATTTTTATTTTTTTTGACAGGAAGATGACTAAAGCAAAGGCACAGGTGCCTGATGTCACTTGAAAAATTGTGATCTTAATCTCATCTTTATTGAGTCATGCTGAATTGTAGAATGCATGGACATTTGGTTGTGTGTATCCCATTCAACTGTATTCTAAGAAGTGAAAATGGCTGAATTGCATTCATATTGTTGACAGCTTGATATGCCTAATGACAAGGTAAACCTTTTACCTGCAGCAGAGGGCAAGATACATATTTTGAGTATATTTCTTTCAGCTTATTCATCTTCCAAGAGTAGGTAGCTATCACAGCACAGTCTGTCCATCTGTGAGAGAATAATTGTCAGCACAGACAATTGGTTTTAGTATGTGCAATACCTGAATAGTTTGAGACAGCTATCATCATGATAAGACTGACATCTGAAAAGTAGAAGTAGCAATGTGACTTACAGTGTGTCGAGATGTTAGCAAAATAATCATTACATTGGACTTACTAAATGATGCCAGTGAATTGGAGATGTTAATACAAAGAAGAGCCCTACAATTTTTCAACTGTTATTTCTATCAAGAGAATATTTCCATAATGTACAGTGAAGTCTTGTAGAGGCCACATAGGCCTATATGCTGAAATAAATCAGTAACAGCCTTGATGCCTCAGATTTATTCATTCAAGAAGAATCATTGAAATTCTAAGCTCACCCGTGCCCTGCCTTCTCATCCATACAAACACAATTTCATCTGAAATTTTTGAGGGCTAGAAAAGAAGACCTCGGGAACTACAGACTGGTGAATCTCACCTCTGTGCCTGGGAAGATCATGAAACGGACCCTCTTGGAAGCAATGTTGAAGTATTTGCAAGAGAACGAGGTAATTCAAGACACCAACTATGTCTTCACCAATGCTAAATCATGCCTGATCAATCTGGTGGCTTTCTGTGATGGAGCAACTGCATCAGTCAAGAAGGGCAGACTGACTAATGTCATCTACCTGGACTTCTGCAGTCCCACACAACATCCTTATCTCTAAATTGGAGAAATGGATTTGAAGGATGGACTATTCAGTGGATAAGGAATTGGCTGGATGACTGCAGCTGGAGAGTTGTGGTCAATGGCTCTATGTCCAGGTGGAGGCTGTTGGCGAGTGGTGTCCTTCAGGGGCTCATCTTGGGACCAGTACTGTTTAATATCCTTATCAATGGCATAATAGGATCGAGTGTACCCACAGCAAGTTTGCAGATGACACCAAGCTGAGTGGTGTAGTAGATAAAGCAGAAGGAAGGGCTGCCGTCCAAAGGGACCTAATGAGGTTCAACAAAGCCAAAATTAAGGTGCTGCATCTGGGTTGGGGCAATCCCAGACATGAATACATGTACAGAATGGGAGGAGAACTCATTGCGAGCAGCCCTGCAGAGAAGGACTCGAAGGTTCTAGTGGACAAAAAGCTTGACATGAGCCAGCAGTGAATGCTTGCAGCCCAGCAGACCAACTGCATCCTGGGCTGCATCAATGGAGGAGTGGCCAGCAGGGCAAAAGAGGGGATTCTACCCCTCTGCTTTACCCTTGTGAGGCCCCACTTGGAGTGTTGCATCCAAGTCTGGGATCCCCAGCACAAGAAGGATGAGGATCTGTTAGAGCATGTCCAGAGGAGGGCCACAAAAATGGTCAGAGGGCCGGAGCACTTCTCCTATGAAGGCTGAGGGAGCTGGGGATGTTCATCCTGAAGAGAAGGCTCACAGGTGATCTCATTGTGGCCTTTCAGTACTTAAAGAGAACTTACAAAAAAGACAGAGAGAGACTTTTTACATAGACGGACGGTGATAGGACAAAGTGGAATGATTTTAAACTCAAAGAAGGAAGATTCAGATCAGCTGTTAGGAGGAAATTCTTCATTCAGAGGGTGGCAAGGCACTGGAATAGGTTGTCCAGAGAGGCTGTGGATGTCCCATCCCTGGAGATGCTCAAGACCAGGTTCGATGGGGCCCTGGACAACCTGATCTGGACATGTGAAGTGGGAGATGTCCCTGCCCATGGTAACAGAGTTAGAACTAGATGATCCTTAAGGTCCCTCCCAGCCCAAACCACTCTCTGATTCTATTATACTATAATTTTATCTATTCATTTTTTTTTATCTTCATTAATCATTCCTCCACATCTTTTCCTCTCAATTATGTATAGCCAAAATGGATGTATACAAAATGCTTAGACAAAATTAAAGTAACATATTAATCCCCATAGTATATAAAGCAACAGGTAATGTGTACCATACAATGTTACAGTTTTCAGATTACATTAAGCAATACATTTATTTTTTTAATATTTTGAATTTGCACTTAAAAATGCCAAGATCCAAACCCAGTGAAACCTGATCAGTGGATTCTCACATATTTTAGATCAAAGATGGTTTTGGCTGAATGCAATCCTTTCTGTTCAATGCCAAAATCACACAAATGAAAGCATAAAGATATTTGCAGAAAGTATATTCCTTATTCTTGTTAATTGGAGGATTTACAAAATGCTTCTTTCTCAACAGACAGAGCAAATCTTATTGGGAAGTTTGTGCCACTTCAGTTAATATGACATCCTGATAAAAAGGGCCAATAAGAGTGACTGGGAAATGAGTCCTCAGCCAAAAGCTGAAGTCAGAATTCTAACCTTGTTTGGACTTATCAATAGTTCCATTACATCTAAAACTTGTAAACAGGAAATTGTTTTACAGATGCACTAAATGGATAATATTTAAGCCATTGGCCAACCTCGTCTCTCCACTACCTCTTTTTTTCCTCCTGTCCAAAAAGCCTGTAACTTCATCATCATTAATGAAAAAGAGATGGAATTCTCCGGTGATGTCTCCGATATACAAATAGTAATAGCACCCAAGAGGATAGGATTATCTTCATTATTTTATCAGCTCTGGGCTAGTGTGTGATCAACACTGACACTCAAAAAAGATTACATGAAAAAACAAATACATTACAGAAGAACTAAAAGTGATATATTCATTCTTGTATCTTATTTGCTACAGGGAATGCTATCTTTCTATTTGTTGCTCCTATCCAAAATTACAATAAAACAGAAATCTGCAAATTAGAAAACCTGACAGAAAAAAAAAAAATAGATTAGATTATTAAGATTAGAAAATCTTCCTCTTCCCCATTTTACAATTTGCATTTCAGAACTCTCATTTCTAGTGTAATGATCTTCCATTTTTTTTATTTTTTTATTTTTTTTTAAACATATGACTTTCAGCATAGATATTTTCTGATACACAGAAATTTTACATGTGAAAGTAATTGCCTGCATAGCTGTGCTCTACTTGGCAACCACTTTGAGGCCCATTTTGAACTAATTATTTGTTCTATTACTTTTTGCATTTACAATCAAATACCTAGATCTAGACGATAAAGCTTCAGAGGTCTGTCCCCAAACCTGTTATTACCTAGCTTAATAATATATCCAAGGGTATGCCATGAATGTCCAGGAGATGCCACAAAGAGAATTACATTGTTTTGCATGCTTAGCTTTTAATTCCAAGCATAAATAGGGCATAAAAAGTAGGTACAGAAGAAGTATCACAGACTAGTTGGGGTAATACACATTAAACACAATAAAGAAGTGTGTAACAAAGTGTTTCCTGATATTCAGATGGAACCTTCAGTGTTTCAGCTTGTGCCCATTGCCTCTTTTCCTGGCAATATGCACAACTGAAAAGAGCTTGGCTCTGTCTTCTATGTACTCTCCCTTCAGGTATATATATACATTGATGAGATTCCCCCCTCCATCCCTGAGCTACCTCTTCCCCAGATTGAGCAGTCCCAGCTCTCTCATCCTCTCCTGATAGAAGATGCTCTTGTCCTTTAATTATCTCTGTGGATCTTCACTGGACCTCCCTCCAGTAGCTCTGTCTCTCTCTCTTAGAGAGAGAGAGTACATGGAGTAGGAAATAATAGTAGGATTTAAAAAAAAAAAAAAAAAAAAAAAAAAAGTAATTCTGATTTTGTTTAAAGAATAAACAATTTATGATGCTAATTTTAAATGAACAGCTTTAGAGAGATAATTATGCTTTCAAAACAGTCTCTGAATAACAAATGGAAAAATTCAGAGAGTGAGTTATCTTTACTGTCATGTCTGCTTCCTATTTATTTGGTTGGGTTCATACTTTACAACCTTCTGTGGACCATTATAATTCCAGTTTGTCACTCAGAGCTGGCAAATCCTACAGGCATCCTTCAGCTACCTCCCATTTTAACAGCAAACAACTTGCCTTATCTATTCCCTTGCTATAGATAAATTAATGATGGAAACAACATTCATTTTCTAGTCCCACCGAGAGTAACAGAGTAGCTCGAAAAGACGAGACCCCAGTTGCTTAAGCACTGGCAAAACAATCCTGCCCCCTAGCAGCACTTGAGCACTGTCTGTCCTTTCAGACAACAAGGCTAGCCAAAGCCAAATAAGAATGTTTACTGTAACAGACACCCCCAGAAATGTCTCTTTAAGAGCAACGAACAAGCCTTGGAAGCAGTGGAAGCACAGTTTAAGCATATATTCCAAAGTATTAAAATTCTTGAGACATTTGCCATCATGTTATTCTTTTAATCTTCATTGTGAGTGTCCTCATTCAGCTTATTAAAGACACAATCACTCACTCCTGAACCTTCCCAAGCCAAAATCCAAATCCAGTAAAGCACATAACTGCATGTCTACATCTGTCCCCTTCTAGCCCCTCCCTCCCCCCCCCCCAAAAAAAAAAAAAGGCTCTCCAACTTCACAAACACGCTCTTCCATCTTTTACATAAGGGTCCAGCTCAGTCTGCTTTTTCTTTCTATTTTTTTTTTTTTCAGACATTAGGTATGCAAGAAGAGTCTCAATAAATTACTTGATGCAGCACATGATTGTTACGAAACGTCCAAGTCTTATATAGACATTATTTCATCTCCTTGTATGCTCTCTCAGCACTCAGGTTTTCACTGATTTGTGCCGTGTATTCTGTTTAGTCATTAAATCAGAGCACATGTGACTTCTAGGACACAGGGATCTCTTAATTTTTCTACAGTGCTCAGGGTTTGCATCTCAGAAAACACAGAACATGTGTTACTCATCTGTAGTAGTAGAAAAGAATTTTTAAAATTCCCTTTTTTAGGCAACATATGTAAACTTTGTCTCATTTGCTTTGCTAATCAGACACATACAGACTTAGATGTGCAACAGCAAAAATGTTTTGGGAGTTAGTCAATATTTAACAAACAGCAGATATTAATTCCAAATACCTTAAGAGCACTGCATAGCCACAAATAGTTTTAAAAGCTACACACAAATTCCCAGGAGCACAATGAAAGTTTTGAACATCAGTAATCATTGTGGAAATAAGAGAGCACAGGTGATTGTGACTGAGATTAAAAGACACAGGAGGAACTGTAAGAGGCACTTGTTAATATAAATCAATGTCCAAACAATGAAGCAAAAACAATGTCTCTACAATGAAGCAGCTTTGTCTGGACAGTTATCAACAACACTGATAATAAGTACAGAGCTGAAGTCTCCTTGCTAAGCTGAATTTATCAAACTTGACTTCTACTAAAAAAAATCAATAGAATTGAAGGAGTCTTGTACTTTTTGGGAGATGCTCTGCACCTTCAGGCAGCTGCTGTCAGCAGGCTCAATGTTAGTTAAAAAAAAACACACAGGTATTACACACGAGGCTAGTAGATCTTTGCTTGGAGACCTTCATGAAAATATGTTTAAATTTCCCAAAATAACTATTAAGCCATCAGATTCAAAGGCCACATATATTAATATATTAATGGCTCAGCAGGATTCTTTTAATAGCGTTCTACATGAAAGCTAACATTTCAACATTTTGTTTGCTTAAAGAAAAAAAAAAAAGGAATATAAACAATTATTAAAAAAAAAAATACAGCTTTCCCCTCAAGAGGTACGTTCTTCTAGGCTGGGATTTTCCACAGTCGATCAGTTTGAAATTATTTTTTCCTTGAAAGCATCTGGTAATGCTTTGAGATGACTAGTAGGTGCCTAAACATAAGGAAGAGGAAGCAGTTTATTTCCCTTAAGACTCTCTCCACAGGAGTACTCAGTCAGTGCAGGTACACATTCATTCCTATGTAGGCTGCAGATCTGAAATTCTTTATACGACAAGGAAATTTAAGTAACTGAAAAGATCTCTAGATCAGGCAGACCACTATACTTTGTAAGGCTACCCTTCTGATACCCTACTATAGTTTTGATGAAAAATTAAAAACAAACAAACAAACAAAAAAAAAAAACAGTAAACCTCAAATATCTCTAAAATCTGTGAGACTACAGAGACTATTCCATTTCCAGAAGTGCTCCAAATCTGCTAGAAAAGTGAACTAAAAGCTTAAACCACCAAGTGTGACAATAAATTTGTTAATATGTTTAATTAAATTAGATTGCTTTCATGCTCTTGTCTAAATGCTGATTGAAATTGAAATGTGTTCCTTCTTATTCTGTATACAGCAATGTTAAAAAGAACTTCAGATATGTCAGAGGCATAAGTTTCATAGCTCTCCCTTCCTCATACCTCATTGCTCTTGTCCATTCTTCTTGAAACAACAGGCCACAGTTCAGAGTGATTTATACTTTTGCTATACAAGCCTCACTGAGCTGGTCCCACGTGAGAATGTGAAGATAATGGAATAAAGAACAATAACAATGAATCTCTTTATTATAATCCACAAGGGGGAAGTTTGCACTCAGAGATGCTTCCCTGGCTTTCTCTTAATCTTTGTTCCTACAATGGTGTGTAAAGGTTTGAAAAACAAGCAGATCTGTTTGTAAATCAGAACTGAAGAAGCCTGATTCTCTAGATTTATGTCTCAAATAAACAATAGGCTGCTAATGAAGTAACCCCAAACTCACTGTTCTCTTCTTTGCCACTCTCCCTTAAAACCTACAATTACTTTCTTGCTGTCTCCATTTGGACACTGGTAGCAACCTTGCAGCTGTGTGGTCAGTTTGCTTATCTACATGGAAGTTGGCTTGACCTGGCAACAATTCATTTTCACCCAGATCAGGTGCACATGCACATTTGAATTGCAGAGGTTGCATCAGACTGACAGTGTTATGTGCAAAAAGATATGAAAATAGAAGTTTGTTCTGCTTCATCAGGATGATGAGGAAGCTGACTACAAACTGAAACTGCACATCACTGCTAGCTGGCATGATTTTTTAAAATCATCATAGCGATGTTGGATATTTTTTTTTCCTTAATACTTAACTGTTCAGATAAAAAAATCTGCAGAACTTTTGCTTTCCCACTAAAAAGTTAGTTTCTATCACTTAGAAATCCAAAGAAAATGAACTTTTAAAGAAGATAAAAATTTTTCTTAATTTTCTCAAATCCTGATATTATGACCAAGGGACTGGTTACCCTGAGGAGAGAAGGCAGGAGAGAGATCTCATTTTTGAACAGCTGTAGTTAGCAATAGTGAGCACATGAAAAGCCTAAATTTGGAATACCATCAATTGCGTGAGAGATAAAGGAAAAATACACATTCATTAAAACTGAAAGAAAAGGCATGGAACGGGATGGAAAACAGGGAAAAAAAAAAACGAATTCTTTGTTTTTCAAGAGTTTCTGAACTTGGACCAGTTCTTTTCTTGCTCAGTATAATTGTAACACATTTTTATTTTCAGCAGATGTTGTTCAGTTGTTCCAAATCTCAGTATTCTGAAATTCAAGGAAAAGCAGCAACCTGGCTTCCAAAACTCTTGAGATGAGTTTCAATGTCATGAAATCTGTGATTATTTAACTTTGCCTTTTCACTTGTGAATCAACAGACTGCAATCAGTTCAATATTTTAAAGCATTTTTCTGCAAAGGCAGACTACAAACCTTCTTATGGTATTTCATTCTAACGAAAGCCCATGTTCTCAGTTCAACTTATTGATTCCAGTAGTTAAGCCTTTTAAGGAAAACACCAAAATGACAAAATTTATGAAAGCTGTCATCAAAACTGAAAAGAATATTCACAGGGATTTTGTTTGTTTGCTTGATTGCTCTTTAATCCTTGGCTTTACAAATGTTTTCTTGATGAAAGAATGAGTGCAGTATCAAAGTTTAAACAGCATTGCATTCAAATCACAAGTAGCAGAATGAATTGATTACAAAAGAAATAACTCTAATCCAAAGATAATGTTAAGAGCATTTAGCACTGAAATCTGTGTCTTTTTTTTGTTTTTTTGTTTTCTTCTAGAAAAGATATTCCCCACATACACACACACACAAAACAAGATGGGACAAGAAATGATATTCTAATTAAAAAGCTGTTCAGAGTCGTTCCTTTCTTTCACAACATAACATAAAACTAGTGTTTTCTTTTGCTAAGAGACCAGTAAATTTATATAAATACATTGTAGTTAGATTGGGCAAGATAGTCTTTGAATTTAGCATGCTACAGCTTTCCTGAACTTCAGCAGTGTTAGCAACCTCTGTCAAGAGAGGGCTGAACTAATTTTTCAGACATCAAAGGTCGTGTTTGAGATGTGCAGGTAAATTTGTAATAAGTTCAGGCACACTTGACAGTCCTATCGGTAATGACCTTTTGTAAGTAATGACCCTTTGCTGGATGTAAACTGAAAAACATTGCTGCATTTTCAACATAATTTGAACCAACAATTCATCTTTACCAGTATTTTATCCCCTAGACTATGGGTCCAGCTTTAAAAAATGTAAAGATGTTAAGTGATAAGCTAGCCACCAGAGGGAGCATCTCCAATTTCAGAAATTTAATCAAACCCAACAAAGACTAAGAAAAATACACTTGAACATTAACATATTTTAATGCAGGTAGCTTCAGAGTTCAAACTGCCATCAAGGTTTCACTATAACCTTTGGATACATAATCTAAGGTGAGGGACAAAAGTCAGATTTAATTCCCTTTTCTCTTTCCTGTAAAAACAGGAAGAGAACAATCACATTGCATTTTTACCCATTACTAACACATCTCACAGAATTTTAAGAAGCAGAGCTACAATGAATGATGTGTACGTATCAAAAAGCTAAAATTTTGAGACTGAGGTGGCAATGCATTGGCTCTCCAATCAACATAAATATTGGGTAAAATTCTGACAAATCCCCCAAAAGGAGAAGAAACTTTCAACGAGTATGCTCTTTGCCAAGAGAAATCTTGGGACAGATGTGCAGAAGAAGCGACTAGAATGATTACTACATTTTGCCATCATGCTGGGGAAGCAAGGCAGTTTAATTTCTACTAAATGTGATATTGGCTAATGTTTATGACATTGAAGCATAACTGTTAAATGCTGCAATCACATTTTACACTGTTTACAATTCTTGTGCATTGCTTTAGATTCATGTTCTAGTTCTCACGCCTGGAGCTTCATTTTATTTTGACAGACAAGTCTATTAGTTGCATTTTCATCAGTGTTTCAGCCTTTTGAACTCTTTTCTAGAAAAGACCTATTCCAAAAAGTAATTATGAATTTATTGTTTTTCTTTGTCTTCCAGGAAAACTCCGAATGAACTTCACAATTCCACTATGTTTTTTCTGATTTTATTGCTACCACTGAATACAAACTTGATGCTTTGCTTTCCTGAATTTGTGTCTTTGTTATTGTATGTCATACAAATTCTTTTAATAGTAGCAGAATTTATGCATGCTGCCTGAGGATGTGATAGATATCCTAAAGAATAGAAACCAATCAGGTTAAAAAATTCCATAGGAAATTGAAATGTGCCTGCATCTCACTAAAGAGAACACAGCAGTATGGGCAATATGTAAAAACCTTATTAGTACAAGGTTTCTCCAGTCAACAAATAAATTAGAAGGCAGAGACCTATAGAAGCTAAGTTTCTGTCAAGACCCCCAGGATGACAGTAAAAAAATAATCCCCTACCTGTAATAAAAAGGTGAGCAATAGAGATACAGTTTATGAAAGCTCTCAGATCAACGATTTATCCCAGGGAATGGCAATAAAAATAGCTAGTGCAATTTAATTATGAAAGGGAAATGTCCTGGACAATAAATTTACAGTGAGGTTCCAACATACAAATTAAGATACAGTACTTTGTATCTTATCGAATTATCCCTGCTCACCATAAATCAACAGAACACGAACCTCATGCAAAGCTCAGCAAAGCTAAATGAAAACTACCACTGCCTTCCTGAGGCCATGAAGCAAATTCTTAACACAAAACTTTTCCCCTAGATTTGCAGGAAAAGAAATAACACCTTTTTTTACCAGCTGTATTATTGAATAAACACTTTTCAAAAGAAAAAACTGTTGGTTTTTTCTCTTTTTAAAAAGCCAGGTTATAGAAAATAATTATGACATGAAAGTCAAGGACTCCTAAATATATATATATATATATATATATATATATATATATATATATATATATATAAATATTAATTCATAATATATTAATATATAATATATTTATATATAATTTATAATTTATATTATATGATTATTTATAATTTATATTATTTATATATAATTTATATTATATATTATTATATAAATTATAAATTATATAATTTATATATATATATATTATATAAACTATGCAACCATGCTGAAAGCTGCATACAGTTGTAGTTTTTTTATTATTATTATTATTATTTTAGAATTTAGAAATGGCGCATCCTTTTGTGAAGCTTTCACTCCAACTCTTAGGTTTTTATACTATGGGTAACAATTAAGAGGTATTAGATTTTAGAATTCTGCATAAAAATTTGGATTCACGTCCATTCATTTTGGACTTCTCCATAGGTGTTCTCAGGGATTGTAAAATATAAACATAGAATCATAGAATATCCTGAGTTGGAAGGGACCCTTAAGGATCATCAAGTCCAACTCTTGACACCGCACAGGTCTACCCAAAAATTCAGACCATGTGACTAAGCGCACAGTCCAATCTCTTCTTAAATTCAGTCAGGCTCGGTGCAGTGACCACTTCCCTGGGGAGCCTGTTCCAGTGTGCAACCACCCTCTCTGTGAAGAACCCCCTCCTGATGTCAAGCCTAAATTTCCCCTGCCTCAGCTAAACATGTACATGCTGAATGAAATCTAAGGCTTTCTGGAAAGCACCTTTTAAGAATGTAAAAAGGCTGTTCCCTCCAGACTTTATGAACAACAATAACAAAAAAAAAAATCTATTAAATTCCACCGTGTCTTTGAAATTAGACCAGAAATGGAGAATAATTTATTCACATATTACTGCTGATTTCCAGCAGCTTAAAGCCAATCAAAAAGTATATACGCTTACAAATTAAATACTACCTAAGCAAAGCACTGATATAAAAAGGATAACAAATCCTAGCTTAATAAAGTAGGCATTTATTAATATATTTTGATTTTGCAACCTTTAATTTTACATAACACATCCTAAATAGAGTTTAAGTACTTCATGAAATCCAAATGGATTTGAGCATGTGCTTAAATAGCATGCTAACATGGGCCTTGGGGAAGTCTAAACAGAATTTATTGTGGGACATGCATTTATTTAGCATCTGCTGAAGAATGATCTCCGTCTGTTTTGGAACACATTGTATTGTGATACAGGAGAGGCTACGGATGATGTGTTGATTATTTTCCCTCCATTTCAATCTAAGTTTTTGCTTTACACGCTTTCCTAAGCCAGTTTAAAGTTACATAGCGTGAGTGGACTGCAAACCAGTGACTTAAGGACAAAATCAGGTGGGGCAAGCAATGTAAAGTGCCTGCTCAGGATTCAACCACGCTGCAGCTGACTCATTTTTAGCTACTTCTTATATTCTGTAATTATTCCTTACACTATCATTCTAATTATGCAGATAGATGTCCTCTGTTGACAAGCACTTATAATCATACAGCTTAATTAAAACATAATTGAAACACCTATGGTGATAAAAATACCTCCAGGAAATAAATAAATAAATAAATAAATAAATAAATAAATAAATAAATAAATAAATAAATAAAGCCTTGAGTTAAAGGAATCTGACTTTACATCTGACTAGGCTCTGTGTCTACCTTCTTAAACCCTCACAGATGAATTTGTATTTTATTTGTATTCAGTCACCACAAGGGATTTGGAATAATACTGCTATTTTCTTACTGAAATAAAACCTGTTTTCAAGCCTTACTGTTTTCTTCAATCACACACAATTGTGCAAAATCAAACAACAGCTGGCAAAACCAAGTGATTCAGAGCAGTTATACTTTATAGATGCTTTGCACAAAGTAGATATTGACCATCCAAGAAGAACAACTGTAGAGAAGCTAGCCTAGAGTTTTCTGTAGTATTCTGGTTGATAAACATTTTTTTTGTGCCGTGGCTGCCCTTGCAGAAAACAGGCCATATAGTACAAACAGTTAACACCTTTTAAGGTAAAATGATAAATTACATAGTGCTAAAATTCAAAACCAGCCTTTATAACTTGCTGAAGTGACATTATTTTGTCAAGGCAGCTGGGACAAGTGGCATGCTACCTGTGAACACAGGAAGGTGATTCTTGCCCTTAGTGCTGGTGAGAACACATCAGGAGTGCGATGTCCAGCTCCTTACTTCCCAGGACCAGATAGGGCCATGCAAGAGCAACCCCGGAAAAGGGCCAGAAAGATGTTGAAGGAACTAGAGTTCTTATCAAGTAGGGGATGCAGGAAGGTAATAGGACTAGATTATTATCAGCTGTGCCTGATGAAAAGACAAGGGACATTAGGCTCAAATTAAAACAGAGTAAATTCTATATAAACATAAGAAATAAATATTAAAAATATATATATATTTATTGCAAGGGTGGCAGCACACTGTATAGCCTCAGCAGTCTCTCTCTTCCGTAGTAACTAAACAAAGATAAATGCCTGCACTACATTGGATTTCTCTCTTCAAAATGATATAACAATTCCTCTAAACTCTACTTTGCACTCTCTTTCTTTATGACTTCATCTTCTTTTTCTTTTGTGTCCAGGTAAATCTAATTCCTGAAACTTCCTCACTAACGTCTCATTTAAAAAATCTCAATAGCTATTCAGATAACTTAAGAGAACTGTAGCTGCTATAAATCATCATTTGTACCAGCTGATGGTGTTTTCTGTGGATCCTGAAGAGCCATCTGAAATTTACAGAATATTATCAAAACTTACTATAAATTTGAGTAAAAAGAAAAGTTGGGCTTCCAGACATTAGTGCAGTCTATTTTTTATACAATTCAACTTGTTCCATCAGTTTTCAAACCATTTTTCAGCTCTCCACTATTGTTTTCTTCCACTGAGAAGACTACATTCAATGCCTTTTCTACCTAAATTATTCAAATTCAGACTTGAATTATAAACCCCTTGAAAAACAAGAACCACTTAACATACTAAAAGGAACATTATAGGTTAAATTTACGAATATGTATCCTTATAATTTGTCTCACTGCACATGTAGGCGTGCACAGATTTTAAGTGTTATTATGAGACATTAGGAATTTAAATGAAATATTAATTAGAAAGATATTACTGATTTTAGCAGCAGAGATCCATACAACAGTTGCTTAAGATTTGTTTTTAAGCCACAAGAGAAAAGGAGACTGATGGTGCCATCTGTTGGTCAATTTAAAATGGACATCATTTAGTGGAGGTTTATGGTCTAATTACCTGCAATGCTTGCTGTAATATCTGCGAGGTGTTACACTTGTTACCCATCTGAATTGTGGTCCTAACAGAGGACCACACTGTATTTAGTTCACAGTAGTGCATGCAAAATGCATAACACCTTATCGCAGAGCTGGGAAACTGATGTTCTTCCAGTTCTACTGAAACGTATGCAAATGCAGACAAGTGATTTTAAGAGACTTTGAATGACTTGTTTGATTACTACATCATGTGTAGTGCATACTGGAAGACGCTTGTGCAGAGTGGGGCTCCATTACTGTTTTAGTGCAGAGCATAAAAACACTTGAAGCAAAGCCCCCCGATTTTCCCTGCTAACTGCATACAAGTTCAGATAGTTGAATGGTCCACAAGAACTAGGTCTGTGTTGGCAATCTGCCCTAGATGCACACAAAACACACTCCAGTGGCTAAGGGGGTAGAAAGTCTGAACAAATGAGCAGGCTGAACAACCATGTAGTCCCCCAACATGTTACTAGCTTGCATGATGCAAAGGACAGTTCTAAATTAGAAAATCATATAAGCTCTTGGTCAAAGTACTTCTCAAGCTATGCAAGATGGCACCTAGGTCTTAAGTTATGTTGACTGCTAGCCCTCAATCAAGTCTTTGCAACACCACTTCTACCTTCAGCATTTTTTCCTATCTGTTTTCTTTTAAAGTTTTAATGTCCTTTCCTTTTAACACACTGTATCTCTATTCTTTAGAGCCTTTTTCTACTTGCTAAGCTCCTCACATATTCTGCAGCTTTTTCTTTGATTTCCTTCTCCTTCTCATCCATGCTCTCATCAGGAGCCATGTCTCCCTTGCCTTCCCGTTTCAGCCTGGAAGCATATGGTATGATAGCTGGTTCTGAACACCTCCCTCATCCTCCAAACAACTTGTGATAGTGTATGCTTCCATCCTGTTATGCCTTGCTGTCCTCTGATGGGCTATGGTAGCACATATGGAAAAGTTTGTCTTTTGACTGTTTGCTTCACACATTTTACTGTCTCTCCACGCACCCCATTACATCCTGTGCTCCATCTCTGTTCATCAAAAGATCCTACACAACACATAAAACCATGAGGAATAAAGGTTAGGAAAGTCCTGTCAGCATTTCCCCTCATACTATCTGAACACAGTAGACAACACTTCTGTTTGCCCATTTACAAGACTTGGCATCAGAAGGTTGTTGAGTACTAGGCACCATGGTGCCATTTGTAAACATGCAAGAATAGAAGTAAAGCGAAGAAGTAAGAAGAGGAAGGAACACGAGAAGGAGCAGAAATTAAACGTGTTTTCCCTGTGAATCCTGACTTATGAATTAAAAGATAAGATAGCTAATGAATATGCTGGCAGCAAGTGGGAGCAGTAATAGGCTTAGACGGGATGCTGGGTAACAGTATGATATGAAGACAGTGAAAGCCTTTTAAAGATTTAACATCAAGAATATCACTTTTGAAATAGATTTACATATTTATTTTATATTTATTTACATACATATTTTTAGATTTACTTTGGCATCTGCTTTTTCCATTCACTGCCTTTTTTTTTTTTTCCAAGCTAAGCCATTGACCAAGGGGTATTGGGGTGGGAGAGGAATGAACCAGACATTACAGATTATGAATTCCATATACACCCACAAATAAACAGTTTTATACTTAAAAAATTCTCAATACCAGGCAATCCTGACTCTGCTTCTTAAAATTCCAAGAACAATAATGTTTCAGCTGCTATTAGCAGGCTTGATACAGGATGTATAATGAAGTCCTTGAAGGGTCTGGGGGCAGAGCAGGAGGAACAATCTATAAAACTTTCTCTTCACTGAAAGTATTTTATATTGAGAATTAAAACCACTGCCAAATATGGAGCATATGATCTTGAGATATGTGAGCTCTTGCACATGAAATTGTTAGTGGACTTTATTGTGACAAAGCACTAATTCCAGACAGTGTAGAGTAGGGCAACACATTACACCCTATAACTGCTTTAGGTCAGCTCAAGGGACTTAATTGACTGTACAAGTATTTACATGGTTTCACTGAATCCAGTTCACCCTCAAAAACAATCCAACTTTTCATACTTGCCACAGAAAGACATGCTGTGATATAAGTATTTATTTCCTTTAACTTATTTAAATAATGAGTAGTATAACTAGGGGAAAAACAAACAAACAAACAAAAAACTGTAGGCAACTGGATAACTGGATTTGTCAGTGTTTGCAGAGATAATTGGAAAATGTATTGAAAATACTGCCAATCATCCTAACAGATGCAAAAATCTTATATACTTCTCGAGAAATGGAGATGCTCCTGAGGGACAGCAGGAAAAAGGTTCACTGTATTTGATAAGGAGCTTTCATTGGAAAGAAATTTCAGACTATGCCATAACTTCATTAGTACTCCTTGTCTGCCTCTAATTATTCTACTATATCAGCTAATTATTACAGAACAAACCTTTTTTTCTTCTGTTATGCAGGAATATTATTTCTTCTGTTATGCAGGAATATTATACATTAAACACAAAACGCCTCTGAAAGAAAACACTTTAAGCGTTTTATAGTGTGAAAACTGGCCTGAGGTAGAGACAAACAAGCATAGCAGTCAAACAAAAACAAACTGTAGTAAGAGATGCCTCTATTATTTCATTGTTTCTTTACATATCTTCTCTAAGATATGCAGTAGAACACAAACTCAGAGTTTTGGTATTCACTTCTACAGTGCTTACAGGACACTCACAAAATCCATATGAGGCTACCGTTTCAGTAAGATCAGGTCTTGAGAAGAGTGCAGAGGAACATGCCCAAATTTTTGTTGTTTTTTTGTTCGTTTTGCTCCATTTGAGACATGAAAACTCCATGAGCTCAAAATCAAGTACTACAGATTCAAAAAATTGCCACTGACTAGTGAATCACCCTAACTTTTTCCACATCTCTGCATTTAATGAAAACAGGGATACAAGACGCAAATAATGTTACAAATATTATTGCAGTATTTTGTGCTGACTACAAATCCAGGAAGCTTTAGGAACTTCTCTTATGCACCTACCTAAAATGTTTGAGGAATGGATCCTTTACAGACCTGCTGCTTTTTTTTTTTTTTCACATGATTTGTTTCCATTTAACATTTAGAATTTACCAGCTGATTTTTGGATTAGTCTCCCCTTGCTAAGTTCTCAAGAAAAGCAATAAACACCACAAAGAAACATACCTTCCACCACTAACTGTATGTTTTCCAAAACAAATACAGTAGAAAAAAAAATAAAAGAAAAAAACACAGAGGGAAATGAATAATTTGCTGATAACATCCAGCTCCAACAGTAGGAGTTCGATCCAGGAATTCAGCAATGCAGACTCGTGCATGAAATAACTGTTCCTTTTCAGAAGAGCAAGCAGCTCACTAGGTATGTGGCACAGTCCCAATTTAAAAGGTAGTTTTCTCTAAGCCCTGCTGACAGCTAGCCCAAGCCACATTCGTCAGTAAAAGCAAGCTATGGCACATTTGGCTCTTTATTCAGCTTCTGTAATCCTGTCTGAAGCCTTTGGTACACATCAAGAAAATAGCACATTTATATGCCAGACTGACACAGTCAGTAAAACATTGTACTCAGCTGTCATTCTTTGTACAAAAAATGAAGCAAGATTTGTTACCACCAAGCTAAGTAAAATAGTAATCGCTATGGTGGGTGGTTAGCTGTTTTTACTTCACTGTTACCTTATAAACTCATGTAAAATACAGTTTGCTCATCTAAATCTTTGTTAAAATGACACGGAGTAAACTTGCAGACCAAAACAGGACTCCAATGTTTGATAGCTGAAAATGCCTGGCCAGAGAAGTTATCAAGGATCACGCAAAACTATAGCAAATAACAGGCAATGTATTTGCTTTCCAACAGTGGCATGCCAAACAACAGCAGATTCTCACACATTTTGAGCTCATAAGGGGGCTGCTTGGCTACTAATGAACAAAATGGCAAAGGTACATGTATGAAAGGGAGGAAAAAAGAAGAGACTCATAGGATACAATCCTCCCCCTCCAATTTCACTGCCATCAGTTTAGTCTAAATTTTAATTAGATTTTATGTGCTATAGTACTCGAGTACAGCTGCTAAGACTGCTGATAAAATATTATGTCTAAAATTTCAATAATCACGAGTCTGCCTTTTTCTTTCAGCCAAAATCCATTCTTGAAATTCAGAATGATACATTGTTTTAGATTGATGAAATAGTTAACATAATTGCAGAAATAGCTCTTTTCTCCCACAAACATAAAGATGCAACAACTATCCCACAGCAACAGAATCCTATTTATTATTTCTGATGACATTTGCACAATTTTTTTTTTTGGAATGGAGTTTTACGATTTCTAATTTTGTTGACCATGACATATCTTTTTTCACAGTTTCAAAACATTCGCATGTTAAACAATTTTGTTCTCTACATAGAATATTTATGGAAAATTTTATCTGCCAGTCATAAATGAAATAATAATGGTATACTATAGCACCAAGAGTCAAAAAAAGAAAAAAAAAAAAACAGCCCCAACAAAACAGTCTTCTAAAAAACAAACAAACAAAAAAACGGAATGACATACCTTTTGTAGATGACACCAGCCCACCAGATATGATATCTTTATCCAAAATAAGAGACTACTTAAAATAGCTGTTTTTTTTTTGTTGTTTTTTTTTTTTAACACATTGAGTTTCTTGCTTCATATAGGATATTTGGATGAGAAGACAAAGAAAAGCATTAATTTGGATGTGTTTCCCAGTCACAGAAGTAGGCATCATGCCTTTGTTTTTAGCAAGAAGTTTAATTTCAGATTCATATAACTGCACTGAAATAGTTTTATTTCGTTTATTTTCTGAAATTCTCATTCTTCAAATGTCATACAGATCCTTTACATAATGGTAATACTTCCCAGATAGTACTGGTTACTTATGTCTCTCCTTCAAAGTACACATTGCTGTTGCCTACTAGATGTGTTGCCTACTAGATGAACTACTACATCTAGTAGGCATCTAGTGTATATAGAGGTGCGTGTGTGTGTGTGTATACACACATAAGCACACATTCTTCTTTCAGATAACAGTGCAAGAAAACATGACTACTTGCAACTTACATAAACATTAAGGATATTTTGTATGCTATTGAGAGGGATTTTTTTTTGGTAATATCAGTTGAGAATGGAAGATGACATCATGATACAAAATACTAATATTAACTAGTTAAATTTAAAACTATACTAAGTTTAAAGGCTAATATATGTTCAAACAAAGTTTTAATTTATTGAATGAACACAGTAAAACATGTTTTGTTTTTGATTCATCACATTAAAACTTTTCTGGAGCTGAATTAATGTCTCAGGTGAGGTAAAATTCTAAAGATATTTACAAGTTTTCCTTGAAAAAAGACTAAAGCAAAGGAATGAGAATGTTGAAGAATTGTGAATTCCCAACATGCTCTTGGGAGTTGCAGCCACCAGTAAAACCATCCTATGACACATTTGAGTAAAAGAAATTGATGACAGTGGTGTTTGAACTGAACCAAGTTTGAAAGGAATGGTCTTCCATGTCCTGCAAAATCTTTGGAAACTGAAGACTATACTTTCCAGTGAACATGGACATTTCTGCAACATTACTAATAATTCAGAGACAACTGTGAGATGGAGTTTCTAAAAGCACAAGACATATTTATCAGTTGTTTTTTTTTAAACTATTTTAAGCAAATTGAAGTTCTGTTAAAATGCTAACATGTCCCAGCAACAACCAGATTGTTCAGACTATGCCTTCCTGAGAGATACAAGCAAATTGACCTTGTTAAAAGGCAAAATACAACATAATTGAATTTGAATCCAAATGCATTAATGCCAATTGTTTGCTTGCTTGACTATGAGACTCTGAGGAGCTGTTTTTAAGCAACCAAGTTTAAATACTTTTGTTAGGTTTGCAGGCTGTAATTAAGATCACCACCTTTTCCGGTAGATGCATTCTATTACTGAGAGAGGGAAGTTGATTCTTTTTTTTTTTTTTTGTACAAATGAACAAGAACACTTTGGCATTTGGCAGCTATGCTTTGCAAAGAAGATGAATAAATTTCATAATCACACTTGGATCTCATGGATGCGTACGCAGATCTGCTTTTCTTTAGTGAGATGGGAAACACTAAGAAGTGACCTATAAAAAGCTTTGAAGCATTTGGGGGATAAAAATAGATGACCATGACCAAGGAAGAATAAGCAGACAAGAATATGATAAACCTCAAATGTCATACAAATATTTTTTGAGACTATATTTAGCAAAATTATCAAGAATCTTCTTTTCTTTCTTTTTTTTTTTTTCCGCCCCTGCAAGAGTTCCCATTATTCCCACCCTAATACTTTTTCTTTTGGGGTGGTACTGATAATTTTGATAACAAAACCTAGATCAAAAAAAAAGTTCAAAAATTTGTGAGACACTCAGTTTTTTCAGTTAGCTGTGGAACTTCAATACAAGCGAAACTTGGGATTTTCCTTGTTTGCATATATGTTTAATTTAACAAATTATTCACAAAATGAGCCCCCACCACTTTCTAGATCTGTTCACTTACAGAGGGTTCACTAAGTAAACAGATGCCCTTCCATCTTCCACCAATCAAATTAGGACAACTGAAGTTAAGCTAGATGACAGCATTGTAACAATGGCATAATGACAAAAGATGTTAATTTTATCACCAGTTCTCAGAAAACTGTAGAGGATACAGAAAACCAGTGTGAAAAGCCTTGTATAATCCTTCATTTTTCCACCAGCTGAGGGTTTAATCTCAGCAGTGCTCTGGGGAGTAAATTGTACATTATCTATTACTCTGGCACTTTAGAAAATCCATACATCTGATGCATACAGTATTTCAGATAGTGGTTATTAAAACAGGTAATTCTTTTGTCCAAATCACCATGGGTATTGGAATGCATATGTCTGGGAAGGCTTACTCTAGGCAAATAATTATTTCAAACTGGGTTAAGGTAGCAGAAGGGTTAAGAAAAAGTTTAACAGCCATATTATATTGGAGCAATCATTGTAATGCCAGTGCTCTGGGCAATGACAATCTGTTAGCTCTTTTCTAAACCCAGCACAGGCATTTGTAATGCAAATGTTAGCGCACTGAATATATGGCACTGTTTCTATACTCATTCATAGGAGAGAGGGAAAGAATCATGTGGCCCCATCCCCCCAGCAGCAGCAGCTCCCTGTAGAGAGGAGACTAGAAAGTAAACGAGCTAATCTAGTTCTTGGTGTCACCAAACACATAAATGGTTGTTTAGGAGTGGTTAAAACATTTGTTAGTCTTGTATCTCCTTTTCACCATAGAACAGGATGATGTATGCAGTGAACATTCCCAGTGAAGCTGGACCATTTTACAGGAGTACATTGGATAAGCGGCAGACCCCTAAAAATTCAGCTCTGACCCTTGCAAGGCATATACAATGCAAAGTATCATCTGTTCCTGTGATACATATTTCCATAAATACTTCAGGAGTTAAGATTCGATGTCTGTACAAAATATTCACAGTGAGAAATGTGACATGAGAAAAAAACTAAAAGAAGTATGAAGCAAGGGAAACCTCTCCTCCCAACACCAGCACTAGATGATTGACATTTTAACTGTTTCTCACAGCTGATTATTTGCATTGTTATTGCTATAGCTATATCTATAAATTATCTCAAGAAAAGCAGGAATCCTTAAAGCATGAATAAAACAGTCTGTGAAAAATAAACCAACGCAACATGGAAAAGCAACTACAAGCTGGGTAGATTTCGGGCATTATAAGATACATTTCTAACAAGAATCAGCACTAACAGATTCTGGTTCTCTTCACGGGGCAACAAATGCTCTAACCATCTATTGCATTTTTTTCAGTAAAATAAGCCTGAAGTCTATGTTAAAAAAAAAAAAAAAAAGTACACATGG
Organism: Anas platyrhynchos; assembly: GCF_047663525.1. NCBI lineage: Eukaryota > Metazoa > Chordata > Aves > Anseriformes > Anatidae > Anas > Anas platyrhynchos. The sequence continues at coordinate 97,885,176 of NC_092587.1, read as the reverse complement.
AAGTCATGAAAGTAAAAGCAAAGACAAGGAAACAACACACAAAGTAATTACAGGTAACATCATTGGGGAAATATCAAAATCCTTCAAGAATATAAAATCCTTCAAGGCCAAAGAAATTACAATGTTTTTCAATAAGGAATGGTATGAACAAGAACCTAACACCAGAGAAAGCTGACCAGGGATTTGCAGCAATTAGTGATTAATTTTATCCTTTCAGAGAAAGACAAAGTCTTCCACGATATCACTGTAACTGAAAAAAAAATAAAAAATGTCATAGAATGAAGGTAGAAAAAGGCAATATCCAACTATAATCCAGAGATCATATCCAGACATGATCTTCATTCAAAGAATAACCATTGAAGATAAAACAATGACAAGAGCTATCTATGAATTTCAAGAACTGAAGAAAGTATCAGAAACCAGCCACTACAATACACTCTGGGACACCCTGATGGGTAACATTTTATTAAAATTTCATTTACACCTTACACAAATACATACAGAAGAAGACTACAGTTTTAAGGAATGTTCAAGAAGAGAAAAAAGCAGTATAGAAGAAAATGGTTCCTTTTTGATGGTGTCATCAAGTTAAACACAGAATATACAGATAAATACTACACATACATCTTGTATACATACAACACCACCCTATAACACTGGTTTAAAACCTTTTTGTTGTTGTTGTTTTGTTTTTGTGTTTTTTTTTTTTTGTTTGTTTGTTTTTGGAAGTCACCCTAAAATTCTCACGGTGGAAATGTGAATACCTAAAAAAAAAAAAAAAAGCCTACTGCATAATTTATTTTGCTGACTGATTTTTCATGGATTTATTAAGAGACAGACCTTACATTCACTGCGAGTAAAACAAGTTGGAAACTGTTACGTTGGAATACCTTTTTCGGACAAGATCACTCTAGAATTCACCACGCCAGTAAGCAAGGAAGATTTTCTCCCTGCCACCTAAGATCCTTGACTAAAGTAGTCATTTTAAATTTAATTAAATACATAAATAAAATTGCCAGGAATAAAAGTAGTGAACCTGGGTACTTGTCTTGGCAGAAATTAGCAGAGAAAAATGGACGACGAACTACATTAGCCATATTCCATATCCTACACAAGATCTGATGGCCAAAAACACAGATTAAAAATTAAATTTTCAAGTTGCTTTTCCTTCCATTAAAATGCATACGTTAAAACTAGAAATCTCACAAATGTTTAAGGAGATTGCTAAGTTCTGCCAAGACAGACACCTCTTCCACAGCAGTAGGTATAAGATGGAATTTTAGGGTGTTTTTTTTTTTTTTTTTTTTTTTTTGGCATAAGTGCTGAGATACAGTGGAGTTCACAGCTTGTCACCTCAAGATCTACAGAGAAAAGCAGATGGTGATACTTTATATGATTTAAAAATGAAACTGGAGCACCTGCCATGACACATGTTTTCTAAGGTATATAAGAAGAAAGTGTTAAATGGCCTGCAGAGAGGGTAGATTTCTGCGTTGTTAAGATGCCTTCAAATGACAAGCAAGGAGGGATAGGGAATACAGAACATGCAAGAAAGGTGGAGAAGTGCTCAAGCCCAATTGCAATTTTCAGCAGCAAAATAAATTCCCATGTCAATTTGTGTGATTCTTTCTTTGTTAAGGAGTAAGACCTTACAATTCCACTGAATTACTATGGACTCATTGGATTGAGCACTGAAAAAAGAAAAGGCAAAACAGTCATGGAAAATATAGTGTTTTACCTGATACATTAACTCATGTCACTACTGAGCTTTATTAATTTTTATTTATGTACCAATGTGTTTACTTACTTAAGGAATCGCTGCTTCTAAACAAAAAGTATGAAGACATAAGATTACATTTTCAATGGTATCAACCACCAGAGATATTAACAAAATTCTGAAGTATTTAACAGTGAAAACCACAGTTAACTGCTGCAATTTTCTAATATGGACATAATTAAAGCTGCAAAAAGTGTCTGTTTTCCTTTCAAAACAAATATCTGTCATTACGGGATTTAACAGCTATCTGTGTTGATAAATGAACAACTTGAACACAGATATGTCTTGCATGACTGAATATCCCAATAGATTCATGCCCCTAAATCAAGAAGATTTTTAAAACCCAACACATCATGTAAAAAGCTTCAATGATTAAATGAAGCAGTATTTCTCAATCTTTCTTTCACAATTAATGACCTACAGAACCTTCTTGGTTTTGTTCAAACTGACCTGAAAGAAACTAAGAATCAGCATCCTTCACCTACTTGGCTATAGAAGTGAGCATCCTGAGAATAAAATCAAAATACTGAATTGCCATTCTAGAATACGGGTCAAAGCAAGACATTTAACTTTGTATTTTATAGAGTAAAACAGTTGAACTAGTGAAAAATTGCTTCAGAGGAAAAGATATTTTAGAGTTGACAGCACATGGCAACTTCCCTTATTGTATTCCTAAATGTATAAAATAATTTAATTTGAATTGAAACATATTATTGATACATGAAGACAACAGTGTTTATATTTCTTCCCCAAAGAAATCATTTGAAGACATTATGCTTCCTTAGGAGGAAAAAAATATATATATGATTCCATTTAGCATACCAATGAAATCAGAGGGGAAGTCCTACTGAAGGACTAACTCTCCTTAATGCCCTTATCCTCCCTTCATTATGCCATCGATGTCCCATGAAAACAACATTAATTTGACATGGATGAGTTATGACCCACTGTTTCCTGCACAACCAACAGGATGCCCAAGGCAGGGTTTTCTACTTTGGGTATTGGGGCCAGAAAGACATGCATAAAACCAGCACAGTAGAAGGAGCAATTAAGCTACAGGTTGTTTTGCTGTAAGCAGTTAACCAGCTGTGCCTAATAAATTATTTGATTATACAACATCCTATAGTTTTGACATCAGTGGTAACCATGCATAAAACTAACATTCGGGGATTTTGTATATTTGCACGTGTGATTATATCAGTAATTCCTCCTGGCACTCATTAACAGACCCTGCCAATCCAGCACTATTGTTTTTTTCCATGCAAATGGTCAGCTTGCTCACAACAGCTTGAAAGCACTGGCTAATAAAATACCACAACCCTGAGAAGGAAATGGGAAGTGTTTATTACTCCTATTTGCCGACAAGAAAAGAAACAGACCTGTGCAAGGACATGCGCACACAGAGCAGAACTAAATAAAAGAGTAAAACTGAAGTGTGCAGAAACATTGTATGTATATATACAATGGGCATACTTGCATGTACATACAAAAATGTACAAAAACTTACTTCAGTAGGGTTAAAAAATATAACCAAGAAACTCTTGAACTACAAGCCTGGCATGGATATTTTTGTGCGTGGAATTCCATGCTAAGGTACACATACTGTTTCTGGCACCTGCACTACTTTGACCAGTGGGTTTCCATCATCTCTTCATGCTTGGGAGCTACAGACATTGCATTTCCCAGTCCTACACTGCTTCCACGCTATACTGCTTTCTCACAAAAGAAAGAGAAGTTTGAGCTGATGTAGTGGGTTTATGTGGCGAGGTTTTGGTAGCAGGGGGCCCTAGGGGTGGTTTCTGTGAGAAGGATCTAGAAGTTGCCCCATATTTGGTAAGGGCCCCACTGCTGACCAGAGCCAAGCCAATAAGCGATGTTGTTTTGCACCTCTGTGAGAGCAGATTTAAGACAGGGAAAAAAATGCTGTGCCACACAGCAGCTGGGAGAGTGAGAGGAGTGAGGAACAGCCTTGCAGGCGCCAAGGTCAGTGAAGAAGGAGGGGAGAGGTGCTCCAGGCGCCGGAGCAGAAGTCCCCTGGGGCCTGTGGTGAGGACCATGGTGAAGCAGGATGTCCCCCTGCAGCCCATGGAGTACCACGGTGGAGCAGGGTTCCACGCTGCAGCCCGTGGAGGAGACCACGGTGGAGCAGGTGGCCCTGCACCGACGGAGGCTGCCGCCTTTGGAAGACCCCTGCCGGAGCAGATTTCGGGCCGGACCTGTAGCCCGTGGAGAGGAGCCCACGCAGGAGCAGGTGGCCTGGCAGGAGCTGCTGCCCGTAGGGGAGCCAGGTTGGAGCAGTGTGTTCCTGAGGGATGGACCCCATGGTATGGACCCATTTCTGGAGCAGTTCTGGAAGAGCTGCTACCTGTGGGAAGCCCACACGGGATCAGTTCATCAAGGACTGCATCCCATAGGAGGGACCCCACAGCACAGGGGCCGAGAGTGACCAAGAAGGAGCAGCAAAGAAGTGCTGTAGACTGACCATAACCCCCATTCCCCTGAGCTGCTTGGGGGGAGGAGGTGGAAGAGGGTGGATGGGGGGAAAGGTGCTTTTGGTTTCTTTCCTTTGTTTCTCACTTCTCTACCTTGTTAGTAATAAGCAATAAATCTTACTATCTCCCTATGCCAAGTCTGTTTTGCCCATTACAATAATTACTGTGTGATCTCCTTGTCCTTAATCTCAAACTTTGAGCCCTTTTCATTGTATTTTCTCCCTGTTCCTCTTTGAGGAGGGGGAGTGAGAGAGCAGTTGTGGTGGAGCTCAGCTGCTGACTCGAGCGGAACCACCACAGCTGACAAGAAAACCAGATTTCACAGTCTTGTACAAACATGAATGCACAAACACTGCAAGTCTAAACAGCCACCCCCCTTGACCATGTCCATTTCCTAACAAATGCTGGCAAATGAGTTCTCTTCATAGCAAGGAGGCACATTCTCATGTGGCCAAAAAGAACCACAGAAAGCAATAATTGTTCTCTATTTAAAAGTTTTAGCCTTCCAGTGAGGACCCAAAAACTGTCAAGATGACTTTGATGACCACCATACATCACATGCAACAAAACAGTGAAACGAGCACTTCTTAAAAAATTCAGACAGCAATTCATAAACTATTTAATGCCAGATTATGAATAACAAATAGATGAATGTAAATTCTTTTCTCCATGGATAATACATGTACAAAAATGCAAATTTTTCAGGATAAATTATGCACAACGAATGAGTCAATCAGCCCTATTCCCTCATAGGCCACTATTTCCGGAAGCTATTTTAAAGTGAAACAAAATTGGTGAAATTCTATCATCTATTTTTGTATACAACAGGAAAGCACACGATAAAACCCTTCTCTATTCCCTTTATTAAAGCATTCCATGAACATGAATGGCAACAATGAACATAAGCAGCAGCTGTAATTGATACTGCAGTGAAAGCTAAATTGCACATTGGTGGATTTGGCTAACATCACAAATTTCAGTAATTGTGATCAGGCAGTTAATAACAAAAGATCTCATTTATTAAGTGATATTAACAGACATTTGAACAAAACAGCCAGTTTCAGAATTCTGTCAGCACCATGTAAAATACCTGATTGTTCAGTGACTTTTCCTAAAAGCCAAACCTCTGTAATTCCCTGGAGCAGTTACAATCAGGAACTACCATTGTGAAAAAGGTGTATCATTGAGAGCTGCTGTTCCCTGACCTCCAGGCCAGCTGCACTTCCCATGACTACAGAACCCCTCCTACTTGGAGGAGTTTAGTTCTCCTGGACAACAGGGAGAAAAATATCGCTGAGTTTCTTTCCCCTCTGCTCCATGGGCTAGGATTTTAGCCTACAGACTTTGATGCACACTATAAAAAATAGTAAAAACAGTTGTAGACACCAACTCTCTCTCAGCAGAATAGCCCTTTCTCTGATTCATTTCCAAAACTGGAGCAAGACCTGATAGAAGGATTTTTCTGATGAAAGAATGGTCATGCACATAATAAAAACAGGCAAGAGGCTCAGAACTCAGCTAAACTGGGACATTGAACCCACCAGTGGTTCACACCCTCCACATAAAATGGTACCAAGTTTCATAATTTCCAAACATTTTTAGCAACTACAGTTATATCAGGATCAAGGAGTAAATTAGAAGGAAAAAGTATCTAGTGGTAATATTTTACAAGCAAACACTTATTAAGCTAGTCCCTTCCATCAACTGCATACAAGTTAAGAAAAAAAGAGCCACCACAGACATGTGTTTTCTCAGGTATCATTAAAAGGTTAAACCAGACAAGCTCCCTGAATAGGGATCTAATTAGATCAAAAGGCTCAGCTCTAGAGATGTGACGTTGTACAGGCAGAGAAAGACAGGAGAGACTGTGCAACATTGCTTCTGTCAGTGACAGCTAAGTCTTCCAGACTGCTACAGATACTCACACGTGCATCCTGGTGACCTCATTTACCAATGAAACACCTCAGTTATCATACAAGGGGATTATCCATTGAATTCACACTGAAGTTAATATGGCCAAATATCTTTCCTGTCTTTTAGAGCTGAATCTTCACTTTCATGTAGCTAAGTTTTTTTCCCCTGCCTTCCCTTGAAATGGCATGGTTTACCTTAACAGTATGAAGTCGGCATTGAAGGGTTAAGAAAGAAACAGGGACGTAAAAGAGTTTGAACTAATCTAAAATAAATCCAATGCCTTTTTAAACAGGGAAAACAACATTAGTCCAAATTTAACTTTTTTTTCAGTACAGATTCACAGACAGACAACAAAGAGAACATAGATTCAACTAAAATGAAATGAGATTCAAAATCGCTTCCAGAGTTGGTGCTGAAAACAAAGCATGCACATGGGCGTACTAGGTTGCACTCTTGCAAGGCATAAACAGAGTCTGCAATAAACTGCTTGATGTTGTCTTGCTGGTCATAAAGCTATGAAAAAAAGGAATATGCCATTTTTTATAACACTTAAGGGCCCAATGCAATACAAAGTATAGCTGGCTTTCTAGTAATATATGTTTTGGGAGTAGATACCAGTGAATTTGAGTTTTATATGTGCTTTTGCGATACAGGACCTGAACATATTTTTTGTTGGATTAGACCATTAGGTAGCTATAGCTATTCTCAAAGGACAAGATAAGTGACAAGCCTTCTGAACCCCGGCAAAAATATAAATCACTACAAAAAGTTGAGAAATCCTTGATTTAACATTTCCAGTATTGAGAGATATTTTTGTATTCCTTTTCTACTTAACAGAAACATTAATGTTTTTAAAATTTTTAAAGAAATTTCTCTTCATATGGATGCAATAATACCAATATAACTCTATTAAATAAATGTTTGTTTCTTCCCACAGCTTTCAAAAGATAGAATAAAAAATGTTTTAAAGTATAGCTGAATCATCAGAATTAAAAAGAATTGTTGCCTTAAGCATGAAGAATATCATACACTTAGAATAAAAGAAATATTAAAATACTTCTACTTTATCTACTAACTTCTCAAAAGATATCTTCCCCATAAGAATTGTTATAAAAATGCTGAATCAAACAGCATCTATTAAGGATGCATGTTTTCATTTTCAGAAAGCCCTCTCTTTTCATTCCCTTTCTCTCTATTCTGTTTCTGAAGAGTATCATTTATTAGTACAAAACCTCTACTATCACATTTATTCTGACTACTTACACCTCTATTTCTCTACTCTGGACTTCTTTATTTGAACTGTTCATCTAGCATTAACTTATAAGTATTCAGCTCTGTAGGACAGTGTTCTTAATCTTTCAACTACTCAGTGCTTCCAGCTTTCTCCCTTTTGTAATCAATGCAAGCACCACCATCTTCACTTCTGTTATGCAGGGTTTCAAGCTGAGCATCATCTCCAGATCCTCATCATTTATGCTGTATACAAATCTTACCACTCGCTCCTGCAGAGCAACCCAGCTAAACCAACCTTTCCTATCTAGTCACCAAGCTGAAGCTTAGTCCAGTCACTTGTTATTGTGATGCCAGGTGACTGCAACATCTTTACGTCCCTGATGTAGTTAATCTGGCTCCTTCAAAATGATTTGCAGAAGATAGCCTTATTGATTTATTGCTTTGATTACACTGCCATTTTCTTTGACTTTAGTTCCTTTGGTTACCCACCTCAGATGCATCTCTATTCAAGACCCTCCCCCCTTCAAGACCCTCTGTACCATCCCACGTTCACTGCCCACAGACTCCTTCAGTTTTCATTAATGCTAGCTGTTCACAACCTGTTCGTAAAATTGCTTCTGACAAAACAAGCAACTTTTGTCTTTGCTACTTATCATTGTTGGAAAGACTTCTTCACAAGATGCTACAAAGATCTTTCAAATACCTTCTTAAGATCTTTTTGCATTGACACCTATGCACAGACAGGATATAAGGCTAAGTAAGAAAACTTCTGGCTTCCTTCCACTGTCCCATATGTTGATGTCCACATATTATTTCTTAGTGTACTGGGACAACATATTCTCTGGTGCAGGGTGTGTGTGTTTTTGTTTCACATGTATTGAATTCCTAACCCAAAGCAGCCATGTTCTTAGATAATAAAGTAACACAAATAATGAACAGTAATAATCTTAAACTGAATTCCTACATTTGTAATGCATGATTTTAGGACTACTACTTGTATTGTTCTAAACACTATATACTTGAGCAGATGCACATACATTCTCAAATCTGGACCTATTTAACACAAGTCTTTATACATTGAATATGAATATGAACATGTGATGAATTCCAGATAAGTTAAATATAACAACTTCACTATTAATGCAGCATTCCTCCTGAGTAACATGCTAATTATTTTTACCTACTGTAAACATAGGAAGTACAAATGATAAGAACATCACCAAAAAGGGCTTCTTTTTAGGATCGACATATTTGTGTTAAAAGCAGATTATTTGAAAACACGTTACTGAAGCAATATTCAATCAAAATGACTACTCTCAGCCATAAACATACGGGACCCTCTAAGTACCCAGGGTAATAAGTCTTGTATATTATTGCTGGGAATTCCTTCAAAGCCCAAATCATTTTTAGTTTGCAAAGCTCTCTAATTTATTTTCCATGGTTGGAAGGAATCTGCTGCTAAACTAAAAATACAGTTTTACCCCCCATTATCTCTGCACATAAAGAGTCACACAGCTTGAGGCTAGAATTAACATGAGATAGGCTATTATGACTGTAAGAACATTTAGCGGTCCCTGTTGACTTTGCAGTTTGTAATAATAAATATCCTCCCCATAATCTCTCACTTTTTTTTTCCCCCTAAACTTGATGCCTTGAGGATTTCTTGAAGCTTGTGATAAAATACTAACAGTAGTTACCTATTTTGTTGATAGCATGGATTTCTGCTTCTCCTTGGGCAAAGTCATTTAAAGATATGGTATTTGCAAGTAAATGCTTTTAAAAGTATAACCCTTGATTTCATAAATGCCCTACAGAAACATGATGTCCTACTGTAGTTGATTACTGAAGCAAAACTAAATCTGCTTGTACAAAGTAATGTCACTATTTTATAATGAAGTGTTTCCTCTTTCACTAAGGAAGAACCTTGCAATCAGATGTGAAGGTTATAAAGTATGCAGCCTGCAACTCGAAAGAATCTTATCATCACCAATCAAGGTAATAATTAAAACCAGATTTCTATAAGGAGGGGCTAGACATTTAAAGGGTTTTACAAAGTATCACACTTCATGCACATGCTAAATGGTGCAGAGTACTTGTGCTATATTAAGAAGATGCTGAAATTCTCAAACTAACATGTAATCTTTTATACATAAGTGTCTCTGTATACTTTGATATTCTGTCTCCATACAACACAAAACCTTATTTGCCTATATCACATATATTTAGGATTTTTTTTAACCCCATCACTACTACTATTCCTCTCCCCCACCCTAATTGTTTGCAAACAAAACATGTCCAGGAGTAAAAAATTAAGATGAAGACAACATCCTTCAAACATTCAGCATTCCAGATCACCAAAAGATCTTCAGCAGTAACTCTGCAGTAACATCTCACACTTAGGATACTACAGTTTAACTCATTCTCACTTTTTTTTTTTTAACCCAGAAGCTTGTTAAGTGAATTTAGTGGATTATCAGGCAAAATATTGATATCACAAACCCCTTCTCACATAAACAGACAAATTCAGTCTCCACAGATGTCACACAGTCCTCACAAGAACAAACTAAATCAAAACATGCTTCTATACCTACATATGTATTCCTCCTCTATCCTGCACATCTTGCATGCTATAGGTCACAGATGAATAGCAGCTCTTTGGCAATTGATTCATTTTGAACAGTGAAAGGAAGTATCAATTAAGTTATTTGTAAGATCAACGGTACACTCTCTGCTTCACATACATGCCCAATTCATCTTAAATTACTAAAAGACAGGAAGCAAAGACAGGAAGCAAGACTTTTAGATTCACTACACTCCTCAATATTTTTTAAAATTAATTAAAAATGTTGCATGTGTTTTTGTTTTGTTTTGTTTTGGGGGGGAGGTGGGGGACAATGAAAAAATTTAAGGATATAAACTATTTCCAAATAGATAATCCACTGATTGATCTGTAGCTCACTGATGTTCTAATCATAACCTAGCTTATTCTTACATTATTCTTACCAAACAGCAACTCTTTAGTCATTTGGAGATAGTTAAATAGTTGATATCAAATCTGTCTTAGTTTCTGTTTAGTTTCAGTGTTGCTGAGTTATTTCATACCTGTGCATTTGCTAGATGCAGCTCCCCCTCTCCTCCAATGAATGAGGTATTTTTCAGTTCTTGCGAGCTTTGCAGGAAAGTTGTCTAACCTGTAAGATGAAGGTGAGATGCACTGTATAAAACACTTTTTTTTTTTTTTTTTTTTTTTTAATATTTGCATACATAAATAAGTGATTTCATTTTGGACAAAGTAGGGGGAATGAATTTCATAACCATGATAGCAGACCAAACTTCCAGTATCTCCACTACTTCTCTCAGTCTTTATCCTCTCCTTTAGGTCCTCATTTATTCCTATTTTTTTCTGACTTTAATTTTCTTCACAAATTTCCACAAAAACCTTTTATGATAGTAACCTAACCTCTCTTGCACTTTTCCAGCTCACCTTCTTCCCAGAGCTTCACAGCTTACTCCCACAGCATGCATTGCCACCACCTCCCTCCTCTGATGACACTATGATTTCCAAGTGTTACTAATGAGTGCAGTTAGAGATAGGATCATGACACACACACACACACACACACACACACACACACTTACTTACTTCAAGGGATTCATACACCTAAATGCAACCATAACATTCAGCCTGACTTTTCCATTTTGTCCACCTCCTAACTCAATCTACCTTCATATTACAAGGCATAAGTCACATTAGCCTTTACACAATCATCTCACAAACTCTTAAATGTGAAGGTGCTGTGTCTGTTTTCAGCGGAGCTTCTCTGTGATAAAGCAAAGCACGTGCAAGCCTTTGTGGGACTTGGAACACAGCCAGCTGCTGAAGCCCCAGAGATGCTTCTCTTTACAACTTTGTTTTATGCTATAAGCATTTCATACAACAATACATTTATACAGTTCTTTGATCATTTATCTTAGTCAGACTCCTACAATTTTCAGCTTACTCACTTCATTCTTTACTACACATGGCCTCATTTAATTTTCTTATATCTGCAGATGAGAAATTAGGCCCAGAAGAGATCAAATGGTACTGAATTTGGGTCATTATCCACAAAGCATCCCAAGACAGCCTGCCTTAGATCGCCAGCTTGCAAGGTTTCACTCACCCTAGCAAGGGAGGTAAAGACTAACTTGCATTAGACCAACTGATATAGTCAGAAAGCTTGAAAAGATTTCAGGCATAACCTTGAGAGCTTCTTCAAGACTTGTGTGCATGGAAGCTCCCTTCCCTTCCCTCCCAGTGTATAAGAAAAGTATTTTTCCAGATCAGCTGCAACATGGACTATCCTGGAGAACAGTAGGTAGAAGTGTTGCTTTACAAGGGCATCTTCATATCAGCCATTTTTTTCTGAGCACCTGCTTTAAGTAGACTGAACCTAAGTCACCTGTTTTAAATTAACAATATGCTTAAATATTTTAATGGCCCACAGAAGAGCTTATACACACACAGATTAATTAATTAAATAAATAAATAAATCAATCACTTTTTGCACTTTGAAGGTGTTTGGTTTCAAGCTAATACAGGATATACCATTCTTCTGAACCAGTGTTGTTGACTTGCTTTACTCTGTCTTCAACAAACAGAAAATAAACAGCCACTTCTTCTGTTTGCTACTGATATTTGCATATGGTCACGAAGGAAGGGTTATTTATTTCATCTGATTGATTTTTAAAGTTTGATTATAGCATAAAAAACTAAGTTTATATATTTCAAATAGACCTTGAAACAGGACATTGAGAATCTACAGGCAACATTGAAGTTTATGCATTAATCTTTTTAAGAGATAAATTCAAGGTCTTCTCAGTGTATGGTACCATAACAGCAATCAGGTTTGGAGCACACACATACACACACACAAAAAAAAAAACACTTGGCAAGCAATAGCTCAGACGTACTTTATTTTATCACAGTCATGAAGTCTATTATGGACAGCTTTGTTTCTCTCATCACAAGAAAACATTCACGAAGAAATATTATGGAAAAGTGCTTTTCTGGTCTCATAGCTAATTAACTCATTTTAAGAGTGGCCTGTAGTTAAGCTGCCCAGACTTTCTCTCAGGAAAGTGGGGAACTGAGCGTCAATTACAAGGTCTCTCCTCCCCTTCATCTGTGCGTTTTTAAAGCCAGAATTTCAGTTTTGCTTACTAGCTCATCCCTGACTGATTTGACTGAACAGACAGTAACAGATGCAAAGGTATAAACTTGCAAAGTGTATTTTACCTACTTTACAGCGAATTGTTAAATTCCCATAGTATTTATGTGATGAAGCATGACCTGAATTTTAGGCTAGCACAACTAGATTAGAAGAACAACTAGCACTAAAAGGCCATGCAGAGAACAAAGAAAACTTGCTGTTTGGAATTAAAATCAGTACTTCCAGAAAATTAAATAGCACTGTCACAAAAATACATAGCTTATAGCTACATATGCCCACATAAATCTTTACACTGTTATTATAACATTCCAGTAGATTCACACAGGGTTATAAAAGTGTGGTTGATGAGGGTACCGCCACCATAAACTTACAGTTCTTCCCCAGGTTAGATTTATATCCAGCTATCAAAATAGATTACAGTTGCCTGTTTTTCCTTACAGATTACATTTTAAGAAGGACCAGCAGTTTCATGGGAGGGAAGGCATGCGCAGCTAGCGTTCAAACTGCCAGCTCTGTGTTTTCTTCAGTGCAGTGTTAGCTCCAGCGTGCTGTTTTTCTCCTAACTAGTTGGAGCGTACATAGCTAATCGCTAACGATAAAACCACAGCTAGGTATGAGCCACCTCATTAAACATTAAGGCTTGCAATCAGACAGTGAAACCCACGAGAATTTTCACTTTTTCCCCCTCACTGTCGCGCCCCGGGGCAGCCGCGGCCCCTGGCGGAGAGGGGACCGCGGCCGCCCCGAGCCTCCCCAGTTCGGGGCCAGCTCAGCCCCAGCGCCAGCTCCGAGCCGGGGCTACCTCATTCCCATTCCCATTCCCATCCCCGTCCCCATTCCCGGTCCCGTTCCCGGCCGGGGAGGCGTGGAAGATCCGCGGCCCGTCCCCGTCCCCGTCCCTGTCCCGCCCCTCGCCGGCGGTGAGGCGGAGCTGGGTGAGCTTGCGGGGCCCGGCAGCTTCCTGGTCACCGCAGCAGGAGGAGGCTGACGGAGCCCGCGGAGGCCATGGCCTCGCTTTTCAAGAAGAAGACCGTGGACGGTGAGGGGGCGGCTGTCCCCGGCCCTTGTAGGGGCCCTGGGCACGGGGGAGCTGGGACCGAGCAGGGCGGCCTCGGGCCCCGAGTCCCGGCGGAGCTGGAGCTCGGGGGCTCGCCGAGCACAGGGCCCCGCATCCCGTCTGGGGGTGCCGGGAGGTAAAGGGGGGACACACGCATGTCGCTGCCCCGGGGGGAGCCAAAAATGCCTGCGGGGAGCTTGCTGGAGCAAACGGGGAGGCGGCTGAGTGCTTGTGGGGTCGGGGAGGAGACGGGGGGCAAGGGTCTTGGGACAAGTTGGTCTCGTTGTTGGCGTGGCTGGGCTGTTGACAGATCTGTGTGTGGGAGTCACCTTCTGGAAAGCGAAGCCAGGAAGGATCGCTTACCTCCCGAGTAAGTCCAGGGCACGCCAGGCAGCCCCCCAAGGAGGTATTGTTGCCTCATGCAACACCTGGGGCAGAGGCCAGGCATTGGCGAGAGCCCCAAAACTGGCTGTGTGGTGTGTTGGGTGTCCTCTGTCAAATCATGTGAGGCTTGGCTTGAGAAGTGCTCACCAAAAATGACGCTGCGCGTCAGCCAATTGTTGTTCACCGGGGGTGAGTACGTAGTTCCCACTTGTTCCTTCCCATTTCTGGCGCACAACCTGCGAGGGGGGAGAAGGAGGAGATGACTGTGCTCCCATGGCCAAGGCGGGTGATGGTGACGGCAGCCAGGTCAGGGCATCTCTGGTCCAACCAGTTCTCAGGAATGGAGGCGCGTCCTCCTTGCCCCGCTGTGCAAGGGCAGGTGCCACAGGGGGATGGCCGTCGGCAGAGGGCTGCCACAGAAATACCCCGTCATCTTCTTGCTGCTGGAGCACAGCTAGGGCTTGGGTTTTTGTTCAGAGTGCTCGTCTTGTCCCTCACTTGCAAAAATAAATGAAAGGGATTGAAGGTGATCGAAGGCAACTGTTCTAGTTGGTTTATTGCTATCTTTAGCTTAAGCCATGATGTGAGATCAGAGAGAGGGAAGAAAAAAAAGAACAAAACAAAACACAGAAATAAGCATTGTGCTAGCCCTTATTGTCTCCTAACAATTATATTCTGAGTTTCTTATTGTCTTGAAGTTCCTACTTCTCAAGTTTTCTGCGCTAAGGGGATTTTTTTAATAGTTACTTCAGTTAGAGAAGACAGTCTTGTATGTAGCTATTAAGCCTTTTCTTTCATTTTCACAAGTGCAGCTGTGCAAGTAATATACGATTGATACCTTCAAAATTACTTGCCTGTAGCATTTTTTTTTCAGAATAATTCTCAATGATGCTTTGCTCATGTGAAGAACGTAATGTTATGTTCTGTATCATCCTTCAGCTTTTCATGAATGTCCATTGAAAAGTCTGCATTTCCCAAAGATGATTTTTATGTAGTTCTGGGAACAGGGGTAACTAGCACTATAAAAAGAAGTCTTCTTACAGAGTTCGTTTGCAATATGCGTTTATTTGCTTGAAAATGATTGTTGGGAGGGGGTAATGCATTTTCAAAATAGTACTGAAGGTTGTTTGGTTTCTTTTTGTATTATTTTTTTTTAATTTGAACCTGTTAAGTTTGAAGTTATTTCAGCCATGGATGTTTTACAGTATCTCTTAATGTGAGGAAACAGAATCTGAATGCCTCTTTGTTTCTAGAAAAATAGTTGCAGGCCTTAACAACTGAAAAGGGTGGTTGTGTATCAACAATTTATCCTTCATGCCATCGTTTCTGTTAGTAACTGTGCCTGTTTGCATTGATTTTTCACGTGCCTCAGACTCTTTTAGTACGATGGCAGAATCCCACTATGATGTTCCTTCCATGGGTTAGACACAAAATTTACATGACAGTACACTCCTGTTAACCTTTCATCCAAAGTTTATGCATCTAATAGTAGATGCATGCATTAGGAATAAATGAATCTTTCTAACAGTGTTGTTTCCTCTATAAAGGTCAGAGGATGCTGAGTCACATGCAGACCTCTCTACCTTTGCCCAGGTGAATCACACCTAAGCACTCACTGTAAATTCTAACAAAAGTTAATTGCAACCAGTATGACTGACACCTATATTAAAAGTAATACTTACTTTTAGTAAGTGGATGTTACCAGGAAAAAACTTTTAAATAGCAGAGTGGACAAAACATTTATGAAAGATGATATACTTCATGTGATAGCATTCAAGTTTCTGTATGCTTTGTCAGCTGTCAGAAAACTTAAATTTGCTGTAAAGGCCTCCACTTTTGTACCTAAATATTCTTAGGATTCTATTAATTGAAAAAGTTTGTAAATTATTGCTTCATAGTCTAATTTGAAGTTGAGCTGTATAGATGTAGATGCACATTTATGAAGAAAAATAACCTCCATTAAACCAGAATGAGGACAGAGAAGAGCAAGATTCTAAGATTCACATTGCAAAGTAACTTCGCTGTTTTCATGGACCTAAGAACTCCAACTTCTCTGAGCTCTCATATATTAGGTTTCTTCAGCTGACCTCCTTGCAGTTGGGTCTGAAAAGGTCTGAGCTTACAGTGACAATGTTAATTCTGAGATATTCTTGAAACTTGCAAAAAAGTGTGCGTATCTAACCCATGCCATGGGGCTAAGGCTCTTCCTGTGGTGCAAATAAATATGCTAGGTAAAATAGCCTTTTTGTTACTGCATATGGCCTATTCTGTTGAAACATAATTGTGTTGCATACATTAAATATGGGCAAAATACAAAGTTAGGTATTTGAGATACCAGCAGTTCTTTTGATTTCTGGCTGTTCATTCTGAATGAGAAGAAACTGTGTCTGCAGAACACTCAGCAAATGAGATGTTTATATAATACTGAAAACCTTTTTCTATCTGTATTTTCTTTCCAGATATAATAAAGGAGCAAAATCGAGAGTTAAGAGGTACACAGAGGACTATAACCAGAGATAGAGCAGCACTTGAAAAACAGGAAAAGCAACTGGTAAGTACGACAGGGAATTTTATTTTACTCTTTAAAGGCAAACACCTTCCCAATATAACAAAAAAATCTGCAAAGTGCTGAAGATACTACTCAGTACATAACAACTGAACGCTGAAAAATTGGATTTTTGACTTCTCAGTTATTAAAATTTTGTTGGAAAACAATTTACTATCTAAAATACCTTAATTTTCATCAATACTTATGTTGAAGTTCTGATTATTTGTGACATTAAATTGTTTCAGAAATACTGAATTTCTAAGGAGAAGAAAGGAAAAGTGAATCAGGTCTTCAAAAAAGTTAAAAATACACCGTTTGTATGAGAGAGTCAATGGACAATAAATATTAATTTTTCTGAGTTAGATCAGGTGAAAAAGGACCAAGGGCTTGTCAGTCAATCCCAGAACATTTTGTTATGTTCTTTCCGCAGAAAGTATTTTTCCCCTGAACTACGAGATACTATTCTGAATACCTAATATTGTACAGACAGTTCTATTTCAGTTCTGTAACCTCATATAACTATATGAATTTTGATTTTTTTTTTTTCCAGAAGAACATAACTGACTTGGATAAGCTAACCCCCAAAATCTCAAAAGTAAATAGTGTATTGCAGCTTGCTATCCAAATTCTTCTTTGTTACGAATAAAACAATCAATATATAGGGTTTGATTTCTGCATCTGGGTTGTCTGCAGTAATATAGCAATAGTTGCTGTTGGTTTGTATTTCACTTTTAAAATCAAGTTATATATGCTACTTAGGTATTGATCTCAGTGAGAAAATCAAATGCTTGCCATTAAAACTAGTGTGCAAACTAGAAAAGTCTGAGCTTGCTACAGAATTCTGGTTTTGTGGTCTCCACGAGCTACCTACGAAGAGGACATCTTTGTATATATTTCTGGCCACTAATATTTGAACAGTCTTATGTTCCTTACTTGCTGATCTGTACTTTATTGGGTTAAAAATAATATTTATGACACAGCCCTCCAGAAATTACAGACTTTTGGAGAACATCTTGTGCTGGTGCCATCTCTATAGTAAGCTTAACCATGATCTTTCCTAGTGGTTAACCTAACGCAATGGGTCAGTTTACATTTGCCTTTAATTATGACTGTTTTGCATATTCTAGTGACCAGTGTTTACTTTTACAGTGCTACATATCCACTTAAAGTGCATTTTTCTGGACCACCAGTGTACATAAACTAAAGCATCTTTGTTCTCATAGCAGGTGTATTCTCCCGAAGAGTTACAGTGCTGGTCTTAAAGGTTACTTTTGCTTAATGGTAAAAATAAAAATGTATCACTGGCATCATAAAAAGAACTCAGTTACTATAGCAAACTCTCTTTAAAAAGGCTAAAGGAAAAACATTTCGAAAGTTTACATTACCGAGTCACAAATCAAAAGGCATAGTTTTAAATAACTCTGTTAGCAAAGATTTTTTTGACAAACTTTTCCTTGGTACCTCTGGGCTAAATAATTCTCCCTGGATTGATAAATAGGTTTGTTTCTTGTAAGTCATTGCTGTTTACAACATGCACTGCCAGATGGACAAAGTGTACCGCTTTTATTATGCGCTAAGCTAAGTCCAGGTACGTGGTGTCAGCAAACAGAGCCTATGATTGTTGCCTATCTGCCATGAAGCCACTTAAGATTCTCTTTAAGTTGAAAAAACGTTTAGCAGAGCATATGAACTTGCCATTTCTTCTATTCACAATATGGCTTACTAGTGAAGAAAGTAAAGAAGATTAGAAATTGCACTAACAACTGGTTGGCATAATAATTTCTTCACTTTTTTTGAAGTGTTACTCCATGATCAGATATGGAATTGAATGTTCATATATAAATTAATAGGACGTTATGCAAAAGTTGATGTGAGGCCTTTTGGGGAAACTGTGTGCTACTGTGCTATAATTCAGTTCTGTTTTTTTTTGTTTTGTTTTTTTTTTTTCTTCCTCTGTCAAAGCTGAACAGCATTGCACTTACTCTACTAAGTAACCTTGGAAGAAAAGCAAGTAATGCTATTTATGTAACTTTTGATGTCCTGAAAAAAAGTCAAGAGGATAGTTAACTTCTGGAATTTTATTCAAGTTAAGGTTTGAATATACAGTAGAATCTTTGAATGAAAATTCAGTAGAAATTATTATTTTTTTTTAATAGGAACTGGAAATAAAGAAGATGGCTAAGACTGGTAACAAGGAAGCCTGTAAGGTGCTAGCAAAACAGCTTGTACAATTGCGGAAGCAGAAAAATCGAACATACGCTGTTAGCTCTAAAGTCACTTCTATGTCAACTCAAACAAAGGTTATGAACTCTCAGATGAAGATGGCAGGAGCTATGTCAACTACAGCAAAAGTAAGGTGCTACAAGACATTCTTTTACATTAAAATACAGTATATGCTTGCAAAAAGTTAACTTGTGTTATTTTGCTTACAGCAATTGAAGGAAAGCAATTAAATAAAGTGTATTGCTTAATAACGTGACCAGTATTGAGGATATAATAGGGAAGTGTAATTTGATTCATATTATCATTTTTTTGAATAGTCAATTCTGCCAGTTAGCGTCTAACTAAGCATATTTTCTTGGGCTAGACATCTGTCAAATGTTTACATGATAAAATTCAACTCTATACCTGTGGAAGAACTTTGTTAATAGATTAAAAAAAATCAACAAACAAACCATGCCATTATAGTATGTTGCTTGTATGTCACGTTGCAAGCAGTTTTTATTGGGAAAAAGTGGGGCACACTTCAAATAGAAATCAAGGCAGTGTGTCACAGTAGCTGTGTAGTTGATGTGACGAGTAGGTTATTACTTCAGATCTTACATTTCTGCAGAAATTTAATCTGGAATTCCCTGTCATTCTCACTCTCCATGCGCTAAGGATCCAGTATTACATTAAGTTTTCTCACAAATCTTGGTTCATAAAAGGCCCTGAAAAATCTCAGTTATCTTAGTCTTGAACTTTTTCCAATTTCTACAAACTGATAAATAGGAAGCTTTCTTTTGGTAATCAGGATTGTTCAGCTCAAGGTGCAGGAAATAGAATTAGCACACAATTGTAGACAAATACTACTTTTATAGAGTCCAAGATAAATCCAGTTATGTGGCAGTTAAACCTTAAAAAAAAAACACACAATGGCAGTTAAACCTTAAAAAAAAAACACACAACAGTGCCACGTAATATAGAAAGTAATTACGGCTTTCTGAAAAAGGTATTTAGAAGCATTATTTTGGCAGATATCAACCTCTTAGTGAGACAAAGTTGTAGCTCTGCAACAAGCTTTCTATTTACCAGGACTAACCCACTATGCAGCCAATCAAGTTAAACAGTTTACTCAATATTCCTATACAAGTCTTACATATGAATAATTTGATCTTGCTTTTTAATTATTACATTGTTGACTTGCTCTTTATCCATAAGATATCTTGGATTAAGTTTCTCAAAACCAAGGTATCACTAAGGTAATTATTAAGATGTAGTCAGTTAAAATATTTAAAAAACTATTCTAAGCAGCATCTAGAAAAGCGATGGGTTTTGAAACACAGCAGATGCTTCTATGGACAAATTTATGTAACATTATCAGAAGAAGGTATTAAATTATTTTGGTCACTTCTAAAGTGAACAGCTTTGCTTCATCCACACAGGAAGGTTGAAAAAGAAAGTATTTAGTAGTTCATTTTGAAGCTTATAAATTGTTCTCAGTCTCATAACCGTCAGTGAATGCAATCAGTTGCCTTAACATGCAAGACAAATACACGGAATGTGAAGCTTTCAAAATATTATTGCAAATACTTTTTAGCATATATAGCACAAATTCTGGACATAGATGACTACTCACTGGACTTTAATCATGCATCTGACCTATATTTGCTGAAGATACATAACTGTTATTTCAGTTTAGTGCAAATATTTTTATATTCATCTATTTACTGTTTAATCATGCATCTGACCTATATTTGCTGAAAATGCATAAATATTTTAATTTAGTGCAAATATTTTTGATAATCATCTATAACTGGAGTTGAAAATTCTAACAAACACCCTCAAAGTCCATAACAAATTTTTCAATTCATATAATATGAATATGAACATAACCTTTGAAGTTCATATAACATGTGAAGCATAGTACATTACCATTTTAAACAAAATCAGAAATGAAGGCAGAAGTGCTTGTATGAAGCCAGTAGTAGCTGTATAGGTTAATCAAAAGCGTTGCTATCAAGTCAACTCTTTTATCTTCTTAAATATAGCTAGACTTTCCATTTAAACTGCTCACTTCTATATTTATATTTAGACATCTAATGAGATGTAGTATCTTGCTTCTTAGAAAGGAAGAAAGCTGCAAAGCTGCAAAGGCAATGCTGCATACTTATAGTAAAACAGGTGAAGTTCATTATGCCATCACACAAAGTTGTCAACCCAGTGCAAAGGTTTACCATAAGCTGCATACTTCCTGAGCGTTTTAATATTCACTTTTCAGGTAAAAGTAAATTCTTTCCATGAAGAAGTGACATAGAGAAACAATTTCAATTTAAGGTCTGTCCTCTAGTGGTGGTTGAAATAAATGTTCCATACTGAGTAAAAAACCTGCAGCCATTTACCTCTGTAAAATGTATAGCCTGCGCTTAAGGAAATGTTTTCCCATTCTTTTCATTAAGATCAGGCAGATTTTTCCTAATGCACAGCTAGCTAGGAGAAGGGGTGTAGTAGTTTAGCAGACTACAGTATTTCTTACTGAGTACAGACTGCACTATTGATCTTCTGTGTATCTATAGTTCTCTTGGGACATAAAAAGACTAGGAAAGTGAAACTTGGACTGAAGGGTATTTTTTATTAGAGAAGTCTTATTCCTTCTTATTGCATGTATTGGCCAGTATTAATGTTTCACTGTATAATTGATTTTTTTTTTCAATTTTATTAGACAATGCAAGCAGTTAATAAGAAAATGGATCCACAGAAGACACTACAAACTATGCAGAATTTCCAGAAGGAAAATATGAAGATGGAAATGACTGAAGAAATGAGTAAGTTCTGGGAACAGCTAGCAGCATGCCATAGTATTCTTGAAGGGGTAGAACCAGTCTAGGAACAGGGTTTGAGACCACTTCAAAACCTTGTTGGTATAACTAATAGGGGAACGTGAAAAAATGACCTTTCCATATCTGATCTGTATGTGCCTTTTGTTCTGGGACTGGACATTTTAAAATGTTGAGTTTAACAGAGATTATTCATCATCTCAGCTTTATATACATGGTGGTATGGAATATGTTTGTCTCCTTTTTGATTTTAAGCCACAAACTTACTTCTGTGGTGTGATGTGGAAAAGGAGTTTCTTTCAGTGTCAATCCACTGCCAACTAAATCGTACAGAACTTCCCAGTGTTGCAAGCACAGCCTGCATCCTATCCTAACCCCTGCTACTGTGTTGGCCCTAGTAGGTAGCATGGACTCAAAACAGGATTGTTGAGCAGGATGTCAACATCTCTACTGCTCAGAATTGTATTGTTGCAATTCAGAAAATAGGTCAGTAACAATTTTGCAATTTGTTTTGAAGAAGAAAGGGCTTTTCTAATGGAACTGTAGATGATATTTCAGAGAAATGTTAAAATCTAGTGGAGGGAAATAGAGCAACTAAACTATTACTTGAGAAACCTAACATTTTTATAAAAGCAGACATGCCTTACCCTGTAGTTGTACTCACAGGCTTTGCACAGCAGAGGTAAGAAAACCTCTCCAATATATAGGTGCTTTCTGCTGATATCTTATCCAGTGTTGTTATTATTGCATTGTGGGAGAGTTGAAAGATGACGCTAGGTTATTTTTGTAATCTCATCTTTGCATAATGCAATATGTTGTTTTTGTTTTTTTCTTTGAAGTTAATGATACTCTGGACGATATCTTTGATGCTTCTGATGAAGAGGAAGAGAGCCAGGATATTGTTAACCAGGTGCTTGATGAGATCGGAATTGAAATCTCTGGAAAGGTATGGATGGTTTTACTCAGCTCACATATTACTTACCCTTCATTCCTTTTTTTTTTTTTCCCCAAAAAAGAGTTTATTCTAACATCCTTTATTTTAAAGTCCTGTTCTGGAAGTCAGGTTGTCATGTAATTTATTCTTTTGACTAAATAAAATTTCTCTCTCCTTCTAGATGGCCAAAGCTCCATCAGCTGCCAGAGGCTTACCATCTGCATCAACATCAAAAGCTTCTACCATATCAGATGAAGAGATCGAACGGCAGCTCAAAGCATTGGGAGTTGATTAGCTTGATGTCAATAGTCTACCTTCAGACAGCTGCAGACAGATGTAAAAAGTGCAAATACTCTTTCAATGCAACTGATGCCTAGGAAAACTCTGAAGCTTCAGAAATGACAACTTGAAGTTGGTACTAGGGAGGGAGAAGGGGAGAATACTTTGAATCAATTGATAGCATGAAGTACTTGCGACCAGTGCATGCCATCTTATTGAGCATTGGATTGAATAGGGATGTAGTTCTAATGATAAATTTATACCTGATCTGAATCTGACCTCTGCTGAATTCAAAGTTTTCTTCTATCTCAGTTCCTTTTCTATCTTTAGAATTGGCAATTCTGTGGCTGCTGTGGTGGTGGTGTCTCCTAGGACAGCACCTGTATAATATATATCCTTTTTATAAAACTGTTGCTATAGAAAAAAATTTACTCTGACATTTTGGCACAAATGAAACTTCACCTTTGCTCTTAGTTGAAAACTTTTTTTTTTTTTTTTTTTTTTTAAGAGAAATAACCTTGGACATCCAGAACATTTAGGCAGAAAGAAAAAGCAGTTTATGCATTTCTTTCAAGTTTGTGTAGTAACTTTGAGTTGATTAAAAATAGCTGATTGTTCTTTTTACTGAAGGGGAAGGATACAGTCCTTGTGCAGTTAATTTTACTGGAAAAGGATTTATGTTAGTGAACTTTGTTGCATGAAAGGCACTGATTGAACTCAATTGTACTGTAACATAGCTAGTTTCAACAGAATTGCTGTGCCTTTATGTATATAAATCTTGTATTCCTGTGATTTTTTTCCAAATGAGTCTTTGAAAGGAGAGTAAACTGTAACAAAGATAGTTTCCACAAAACACTATGGTGTGAGCTCCGTGTATACTTGATAAGACTCAGTGAAGTTTAGAAATGCACTTGTTCAGAAATGCTACTTGCGCACTTGCAAAAAGGACATTTGCCTGAAACATTTGTATATATTTTACAGTATTTCATAATGGGAGATAACTGTGCATAATGGAATTGTTTACTAAGATGCAGTTGAGCACATTGATAAGCTAAATCTAAATTTTAGTTAGAAGAACAATTTTGGATGATACATTCTAATTACTTGTCTAAACACTATAATGAAAGTGTTCTGGTTCCATGAAGGCTTTTCTATGGTCTCTGAGCTGCATCAACATGATTCCGGCTTTAGGTGGAATACATTTGGCTACCAAAATAAGAACTGTTGACATTTTGAACAGATGACTAAAGTCTGAGAATGTAGTTCACAGTTATGACTTTCCAGATTGTATAAAGTTCCTCAGCCCTTACTCTGATGTAGATTATTTGTCCTAAGTTGTGCTGATTTACTGGGGCTGTTCATTGAACAGAAACAACAAAATCATTGTGATTTGTAAAGAAAAAAGTAAAATACCTCCTAAGATTAAAACCAGAATAACTTTGGGGTACAAATTTCATAAAAAGACTTTGCTGCTACGAAAAGTGTAGCAAGAAACCATAATCTCTATGAATCTACTGTTGTCACATCATCTGCTTTAGGGTTAAAATCAGCAGAGAAAGAAAAAACAGGTGAACCTTCATCTGTTTTTTGATATAGAAATTGAGGTGTTCTTTCTCTTTGGAGGAAGTAAGGGACATACTATTGATCTGTGAGGTAGTGGGTAGGAATGTGTAAGTTTATATATTGCATATATCTCTGATACGAGGTGAAATTTTTTTTCTCAATTTATTTTGTAAAAATCTAATAAAAGGCTTTTTACTCCACAGCGAGTCTGTCCTCTGTAAGGTTAGTCTTACACATCAATCTGTTGGTGGGCTTTCTTTGGACTTCTATTAGATCTTCTATTAGATTTGTTATGGGTCTTGCTGATGACCTCTTAGCTTCCATAAGAATTCTGATACCATTGCTACTTTTGGTTGTGGGAAGTTTGAAACAGTTCTGTTCTTCAGGCTGTACAGCTACAAGAGCTACTTTGATGCTGTGTCAGTTCTGCTCCCTTACTCAGTATATCTCCTTTCCTTGCCTTTCAGCATTAAAATCCAAGCTTAAAGCCACAAAGGCAGAAGCTAAGTTCAGAACATTTGACCAACCTGGAATTTTAATTATTTTAATTTTAATTATTATAATGTGATTTTTTTTCCCCCCTAATAGATCCATTTCCTAAATATAAGCTGGCTTTTGACCCAAGCTATAAAGGACCATAATATTTGCTGAAGTTGCCTGTAGGCCTTTGACTCAACATTAAGCATAGCTTTTGATTAAGTTTGCAATACTTTTCACTTGAGAAGGATTGACTACTCCTAGGCATTGAAGAAGAAACTATAAAGTGAAATTATTTAGGTATAAAACATTACTGATTGTATTTTGGTTGAACATCAAGGCTAGTGTCCTTTCTAAGTGTGTATTTTATACTTCCTGTTAACATTAGGCTTAATTCTGTGATGAGCTCTTGTAGGGTCTTTGAAGAAGAAGAATAAAGGCATTACTATTTGATGTCAGTAAGACTGCTCATGTAGAATCACTGATAAGATCTATCCAGTGTTTCTGGAAAGACTTATCTTAAATTCTGCAGCCCTACTCTGTGTCTTTCTGCTATCTTTCAGCAGCAGATTGAGAAGTGTTGTAAGTTTGCAGGCTTGCTTTTATTTGTCTCAAGTATAGGTAAGTATTTTGTAGCTCTCTATAACCACATTACAAGGAAACACATTCCTTTTAAATTATTCTTAGTGGACTAAAAAACAACAATTAAAAGTCCTCAAACTCCTTTATCTTTGCTGACACTTTAACAGCAACTGAAAATCTATCCAAGAAGAACACCATGATTGCTTGATGCATGTAAAAATGTCTGTTCTGAGCCAGACCAAACTCCATCTCACCCAGAATCCTACTCCACTAGTACCTGCAGGCAGTGCCCAAGAAAACATGAGAATAAGATAAACACAGATGACCCTTAATATCTCTTAGCCTCTTTTTTTAATATCTCTTAGCTTCTAGGTACTCCTAGAGCCACGCATAGTTTCACTGTATATGACAGCTTTGACTGGCTTTCTCTTCTGTGAACTTGGCCATGTAAATAAACTACTAGCACCCACACTTTGTGGTAGAGAATTTCCACAATATACATGTAGTCCCCACAACATTAAGAACCATCAATTTTTTTTTTAATGCCTTCAGTTTTCTTCTAGTTTAACACATTGATTCTCGGTTCTTACATTACAAAGGATGGTGAATAACCTGTCTCCATCCACCCTTTTGGAACAGCTCATAATTCAATAGACCCCTGTAAATGCACACATATCTAGAAGAGAGAGTCCTAGCTTAATTAGTTATTCCACTTACCTTTGGTCATCAGCTTTTCCTGTACAGGGACTCTTTCTAGGCCTGTTGTATCCTTCAGACGAGAGTGACAGAGTACGTAGCACTTAGGAGACAGGTGAACCACATATTTACATATTAGTGTAATGCCTTGTTTACTCTCTGTTCTAGTTTTAATGCTACCTAAAGTTACCATAGGAAAAGTAAGAGCAAGAAAAAAAAAAAAAAAGAAAAGAAAAATAGTGCAGCCCATGCTTGTCAAACAGCCACCTAAACTTACTTGCAGGCCTGTAAAGCTAACCCTCAGAAGTCTTATCTAGTGTTTTTTTTTCTCCCAGTCAAGAGTGATGATGGCAATTATCCAGTGAGTAAGTTGTTCCTAGAGAAAACACTGAATTGCTACTTTCTCTAAGTCTAAAAGCTGCAGCTGCAGCACATTAAATTGATTTCATCTTTTTTTTTTTTTTTTTAAACAATTCTACTCTAATTTGTTAGTATTTCCATGGAAACAGATAGATGTTGTTAGATGGTGGCTGCTTCTTCCATTTAGTCTTCTTGTCATTCTTTTGCAAGAAAATGTCATTGCATGTCACCTTTCATTTTATTTTGCTATGCTTCTGCAATTAGTCTTCACTTGTGAGACTTTATGGAAAACTAGAAATCACAATTTTATGGTAAGTCTGTTCTTGAATTAACTTACAGCATGCTAAAACAAACAAGTGCATCACCACAATACACAGCTAAAAAACTACAAACCATTATGTGGAATACCAAATATATAGGAATACTTTATTTGGGAAGGAGGGGAACATACAGGCTTATATCATTTTTATGAAGTCTTTTATAATCAACAAAATAACTTAACAATATAAATAAAATTCATATTTGTCTGTAGTTTCAACATACATAACACTAGGTTACATAAGGTCAAAGGTACACAGATGCATGCCACCACCTTCACTGAGTGCCAGTCTTCTCAAATGCATTTATCTTTCATCCTTTTGGAAAGCTAATGACCTACACGTGGCTGATAAAGACTAAGGCTCAGTCTTTGCTGTTGTGGGTGAGCTATGCTAGTGATGAGGATTATCTGAAGAGAGAACATAACATAATTTCTCCCATTTGAATTATTAGACTAGAGGCTACTTCTAAATTAAGGGGTTATAGCAGTGCAATTCACCCATAAAAATATATTTTCTTAATCCAGAGGCCTAATTTCCATAGCTGAATACGCTTATGGTCACTGTAATAAGAGACCATTTAATATACAGCAGTATGAGAACACAACTTGTACACACTGCTTTTAAGTGATCTTGAACATTAAACCCCTTTGCTTTCTGTGGGCCTATTATCTAGACATTTTCTAAATCATCAGGTCTGTTTTATGGAAAAATAAAATTTATCTGGCCATTACTACTTGCACGTACTCACTTAATTTCAGTCCTGGGAAAAGAGTAAAATACATATATGGTAATGGACTATTTAATAACAATGAGCAGGGCTGATGAGATGGCTTGATAATCTATCCCTGGTGAGCACTAAAGTCCTTAATTTAGTTTCTTAGTGTCTGGCTTTCTGATAGGTGAAGCTCTGGCTTTTTTTTTTTTTTTTTGTATTTTTGTTTGTTTGTTTGTTTTTTGTTCTTTTTTTTTTTTTGTCTTTGGTTGTTTGTTTTATGTTAGTAAAGTTTTTTTCTTCCTTTATTTTTTTTTTCTCCCTGTGATTATTTCCCTAGGCTAGGGGAGGACAAAGGATTGTTTTCAATTAGTGGAGTGTAAGAGAGTAGGAATGTACAGTGCAATAAATGCTTTGTGTGGATACTTATTTCAGAGAAAAAAAAAAAAAGTTGCTTTTTAGCTTAATATATTCTCTCTGATGCAAGAATGTCCACAAAAGATTTAATCAGAAAAAAAAAATACAATGCAGAGAAAGTCCAAAGTAATAAAAATAAATAAATAATAATAATAATAATAAAGGTAATCCTCTAGTTTTTCCCTCAAGCCACAAAGTCATAAGGTAAGGTAAATTGTTTCCCAATTTTTATAGCTAAACCTATCCAAATCAAACTTTAAGGCACCCTATCAAATAGCAAGAAATACCTTTGATAATTAGCATAAAGAAAAAGGTCGTTTATAGTTGGTGTCTGCTTAAGGCAGTGAAGTGGTACATTAAGTGTTAGGGGCTATGTGGACATGTCAGTACTGGTAAGCTTATTGTACCATGAATAAAGACCACAGTTATGGCACATCTTTCATACCTTCACTCTGAACAGACACGAGGAAGTTACCTGAAATGGTTCAATCAGGGGCATGCAGCTTCTGTGAGTTGGTACCTGGTTTTCAGCCAGTTTTGGAAAGGCAGCTCTTCTGTCCTCACCCAGTGCTCCTCTGCCTGCCTTCCTGGCTTGCTCACAACTAGTGGCAGTCCCACAAGATCCTGTGGGTATTTTTTTTTTATCTTCGGCCATAACTAGATAGTCGACATCACCACCACCACAAGTTTAAGGTCACTTATTCACCTTTTCCTCTTCCTCGAGGTTCTAACTTATTTTTCACGTTCAATTTAGTGAACTCAGTGTTTGCTGCTGGAGACAGGACCCTGCATGTGCCTAATGGCTCACAGTCTTGCAGATTTAGCTCATTAAGCTAATTACCATGGGGTTGAGGGTATAGCAATTACATCAATGTGCAGAGGCAAAATTATTTCAAAACAACAGTGGCTGATACCAAGCTTTGTAACCTTTCTTCATGTGTAACACAAAGGATTTGTTTCCTCATGCCTAGGTTACCTACATGGTGCTCTCTGTTAATCATTAAATGTAGCACAGATGCAAGGAAGGCACGGTACAGGGAAACTGCATCTACCTGGGCTACTTGTAAAGCATTTCCAGTTACACAAATGCATAACATGTTCCTTGCAGTTAAGTAGAGGCCTCCCAGTCTTTAAATATATGCTGTAACATTCAATTTGTTCCTGAACTTTCACATTAAAATCAGATCTTCCACACTACATTGCAGCTGAAGCTGGCTAGTTTGTAAGGGAATCAAGTGATTTACTGATTTATATATACATATATATATTTTAAACAACAAAGTACTTGAAATATTTACAAAAAGCAAAACAGAAATCCACAACTATGCATGAAAAAGATTTACCGGCACTCGTGATGCTCCTTGATAATAGAACTAAACGCGTTCTGATGCAAACTTGTCTTCACTCTTTTTTCCCTTTGTCTTCTGTTGCAAAACCAAACTCTCACAACTTCTTTCTCAAGATTGAGCCCCTCAGCCATCCTCATAATTTCCTGAGAAGAAGGCTTACTTTGTTCTCCAAAGTGCCTCTCTAGGGCTTCTTTGGCAGCAATACTGGATAAAGGGACAAAATTTCACCTTTAGACACTTTTCTGACACATTCAGGCTTTTGCCACTAGTTAGAAGGGTTGAGTCAGAGTACTGAAGGCAATGACTTGGTTTGTTTCCTCTTTTGCTGAGTAAATAAAAACCCATAGAACTTACTGCTGTAGTATGTTGTTGATGTGGACATCATAACATGCAGAATGCATGAAATTAGGGGTTAGGAAAAAGGAATGCAGAATTCCAGCACAGAGTCATTTAAAGACAAAAATACCATCAAGTTCAGTACAATTTTAGTGGTAATCATGAAATATTTGTGCTCCTTGATGTTCTCTAGAACATCTAGAACAGCTACTAACTAGACATGAATGAGACCCTGGGAATGAGAACAAACTTGACCACCCATTCTGCCCCAGCCACAGCAAATGCACATTGCTGGGGTCACCTGGTTGTGTCATATCATTCACCTTTAAAAAGGGGAAGAGCTTCATCAGTTATCATCTGGGACGTGCTGTGTCAAGTTCTATATCTCACCTTGTTATGGAGCAGACACAATATTACTTTTAGAAATCAGAGATTACAGCAGTCTCTTTTGTTGCATTTTCTAAAAATAATACAGTCTTAACCTATTCTTCACAGTCAGCAGTGACAAAGTCTAGCAGTTGAATAAAAAAGTAAGCCAGGAGTACTATCTTTCCTTAATTCAGCTCCTATTTGTGTTAATGTATTCTCAAAAATTTAAGAGTATCTGTAACATGCCTGCCTGTGAGCAACAGGGTGCACCCAAAGCTAGCTTCAGCAGTAGCTGTAATTTCTTTGGACACAAGAGGGCACTTCATGCTTTGTTCTGGAAATGAGATACGGGTATTTCCATTATACAAATGTACAAAATAGCTGTTGGAGTTCCAGTTATTTCATCTGTAATATGCTGTTGGTCTTTTATTTATAGGCATATTTTGAAAATTTCAGTAGCGTTACCAAGCCTACCGATTAATAGCATAATGTTCTGCACACAGAGATGTATAGTTAATTGTTTTTGACTAGAGTTTTTTAGTTTTCCTGATGAAAATAGAAATTAAAATAGCTTCCACAACTTCAAATTAAGGAGCTTTTGCCCAGGGTATAACTAACCTAATGTATTTAGTGGGACTTCTGTTTTACCTCTAGTTTGACTTCAAACATCAATTAAGAATTGCTAAGAGTAAAGCTACAGTTCAAATAAGTCCCTCTCCCTGATTAGTTTGAGGTCTTCAAACTGAGGTCCTACATTCCTTCAAAGAAGTAATTAATATTTTCTTACTATATTGGATATGAACTTCCCCTCAATTATCCGTGCCCTTGAAAACTTGCCAGAATTGATGGTCTCAATGAGATGAGATTTGATATAAAAGCAGGAAGAATTATAATAAGCTTAATGTGAAGACTGATTTCCTCAGCAGTTGTTAAAAAGCAACAACAGCAAAACCCACAACATTAGAGGAATGGTCTTCAGGGGGTTCCTCTTGCCAGGGGAAATTGCCTAGAACAGAGATGTTCTGAACTCACTGCTCTCAGTCAGTAATTCACAAACTGTGTAAGGGCATGGCACTGTCCCTGAAGACCTTACTCGCTTGGAGAGAAGCTGGGAGAAGAAATTGGCATCCCAAGAGTAAAATTTCATCCCTTTTGAGGTGCTGTGATTAGCAAATGAGCAATGAAGCATTTCCTATCCCCAATTCACTTCTAGCTGAGAAGCATCCCCTTAGAGGAATACTTTAAAAGTCAATGAAATCGCATTTTCATTTTATTTCTTATATCAAAGGCAATATGATTCAAAAAGGAAAGCCCAAGTTGAATGGGAGAGGAGAAGATATGTGTTGTCACTGTGGGACTCTGAGATTGCAGGGCCATGGAGCAGCCTACCTCTCTGGGAGATGACATTGCACATAGGATATGATTCCTGTTCAAAGAACAGGTGCAGTACCCTAAGAGGTAAGGCCTGACAGCACCAGGTTTGTTCCCAAAGGCAGCCAAATTCCCTTTCTGTGGAAGAGTACTACAGTTCCTTGGAGGCCCCCTGAGGGAATTTTCTTCATCAACAATAAGAGTTTGGTTTATCTAAAGGAGAAGAACATACCCTATACCATTGCTTTCATCATGTTATTGGCTTTATCTATTTAGTAATTGTTTATATAACATGTTTTTACCAGCCTACTTTATTTCTTTATGGATTTGAGGCTAGACTGATAGTAAATTTTGGTTCCCCAAGATGAAAAAAAAAAAAAAATAGGGAGAGAGACCTGCAAAAGATATCCTCAGACTTCCTAGACCACAATTCTGTGGAAAAATAATGCAATTTCATTTGGTATAATGTAGAACTTCCTATAAATGAAAACAAGAGTGCTCTGCTATTTTACTATATAAAGATTATAAGATTGGGGCAGAATTGTAATAATATTTTTTTTCATACTGAAGTATGTTGTCATATTTTGAAAACAAATGTCTTTAATTGGGAAATTTAGTACATTTGGAGAAAATTGGGGGCTTGGAGGGATATGCTGTTGTTTTTCACTAGAATGTTTTCAAATAATTTCTCTTTTATTAACTATTCATTAGTAGGAAAAAAAAAAATCTCGATTTCAGCCCCACTCCCTCCTCTCCTCCCCTTCCCCACCCCCCCCCCAAAAAAAAAAAAAAAGCATCTTATCCAAAGGGTTTTCTAACATGTAACCCCATAAATATGTATTACCTTATGGTGGTTCTGCGCTTCCTCTTCCGCTCATTCACTCCAACTTTTTCATTGTATAAAGCTGTATTAAAAACAAAACAGCAGTTAACTTATACGAGGAATGGAAACTGAGAACAATCATCTCTAGAAAGAAAACATCCTTTTGTTTGAAGACAGATGAAAGTGTAACAAATACTGTTGCTGGCAGCACTGCAAGAAGGGCACCATGCACAGTTACACTTCTTTCTTTAAGATCTTTTGTCATTATTTTAACTACAGTTATAAATGTTTATAAGCAAAAACGTTGTGTCCAATGGTAAAGCTGCAAGTAGCACTGGCTCTGCTTCTCTGCCAGCGTACCCGAGGAACCATACATCAGCCCCCGCCTTTTACATACCTTCTTCCTCCTTGCCTGCTGGGTACTGCCTGGAGAGATGCAGTCTACCTCCGTACTTTTCAGCTACCTCACCCTCTTTCTTCAGAAATAAGGCCCTGGCACTTATCCCATTTATTCATCTGCTCCACCTTCTGGTGGACGAGTCTCCCATTTTTTTCAGAGGCCACTATCTGCAGGCATGATCTTACCCTGCAGTTCAAGCCTGCACCAATGCTCACACAGTCAGAAGCTGCTACTCACCATAAACCCCTTAGAAGTGATCTTTATGATGTGCTGACCACATTAAGAGGTTTTGGTTCCATTTGGTTCAAAGGAAAATGAACTGTGTGGCAGAATCAGCTCCTTAACAATGTTTCCTACTGTTGAATATAATGGAAAATGCAAAAAGTAGTATTAAGATCATCTCTTTCTTCCTATGGTAGGTGAGTGCCACACAGTGGTAAGTCCTGGCTTTCAATCACCTCCAGGCATACTGCTTCACATCACTGCCATTCATCCTGTTGAAAAGGTGCTTCCTTAAAACAACCCATTTCCTTTGAATCGACCAACCTGTTCTAAAGTCAGCTTAGCCCAGTGAACCTCAGAATTCTTTCTACAAGTGGAAATTAACAGGGCAAAAGGAAGGGAACCCTCAAGCAGCAAAAAGGTGGCAGCAAAAACATCACATCAAAAACCTCTATGTATTGCTATTCTTCTTCAGTGATTCAAAGAGCAGTGCCTTAGCTGACTGAACTCAGATTCTTTATCCCATGGCCACATCCTGCATGCCAGAGACTGGAAGGAAGAGTCTTCTGCTAGTGAAGAATGCCAGTTCAGTGCTGCACGCACTGTCCTGCAGATCCTAAAGAAGTGGTAATGACTCTGACCGATGCTACAGTAGTGGGACTAGCTCAGTACAGTGGGACTGAAGGAAATGACTTCCAGAAGGCAAATTGATGTTTCTGCTGTTCTGTACCTTCTATGCCTTTCAGTTTGCCCCTTCTCACTCACCCAAAAAAAAAGATACTAAAATTCATTACATGCCACCAGCACATCTTAGTATTTTAAGCTGGTAAAACAAAAACCTTTATTTACAGAAGATGCATATTAGTCCTTCAAAGTATTTATAATATCATCGTCTAATTGCAGTCAATATTCAGAGGATTTCAGCTCTCTACCTCCCACTTGCTCTGCTTCCTCCAGCCACTTAGACAGTATTGATTTCAGTTTGCACGCATTCTTGAAACTCAGCTGCAAGTTTTCAAACCGGCAAATTGTAGTTTGGCTGAATTCAGAGCCATGTACAGCAGCCAGCGCTTCCCCAACATTGGTTTGCGTATAGCCTGTCAAAAATTAAAAGGAAAATGTCACTCTAAAGCTTTCTAAAAAGTGTTACTGTCCTTATTACACTTCAGCTTTCACTGCCAACTGTTATGAAACTTGTGTGCCTGTGGTGTCTTCAGGATGGTCTTTCTGCAGAGGTCTCTGAGGCTGACTTTCAGCTCACCTCAGAGCTGTGTGGAGTCTTCTGCTGATTTCAGAGTTTTACAGGCTCTGAGATTAGGGATCTGACAAAGGTCCAGACCCCATAACCATTCTTTAGAGGATGCCATGGCAATAAGCTAATCCCTAGCAGCATTGCTGGCCTCCTGTTATTTGTTGTGATGCCTAAATTGAAGCGATCAGAGAAGTGCTGCACTTTACATGCGGGCACTGACTTGGTAAACAGCAGCTCTCCATTGAGTGCATTGAATAATTTGGCTTGTCTTCCTCCCTCTCTACCTCTGTGCCAGGATGGGCACAATCTCTTTAGATGCTGAATGTCTCACAAGGCAGCCTGTTGCTTCCCTTTTGACTGCACTAACTTTGTCTCTCAGTCCCAGACCCAAAGCCCATATTAACTCTGTCTTCTCTTGTAAAGCTCAACCTCAGATTAGTTTTCCTCTGCAAATTGCATTTTTCCCATCAGAGCATTAAGCTCAGTCTCACATTCTCTCCGCCATTTGTTTACATCAGAGGAAGTTTCACTCCCTCACAAATTACTGCATCAAGATGGAGTAATAATTACACTGATTAATAGCTTGGGGCCCCGATAATCTTTCCTCTGTTGTGGTTGATGTTGAATGCATGATATACAGCAAAAATACCTAAGTACACAAATATTATTATAAACCATAAATTTCTGCTTTAGTCCTTATTTTTTGTACTGCAAATGGAACACAAGAGCTTTCTAGCTATTGAAATAATGCATAGACACATTTAACAATCTTGTATTCTTTTCTTACATTTATAAAGGTGATTTTTTTTTTTTTTTTTTGTAGAAAGATGCCCTATGACTGTAATGCTACAATATAATTCTATAAGCAATAATGTCAAAATTGCATCTCTTTGTTTGGAGTACCCAATATTCAGCTCACCAGAGATCTACTGATACAATTCATCTCACATCATCCCCACTAGTTATCAGACAGGAACAAAGAAATCAATTGCTGCTGTACCTGTGCCATACTACCAGAAAATAAAACAGGAGGAAAATCTTCCTACTGGTGTGAAAAAATTTGCTATGGATGTCATCTATCTTGTATACTGAGGTGGCATTGCACCATCTTGTGAGATGGAGTGCTTCATGGGGAAGAGAATGGCTACAAGAGGTTAGAGAATGTGCTGCCCTCAGCTGCAGAAAATTTTGAGCTATTCAAAAACTAATGCACCTGCTACTGAATGCAACTTAGTGAAAAACAACAACAACAACAAAAATAATGCCTCTGCTCTTGTAAGGAAGACAAATAATTTAAAAAGCAGGAACTTTTACAGTTACTTTCTGCATGCTAAGCTGCAAAAAGCTGAAGTTTATTAATTCTGTGCAAGTCTTCTAGGAATGGAAAAAAATCAGCCATACAAGGCAAGGATTAAAGTTATGTTTAGATGACTGCATGGACCAGACCATAAAACACTCAGACATAATTGAGCTCTCTTTGGAAATTTTCAGCCTTTTGTTGGCTGACAAAAAGCACATACCCAGCTTAATTCTCCGCAGTTTAAATTCATTAGCAAATTTCTCCAGCTCCCTGATTTCAGGTGAATCCATATCAATAGGCTCTTCAACAGACTTGCTTTTCCTGCGGAATTCCTGCTTGAAGTCTGCAGCTGTAGGATCA
This sequence comes from Anas platyrhynchos, assembly GCF_047663525.1. NCBI lineage: Eukaryota > Metazoa > Chordata > Aves > Anseriformes > Anatidae > Anas > Anas platyrhynchos. The sequence continues at coordinate 97,849,400 of NC_092587.1, read as the reverse complement.
TCGCCGAGAAGGGACTGGTGCATGGGTGTGAAGCCGTGGCCCAGAGCACAGGAGCTGGCACTCAGGGCGTGCTCAGGGAATTTATAAAGGCAAGGAGTCAGGCTGCCTGAGCAAAACCCAAAAGAAAACTACATACAGTTATTCTGCTAAACTACGAAAAGATGCCTTTGTCATCTCATAATCAAATCTGTAATATTTTTTATGTAATTTATGTGAAAGGCTACCCAGGAGCAAGAGTGAGGATCTCCCAAGAGACCCAGTCTTTCTCTTGTCTCCATATACAAAAGCAGAATAGCAACCACTTTCACAACCCATAGCCATACGAATTGCATAGTCAAACTGTGACATGTCATTATAGATTTCAGATAGGAAAATCTCACACACACACAAACACACACACACACACACAAAATCCCAAAGAATAAGGAAAAGACAAGAAAAAAAGAAAAGGACTTGCTTTGCAATGTGCTGACACTATTGACTATGTTTGGATGTGGCATGCTGCATGTCTGTAAAATGCGGCTCTGGGAGAGACTTGCTGATAGCATCTCTGGAGTTGCAGGCTTGATACCTAAGAAATACAAGGGTACAAAAAGAAAGGAGAAGGTTGAAGATCTATTTATTTTGGAACAGAATACAATGGATTTCTGAGCAATACCTTTTTTTTTTTTTTTTTTTTTTTTAATACCTACAGACTTTACCTGGGGATCTAAACAATGCCAGGAATGTTTACAATAGACAGGTTAGACAGATTAATGGGTAATGAAATGGGAAAATTTGGACATTTGCACACAGTGAAGGAAGTCTACTGTCAGTCTGTAAGAAGTCCCAATACAGATGTACTAATCTATACCAGCTTAGTGAAATATTTCCTTCAATCTTAAGTGAAATCAAATGCTGAGTTTGATCTGGATTAGCTCTGAGAAACAATTATTTCCTGGGCTGTGTGTTAATCTGGCTCATGGAATTGTCTCAACGAGGACAACTTGAATTTACATAGAATAAGATTTCTGCTTTCTTACTTGGCCTGGAACTTTAAAACTGAGTGGGATGCTAGCATACCTGTGAGTGGAAAAATCCATGATCATCTCTGTGAAAGCACATCATACTGCTTTATGGCATTCAGAAAAAGCATACGTTGACTGCAAGCTTTTTTTTTTTTTCTGGCCTTGAAAGCTATCCCAACATGTTTAAACTGGTAGAAAAGCAAAACAACCAAACAAACAATCTTGATCATAACTCTTAAATATCGATTCTAAATCCTGTCACAGTTTCCATGCTACAAGTTTAATGCACATTTATCTTGTCTTCTTTAAGCAATTGTCTTGAACTGATCCCTCTAAATGAAAACTGACCAAAATCAACATTCTAGTAGCCCATCCAGTGTAAGCTACATCTCTTACCTGCCATCACCCCATAGGTAGACGGTTGATTTCCGTAGTGACAAGAGGGCACAGAGTAATGAAGTCCTGCCAATGTATTTCCCAAAGTCATCATGGCAAAATGGAGATGGGAGCATTTAGGAGTTTGGATCAAAAACAAAACAGATGGGACTGGTAAGAAAATGTATAAGGACTCAAGATACATCCTTTCAGTTTAGAAGTAGATGGTGTCCTCGTATATTGTTTTTTCTCTAATCATTAACTCTGGGCCATAACCATCAGGTTGATGCTGCTGGAAGTCCAGAACACTGGGCCCAGTCACACCAGATGAGATTGCCACTACAAGTAGTGAGATACCTTTTGAGCACAAACCATAAATTTTCATGTCATGGTCTTGATGTATTATTTTAAACAACATCTATGGATCTAGCCACAGTTTATATATACTGCTGAGTACGCAAAGCAATGAACCCTCCAAGAGGAGGCTCCCCACCCAACTTCCACATACCATTTCATTTATTCATATATGAAAACTTCTTTTGTGTTTCCAGAAACATCATTGCCTTCGCTATCATGAAATCCCAGAGTGAACACACACATATAGGAAGGCAATATTTTATGCATGCATAAGACCTATGTTCTTAAAAGCAGTTGTTTGGGACATTTGCTTTGCAGCATCCAGAAGTCATTTTCACAAGTGCCAAGCCACTGAAAACATTTCATGGTGCTTTTGCCAGGTTGTCAGGAAACAGGATGATAGATTCTGGGCTTATCTAAAAAGTTTGGCTTATATCAACATTTTCTATCACCAGCAGCAACAAGCATGCAATGAATTTATCTCCAAGTGTTTTCACAGGGGTCTTCCAGGCAGCATAGCAAGAAGCATAAGTCTGAGGAAGAGATTCAGGATGCATATTCCACTGGTTTCTTGCCTCACTAGATCAATATTCCAGCTGCTCAAGAAAATCAGCAAAGAAGTCAAACAGTATCAAACTTTCATCAGTGAAAGATGAATCTTTGCTCTATTTCCCACTTCTGGAAAACAGAAATCACCATTTTCTAGCTCACTCAGATGAAGAGAGATATTTCAGTTCCATGCTCAGTTATCTCCAATGCTTGGAGATTCAGATAACATTTTACTCAATGCAAAAGCTATGGTTCCTGACAGGTAAGCAGACAGCAGAAACATGTACACTGTCCCATCTAACAACTGTTCTAAAGGGTAATATTAAAAATTCATGTTTGTGAGCATTCAGATATGTAGAACTGCACTTCAGATCACACATTCCAGTTGTTCAAAACAGAATAATTAATTAGGGATTAGAATCTCTGTTTTTTACAACAATAATAACAGTAAAATGTCATGTTTAGACACATCTATAAACTCTACTAAAAGAAGCATGCCCGTACAAGTATAAACACACCCAAAATAGAGATTACAGTAATAATACTCATGCACTTAGAGCAATACAGCTTTTCCATTGAATTAACATCTAGGGATGTAGGTATTTACTTGTTGTTTTATTTTTTTTTCTTTTTTCTTTTTCTTTTTTTCTTAATCCATAGTCTGTACTGTTTTTATAAATAAAAATTACCATTTTCAACCTACTAATAAAGAGTTGATACTAGGTAGGGAGGAAGATGCTACTTAAATAATAATAATTAAAATGTATAGGGTACTACAGAAAACTATATGATATTGTATATTATTTGAACAAAAGTACTCATATTTAATGGTGCAGCATTGTTACATGCCTTTTAATAAAATCTGACATTTAAATAAGTCATTATTCAAAATTCTTTCAAGTCTACTTTTTTCCACAAGTTTTCATTAGATGTTTTCACCAGAATGGCATTGTTTATTACAATTTCTGAATCTATGTACAAAATTTGGAAACCTTTAGTCATTGCAAACGGCACCTTCTGTAACTTTTGTTCTCACAGGATCACCTCCTAGATGTGATCCTGTGAATCAAATTCCCACTGACTAGTCATATTTGTCCTTGTGGTGTAACTAGAAAATATCAAAATACAAATCCAAAACAGATCTGAAAATGCTTTTGATAATACTGCCTCTCACCATATATTTTTTCCTACATCAGAACCATAAGGAAAAATAAACAATCTAAAAACTACTGCTATAATACAGATATATAAATATGGCCTCATATAAAATTTAAATTCTCCTATATAGTTCCCTACTAACACTACTAGCAACAACTGTGTTAGGAAATTTTGAGGTTCCTAGCATACCTAGCATATAAGACCACATTAGGTAACACTGATGTTTAGTTTTCATTGCCTATATGCTATTTTATTTTATTAAAATATTTCATTTACAATGCATTTAGCAAAAAGGTTGTTCCTTGTTAAGACTCCAAGTAAAATTATTACCTTTATGCAGTTTCAAACAAATCAAAACTATTTCTTTTTCAGTTCCTGAGTTTTCAGTAACTTCTGTATTCTAGAATCCCATAACTGTAGATTTGAGGCTGCAAGAAATTCCTCTCTCTCTGTCTCTCTCTGAGACAGTTTAGTATTTAAATGTAATTATTTGGGTTATATACACAAACATTTGAATTTCCAAAATGTAGATGAGACTTCCATCACCAATTTTGAAACATTCACTTCAATTTTCATTTTTATTCAGTATGTAATATGCTTCAAAGAGCAATGTTTCTCCTTGAAAACATTTCCATATAGTATTCAAACTTATTTTAAATACATTTCCTATTTAAAATAATTTATATAATTCAAAACTGTGGTTACATAAACAATTTTTCAATTATTTACACAACTATTATCATTAAGACTACAATGGTAAAAAAGTGTCAGCATTTGAACCTGTTCTAGCCTACTCTATTTGTAGTCTTATCTTGCAATAAATTAAGAGAAAGCTAAAGTTTGGCTGAAATTCAAAAATTGTGAGTGTTCCTTAATCGCTCATGATGCTGTTTTGTGAAATTGTTTATACTTTAAAGTACTTCCAGTCCTGCACATAAATGATACCAAACACTTTAAATATTGTGAAACTTGATGCAGGCGTATCATCTAAAAACATTATAAATGAGAGTTATAGAGAGCAATATTATTTTTAAAAAAGTACCTGTAGAGACAACATTGGTCGCATGGTTAGAAACTGGCAGGCACTCTGCTGCGCTGTGATGCATTATCAGAGGCAGAGAGGGAGAAGAGTCAGAATTCAAGGGTACAAAGGTGTCAGATGAAGCAAACGCTTGGCAAGTCATACCCTCAAAGAGATGAAAGACAAAGAGCCACCTTCCCCTGTTTTCTAACAGAACAGATCCTGAGTGATTAACAGCAGCTCCAACTGTATTCCAGTCTTTGTACTTACATATACATATACAGAAGGGCTGCAGAGCACAGGGACGTCGTGTGCAGGTATTTATACCACCAGGAAATCCCTTTATCCATTTTAATGTTCTTTCCCCAGCAATATTGCTATACTGCTATAGAGCCTCCTTCCTTCCCACACAAACACAATACGCGTCCAATTAGCGTGGAGAGAAGAAGAGGGAAACCAGAGACATGATTTAACAGATATTTTCAATTAGGTCTTTTGTGAAGAACAATGACCAGAAAAGAAATAAATAAAAGTGCCGTCTCCAAAGTCGGTAGCAAAGAGACAGGTATGTTTAATACTAAGCAGGTTTCCACAGTTAACACCTGCCCCCAAAATCTCATCTAGGCAATTGTCTGGAAGACAACCTGGCTGAGAGCTCAATCAAAAGTCTGCAGAAGTCAAGAATCTATAGCAAAATACTCTGAATTAACCAAATTCCTAGCAGTTACACAGTCATCATTTGTCTTGTTAGGCTAGTATAAATAAGTGATGTGTAACACAGATCAACTGTATCCAAGAGGAAGCTGCTGAACAGACACTTTTACATAAGCAAGAACTGCTGAATGTTTATCTAAGATAAACTCTTGAAAGAGCCTACAGTGACACATGAAATTCACTCACAGTTACTATTATTAATTTATAGCACTGCAACATCTACAGTCTCATCCAGAAGGTCCTGGTCTTTATTGTTCCAGTGACTAAGTAAAACCAGAATCTTTTTACAAAGAATTAACTATCTAAATGATTTGCTGGCATGAAAATGGAATGACTTTGAAACAGTAAAAGCATACAGGTTAATCTGAAAATGATGAAAAATCACTAAGTACATCATAGTCATATATTCTATGTATAGGACATAAATTTTAAAGGAAAGAAAGAAAAAAAAAAGAATCAGATGCTCCATTTCATTCATTTTACTTTTTAGGAGGTAAAACGTATATTTTTTATTTTAATTTGTATCCGAAGATGGTTGGGTCAGACCATAAAAATGATGAAGATGTTGTTACTCTTGGTGTAAGTCTTCCTGGATATTCCAAGCTGGATCAAATGCCCGAAGTAGAATTTTGATGTAACAGACTTCCAATATGTGGTATGGGAGAGATCATATATTGCTTTTTTTTTTTTTCCCCTGTAGAATCCTTGATATTATCTGTAAATGTGATTTTGTGAAGGCTGTGTCTTTGGGTGTGCAGAAATTTCAGAATTACAGTATTTTGCAAATTGCACATGTGCTTTAGCAGTAACGAGGCTAATGTTGGCTTAACTACTTTCTGTATACACAATTCTATATTGTTAAATTTACAAAAACTTAAAAATAATCATTACAATATTATGGACGATACCACCACCAAAAGAACTGCCATCTATATTACTTTGGGCTTGGCCCTACATTTCTTAAAGCCTGTGAACTCAGGATTACATTGGCTAATTTTTTGTTACCCAACAGGTAAAATTTCTAATGCAAATTCATAGCTAGATGCAGAGAACTTGTAGCCTTTCCTTAATGCAAGATAGAACACACTGCAAGTTTTCTTCCCAACTCTCTTAAAGCTTTGCTACAACCCTCTGTGGTTGTAACTCCTAAGTCTGTCACTATTTTGTGTTCTGCCAAGAAGAGTCCCTTGGGGGTGAAGCTCTGTCATGGTAGCCATGCTCAGCTATTTGGCTGGATTTCAGACTCACTTCCCAAAAGGCACCCTATGACCCTTATTTCACAGTCAGTTTTAAACTCTGACAGGAGATAGTTTGTCTATATTTGCTCTTCTTATCCCAGCTCCTATCCAGATTTGTGGTAATAGATATTCTTCCACTTGTTTAGGGAGGTAAGGGGGCCATATGGACCTGAAAAAGACCACCTGACTGCCATGCTGACATTTCAGAAAGCTGTGCCAGGCATTTGTCCAAGGACAGCATTCCTGGGAGTGTTCAAGGACAGGTTGAATTAAGTTTTAGGCAACCTGGTCTGGTGGAAGGTGTCTCTGTCCATAGGAGGGGGCTTGGAATTAGATGATCTTTAAGGTCTCTTCCAACCCAGACCATTCTGTAGTTCTATGACCCTCCGTTCTGGCCATAAGAATATGCTAATCATAAGAAAAAGGAATGATACAGGGCTTCTCTCCTGTGTCATTAGACTTTGGGGCTGGGGAAGTCAGACTGAACTAAGAGCAGTTTCTCTCCTCTGACTACACCCACAGAAGTCTCAAGTTGTTCCAGACTGGTAGATCACAAATGGGAGAGCCAGGGACATAGATTTTAATTTGTTTTTTGAATCTTAATCTCATAGGATGGTAAAGACTTCTCAAGACACTTCTTTTCTCCTCAGAAATCAGCTGGATTTCTGGATTATACCTTATCTATAGCTTTAGAACAGAAATGCCCCACCTCACTTCATTATATCACCTGTATCTGACCATTCTTCAAACTGCATTCTTTGGTGAGATCTCAAAAAGAAAGACAGGACTGTACTAATTATTATTATCCTCATAAATCCCAAGCACTATCTGAATCTCAACACTCAGCATCCCAAATTTGGTCAGTTTATAGAAACTGAATGGATGTATCCCTTTTCACCTTTAAGCCTTATGAATAAGGAAGGCTTCACTAGACTTAGTAAAGTGGATGAAGTAATATACCTGTAAGTCTTTATCACCCAGAGAGGCCTCTTCATTTCTGAGTTGTCTTCCAGTACTTAAAAACAAAAGGGTTGTTGTTCAGCTGAGGGCTTCTGACAGTAATTTCAGACCTGCAGCCACCGACTTAAAAAGAGACTGTCTATACCCCACCCTTCCTTACACTTATGAGTGTCATAAAAATACATAAAATTACATAAAATTACATAAAAATACAGCAGGGGGGATTCTGTCCTGAGACCCACACCCCAATCTCCAACTGGATGGGTACACATCACAGTAAAGCCCATCTGCTCCCTTCTGAATCCTCAGTTAAAACTGGTCTTTCAAGTGACTATTATTTTTGTAAGGAGGACTGGGGAAAATTAAGATTTTAATGATTGAGCCTCTTTTGTGCTGTCCATGATGGGATATACTGAAATCGCCTCCCTTAAATTATCTACAATTTTTACTTCATACCAGGAGACTGAGTTTCTCCTCCTAAATCTTAGAACTCAATTAGAACTCAAAAGACTGAAGAGAGCTTTCAAAAACCATTTAAGTTTTTGTTTAGACAGAATTAAGTTATTTGTTTTCTTGGCAGAAAGGTCCTTTCACAGTTTTCTCAGCTCTGAGATAGCATTTCTAGTGCAGGTTTTCAGGACTGGATGTGAGGCAGCTGGGAAAAAAAACATTGTTTTTCTCCACAGGAGTACAGAATCTATGTCCAAGAGGTGATCCCATGCTGATTGACATGAAGTTTCCTCCTCACCTTCACCAAGCACTACATCATTACAAAGAAAATCAGGCACAACATTGGTCTTGTTAGCATCTTTCATTCTTTTCTTTTCATGGGTCTCTGCGACATTCTTCTAGATAATGTTTGCATTTTGGAAACTACAATTTAGTCACCCACAGAACCTGCATAAATACAAATATTCAAAGGAGATAACACTAATGACAGATGTTTCTGTGAGATGCAGCATCTACTTGCACAGCCTGCCTGCCTTAACTGTTCAAATGCCTTTGGGATCCTTTTGGGAATTTTGTGCGAAAGGTTGCAGATTTAAGGATTGTTCATGGATTGTTCAGCTCAGAGAAACTCTGTTTTATTGAAAAGTAATCTTCACTTTTGTCTTTTCTGTACGTGGGGTAGAAGATCTGTTTAACTCTTTCTATTTTGATACTATTACAGTTTGCATCCTGGTAATCCCAAATATTTTTGCACAATGTACTTGCATGTAAAAATACCTGACATATGTCTAATTTTTGTGCAACCTCCCAATTTTAAATTCCATAATTTCATGGTTGGTTTTCACTGAGTTGGGTAAAATCTATCAAATAATTTGAAAGGAGAAAATGAAAAATATTTTCTGACTTGTTTCTATTTTGCTACAAATAGTCTCTAGCATATATGTGATAAAACAAGGGTTTGAATATTCTCCAGTTATATTCCAGATTTCTAAAGAGTTCCAGCTCTGCTTTTGCCTTCAGTTGTACCATTTCTTTGTGCAGGGTATTTTCTTAACTCATCTTACTCCTAGCACACTCCGCACTGCTTAGCTATCATGCAAAGGTGAGGAATCTGGTGTTAACTCTTCTATGTCCAAGCTTTGCTTGCTCAATGTTGTGCAACAAGAGCATCTGCACAACATAATGGAAGCCATTCCATGTGCATCTCTGAAAGGTCCACCCTGGAACAGCAAGGCCACATTTCTTCCTCTCCCCATGTCAACTTGGTAGCATTCTTGGACCTTTGGGTTTTTTGCTCACAGAGTAAGCAAAAATGTTAGGTGTTGTCAATGGAAGGTAGAAGTACTGAGCAACACCAGAAAGGCAAGGCTGTGAAGATTTGGATTACCTTGGATTCTAAGCATGAAATATACCAGTATTTTTGCCCCAAACCAGTGATCTGGATACAAATAAACATCAGTGATATAACCACAGATGCTGTAGAATTTTTGCAAGATTTTTGTACTTCCAATAGTTTATAACTGTTCTATAGATCTGCACATTTATATTGTTCTTCCCTTCAATGATACTACCCAGACTTTTTTTTAAAAAAAAAAAAAAAAAGTTAAAATAAATTACTGTTTACTTCCCACTTGGTAAATGAAAAAGACATCTCTAAGTAAAATACCTTGTGCACAGGCAAAAAATCTTTTTCCTTGGGTAAGACATAAATTGACTGTCAGTGTATATGCCATGGATGGTTTCATCTAGAAATTATGGGGAAGGAGGATTAACTATTTTCATGGAAGACACTTTCCCAGGGACTGGCACAATGCAACTCATTTTTAAAGACACATAGACATATAGAAGGCTTATCAGGTCTTGCTGCCAAAGTCTGGCTCACTGGAGTCTGAGTAAAAAACATGTGTAATTGCATTAGAGCAAACAATAGCCTTAAAGCCTGATTTAGACCAAGCGGGACTACTTCATAAAGAACAGAAAGAATGCAAGATTATTTGTTTCTTCAAACCACCTGTCCTTACATTAGATCACCCCTGCAGAAAAGAGCCTCTGAGCGTGCACCACAGACATGATCTGTTACCTGTGGGGAATGGCGGTGTTCCCACGGCTCTCACACAACAACCTGAGCACTATTAGCAGCTCCTCATGCATGGAGCATCCTAAAATATATTTCAACTTGGAAGTAAGACGTACAAACTTAAGTAACACAGATATACAATTTCTACTGTTTTTCTCCATGCTCCCAGTCAGACTGGTGCTTCTCAAAACATTACATATAGTACACACAAGTTGCTGCAGAGGGTGCTTCTTAAAACATTACATATATTACACACAAGTTGCTGCAGAGCAAGACCCTGACACTGCATGGCAGTGGTTCAAATTCCTTCCAGTGTAAGCCCAGTTTTCAGTGGGGCAGCGTGGGATCAGGCTGCAAACAGCTGGAATGGGCCCCAAATGTGGACCTGTACAAGGCATGAAATTAGCCAAGTATGTGTAAAATAAGATATACTTAACATCTTTAAAATATTAACATAACTATTACTACTACTGATGATTTAACAATTGTTAAAGGCCAAGTTTAAGTCTCAGATGTATAATGGTTGACTCATTTTCAATTAATTGAGGACCACATCCAACATCCTTTTCACTGGCAAAAAATCTATTTTTCCAAGTGGTTTTTCATTTGGAAAATTAGATCTTTTCCACACAGAAAAAGTGTTTCACATACCTGAGGTTATGAATTTAAATCCATACAGTGCTATTTCTAACAACTAAACTTTTAAGTGAGCACTCAATCCTCTCCAAGTGACTTTTTTTCATTTTTTCTTACATCATTTCAAAAAGGATACCTGTAACACCAGGAAACTTTTATCATGCAAACAGGGGCTTTTGCTACAGTATCAAGACCATTAATTCTTTCCTAGTGTGCCCTTTTATATTACAAGAGTACAAACCATTGTATCCCTGTACAATATAATAAAAAAGTACTACTTTTTTTTTTTAGATTTATACTATTTAAAACATATACCTACACATAAATATTTTATATTTATAAGTATTCAAATATATACAAAATAAGGCTCTCACAAAGCTTTTCTGAATATGCACATATGCTGAATACAGTGTAAATGATACCGTGAATCTTGAAAATTAAACTTTCCTGTACAGCTTCAAAGTACTCATTTTTATTTTTTTTTAAGTTATTAAACTCCCCTTGCCCCAACTGAACTGATAAAAACTGTTATTAATATTTGATTTCTATATGTAGCTGTACCTAACCTGAGTTGTCAATTATAAATCACACTTCAGCACTCTGAAGTCATTTCTTGATATTTTCAGATTCTAAACCAAGTCCAACTACAAACGAATTAAAAAAAAAAATAAAATTGCTTTCAAAAGATCATATCATTCATCTGTATGATATAGCATACCTTGACTAAAATTAGTTAAACAACAAAAAAGTCAGCAGTTTTGTAAGGATCAAACACTGTAAAATGCTGTCTTTGATTTCTTAATAGCATCTTAAAAAGATAAGAGCTTTAAACATGATATCTGGGGAAGAAAATGGTTAGGCAAATATATAAGTATAGATATATTTGCCTGCTGAATAGTAGCATGAGATATTCTGAAAACCCTAACATTCATATTATAGCACAGAAATGATTTACATTCATTTGTGCTTTAAGGTCCATTCATATTCCCCCAAATGGTGCAAATTTGCTTTAGTACAAATGAAACACATATATATATATACACCTTCTGCTTCTCGGTTTATATTTTCACTAAAAAAACAGTTTCTCTCCAAATGCACAGTTAACCAAAGAGTCTAAAGAAGAGAATAAATAAAATAAAATAAAATAAAATAAAATAAAATAAAATAAAATAAAATAAAATAAAATAAAATAAAAATAAAAACAGGATTTGACCAGGTCTAGGTCTAAAATGTTACAGACATGCCCCTTTATATCCTGAAGTGACACAAAAGTGGAAAGCAACTAAGTGTAAAAGAACTCATTTAAGCACATTAGGGAAAGAAAGTATAACAAATGAATCAGAACGAACAGAGAAATCTTGCCAGAGTAAAGCTATTAGCCCAGATCCTTAAATTAGTAAAACCCTCCCCAGGAAGTGCTTTGGAACCATAGCATACTCCAGATCTTCCATTCAAATATATACTGACCTACTGCTGCAACTCATCAACTCATATCCCAAGACCGTATCATCTAACCTCTGCAGCTTCACTATGAATTGATCCATTTACCATTCGAGATGACAAGGTCCATCAGAAAAGCTACAATCTACCTGGCAGTGCAAAGCTTTCCCCTACAGAATATGCATAAACCTACTGAAGATAACTTTTTTCAGCAGTTGGGCTTACACTATGTCTTTGAATATTAAACAATGAAAAACGAACAGCCCCCCAAATATTTTTCGTGAAACCATCATTCACTTCACATATCTCCAAAAACAAAAAATATTTTAAATTAGAATTTAAAGAGAATTGAAGACTCCCTATCTATTGAAAGGATTTCAGAAATTTCCATAGAGAGGTCAAATATGCTAAAAAGACCCAAGTACATTTGAAGGCTCCTCCTGTGTTTTCCTGGGACGATGCATTCCATGAAATCTGTTTAGGCCCATCTCCCACTGGATCACAGCAATGTTTCTGCAATACAAACCTCATGAGCATTTTCAACCTGCTTACATCACATAGTGAAAGAATGTATTTTATCTTTTTTTCTTTATGTGATTTCAGATCCAACTCCTTACAATTCATTTAATTAGACTAAATACCAAAGAAACTTCAGTAGTCTAGACATTTATTATAAGCTACCATCAATTTTACATGATTTACAGCCAGAGGCAAATGCCTCACATACCCCTGTCTCTCTAGCAAAGTCTGAGAGGACTGTAACAGGTAACAACTGAAATCACATTCTGGGAGACTGATTAATATTTCCGCCTGTTGCTCAGCATTATTGGAAACCTGGGACAAGGATAAGTTTAAAGTCATGGGAAATGTACTGAATAATGAAGAGTCTCAATTTTTCTCCTTTTCCCTCTAGCATAACAATCACTCCCTGATGTGCTTACCTGCTTCCCTCATTCACCCTGTGCTTCTAGCCCTTACTCCCCAGTCTCCCCTCATTATATGTCCCAGGAAAGAGGAATTGAGCATGATATATGCCTAATTATATTTGGATGGCAAACCAATAAACTGATGAACACTTTTCAGATATAAAGTCTTTCCAAATCTAAAACTATAATCCTAACATGTTCAAATGCAACAATTTTGGAATAAAATAACAAACTGCTTTACTTCAGTTATGGTCCATAGTGAAATCAATATGTTTATGTGCAAAGTTTCAGCTTTAAAGAAAAGTTATTCAGAGTTTCAGAAACTATTATTTTAAAGGTCTCATCTAGTGCTATGGGTGCCTTTGAAAATCTTCCATAAATACATGAGCTAGTGTTTTTATAAAATTATCTGAGGTTGTTTTAGATAATATATTCATAGATTTTTTTTAATCTGCAGTATTATACTTGCAGTATAATGTACACATAGCTTATGTGGAGGCAGTAAGCTTATAGCTTTCCTATGGGAGGAAAGCTTTCCGGACAAACTGCAATGGAATTCTTTTGGGGTTAATCCAAATTTGTAACGATTTATAGGATTGCAATGTTACTTAATAAGATTTACAGTAGTAAAGATGTAAGATCAAAGTAAAAGTGAAATTTGTGGGTTTTTATTTTAATTCAAACCTTCTGAGGTTACTCTCTTTTATTTTTTTTTTAAAACAACCTCAATATTTGAACTCACAGTTTACACAAATACACTTTGCTCTTTTGTACCAAGGTAACTGTAATGTTCATGCTTCATCCTGGAAAAAAAATAATACATATATTCATCTAAGTTCAGTCTAATTAAAATGGCAGGCACAAGTAAGTCAAAAAAAGCAAAACTGGACTCTCAAATACTTTCAAAATATTAGGGTCAGATTTGGATATCATCACCAAACAGTACATTAAGCAGTAAACAGTCTCAAAATACTCCAGAAACACTACTCAGTACAAGCACAGCCAGCAAGGTGTGTACTAAATGAGAGTTTCTAATTTGCTAAAATGATTAGTGATGAGAACTCAATTATTTCTGTATTCATGGAGCTAAGTGATAAAATAATGCTGCTTTCTTTTGATATCAGTGTAAAATAAAGGTCATGAGGTAGCTACAAAGATCAATACCTAAAAGAGATTATTATGTGAGCTCCCAGAAAATCCTAGTTATCTATATTCATGTCTGAACTTTGCCTGCACACACTGCATTGATGAATATTAGTGTATTAGACAGACAAACACCATCAGCTCAACACGGTCAGTAGTTTTGAGTTTCATTTCCAAACAAAACATCTTGCAAGCAAAGTGATTTCATTAGAATATTCAAACCACTGACTGGCTTTGTCTGAAGGTCATTTAAAATTCTTTGAAATATGAGACAAAGTTTTAATTCTGAAATCTCACATAACATTTAAAATGCATTATTCCTTAGGAACATATTCCATAACTCCCACTAAAAATTTAATCCACACAACTCAATTAATCATTACCAACATGTGTTAAACCCAGAGTGTGTACCTTCACAGTAAAAGAATAATCATCATGGTATAGCACCACTCCACCCTTTGAATACCTTCTTTTATCTAAAGACCTTGCCATTTTCCCCAGAGGTGTGGCTTCCACTTTAAGGGTGAGGAAACTGGAGTGTTAAGTAGTTCACCCAAGAGAATGCAAAATTGGTGGCGAACCTCAGGATAGCAGCCAGATCTGTCAACACAAATTTTGATCAATGCTGCACTTATAAAACTACATAGCTTTTAAATGTATTCCCATGCCATGGGTGAAAGCCTGAGATGTCCCACCACATTGATATTAAAAAAAATTCCACTTGTGTTTTCCAGGGTGAACCCATGGGCAAAGGACTATGCTTGTCCAGCCTCTGAATTCAGAAGCCACCATCTAAGAGCAGTCTAAGAGCAGTCTCAACATGAACTGGCAGGGGAGTGACCATATTCTCCCTTCAATTATGAATTAGAATGGGAATTAAAGGAAGGATGATTTTTGATTTTGATTTTTTTTTTTTTAAGGTGAGAAATAAAATGATCTTCTTCATATGTACAAAAAAGACAGGGATCTCCTGGAAAGGGTCCGGCCACAAAGATGATACAGGGCCTGGAGCATCTTCCTTATGAAGACAGGCTGAGAGACCTGGGTCTGTTCAGCCTGGAGAAAAGAAGACTGAGAGGGGATCTCATCAATGTGTATAAATACCTGAGGTGTGGGAGACAGAGGGATTTGGCCAACCTCTTTTCAGTGGTTTGCGGGGACAGGACAAAGAGTAAAGTCACAAGATAGAGCACAGGAAGAACTTCTTCACTGTGAGGGTGACAGAGCACTGGAACAGGCTGCTCAGGGAGATTCTGGAGTCTCCTCTGGAGATGTTTAAGGCCTGTCTGGATGCCTACCTGGGCAGCCTGCTCTAAGGAACCTGCTTTGGCAGGAGGGTTGGACCCGATGATCTTTTGAGGTCCCTTCCAACCCCTTCAGTTCTTTGATATACACACCTCTTTTTAATTATTGCTCAGGAAAATTTGGAAAGTGGGAACCTTCCCAAAACAAACACAACTAAACTCAGACAACAGTGGTAGAGTAATTGTCATAAACAATTGGCATTAAGGCTACGAGAATTACTTATTGTTTGAAAGAGTTTGAATGTGTTTCTTCCTCCCGATGGGATTTTAATGCTTCTGGTTGGAATTACACCTACAGCCTTTTCACAAAATCACTGTTCTGGTAAATAGCACTTAGCTTTCCTTTTAAAATGCCCCATCACACATGCACTTTGTTTATGTAAGCCATGCTGGGAGGTTGGCAAAAAAGGGCTTGGAAATTTCCTTTTAAATTACTGAATTGCATTTTAATCTGACAGCAGACATGTGTAACACACGGGGAGAGGCTTCTTACTATACTGACAGGTGTGCTGGTCTGAACAGGTGGATATTTAAATAAAATACCATATCACTTTCCAAGTGTTAAAGGAAATAATCATAACTCAAACCTGTACATGAGTGGGGGAAGTGGGAAGAGGAGCCCTTCTCTTTCCATATAGAGAACCACACTCCAGGCAAATGAAAGCCCAAGTTTAGCTCAACAGTATCTAGACCTTTGAAATCCATCTTTCTTCCCATATGTGGAAGCCCTATATTTGGGCCATAGACAAGACCTCCTTTTTGGAAAGGTATTTCTTCCTCTTCAGAGCAGTCAAGCACTCCAAAGCCTGTTCCCCAGGTTTTGTAAGAATCCTAAAAAGAACCGTAAGCATCCACCCAGGTGATGCTGCTTTCTTTCATTGGCCCTGCCTATCTTGGGACTTTAACAGTGGCTGTGGGAGCTGGGCTTTTAAGGAAGTCTCCATTAGGATGCTCTTGTAAAAGATGCATTAGGTCAGAGAACTTTCATATTACACAGAACAACACAGCCTAGAGAATTTAAACATGATTTTTCTCCATGTGCTCCTTCTTGTGAGGGGAAGAAGTTCATCACAGTGAAATTCTTCCTTTCAGTATTGCAGCCTCCCCAGCATAGCAGAGATGGTGTAGGGAGGGAAGAGGATACAAAACCTAACCACTGTTTCATGTCTTTTACACTGTTTGTCATGACACTGCAGCAGCTGTGGGGCAACAAGGAAGGTATTAACTGAAAATCATAACCTTGCAGTAACTTAACACCAAGAAACACAAATAATATTATTTATAAATCACTGCAAAACTTGCAAGAACAACTGTGTGTGATGCTGAATACCACGGTGGTCATACAGAAGATTCTGTGCAGCCTACATACTCCAAAACGACCACATACAAGGAAATAGTAGGCTTTCCTACATGTGCTACCTGGTCAAAGGGTGTGAATATACAGAAATAAATGGAACTCCTTGTCATTTAAAAGGAAAAGAAGGACCATGTAAGAGCACAAACAGAATTGTCCTCCCTGTTCACCTTTACTAGTTCAGATCAACACAAATGTAAATTTTCAGAAGCAAAGTTGAAGCAAGCACAGAAAGGAGGTTAGGAAACAGAATCTTTGTTTTTAACATGCTCTTGAGGACTACACTGACGATGGTGCTGCATCTCCATCAGTGCAGTATATGTTATATTTACAGCCACAAATACGAACTTTAACATTTCAAGTGAAGAACACCAGAAAAGGCAGCTTTTGCTGAACTTTCCTTAACACAATTCTTTACACACCAAAAGCAAAACCTCAAGACAAACACCTATCTAAAATATGTTACCCTGCAAAATGCAGTCCAGATGGCTGCACCTTTCTACAACCCTTTGATTGATAAAAACTGTCCTCTTGTTACTTCTCTTTGTTGTTACCACCTCTTTTCAGACCCTGCTTTCCCACCAGCATGGAATTGGCTACAATTCCTTTTCTAAGCTCCCTCCCACTTAGTTGACTCAATCACAAAGTGCAAAATCACTTGCATCATAGGACACCAGCATTTTCTTGTCCAGTAAAATTTAAAGCTACAAAATGAGCAAAAATAAACAGTATATAAAACAAGGAGATGACATGTCTGAAAGATAGCCAGTTTTAGCACAACTCCTGATAAATTAGGTACAGTCTAACCTTATCATATTTAACTGGAAGTTAATTTGAGAAGTGCGTTACTATTTCCTCAATGAAAAAAAAAAAAGAACATTACAAAAACCCTTGCACATCCCCAGTCGTAAAACTGTAGTAAAAGTGAACACTACCACCATTTTTTCTGCCAGTTGGCATTTACTAGCTGATCATAACAACACCACTTCTATTTCATGCTAGTTTTATTGACAATAAGTTGATTTCTTCCAGAACTTTCTTTTAGATGTCTCAGCCTGACTAAATAGTCCCCACAGGACTCCCCACAGGAGAGAGGCTTCATTCCATCTGAATAAATACCAATTTTCCATTTCCAGTCTAGCCAGTGCTGTTTAGAAAAGCTGGTGATCTACACAACTGTTCCTGCCAGAGCACATGCAGGCAGCTGCCCTCCTGTTTGCATTGCACACTCCAACACAGAGAGAGAAGAGCACAAAATCAGATCTTTCATCTCTATCTCAGTGCACTGAGCACATGATGACTTCCCAAAAGCATGGAAAAAAATAGATTTGATTTTTAACATTCCTATCCTCACATGATTCACAGTTCCTGTTATTTATTCTGCTATATTTTCATAGAGACCGTCAACTGAGCAATCTGGATGATGAATTTAATACAATTAAATTCTATCACTTTCAGTGACGGTTTTACACTAGCCGGAAACAAATTACCTTTGAGTTCACAAAAGCTTTAACAGAGAAAGCCAACTAAGAAATATGGAATTATAGAAAAAAAGATGCATTGCTAGTAATGTCTATGATAACCTATTGTCTCCACACAGCAAATGCAGTACCTGAGCGGAAGATCTCCACAAAGCCATCTCTTAATCTTTTTCTTAATCCAACACTCAGGCTCATCTTCATGTTTGCAAAACATAACCACTTGTTCTTTTTTCCCCAAACTGTTGAAAGCACATCCATGTCATCTGCAGAATATTCTTCTAAATGAATAGCATGATGTATTCCCAATAGCAAGCCATTTTTCAAGAGGCAACAAACTTTATATAGAGAATAAATAAATTTATAAAATGAATACTTCATATCTCAAGAGAGAACTAATTGATATTACTAAGTGCCTCCACCTGTCCGAGGATTTTATTAATAGCTTAGATTTAAATAATCATTCTTAGGTAATGACTGCTTATTCAATTTTCACTATTTGCTCAATGGTTAAGAATTATATAAACCAGCACAATATTGCATCAGGTGATGGCTGCTTCAGAAGTATCACCTGTAGTGAAATATATTAGAAAGAAGACATATGCTAATACAACTTTTTTTGCTGTAAAAAAAAATCTTTTTTTTTTTTTTTTTTTTTTTTTTTTTTTTTTTTTTTTTGCTGTACAGCTATTTGCTGTAAAAGCCAGAGGTAGGCAAGACATCATTCTAATGTGTATTTGGATTTAAAAACATGAACAACCCAGTAAAATTTTCTCTGTTTTTACCCTAGGCCACATGTTAAAAAATAAGTCTACTATTCTCATAATAATTATGGTAGCATTCTTGGCTCTCACTGTGGATCTGATTTTTGCTTCCTACAGATTTTCAGAAGGTAGGTTACACAGGATGAGAATTTTTCCATGATCAAAACTCATCATGTAAGTGTATAAAATCCTGGAGCAAAACTTGCAACTTTAAAACATATATTTGATTATATACAAATACATATACATGCTTCACAGCTTTGCTTTGGACAGAAAGGTGATTGTGTGCTTATGCCACTGACAGAAATAAAGTGCTATTTAATATCCATACAGCCTCTTTCAAAATTAAGATTTCTAGAATATAATTTGAAATAACGATATTCACTACTGCTTTCAGAGAAAATATTGTTAACATCTTCCAGTTTGAAATGCTGCTACACTTTAGCAAGTTGTATTTAGGGTTTTAAAGTTTCTGCAGTCTGTCCCACACTTCACATATGCCCAAACACCATCATGCGTACAGGTTACTTTTGGAAAGTTAACACTGAAACATGTATTTATACATGGAAAAGGTGATCACCCTATGTTCAAACATATCATTAGTTCAACTTTCTTCACCTGCCAACTTGGATTCCTACAGAGAAGAAAATGTTTTACAAAACCTAGACTTTTTTTCAAAGCATTATGCTGTTTTTATGTATTTGTCTCTTTAACCTTGTCTGTTTGTTTGGTTTGTTTTTAATTACAATTGCCTAAATAAGTCTACAACAATCTCCTCTTACCTGAAATCTGGAAAATAGAAAGTGATGTAAGAATTTGTGAGTTAAGGTGGATTTCAACCAATGTTTTTGTCTACTGACAGTGAAAACTACTGCGTATATTAAAACGGTAACTGAAAATATGTTAAAAAATGGTTCACTTTGGTCTCTAAGTGCAATCTTTGAATGAAATTCAAAGGTTATTTGTGCATACAGAATTTCCTTAGTGACTGGTTCAATACACAGAACGATCACAAATCTTATTACATTTACTCAGTACCCTTCTACTTTCACTTTTCCAGTGTAATCTGCACATGCATTTAAACTCCCTTTTAACCCCTCAGAAACAATGCACACCTTAAAGCTACAGGCTTCATCAGTCATTTACAGTAGTCAACAAATTAAGGGGGAGATGCTCAGATACTACACTACCAAGAACACCTCTATAGAGGGACTAATAAGTGGACATGTGCAACAGATAAACATTCATATAAAATACCTAGCAAAAACCTTGGAAATCAGGGCTAAATTAAGAAGCATTAAAAAAAAAAAAAAAAAAAGGACTGATTTTTTTTTTTCCTTGGAAATTGAATAATAAAGGCACAATAAAACTGAGTTGAAATCCGTCTTCCATGCAAAGAAGTAGCTGGCAGCATTCTGTGTGCCTTGAATGCCAAATTTTACAACACACTGAATCTTTTCTATGGAAAAATTAGCATAAAAATGAATAGGATATTACAAAGAACCCAATTATGAGAAGTTGTGTACTCATGTGAACATGCACATGCATGCGTGTGCACACACACTAATCTCTATATTGTGTATTTCTCATAGCATTGTCTTGAGTTTCTGGCACATCAAAAATTAAAAGCAAGGTTTCTTCATTTCAGAAGGCATTTTATACCTATATCCAAACTGAAGCAGTGCATACATTAACCCCTCATAGAAAATTTAATGTTCCCTTCTATGGAGGCCTCATTTAGGTATTTTGTTTGTTTGTTTAACAGTGGGCCAGAAAAAATATATCACAAAGATTTTAGTAGTACATTTGCAACATTACTCTTTTAATTTTAGAGTAACAGTGAATAAAATAATTAGGCAAAATTGGAGCGCTTAAACCCAATCAAATACCACAAAATTTAATTACAGGCTGGTCTCATTTTAATTTTATTTCAGCTTAATACCTCAGGCAGAAGCTTTTTCATCCTGCCAGAACTTACTGACCCTACTACACTTGGTGGAAATGGTAGCCCAGAGTTGTTGCAAGCTTCTCTACAGAATTTAGGTCAGGATTGACAAAAGAATTGGCAGTCAGAAATGGTAAGTTGGATCACCCAAAGTCTTGGCTTCTTTCTTTAACCAGTGTCCCCCACCCTTTCTTTCCTGAAATAACATGTACTTAATTGTCTGAATCCTTCTTTCTTGTAATATATAGAGCCGTAGACATCTATACATAATAGACAGAGCTGCAAACTGTGGGCACAGTTTGTAGCTCTATCTAGCCAAAGAGGCTTGTTGTAGCTCAGGTTCTCCTCCTTACCCAGTAATAATTCCTGATTTGTGCTTCGTTGCTGATAGCAGTGATGAGCACTAAGCCACATCAGTAGTGAGCAAGGCTAAAATATGCCACTGCTGCTCTTGTGTGGTGCCACTCACTACTGTAGGCTTTGTCATCCAAACCAAGTAAAGTATGGTCTCCCTCCTTGTGTTCCTATTTCTGATCCTATGGTGACAAACTTTGATTTTAAATTCATCTGAATTGTTATTTAAGAAAGATAAAACATGTACGGCTGTACTCCTACCTATTGACCCAGGGGCACATGTAACGCATATGCCTGGAGCAATTGATTTGCTCAGAAAGCTAAGAAATCAGTAGCAGATCTAATGTACTCCAAGGGCAACCCTGGAGCCATGAGCAAGCTGCTGAGAGCATCACCTTTCTGGTCTCAGCAGTCTCATTCACTGCACTGTAGCCTTTAAAAGTGGGCCATTTATATTCAGAGCTTAGAGGCCTGGGACCGAAGCCTGACGATGACTGTATTTTACTGGCAAGCTACAGGTCTTGGGGGGGGCACTAAGGTATAATCTTGGAAAGCTTTAGGCTTTCAGTGGTAGCTATTTAGACTGCTTTCAATGGTACATCATTGGCTTTCAACGTTGGAGACAGAGATTTGCCTCCCCATGGACCCTTGAAATACAGGTGCAAGTGCATAACATTCTCTTGTGGCCAGCAGCAAGGCCTCCCTTACCCCTTCTTTTCAATCCCCCTCCTCCTATATCAAAGCACATACTCAGTATCTACCCTGTGCCAGACATGAAGCATTTTGTAGCCGCACATGTTCCTTGGCTGCAAAGGAGCGGGAAGCATAAGGGGACCATGGTTCCTGCTGGAGCACCAGTTGATGTGATAGGTACGAGTACAGTACAATGCAGCCATGTTAGCATACAGCCTCTGGCCTCCAGCTCTGCTGGGGTTATGCCCCGTCCTGTGAGCAGCTCCTCATGTACACCTGCCTGCTCTGCTGGGCAGACGGGCAATCTTTGTGGTAATGACTGTTTTGTTCACATGTGAATGCTCAAAAGAGGAATTCCTTCTGAGAGGAGAGGCAGAGGAAACAACAGAAAACCTGTAAATGTCTAAAAGAGCAAAAATGTTTGAGAAAAATAGGAAGTCCCGCCTTTGGAGTAACTTTTCTGATAGATCAATTGGTCAGCTTCTACTACTATAGACCTTCTTGTTACAAGCAACTCAAAATGATTATCTACACCAGCTTAGGCACACACTGTATCTGCAAAGTCAAACACTCAAAAAGGCAGATATCTCAAAATTAAGGATACCTTCACCTAACCTTTTCAAAATACATCCAGCATGAATAAGGCTTTAGTGGAATAAATATGTACGGTCTTCACTCCTGGTGATTCTTTGTATGTTTGTTCCCTTTTTGTCCTGTCTTCACTCATCTCTCCATATCTCATATTTATCTCCAAACCTCTGGGTCATCATCACTGTTCTACTCTCCTCTACTTCTTTAAGAGGGAAGATTCATGAAGATTTATTATTGCCTCCTCTTAACCTTCAGAACATTTTTGGTTTTATGTAACAAATTGCGCTTTTCCAAGGTTGCTTCATTGGCCAAGTACAGGCATATCTTTAAAGAGATGATAAAAATATCTCACTTTGACAGAAGAAAATCTAAATTCCAATTTTTAAGCATGGGGACAAAAGAGAAGCAATACAAGAGAGGGGTTTTTGTTTGTTTGAAACACAAGCCAAGCACATTCTTTTTCTCTTCTGAGAAGTGGAACTGGTGAAACTGTCAATAAAAATTCATCTGAGACTCCCACTAAGCATGAAAAATTTCATTCTGAATGGTCAAAGCCTGACAGCTATAAATAACTGCAAACACCATGCTATCAGACAAAGGGCTGGGCAGCCTTAACAACCGGCAACTCTGGCTATAACTCAACTGATTTTTTCATCAGGAAAGGGAATAGATATTTATTATAATGCTTTGAAAGAAACATAGCCGAAGGCCAAGGAGTCAGCTGCCCAACTCCAGTCCTCCACACAACTCCACAGGGGATATTGAAACAGAGGTGAGAAACAACTATTTCCCTACTGGAGGGAGAACCCCAAAAATTACACAGAAGGAACCCCATGCCCCTTCTCTCCCTTTATCCTTGCAGAGAATCACAGAATATAACCATAGAATGGCTTGGGTTGGAATGGATCTTAAGGATCATCTTATTCCAACCACCACTGCCATGCACAGGGACACCTCCCACCAGACCAGGTTGCCCAAAGCCCCATCCAGCCTGGCCTTGAACACCTCCAGGGATAGGGCATCCACAGCTTCTCTGGGCAACTTGTGCCAGTGCCTCACCACCCTCAGAGTAAAGATTTTTTCTTTTTATTAATCTAAACCTACCCTCTCTTAGTTTAAAGCCTACATAGAATCATCTAATTTGGAAAAGACCTGTTGGAAAAGATCATCAAGTCCAACCATCAATCTGACCTACTAGTCCCATCACTAAATCATGTCCCATGTGTCCCTTTGGAGAACTGTACCCATGAGCCCATACAGATATGGCTGAATCTAGCTGCCTCTTTTCCCACCCACCCCCCCGCCCCCAATGTCAGGGGCAAATGACAGGCACACAGGGCAGTGCAGAGTGGGACCAGGCAGCACAGAATTTACAGCATTCCCTAAAACCACCCTGCAATGGCAAGTCCCCTTCCAACCCGTCCTGTAGGTCCTTGCATGAGTGGTGTGAACAGTCTTCCCGCCCCTGTGATTGCCACAGGAAGTCTCAAACTTCCCCAGCATGCTACCAGAACTCTGCTCAAGCAAAAAACAGCACATGCTGCATGGTGTTTTAAATTATTAATCTCCAGGAGATAGCTGATAATCGTTGTAATGTGCAAAAGTACATGTTATGCAGAAAACAACGAGATTAGTTCCTGAAAAAGGCTGGCAACACTAAGCTGGGAGTTACAGGTAATCACTTAAAAGGAAACATGATCCTCAGGATCCCCCCCTTCCCACTAGTGGGACTAGCGAAGGGCCATCAAGCTCCACTGCCCCCTCCCCAGGGCTCTGAGGTCCCAGCCCTGAGCTGTTCCAACCAGCAGGTTGGTGGTGACCGCCAGCGGGCAGCACAACACCGGAGCAGCATCTTCCGTGGGGTACTCGCACCTCCCTGGGCAAAGACTGTTACTGCAGCACTGTCATCAGTATGACAGTTTGCAGATTACCATAATCACTGCATTTGAGCTTGAGACAGAAACAACATTGGCTGTTACGTGTTTGCACTTGACTCTAGGATTAAATCCACAGCTCTTACCTCCTGATGTCATGCTCAGGAGTGTGGTTTATTGAAAAAAAAAAAAAAAAAATTAAAAATAATGACATCTTCTTCAGATGAAATGAAGGCTGTAAAATATATGCTGTTTATGCATATTTGCTTCAACTCTTCACTTTTTTTGGGGGGGGGCTTTTTTTTTTTTTTTCCTGATCAACTTTTAAAATATATTTCAAGATGAGCTCTTCAAAACTGTTGTAGGCAATCAGAAATCCATGAGTTTTAACAGGGATGCAAAATTCAGACCCTATATTCTGCTTTGAAAACCTCTTTGTTACAGTAGTTAACCTGCAAGAAGCAAGAACTAGCCATCGGCAATTTACATAATAACAAGCATATCTTGTTATTTGGAGATTTACATAATCAAAAAAAAAAAAAGAGCACTAAGCTTAGAGCACTAAGTTATTTTGTTTGGCACACACAATCACTATAATCACACTCAAAAAAAAAAAATCTGAGAAAAAAAAAAAGAAAATATTCAGTAAGAAATAAATTAATTAATTAAAAAAAAATAAAAAAGTACTCTTGCAGCTCATTTGTACTTTTGTCTTCCAGGAAGAAACAAGCCATGCACTATTTTTGCCAGCAGGTGGCAATCCCAAACAGCCAGCCAGCAAAACTGCACAGTGCTCCAGGGACACATGCCACCGGGTCAGGTTTAAGAAACAGGCACAACACTGTGTCATCTCCCCTGTGATTACATTTACCACGCTTTTGCCTTTTTTTTTTTTTTCTTTTTCTTTTTTTTCCTGGTTTTCCTCCTAGAGAGAGAAAAAAGAGAGAGAGAGCACAATAACAACTAGTCTTTAGCTTCGTTTCTTAGTGAAACAAGGCTTAAATGTCTGCATGTATTCACATCTGGTTTTATATCTAAAGTTCTCTCTCAGTGATATGTATTTTCCCAGGTCTGACTACAAAATAAAAGCAGCTGAGCACAGAGCAGGTGCAGCGTGATCTCAGTCCATTAGAGATCTGGCAATCCACAAGAACATAGCAGGTTCATTCAGGTCTCAGAGTCTTGAATGTCAGGCACAAATCTGAACTTCAGCAGACATTGTTTTGGCTGCACCCAAAACCATCCGATGCTACTTTGTCCCCAGCCTCCCAGACAGGCTAGAGTTATGCTAAGGCCCACTGAACACAGAAGTAAAATCATCATCCTCAAATCCATTTCATTCCAAAATATCTCCAGGACCTAAGAGAATTCATTTGTTCAAAACAAGCAAACAAACAAACAAAGCTACAAGACCGCCTATGAATATAAAAACAAACAAACAAACAAACAAAAACAAACAAACAAAAAAAAAACCAACAGTATGGGAATGATCCAATGCCCAGAGAAGTCAGTGGAAAGACACTGTTATCAGGGCTTGCTTGGTTTTAATCCTTTGGCTAATTTAATCTTGGGTGCATGCTTCAGTGTAGAAGGAAATAGATAAAAGAACCTAGCTGCTAAAGTCCAAAGAGTCAAGAACATGAAGAAAAAAAAAAAAAAAAAGTTTCTGGTTAAAAGGGGACTTATTTCCCATTTATTTCCAGGCTGAAGGCATAGGATTTCACTTAACTTAGACATTTCCAGTGAAGACGTCAGCAGCTGAGCTTATCACCTTAGACCCTCTTACCTGACCTCTTTTAGACACCTTTTTTTTTTTTATTATTTTTTAAATAAGCACCACAAAGTGTTCATTCCTCTCTTATTGGTCATAAAGCAGATCTAGGACAAGCAGGTCAGACATAAGTTTATACATATTTGCTCAGGGAAACCTCCCTTCTCCTGCAGCTCTGCAGAGCCATTAACATTGCTCTGCACCATTAACATCACCAGTTCAGAAGCAACCCAGCCACTTGCCTACAAAATGTTTTGCATCTTTCCAGAAAAACAACCATCTTCAGGTAAGGTTTTAAGAGATGCAGTGTTGAAAAGGGAGACATTAAAACACCACATGCATTTTTACAGGAAAACAAAGGATGAACCTAGTACTGTTTTGGGGGCACATGAATAAACATTTCAGAAAGCTATTCAATATCTGAGTGTACTATTGGTAAACTCTTTCAGGTTACAACATACCTGAATTAGCACAGGTCTATTTTCCATAATTTCAGTTACTCAGTCAGAGGCACTTCTCACAAGTGAAGATTTTCCTCCTTTCCCCAGATTATCTAATTAGTCTTGAGAGCTCTTCCATGCAATCTGATGTAGTGCACTAAGAGGCTATCCATTCACATGCACAGTGCATAGGACAGTAGGCCCTGATCCTTTCTTTACTAATTTTCCTCATAGTTACTAAAAGTCCAAATAGCCACTCATCACCGTAACTTTTGCTGGGGTAACAATACAGTGGAAGATGTAGCACAACAGGATTTTACCTGTGCACTGGAAGCACCATTTCAGCAGAGGGAGGAGGAGGAGGAGGTGTCAAGGGAACTGATATTAAGACTTTGGTGTGACAGACCATCAAAGAACCTGGACTGCCCATGTGCAGAGGACATATTCCTGAGGAATAAAGCTCTAAGCCATTTCCCCCCAGAATACCTTTACTGATCCCATATACTAGTTTAAAATATGAACAATTCCCGGCAAACAGGGAAAAAAAAAATAATGTTTTATATGGAGTACCTAATTGCAATAAAAATCCAGTTTAATTATGCGACCACCTTCTGAGACGATGAGTTAACTCTAGTGAGAATTGTTTTCTGTATAAGCCAAGAGCAATAAATCAAATTGACTATCTCAGTAAAGCAGATAGAATTAACCTTCAAGTATTAAATTTAATCCTTTGATAGAAGTTTCTCATGTACATAGTTATGTTAGAAATAGTGAGAGAATGACAGTAAAAACTGAATTTTTTCATGAGCTAAACTCTAAACCTTTCAGGATATTCTGAATAGAAAGAGTTCAGTCCTCCAAGGTCTTAAGCATTATCAGTGGTCTCAAAGCTATATTTATTTGGTGTTTTGCAGAACTAAGTCATAATTTCTCTCAATAGAATATATTGCTGACTGAGAGGAAAATTATTTTTATTGGTGATATTTAGCTAATTACATTCATTTCCATCTCATTGAACATAAACTGATAAACCAGTGGGAATGGTTTAATCCATCTCAATTAAGTGCATCTCAGTTACAACTCTTTGTCCATTGAGTTTTCAGTCCAATTTATTTTAATCACAGCAGTGACTACTGACATCGTTTTAAGATGAGCTAAGCAGTCTATAAATGTTCAGTCCAAGTTAGTCCCCCAGCTCTTATACACTCAGGGACATTCACAGCTTTTGTTACTAAAAATCTTGTCTATTGTGTTAATATCATTACTTCAGGGTAGAAATTCCTGAAATAAATTTGTTCATGTAGTTTATATCTTCCACCTAGACTGTACATCTCTAAGTCTGTTCACAGTGCAGCCAGCTCAGCCAAACTTCTGCTAACTCTAGTTTCATTTTTAGGTTTTGTTGATGAATGGGAGCTATTCCATGGCAGTTTCTTCCACATTTTCTGCCTAGAAAGGTAGCAGAAGAGGGCAGTAGAAGATGTGTTTGTTAGGGAGTTGTAAGTTTTTAGCTTCTCCTTTAGAGAACTATAGCAAGACTTTTAGCCACAACCAGTGTCACTTTCCATACGCCTGTTGGCAGTGGCTCTGGCTCCCCATCAGATTTCCACACATTCTGTCATTTCATGTGCTGCCACTATGAATAATCTGTTTGTGAGAAGAGCACTTAAGGAATCAAATGCTTTAGAATTATACAAGTCATGGAAGTGTCAGTGAATCATTTCAAAAGCCTTCTCATATTGAAGAGTTGAGGGCAAAGAGATTGTGCTGTTTTGCATGGTGGGCAATTCTTCACTGTCTAAAAGCAGTAGGACAGCTGCTATGAACATGAACAAGCCTTGGCCAGCACTGATTGTTCTGCATACTCATAGCAGAAAGAGAACTTTAAACATCAAACAAAAGTTAACTGTGTCCAAAAAGGTCTGTACACCACTAGCAGAGCTTCCAAACGGATGGGCTGCACAAGCAATGAACCAGCCACCCCCATCCCAGTGTCACATGAGAGAGTGAGAGTGTGTGTGTTCATCCCAAACTTCGACAGTTGCAGTGCCAAATCATTACATTTGTGCTGCATCAATGTCTTAATTTAAGGCCCAGTACTAATGTTCAAAACTGCTGGGCACTCTTCTCAATTCTGTTACAAGACTCAACTTCCCACACCTCCACCTACCTGCCTCTGTAAACCTGCTGCACTGGAAGGGAACAAAGATTAGCACATGTTAATTTGAAGGGGGAAAAAAGACCACAGTATTTTCCTTTGTGACCCTCTCTTTAAAGGAATCAGCACTCTTGCGCATCAGTTCTGAACCATCCTATGATCACTTATACCTTCTTTCAATTGCTCCTACCACATACACAGGTGAATTGCAAATGTTCTGTTATCTTTCCTGTGGAAAAGGAGCTGTTTTAGTCAATCACGACTTTCATTGTAAGGAATGAAGAAGGACTTGACAAATAAGTGGAAACCTCTGTACTGTTAACAGATCTGTTTTCCAGCTCTTTGTTTGACTGTCTGTGATGGAGAAATGGGTAATGGTGACAAAGTATTTGAGCACAGATCTGACACTGATACAATAGAACACAGAAAATACAGTTTCAAAGCAACAAGAGGAGATTTTACTGCTTGATTCTTATCACAGTGGCTGGAGCCAGAAGTCTAAAATCCCACTGTTCTGTGTTAGAAATACACTGCCAGGAAAAAGGATGTTTCATATCAAATGATGAAGAAAACTAATCATTTGTGCAGAATCACAAAGCTATTTTAATCAGTTGGCATCAAACCATGAAACCTACGGTGGCAGTTGGCTGCCTCTGATTTTGGAGATCCTGGAAATAGTTCTGAGCCGTCTGAAGCTTCTAATTTTCCCCTTCTTAAAAAATACAACTTTGAAAATATAAATATAAGTTAAAGTATAATGGACACTTAGATTTTGTTACCAATACTTCTCAAAGTCCTTTCTCCTAACACAAAATGCTGCCTGTTAGGGTTTAGAAAATACATTACCGTAGTTCTTTCTTTAAAATGAGACCATTGAGGCACAGGTTACACTGAATGGCAGAGTGGATACTGCAACTGCCTCCTAGCCATCTGCTTGGAGCTAGACAAGGACCTCCTCTGCACTCTATTCACCTCCCTGCCAGAGTGTCCTTGAGAAGGGGCTGTTCCATTGCAGCAACACAAACACAGTCCCATGGAACAAATATGAAAGAGCGGGGCATAGGGCTCATCTTGTTATTGACATGAGATCATCTACCATGATCAAGCAATGTACCCTTGAAAGTTTTCAGATTTTTCTGCTCTGAAATAGTACTTCACAGACACTTCAGCGTTCACTGACTGCTAGAGCTGGACCGCTCTTTTCTGATGTGACTTTTTTTGTTGTTGTTTTTTAACAACAAGAACATTATTAAATAAATCTTTTATGAACAAAATTTTTGTGTTTTTTTTTTTTTGTTATTAGGGAAACAACAACCTAAAATGTGTGGTGTTCACTAGCATTCAGTGACCAAAAACAAACAAACAAACAAACAAAAAGAAAACCATTAAATCCTAAATTTTTAAATAGAAATAGCAAGATGACTCTCATAAACTCAAAAGTCTCAAGTGGCTTTGAAAAAAAAAGTTGGTCATTTTGTGAATTATACAAGTAGAGGGAGTTTTTGGAAGAAACACAAAACATTCTCCTTCCAAAAAAAGACACTGTAAGCAGAAATGGATCAGGTGGGAGAAAGAAAGAGAGAGGAAGAGCAGTAGGTAGTTACAAACAGCTGAATTCTCTTGTGATTGACCCTATTTTGTGAATTAGGCTGGGGAAAAACAACAACAAAATAAGCTTTGGGTTCATTTATTTGGTGGAGAAATGGGGAGTATAGTACAGCTCTCCTTGCATCTATAACAATCCTCAAGAAACACCTTCTCGGGATTCACACATCAGCTGAAAGAGGAAGTTGGAATAGGAATGAGGCTGGGAAGATTAATCTGAGACAGATGGCCCATTAACTAAAGACTTCTAATAACCCCACAGAAAGTGCCCAAATCTTGATAGGGAAGGGCTGGCCCTGGTACCATTTAGGGGTACTAACTCCTGGCCCTTTCCTCCCCTGCAAATTCTCAAGTTAGAGTGCTGTGGGGAGGGGGTTCGGCAACTGAATCCTTTCCATGTGTGAAAATAACCAGAACTTTAAAGATGCTCGTTAGTCTAGTGATAGATGGAGAAAATAAGAATGACCTTCAGTTTTATCGATATAATGAAGATGTTAATTTTCAGCCAAGTTCTTTAAAAGCAGGCAGTTATTCAGGGCTTAACCCAGAATTTGAGACTCAATGGGGTCCAGACTTTTAAGCCAGGCATATAAAAACTGTGTGTTGGAGGGAAGGGAATTTTCCCAAGGGAAAAGGGAAATAATTAAATTACTTTTAATAGCAATGGACTTTCCTCCAGAATATGGAAAAAACAAAAAATTGAACTTCAAATAATTTAATTGTCAAAAGGAAATTTCTTTCATGTCAATTATTTTTAGGTCATTAGATTAAATCAGATTGTTTGTGATAATGAGTGCTGACATCTCTAGAACCTGTCAAAGTATGTTTAAGTTATAGATACTTAAAAGACCTGAGAGTCATAGGAAGACTATTGGACCCTATATGTTAAAACAAACAAAAAACAAACAAACAAACAAACAAACAACAAAAAAAAAAAAAAAACAGAAACAAGAACACACAAAAATCCCACATAAAGGAGAGTCAATAAACCTGTGACCATCTCAACTGTTATTGTTTACCTTCATTATTCCATAATCTTTTCCTTGTTCATGACTGCATCAACACTAATACAACCTGTTTTCCTGTCACTGATACTTAACCTAAGTTATTGTTTTAGGTATTTTTCCACTTGGAAAGACATCAAAAAACAGAAACCACTATTTTAAGCAGCTATTCTTAGCGACCTAATCAGTCTAAGGTTCTATATGCCAGGAACTGTTGCTCTAGTTGATTCCATCTCAGCTAGACAATGATGCTGATAGAAGTTGCATATAGATTTACAATAGCTCATAACTTTCTGGTTCACTTCCAGAATATAAAATGAAGGAGCAGCAAGGGTTGACTCAATATAATCAGAAGAGATTACACTACATGTGAGTGTGTGTGACAACTTTCTAATCTTCTGCCCCTTGGACTATTTGCCCAGTCCATTGTCTTTATGATTTTAAAGAACATGAACAGCAAAAAGAGCTGTGGTGTTTTTTTGTTGTTGTTGTTGTTTGTTTGTTTATTTGTTTTCAAGCAAGTGTGATCGGTTTTCTTTCCACTACTGAAAGCTACTACATGTAAAATGGATTGTGATTTGCAGTTACGGAGCATGGAAGCATTACACACTGCTAAGCACAAAAGAGGAGAATCACAAGGGCTCAGAAGTAAAGAAATACACACTTGTTAGGGTTTTAACAAGGAAGATCATTTATCTTACATTTACCAGACTGATCTCCTGGTTTTCCCTAGACTTGAAACCTACTGAACCTTGTCTATTTCACCCTGACCCTCTCTCTAATGATTTGTTTTGCTTTTGCTTCCATTAATTCTGTGTTGTCCTTCCTGCCTGATCTCCCTACTTTGTGATGAGAAATCGTGATCTCTTCTGAGCAATGAAAAATAACACTCTGAAATTCATTGATGTGCATATATTTTTACAGGTAGTATAACAAAAGGTGCATATTGTATTAGCAATACAATACTCTGAACTTCTAAAAACCTATAAATGTGTTCTAAATCCTAGCGATTAGCAAAGTGACCAGCTCATGAAGAGGAAAATTATTAAAACTCCAGGCAGCTTCATCAGTATCCAGAAAGCTTTAAAGAAAGAAAGAAAAAAAAAAATAATACTCTTATGAACAAATAACCTGATCTGTGAAATGGGAACTTAATTATAAAACAGTGCTCACTACTTATGGATCAAAGTCTTCCCAAGGCATAGGAAAACAGCCTTGATGATGTGCAGAACAGTGCCTGTACCTGCTGGTGGACATCTAAGCCTATGTGCAAGACACCTCAGCCGCTGCAACAAATCCTCTAGTTGTGCAGGGAATGAGCTGGCCATTACCCTGTAGCTAAGAAATCAGGACTCATGGCATATTAACAGATACAGTCAGTCAAATCTCTCCTTCTATTTCTCTCCAGTTTTGAATATAAAGTCAAAATTTTGTCCTGCTGCTATGCATGGTTAAAACAGGTAGAGGACTCCAGCCCAGTGCATTAATTTGTCTTTCAGACCATAGTTCATGGGCTGCTGGTGGCTCATAAGACATCAGAAGGTGATAAGGGAAACACCCGCTATACTAATCCTCTTCCCAAACACACATTCTTACACATGGAAGCAAAGGAGAACAAAACAAAACAAACAAACGGAGACAAAGATAACAGAATATCCAAACTTCTGCCTAACAATTTCTTACTTAAAAGCAAACACTATGGAAAACTTGCAAAAATGGGTGTTTTTTCCAAAAGATAAACTTTTTTTTTTTTTTTTTTAACAAAACAAAACAAAAAAAAACATAAAGTACAAGACATAGTTTTGCCCTTAAAGGATATCTTATAGACCCATGAGGCCTCAAGTCTGTCAAGTCTCTGGCAAACGCTTTCTCTCCAGGAAAACATTCTGGGAGCAGCCCTCTTAAATTTTATTACCTTGCACTGCTGCATGCACATTTCACTGTTTGTGATATTCAGAAATACAGTCTTTGCTCACGCAAAACTCCCATTCACATTCACAGATGTTATTCTCAATGAATTCAGAATCTGGACTTTGGAAAATTAATTCTTGTACAAGGCAACATGGGCAAAAATATGAATTAAGCATTGATTGAAACTGACAGATTGTTTTTCTCCCTCAGCTTAATCCCTAAAAGACCAAGTTGTTCCAATTCATTTCCTAATGGGCAGGTATCCAGATCACAAACAAAAACCCATCACAATTAGTGCTGGCATCCTCAGTGCCAATCTCAGCAGAGATCCAGAAGAGTAAAACAGGCTTGCAGGCCATCCCACAGGCACTCAGGGATCCTTCCAGAACATGCAAGGAGTATGTCAATGGAAAAAAAGCAGAATATTTACTATTTATGTTTGCTTATTCCATACCCCTGCCAAAGTTTCAGTTTCCTAAGCACCTTCTTTAGTCATAGAGCCTTTAGTGGGAAGCCACATGAATTAATGACTAGAGAGACATGTTTTTAGAACTTGTACTCTGTGGGAATGATTTTGGCCATGTGTGTATCCTTCAGTTAGACTATTTCTGAAAGGAGACATTTACACATGATGAATTGTTTTTAGAAACAAACAAAAAATAATTTCTTCATTGATTTCTAGTAGGACACTTGTCTTTTCCTGGGTTATTTTCATAGCTGATTAATTACTGTTAATAAGCAAATAACATACTGCAAACGCAGGGGAAAACCAAAGGAAAAAACAAAACAACAAAAAAAAAAACAACTCATGGATGGCACTCCTCTGTGGTACTGAAACCTGTTAGGAATAGGAAAAAAAATTCGAGGAATGAACTCTGAAAGCATTTTAGGGAAACGCCAAAGTACCCCACCTCTTTCTCTCCCCCAACAGAGCTCAAAGCATAAGTCAACAGCAGCATCTGTTCTTTACACTCTGAAAACTGAAATCTGTTCCAGAAAAAGCTAAGGAGACTTTAACTGTCAAAAGGATTTTTTTTTTCCAGTTACTTACAAAGCAGCAGAAGGAAGAATAGTGAAAATGGAGGGCAAGCAATATCCTGAGCTATGTAATACAATCACGAGACATAAATTGGAGGTTATATATTCACAAATATCAGCAAGATTGAACAGGTAATTTCAAAAAGTACTGCACTCACTGGAGAGGAGTTTATGTGGAGTAGTGTAAGGCTGGACTTTGAAATGTCACAGATGCACTAGGTCTATATGAAGAATAGGAAAGTATAAGCCTAGCAGCAAGACCCCTATAAGACAAGGAGGACACTGAAGAGCCTCTCTCTACGCTCTTGGCAGCTCAGCTCCCATTGTTTTCTTTACCTCGGCCTCTGCTCATCACCACAGCAAGAAAGCAGGACGTGGAAAAGACAAATACCACCCGCACCCAGTATTGTGATCCAAAGTTGCTATAGTTTCACACCACTGGAAGTCAACAGAAACGCTTCTTGTCTTTTGAATTTTTTTTTTTTTTTGTGTGTGTGTGTGTGTGTGTATTTTTTATTTATTTATTTTTATTTTTTCAACTGCCCTTCCTCCATGGCAACGCGATGGTGCAGCTGACATTCTGACACAGAAGCCCATCTCTGAATTATAAATCACATTGTGCTCAGAGGATCAACGCTACTTTTGGAGAGTTTGCAGCTAATATTCCTCTTTATAAAAAAATATCAAATTACTTTGCCTCTCCAGTAAGATTTTTGCATACCTCATTATGAATTCTTTCTCTTTTAACAGCTTTGCTTATAGCCTTCAATGTTATTTACCTTGACTTCTTTGTTCATTATTTCTATGAAAACACTTTTCTAGCTCTTAACTTATTCTCCAGCTTTTTTAAAGGAGCTGTTTTCTCAACTTCAGTATGCCAAATTTCCTTTCGTACAAGTCTGCAGGTCTAAGTCTGTCCACGTTTGCTGTTTTCTACAGATTAAATGTTCCTTCCAGTACTTACAACATGGAAAAGAAGGGGAAACCAAGCAAAGCAGTAAACAGACATTCTCCCTTCACTGTTATGCACATTAATTTTCCTAAATATTCAACTTCAATACTGTAATGATCTCCTCTCAAATGAATGTCATTCAACTATATATATATACATATATATTAATACATATATAAATTTAGGGTAATATGCATAACGATGAGGCCATAGCCTAAGTAGCCACGTACATCTAATATATTTCTTTATTTTCCAAAATTCATCATCATCAGGAAAGATTTGCTTGTTTGTTTATTTTTGCCTTTATCTTGTTTAAAATGGGTATATCAAGCTGGAAGACACTGTTGTATTCAGCATACTAGCAGTCTTCAAATTGTCAGTGTCAGGGTATACTGACTGCTGTTTACTTAGCACTATATCAGTTGCTTTCTTTTTTTTTTTTTTTTTTTTTTTTTATGTTCTTCTCCTCAGGTCATGTCCTTCCAGGACATCTTTTACAAGCAAAAATAATACCATGGAGAAGTTTGTAACATTTGTTGTCAGAAATTAAACCTGCAAAGTAACTTGTCACTTTCTTTATTAAATATATATATATCTATGCTACACAGCTTCAGAATTAATCCTTATTTAACACCAGCAGCTAAAAACACAACCAGCTTCAGCAACAAGTATTTGTAGTATTCTTCTGTGTGGGATGTAATTAAAAGAAGAAACAGAAAAAAAATACTATGACCTTCTCTGCCTGGGAGTTTTGGAACTACAGATATCAAAAATACAGTTTTTAATTCTCTTAGAGAAGGAACAGAACACTGTCTTTGTAAGCACAATACACTTGCTGGCTTCCTTCTCCTAAAAGGCTGAGCAATTCTTCTCAAGAGGTTACTAAACCCCACACACAGTCCTTGTCTCTCTGTTCTTACTCTTTCCCCAGTTTCCAGAGAGGCAGGAGGTCAGTCCAGGACTTCCCATAAGGCTGGTGACTCCCACAGCCTAGACTGTTCTCCAGCCATTTTAAGGTTACATTTCAGAAAGTGAGCATACTTTTCTGTATCATTTTCATCACACTGCCATGAGGGAGGAGTAGTGGTGGTAGTTCAAAGGACTGGATTTTCCTTTAACTTTCTGCTATAGCCACTATCACACTCTTAGACATTTCAGGTGAATAAACAGGAATTACTCATGTTTTGTATTTTATTTCTACAATTTTGAATTGTGGTAGAGACATCATTGAATTTGGAGCATCCTTTTTCTAGACCTGTCCTTGGCTGGACAGAATTGTCACACAGCTGCAGTTCCTCAGGTTGAAAGCTGAGTTTCATTGCCTAAGTGAACGTGACACTCAAGAGAAAAATTACCTCTAATAATACTTCTAAGTAATACCTTTTAGATAATAATACCTAAAAATACCTCTAATAATAGGCTTTGGCTTACAAGTGCAGTCATCTGATGGATCAGTATTCACACATCAGTGTTTACACAAAAAATAAAAATAGCTCAAAATGACAAATACAAAAACATAATCTTTTTCTGCTTTTACTTTATAACATCATACCTTTTTGTTGTAGTCAGCAATACTGAGCCATCAGATAATAAAGAATTTTAAAGTACTTGAAGCATAGCAAATCAAACTTTCAAGTTTATAAAAAGCAATTCTTTATCAGGAATATTAAAAGTCTTTGCAATACACTTAGGGTTTTTTGTTGGTGTTTTTTGTTTGTTTGTTTGTTTTGTTATTATTTTTCCCTCCACATTGTTACCCAGACTTTCAGATGTATTTAGAAAAGCTTTTTTTTTTTTTTTTCCTTTATCCTGTGACAATGGCAATGTACTTCCTGGTCTCTAATTCCTATTGCACTAATTATTCAATCTGGTATCCTGTGCTAATACAAGGAACTTAATTCCAAGCATAAGCACTATGGTCAATGAGGAAAAACTGTACATCCATCTAGGAAGTAGTAGTCACTTTCTGAGAGGAGCAGTTTCTATATCTTGAAGCATAAAATTCAGTGATTCATACTGTTGTTGTATTCTGTCTTACAATGCTATCTTACTGCCAGGAAGTATTCCTACTAAGAAACAAACAAACAAAAAACAAACAAGCAAGCAACTTTTTTCAATTTGTTCTGCACCATGCATCATGGAATACAAGATGATGATTACATGTTTTGTCAAAGAGTTCTTATTCTCTTGTATTAAAAAATGCAATCTTTCAAATACCACAGTCATAAATTTTGACTGCTTCAGTAAAAGTATAACCAACCCCTTTCCCTTTCTATTCCAAAAGTGATACTCTTTGTCCTTTGAAAATACACTTTTCAAAGCTTCTGGTGGCTTCCCATTCTGATCTAGATAACACTAATTAAAAACAGAATGCATCATCATCCACTGCTGAACATGGAATTCAAACCCTAGGAAATATAGTGAACTGATTGCATTGGTCAATATACATGTATAATGAGTGATATCTGCTAACTGTGCTGTTGATATTTAGGTGTTTGGGGAGAAAATATTGTCCAGATTGTGGCTGTTACTTCTCCCCCACGCATGCACCCAGACATATCCTACACTATTTTACTGGCCTCCTAGAAGTGAAACATACTGCTGTTTTTCCATTTCCAACAACTTCTTTTTGTTGATACAAGTTGAGGTTGTCTTTTGTTCATTGTATAACACATGTAAATGACAAATACTTAGAGTGGAGATACATTGAAATAGATTTTTTTTTCCTTTACCTGCCTTTAATTGCCTGTGGTCTCAGAACCTGCACTGAAGCAATTTTGCTATCTGCCTTGAAATGGCAGCATGCTCTCCTCAGACTGGTCATCAGTGAAAGGAAACCCTCCCCAATTTCCTAGCCCTCAGGAAATTTTTAACGAGGCTCAACAAAGCATTTGAGACTAATAAGATTCAGTAGTGATGGGACAGAACTGTTGTGAACTTTGTTAGTTGGAGCTCTTGAGACAGTTATCGATCACAGCCTTTTGGGATATACTGAAAATGGACAGCAAAGGCAACTAGAAAACGTTGTTTTTAAACTCCTGACAGAATAAATAAATGCGAATAATGGATAGGTCAAATAGCATCAATATCACTGTCTCAACACTTTCTGTGGTCATTGGGACACCTACCAACTTTATGGATGAAACAGAGATTGGCAGAAGCTGAAAGAGTGCAAGTTTATTACTGTAGGAAGCAAGAGACCATAACGTTCATTAGCTAACTGAGATTTCACCAAGTAAATGTCAAGCATCATGACCAAGGCCAGAATGGGAAGTCTCCTAGATTCTCATTCAACTGATATAATGATAACATTGACCTTAAGGTAAGCAGGTTATTTACTTAGTGTGGAAAGGTTAAACTAAATCCTGTTTAGATATGGAAATGAGAAGTGAAATCAACTGAAGTCTTCAAAATCATTTATACTTAGATAGCAGAAGTTTTAGAGAAGTAGTAAATTGAACGTACTGCATTTTTGTGTGCCAACATTTTCCTGAACTACATACCCAGATTGTAGTTTTGTAAAATGCTCAGTAAAAGAAGGAACAAATCACATCTGTCTCTCTGGATGTTACTGTAAATAACATCATCACCAGGCAGGGACTGTCTCAAAACCATCCTGTTTATTGCATTAGCAAGGTCATCCAGTGTTATTGCTTCCTGTCCTGCTTTCATGGTTCAGTTGTTCACTATGTAGCTAAATCAAAGGTGGGAACATTAAATGTAATCTTAAAGGAAGATACTGATTTTCTATAACCCTCCACAAGGGATTAACATATTGCTTTAAATTACCAAAATCCTTTGCAATTATTTGCCACTTAATACACACTTTCATGAGTAGGTAAACTATGGGTAATAAACATTACTTTTACTTGTATTTTCTTTCCATGCTTCTTTAAATGGTTACTAGAAACACTAATTTTTGAAGTGAAACAGTTTTCTTTACTTCTGAGCAGTAAGTTCTATGTAACACAACATGGAAAAATGCCTAATTCTACTAGAGTAGAATTGTAAATGGTTAGTTATCTGTTTTGTGGAAAATCTAAATGGAGATTAGCAAAAACTTATAGGAATTCATATTTATTTATTTATTTTTAGTAGAACTAAGTAAGAGTTTTATAGCACTAAGTTTGGTAGAGGAGGTTTTCTAAAGACAACAATTTACCAGGCCAACTGGAGGCCTGTTCTCCCCCTCCACCCCCACACCTCCACCCTTCACGCTACAATTCCCATGCAACATAGGCAAATAGACTAGATCTACCTATCTGGCAACAGGCAGACATTGTTTAAAGTCCCTTTTGGGATGTAGGATCAGATTTTGTATAAAAATTTTATTAAATAATTAATTTATTAAATAATTGATTGGCATGAGTCACTTTACAGATTGATATAAGTCAAAGCTGTCACAAAATTTTCATCCAGAATTTTTGTCAGAAAAATCTCTCCCATCTCTTAGCATACCTTGATCTACAGAATCACAGCATGCCAAGGTAGCAATGCACAATCAAAATAATGCAGAGCATTTCTTTTTGAGCATTTGTTCTTCTGTTGATTTACTATGGAAAAACAAACCTTTCAAAATGCCTGCTTCTACAAATATTTCAAACCCCTATTTTGTAATAGGAAAACAAACTCTAAATGTGGTCTACTTGATAAGTTGCATGACATTCTGATTACTCCTATTTTGATTTAATTACTCCTTCTATTTATGCTGCAAACCACCAACAGTGAAAATTATGAATTACATATTTGATTATAAAATTCAGAATTGGCATCTGCTCAGACTAAATATTTTTGGCTCAAATTCAAGCACACAAGAAAGAAAGAAAGACAAAAGAAAGAAGAAAAAGATTTGAATTCTGAAATTATCACCAAGCAATCAACCTATATTATAGCAATAAATAATTCATCTGTGTCATATTCCTGTTGCTGCACAGGCAGCAACTGAAACAGGTAGAATTTATTTTTTTTTCCCCACAATGCAAAACATTTTCTCAGATTGCTTGTTTTTTTTTTTTTTTTTTTTTTTTTTTTTTTTTATTCCTTCAAGAATAAAAGGCAAGGTCAAACAAAGTTTATTTTACAATACTGCATAAAGCACTGCATATGAATGTTGGAACTCTAGATTTCTTATGCCACCTAACTCATTGTAGATACAATCCCAAATACTGAAAACAAATCCAAAAGCTCCCCATGTTTCCAGGGCAGCCTAAATTCTTGAAAAATACACTGGTGGCCTTGCTAGCATATGGCCTTGCTGGCAATTTCTGCTAAATTAATTATTCTGCAGGCATCCAAATTTTTTTCACCCTCTCTAGCTCACATTTTCCCTTTAATGTACTGTTATTGGTGAGTTCATTAAATGCAAATTATAATCAATTAACACTCTCACTAGCACCCTACTGCTGAAATATGCTTCCATAGTCAGCACTAGAAAAAAATTGTAAGTGGTATGGTAATATTTGGTCAATATCTTAAATTGCCATATTGGTGAAACATAATCTACAAATTTAGTATCAATTTGAATCAACTCACTGATTTTAAATGTTATCCTATTAGTAGGGAAAGACATCAAAAAAAGGGTAACATTATTTAAGAGTGAACAAGTGAAAATGCTAAGCTACTGCTCAGTCATCTGAGCTCCCTGGAATGTGATTCAGCTTTGTTACAGGTGATGCACTGGGCAAGGAAACCGATGAATGTCCAGAGTCAGACCTTACACCCTTACCTTCTTGTCTAGGCCACCAAGTAATTGCATGACTGGGGAAGTAAAGACTCCCAACTCAGATTTTTCTTAGGTAAGAGCTGATGTTTTCAAGGCAACTCCACATCCCTCAGAGGAAAGGAGAGGAAACAAATTATGGTATTAAAAGATTGTTACAGTCACAAAGTCATATTATGCA
Organism: Anas platyrhynchos; assembly: GCF_047663525.1. Classification (NCBI taxonomy): domain Eukaryota; kingdom Metazoa; phylum Chordata; class Aves; order Anseriformes; family Anatidae; genus Anas; species Anas platyrhynchos. The sequence continues at coordinate 97,808,213 of NC_092587.1, read as the reverse complement.
CCACAAGTCACAAAATGTAAGAAATAGTATGCAACCCTAGCTCTAGATACTACAGTACCATATTCAATTAAATGTTTACACCATAATTTCCCACAAGGTCCTGACTCTTGGCAGTGCACAAAACAATAGTTAGCAGTTCAATAAACAACTGCTGAAAATGCTGGTCTTCACCTAATGTCTCTTCCCTTGCCCCATCTCCTGTAAAGATTTATGAATGAGAAAATGAAAAGCATAAGTCTCAGTCCAGTTTGACATTAATGCTAGGGTCTTTATAACAGGTTGTAAAATGGTTTACCTGGGGATCACAAATAACATGGTAACAGTCTTAAGAAGGTCAAATGAAATTTAAGCATTGTTCTGTTACAGACGAACGGTAAGAATTATTCTTACTGCTTTTCACTGTACATAATAACTGCTCCATAGCCTTTTTGGTTTCACTCCTTTTTTCCTGCAGAAAGACTTTTAGACATATGTTCCAGCTAAGATTCTAAATTGGCTGTGTTGCATACTTCTCTGCACTTAAATAATACTCTATTTTAATAAGAATACCCTAAAAAGCATCACTTAAAAATTAAATACTCTGAGCAGATAAAATGTGAGACTTTTTAAAGTATTCTCTGCCTAGTGTCAAATACAACACACCACATGCCAGGGCTGGGGGAGGACAAGACTGAGAAGAAAACAAATTTTGTTTTGCCTCAGGATTAGATTTTCTGCAGCTTGGAAGGCTACTACTTGCTATTGGTAAGGATTTTCAGTATTCTTATGCAAGAAATTGCTAAGCCTTGTACTGACAAATAGTTCTGTGAGACAAATTTTGCTATATTCCTGTGCCTTTTATTGCAGCATAGTCTTCTACTTTCTGTAGAGATTGAGGCACTGTTCTTCTGCCTCCACTCATAAACAAAGGACAAAGATGCCTGAATTGAAGAGCCTGTTTCTTTGATAATTCACTGTACAGCATTCCAGAAAGTAGGAAAGAAAGGACTGCAAACATGAGGGGTGTCTGGTGGACCAATGGAAAAGGAGAGGAATGGACAGCAGAAGAAAGGAGGATGGGCTGCCTCTAACTGTTTTGCATCCCTAATAAATAAATAAATAAATTGTAGCCTATTTCAGTGGGTTATGCAGGAGAAGCTTCTTCCACTAACACACATACACAGAGGACTCTGCATTTGAAGTTCTAGTTTTGCAAGGGAGACAAAAAAATAATTCAAAAAACAATTAAAACAAACCAAAACAGGCTAAACAGCCTGTCTTCTGTTTGTTCTTTTTAACTTAAAAACAAATCCATGGGCTGCTTATTTCCTTTATTTGATAGGAACATCAGTCTGAACAGCCTACATATAGATGCTATAGAACACATAAAAAAACACAAACCGTATCTGAAACAAGGTTTTAACAGATGTAGAAAACACAACTTAAAGCTACGACAGGAGACACATGACTGTCCCAACAAAGGAAATGGAGAAGCTGAGCTATATCACAAAAAAATATTATAAATATATATATATATATACACATGTATATACAAGCCAATACCCAAAAGATGTACAAAGGCCAAAAGATATAAAGAAGATATAAACTCAAGAAGGAGCCATCTGTCTTCAAAATAAATAAATAAATGAACGGAACAAGAAGACAAGTTTTCTCACTGAAGGTGGTGGACAGAAAATTAACTCTGTCTATGAACAAATCCATTTCTTGTCATGCCTGGCATAGCACTCAGTCAGGAAAAAAAGTTTTCCTTGTTGAAGTCTGTTTTCCTCCTACACAAAATCAGTAACACTACATTGTGATTTGTTTTGGAGAGGCAAAACAAATAGTGCTCATAGTGCTGACAGAAACAGTAACCTTTAGTCACACAAGTGCTATTTAAATGTTTCTATCATCCTCAGTGAAAATATTCCCTCTTAAGGATCCTCTAAAGACCAAACCTTTATAAACATTGAGAGTTACCTTCATGTCATGGATGAAAAGTTTGCATACAATGGAATCATATTTGTTTAGATGGAGTGAATCATATTATATAATTTTGATCTTTGTTATTATTAAGGGGAAAAAAAAAATCAGAAGTCCTGTGCTCCAGTTTGGTCTAAATCTCTACCATCTATCTGCCTGCACATCCAAAGTTGGAACAACTTAGACCACTCACAAATCTGAGCAAGAACAACCCATCTCAAGAAAACAATGAAACGACAACAAAATAAATAAACACATAAATAAATAAATAAATAAATAAATATGAAGAAATTGTTTTTCAAATGGCCAACTTAGTGCTTTTATAAGCACTATTTACAGTTACAAACAAGTCTTTACCACTGTATACCTAGGCTCATACCACTTCCTCTGAACACAATCCTTGGTATCAAGTTTTCTACCTCCACATATCTAAGAATCAGCTGTAAAGGAGAAAGTGGGTCAGAGAAGAACAGATACATGTAGGTTACAGGTTATCTGACTGTGGCAGACTCCTTTATTCTGAGTGAGGGAGACATGGATGACATTGTCACCCATCCTGAAGATATTTTCTTCTTTCTGTTTTGAGGTTGGCTACCACAATCCCAGACCTGCCATAACCACTGTGGAGCTTGTACAGGGAAGGAGGAGAAGAAATGTTTGGGAAATGCTTGGGAGGTCAGGAATTCAGGAATACACCCAAGCAGCTACTGCCTCTTGATGTTCAAGGAATTTCAAGGCAGTTACATACACACTCACCTGGCAGTCTTCAGGATTAGCTGGGAGTTAGGCAAGCAGAGGTGACATGCACTGGAAAGGAAATGTAATTAGATTCTGTCTCCTGATAGCAAAGGTTACAGATGAGAAAGTTCCAGTATCAAGAATTGTCAAGGCAGCCAACCCAGAAGCTCCTTAAAGCTGACCTTTTGCAGCAAGTCACCTATAGTGCACTCATTCACTGCTACTTTGAGTTATTCACGGAATATTCTGTCCTTGGCAACAGGAGTTTCTTTTCAGAGCTGGCCTTTTAGCAAATGTTTCCACATTCACTTCATGCTGTCTTCCTCTTATTAGCTGAACAAATCAACTGCAGATGATATATCTGTATGTTCTGCTTTTATGCCAGGTGTACCTATTATTCTTTTGCCATGTTATGATATGACAGTTATCTATGCATAATGTATAGCTTTAAGATGTGCCTTTTATTCAGGAATCTATGGACACCTGTAGCTGTCCCTTTCCTGTCTAATTATCAGGACATTTTCTGTGAAAAGGAATTTGAGCATTTTGGGGATAGCTAGGAGATAGGATTACCTTTTTTTTTTTTTTTTAAAAAAAAAAAAAAAAGGAAAAGAAAAGAAAGAAAGCTATAAAACAAAATGACACATACCCACCACCACCACCTTAACAACAAAAGCTGCAAACAGCCAGAGCCAACAACAAAAAGAAATTAATAATGAATCCAGGAAGTTTTATGAGGAAGTCATATTTCAGGCAACACATTTTGCTTTCACATGTACATCCTGAGCTTGCTCCGTCAATTTAAGCGGTTCTTCACATAAGGCCACACTACTCAGCCTGCCATACCCAGATTTCTTGCCTCCGCATCCATGATTCTGCTTCACATTTTCTTACTGATAGATGCCCCAATGAAAGTCATACAGCAACAGAAGCAAGTTTTACTTAGCAACAGTTTCCAGGCAAGATTTGCCATTCAAACCCACTGCAGAGGCACTTCTTTGACTTTGTCAAAGGAACACCAAACCTATTAAGACACGTAATGCAAAACATCGTCAATATATAGCATTCTCTCTACCCTAACAATGCTAGCTCTCTTGGAGAGAAAATATTTACTAGTGAGGGAAGCAGAAAAATAAATTTGCATCACAGCAAACCAGAGATCATACATTTAGTTCCCAGACCACCTCAGGAAAATTACAGCTGTATTAGGAAGTTGTGGCTCAGAGAGGCAGAATAGAAGCTTTTAGCCAAGCCCTGGAAAATAAGGGCTCTTGATGTTAAAAAATTCCCAGAGAGTCTTAAACTGCTTGATTGTTCCAACACAAACACAAGAAGTGTTTGTTTGTTTGTTGTTTGTTTGTATAAAATATAGGGGACAACAAACAAAATACTCAAAATACCTCAAGACCTTGAAGACCAAAGGGCTGGCTAGAACCACCAAAGATTTTTACATGGTAACATGTGGCAGCTTTTGTATTTCTTATCTTCTGTTCAAACTAAACATCCTGAGCCCCAGCAATACATATTACAAAAGCATATATGATGAAAGAGGGACAAATTATCATATACAAAAATAATTAGGTGAAACTGATTCAACACCAAGCATAAGATTTTTTTGATTATTTTTAAACATATTTGTGAACATGTTAAAATGTAATTGCAGTGACTATAGCAGAGCTCACTCAAGAATGGAGATCTCCATATGTCACTTTTTGTTCTGTTTGTGATTAGAGTAACAAAGACAAACTATCAGGTACAGATACAATAATGCAGTCCATCATCTGCCCATCAGCCAGCTCCAGAACCACATCTGTTTACAACAGTAATTCTGGCATGGAAGAAAAGTTTGTAAGTTTGAAAATAGACCTAGGCAGCACTGTTAACACCAGAGACCCATCATCACATAAAAAAGACTAGATCAGAGCTACATGACTCAAATGAGCAGGAAGACCATTAAGATTTCAACAAAGAAATATAAGCCACATTTAATATCCACATTACAACATACACCATGACTCTTACACAATCATTTTCCAGCTTTCCTCCTGTCCAGTCCCACCATCACATTCATCCCTTATTCTCTTCTAAGAAAACAAATTTTGATTTTTCTTGAAGAAAAAAAAAAAAAACAAACAATAATAATAATAAAAAAAATCATTTCATAAGAAGCTCTAATATAAGGGTAGATTACAGACAAAAAAAAAAAAAAAGTGATGAAACTGAATGCTATAGATTCTCAGATAACTGTACCCCCATGAACTGATGACCAATGTCTAAACTAAGATGGAATTTAATGTGTGAAAATTATTTAGAAGGACCTGAGTATACTAACTGACCAAACTTGATCTGAGTCACCCAAGTGAAGGAGCAGTGAACAAGATGTTAAGCTACATCAAGGACTGTACTCTTCAGTAAAGGAAAATAAAAAATAAAAAAGTGACAGCTAAGAATTAGCAAGACCTTAATTCTGATACACCCGTCACTTGTGTTTATAAAAAAATAAGCCAAGTACAGAAAAAAGCTTAAAATAATTTAAGAAAAAAAAAAAAAAAAGCCTATAATTCAAGAAAAGATTGTAAAGGCTACTGTAATCTTTCAAATTCCAGGTCTAGCTGATAGAAGGAGCTAGCCATCACTTGCCAATTATGTAGACTCAGTCTGTGCTAACTGCAAGAGAGAAACATGACTTTGCAGTCATCTGCCAGAGTCCTTCTGGAACCGAGTACATAAACAATGTAATCACAGTGATGTTTTAAACAACAGTGATTGAGTAAATTTGACCCCATTTTAAGTAACAGCTGTCTATGAGGAAAAGAAACTTCAATATAAAGAAAGGAACAGAAACAAAAATAGCAGGATGTGTTCCAGAAATGACAATTCAAGGTTTGTAAACACAGATTAAACAATCAAAAAAAACCCACTAGTGTTCAATTTTTCTCCAGGGTGATGACAGATCAACAGCCAGAAGAACTGTAAGGCACATGAGTGACATAAGGCCCAGATACTAGGTTACGTTTTCATTTATGCTTTTACTGCCATGACTGCTTTGATCTCTGATGTTAAAAAATAAAAATAAAAATGTGTTGTACCTCATGCCACTTGATGAATTTCTGCACACTGATCTGGTTTCTTCACAACTTTCAGTGTAACTAGTCAGAATTCAGTGAAGTCAGAAATATCCAGTATTAGCTGAGTTAAATTCAATTCATCTGAGGGTCAAGGACTGCTAGGAAAAACTGGGATCCACCTGACCAAAGGACACAAGGGCCAACAGGCTTGGCCAGCCTAATGAGACCATTAAACTAGGAATGATGGGGAAGGAAGATTAACAGCCTGCAATTAGGTGAGGAAATAGTGGTATGAGTTAACAAAAAAAGAGTGCTTGGGTGATGCAAACAAATGACCCCCTGAAAACAGCAAAACAGAGCTGGAGAGCCCACCTCAGACATGTGCAAATGGATAAGGAAGTTGCAGAACAGCATGATGGAGGAAATTCTTATACGTTTTCTGAGAAATCAGCATGACTGGGTGCCCACGTGAAGGGTCTGTACAATAACACACACACTACAGGAAGCAAATAGAAGAAATTCATGGTCTGTGAGCAGTTGCAGTGTCATGATCATGCTGGGATGACAGAGATGTGCTTTATCAAAAAAAGTATCAAGTATCTATTGATTTTTCTGTTATCAAAAAGCAATACATTACATGAATCTCTCATGACAACTCTGTTTTACCCGTGACAATAACTGTGGAGTGATCTCCCTGTCCTTATCTCAACCAATGAGCTGTTTTTCCCTGTATTTTTCTCCTCCTGTCCTTTTGAGGATGGGGAGTAACTGAGAAGCATGGTGGAGCTTAGCTGCTCATCAGTGTTAAATCACCACAACTGGCTTAACAATTTATCCAGAAAGGAAGCATTAACACTGTACCAATGTGCAGCTAGTCAAGCCTGAGTTTTGCTAGCAAATACATCAGTATCTTAACCTTCTTTAAACATTAAGCTGTAAAACGCACATTTTTTCTGTTCCTACAAGACCCTACAGGATGTATTTTAAATCTTTTGATAATTTTGCTACCACAGAGCACAGAAAATAGTATTCTTTTGATTTATAAAACAGTATCATTTTAATTTAAAACATTATCCATTTGTTTTTATTTATTTTTTCTTGCAGGAGCATAAGAAAGGCAGTTTTCTTTGGTAATCTCCAATTACATACATTATGAGAGTTATACTGAAGTATTTGAAATTCACCATCATTCAGACAAAATATCAGATTAATTTAATCATTGATACACTCAAATAGAGAGTTTTTCCAATTATTTTGCTAACGAGAAACTCCTGCATTTTAGGTACATATCACAGAGAATGAGAAATTTAGGAAAAGGTATTTCAGTATAACACACAGAGAAAATAATAAACCAACATTAGTTTATATCTTCTAACTGTAAAGCAGCTGAGGCCAACATAGGAAAAAAAAAAATACTACTTTCAGTTTGGCTGCCATGGTAACATGAAATAGTCCAATTTATTGCAGTTATCACAAATGCTATTAATCCTAGGGATAACGATGGGGTGGCAATGAGCCATACTGAGCAGGATTATTTTCTTTGCTAAGGGATTTGGGAGGAAATATAATAACCAGTACAGAAAGTAATGGCTGAACACCAACATTGAAAAATGAGTTAAAAGTGAAGAGCTAAGCAAATTCTTCGTTCATGTTCTTCGTTCATGAGGGGAAGACGTACGAGGAACGGCTGAGGGCACTGGGCCTGTTCAGCCTGGAGAAGAGGAGGCTGAGGGGAGACCTCATCGCAGTCTACAACTTCCTCGTAAGGGGGTGTCGAGAGGCAGGAGACCTTTTCTCCATTAACACCAGCGACAGGACCCGCGGGAATGGGGTTAAGCTGAGGCAGGGGAAGTTTAGGCTGGACATCAGGAAGGGGTTCTTCACAGAGAGAGTGGTTGCACACTGGAACAGGCTCCCCAGGGAAGTGGTCACTGCACCGAGCCTGACTGAATTTAAGAAGAGATTGGACTGTGCACTTAGTCACATGGTCTGAACTTGGGTAGACCTGTGCGGTGTCAAGAGTTGGACTTGATGATCCTTAAGGGTCCCTTCCAACTCAGGATATTCTATGATTCTATGATTCTATGTTGCTATACTGAATGTCACCAATCACCAAAAAGGTGAGTCAGAAGTCTGACTGACTTTGGTAGAAGGTAGAAAATTGAAACTATACTACTTTTAGTTACTGTTAAAGTGCAGTAGGAAACTGTTTCCAAGACTGTATGTCTGGCTTCAAGCATGCTTTTACTTCCCACTGGGACAAAATGAGACCTTCCTTAAACTTTCTTTGTCTTCTTTTCTCCCTTGAACTTTGGAAAAAAAAAAAAAAAAAAAAAGTAGAGAACATACCAAATTATCTGCCCTCTGCCCCTGTAACAAGAAATCCAGCCACACATCCAGTTATTTAAGATGAGAATGATCCTTTGTGAAAATCACAGATAATTCAGGTGGGAAGGGTTTCAGGATATCACCCAGAACAAATTCCTACGCAAAACAGGGCTAGCAGTTCAGTAGCCTTCCTGGGCATCAGTGTTAAATGGGATAATAAATCCAGCATCAACACCACAGGGTGCACTAATACTAGCCCTGCCTCAGGCTCCCCTGGGGCCTCCACTGAACCCTGGCCCATGGGACCCATCTCCATTTGCTCCTTGTTAGCCCCCAGTACCTGTTTCATCTCTTTGCCGTGCATGGGCTGTCAGTGGGCCCCATTACCAGCACCCAGCTCTGCCTGCCCTGCTCAGACACTGTAATGCCCATCAGTGAGGCACCACCACTGGCCCTGGGGCTACCTTCACTCCATGTTTGTCCTCCCTCATAGAGCAGTCCCACTCTTGCTGCTCCCCGACTCCCAGATCCCTTAGCTTCAAACAAAATCCTTAATACATACATTGTTAAGTACAGACTCCATTGTTAAAACGAGAAAATTTCCACCAATTTTGCACAAGCATTCTCTGGCCAGTAACAGCCTAAGATATTTAACTAATTGAAGCAAAAAAATTAAGAAACACATTGAAACAACTATCCTTATTGTATACTCTTTTGATACTATATAAATAAGAGGTGTCTTCTCAAGAAAATTGCTGCAAGTTCTGTATTTTGGTGCATAAACTGAAAGTACAGTCATTTTATAAGTCAAGACTTGTAAGTAGCATGTTGTGCTCTTAAAGCCAGTGATACTACAGACTGCAGGAAACAAAATTTAGACTTTTTGCTCATATTATATTACAGAGTAATGGAAATACATGCCTCAACATTTGTAGGATCAGCTAAGGCACTTGTTAGAACACTAGAAACTTCATCCTAAGGCCCAGGCACAGAGCTTTAATCCCTGAAATAAGAATTTCAGCTCTGCAGAATTCTTTCTTGCCCAAGAGAGCTGCTATATTCTAGGCATGTGACTGTGGTGGTCAGGCCTTAAGGATCATTGACTCATTCCTTACTTCCACATCTTCATTTCCTCCTGAATTAACAGTTTACCATAAACAGTTAAACCTACTATTCCCCACTATGTTGTACCTTTGATGCAAAATCCTTTTATTGAAGTCCCTGGCTGATACTTCATTGTTTTGTCTTTGCTTATCTGTAAGTAAAGTTAAATTCTCTTGTATCCCAGAGGTATGATAGCTAAACAATACAAATACATGCAGCAGTACATAATTCAAGGTGTCCTGGAAAAATAAGAGCAGTTACAATTTAATTCTTATCCTATAGATGACTTGTGTATAAGTATATAAGTTCTTATCCATAGATGATTTATGTATAAGGTATATGATAATTTACAGTCACTAAGAGTAAGATTCTTCAGAAATGTAATATACCAGGATCAATATAGTATTATGCAGAATCAGCATACGTCATTAAATTGATAAAATCATATATATTGGAGTATTTCTATACTAGGCTAATGTTGCACTTACGGAGGACAATTTTTACTTTGCAAATGACATTGAAGGACTCAAAACACTTATCCTTTAAACACTGAATGAGTGGAAAAATATGCTATTTCCAAACAAACAGGTACATACAGTGATACTAAACAATTAAAAGAATTCTATTGTTTGGAAAATGATATTTTTGTGTTAATACTTTGGAATAGTAAAAACAAACAAACAAAAAACTGTATGCATGGAAAAAGTAAACATTTTTCTAATCCTGGCAAATAAACCACAAAAATGAAACTTCAAACACTTGGCATGTGAAATAGAAAGATTCCTTTGGGCTATATTTTTCTTCTTATTAAACAGCAGAACTGATTAACTTTCTTTGAACAGATGATGTACTACAATTCCAATATGAATAGAGATTTGTAGAGGGCAGCAGGAAATAAAAGATTAAACAAAAGTTTGTAATACAGATAATTGTTTTGCAAATGCATCATAGTAACAGAACGTTTCATGACAGTTGATACTATTAACAGGTGATAATGAAGTATTTGTCACAGCTAATTTACTTTTAGAATGTTATCTGTACTCAGGATTATTTAAAAAAATAATAAGATTTTCAAGACAAAATGGGGCTTCCCAGCATGCGAGTTTGCAGAATTTTACATTCATTGTTTTATGACAACATTTTGTAAGGTTGCTTCTTCTCTTTCTCCCATAACCAATTGTTCAAATCACTGAGGCTGGAGCCATCTGTATCATATCGCTGCGTGAAGATGAATTTTGGGGGAAACATTCTTTAGAAACGAGTAGGAAGAAAATCAGAAGAAAAAAGTTCCAATTCTTTTAGGAAGGGTAAGACGATCTCTAATTAAAGAACATTCATAACTCCCTTAAAGCCAAATAAAGGATGGCCAGAAGACAGGACAGTGCCCCCTGTTATTTTAAACTCATCATTTTATCCATTCAAATTTGACAAGTGAAATGGCTTTCACAAACTGTGAGGCCACATACAGTCAGCAGACAACATAAGAAAAGCATTTCATTTTCAGAAACCATCAAAAGCATTAGACAATTTTCAACCCTCCAATGAAGCTCTAGGCTGATGTTTTTACATCCACTACTGTCCTTCACTGCAGTAAGCACTGCAAAGGATGAGCAGGGCTTTCCCTACAACTTATAGAGATTTGCAAAGAGGTGCAGGAACATAAATGCTATTTTATGTTCTTGCCTGCCATTTCTGAACCCCCACAAAGTGTGGAAAAAGGGAATGCCTTATATTAACAAAGGGTGGGGGAACAGCAAAGCAGACAGATGGAGAAAAGGAACTGGAGACATGTTGGTGTCAAAGCTGGCACTGGCTAGCTAAGGAGACAAAGGATGGCACAGGTGGCTGAATAAGGAGCCAGCTGGGTGAGACACAGAAGGTGGGAATAATTTCACCTAGCTCTAGATGTCCATCTGCGAATTACCCAACCCTCTTTTTTTCAGAGGCAGGTGAGAGAATGAAAGTCTACTGCTATATTTCAAATGCCATCTGTGGGAGATCAGTCACAACCTAGTTATTTCTTTCTTTCTGTTGACTACACAAAGGTGCTACTATATCAGATGTAAAAGTCCACGTTGCAAATGCCTACATTTATTGATATAGTCCTCCTTAAGATTTTTGAGGAGATGGGACAAAGAGATAAGAGTTAAAATTAGGATCCTTCCTCAGCAGGAGAAGACAAAGTGGGAGCTTAGGGCAATAAGAACATGTTTGTTTGAGAGAGTCTCTATTTTTTGATTGCTCTGCCTGAAATACAAGTCTCTTTTCAGGGTACAGAAAGTCAACAGCAGCTGCGCTGTGAACATGAGACATGTTATTTACTGGTAAAATCACACAAAAAGGCATCTTCAAACAGGCACTCAAATTTAGCAGCACTTTTGATGTAATCTGCCTCTGTTTCAGGCCCTTATCTGTAAGTTGACAGCAGTACCACCTCCTTATCTCTCCCTCTAGGGAAGTGGAGAGGTTTTGCTCGTTTGTGGCCAGTAAATTTCAAGGGACATTTCCAGAACAGTTTCAACAGTCTGTGATAAATCACTGTGCTATTTTTTTCAGATAGCAGCAATTGTCAGTTAATAAATGCTCTCTGATTTGAACAATTAGACAGGAGACCAGTGGAGAGAAAACAAAAACAAACAAACAAACAAAAAAAAGGCAGGGGGGAATTACATGATCATATACACTTCTCACAACATACATGTGAAAATACTTTTTCTTCTTGGTACCTTTTATCACCTCTCTCTCCCTCTTTTTTTTTTTTTTTTTTTTTTTTTTTTGTGGCCTACACTATGCATTTAAAATATGAACAAGCTCAGTGTTTTCAGGACACTTCTCCAATAAATTTACTATCTAATGAAGAAGTTTCACCCAATTCCCATGATTCAAGTTATGAGTCTGCCACTAAGCTCTCTAAATAATATACAGATTAGAGGAATTGATTGATGGCCAGTTGGATTAAGTAGAATGACTTCTTCTCTCTGCCAGTGTTCTTGGTGTTGGGTATTTTGTTCCCAGATGTGTGTACTATTGTTGACAAATCCTCTAAAAATAATAAGTGAATATTCAGTAAATTAATCTGGCTCTCCTTTTAATTACATCTACAATGTCACATGCCCCTGTTAGACAGAGGTTAGACTATTTTACAGCCTTTGGTGGGAGGAGATGAGGACGAGGTACTCGTAACTGCGTAAGAGAAGGAAGAAAGATTTCGTTGTGCTTGAAGCTTTCTTAGGATGAGTTACGTAAGTCCTATTTAAGTTACAAATAAAAACATGATAACATTAAATTTTTTAAATGACTTTTCCTTCCAAATACTTAAAGGAGACAGACCCAATGCCTCATAAGCTCTCCCAGCCACCTCTTAGCACCCAAGCTGTCAATCAGCACTGAAAAGGAATAAGAGTAAAAAAAGAAAAATATCTTTGGATTAGAGTTGCAAAGAAGCAACTTTTAGAAACAAGAAAACTCCAGTTGGTATAACTGGCAGTACGCTATGGTAATTGGGTCAATCTGTAGCCATTAACCCTTCACCTGAATCTAGGATGACTTCAGCATCAGCATCTCTCTAGTTGCTTTTTTTGTGAACTCTGCACAAACCTGCCTGGTACCTACCACACCTTGCTGCTCAGTGTTTAACTCCACCTAAAAACACTGTGGGAAGTGAAGGCGTTTGCTCCTCTAAGTCACCACTAGGACAAGATAATACATGAATGGCAAGGACTAACAGTTTCCTAGGGGTTGCAACATCATGTAGGTGATGACAATTCAGCAGAGTAGTCACCTTCACATTTGTGCACTTATACCAAAACAAAATAATAATAAATAACAAATTATAAATACTAATAGTTACATTTGTTTGGTTTTGTTCAGAAACAATGGTGTCCTACCTCTTAAATCAACGTGACTGAAAAGCAAAATTAACTGCCACACAAACAAACAAAAAATCAAAACAGTTCTGAGGCTTAAATTTTCCATTTGTGTTTCTCTAACACTTTAAAGAAAATATTATCAAATACTCACAATACCTTATATTGGCATTTATTACTTAAAATGTTGCTACTGAGTTAAGAATTTTCCTGATATAGCCTATAGGAGCTGGAGTATTAATGCTAATGTATTATCAAAACAACTCTATTAGAAATCCATCAAAAATATATATATTTTGCAAAATACTTAAGATTGTAGTGAAAAAAAAACAAAAACATATCACATCACATTCTAAAATTACTTAATCTGAAATTTATTGAAATGCATCTTGATATTTACAGGTAGAACTATAAAACAGACACTACTGTTACGGGACTGTGTAATTCAGAATTAAGAAAAAAAGCTCAGAATTGACAGGGTGGAATAGAGAAAAAGTTGGGTTCTATTTAGCTTTTCTTTGAAGTTCTCTCTGCTATTATAGACAATCTTTACTTTAGGCAAAGTACCCTCAGATTTGCTGCTACCTCAGGTACATGTCTGTGAAAGAGATCAGGCTCCCATATATGCAAGTTAAGTAAGTCCATGACGGACCTTCCACGACTCAGACTTTCATGATTCCTATTAGTTAAAAGATCTTTATCTTCTGCTGATGTTTTGTTTTGTTTTTGTTTTTATTATTTGAACTACCCTTATGAAATGATCTTGAGATTTTGGTATCAAACACAGACAAACATCAATCCCAAGAATGACTCAGATGAACACTCCTTTGGTTACATATGATTGAGTAAAGGAAGTTTCAGGGGAGGAAAGGACAACATATTTGGATTCTTAAATGATAATAATTAAAAAAAAAAAAAAAAAAAAAAAAGCAAAAATGACCTGGAATTTTTCCTTACCAAGTTTCACAGACATTTCTGGTGTGTTTTTTTTTGAAGGATTAAGTCACACACCATGCTATATCTAAGTCGTACTGTACAAGAAGTTATCAATGACTTTCAGAGAAATACTATGTTCTCCCCTTGCTACTTAATACAAGTCCATCAAGTACACTACAATCTCCATTAAGCCATTATTCTACACATTTTAGATCCACATCTTCAAGGGTTCTCTAACCTTCATATATTTAGATAGAGTCAAACTAGCATTATATAGAAAAATACGTTGTTCTCAGGGACCTGAAGTTCAGCCAGATTAGCCAGTGTGCTGTAGCATACTGAACAACTCACTGCACTATTTATTTCATTTATAGGCTGCAATTAGGACACAGACCAACTGCACATTTCTGTGTAACTTGACTAATTGCCAATACTCTTGAAGATCATGGAAGCACCTCATTATAAAGACTCTTAAGTACAAAATCTATTTCATGCACTTAAATATAGATTTTCCTTCTGCCACAGGCCTCCGTATTTCTTTTATTTAACATTGGACAAACACTGTTTGCTCCCATGCAATATAATTTCTTCTAGAATTCTCACATGTATGACAGAAAAAAGCTCCACTGGAGTTTATAAAACCTTTGGCCTAGAATCTTTGATCTGTGCTCCCAGTCCTTTTATCTTCCACATATACTTCTTTTTTCTTTCATTTACTACTCATCAGGTTTTACAAGCAGCTGCATGTTTTGGGGGATGTAGATGTTTTCGGTTCTGTAAAAACATAAATCAGAATGAGGGACTGAGCATGCAATATACACAGTAATTTTGTTTCTGCTCAAATTGAAATAAGTATATGTACAGTTTATGTTACCACATGTTAAAGCTCAACCAAACTTTACAAAGGTTTCTGCAGTTCTTCTCTTTCTGTACGTACAAACAGCAAACATTTTGGTGCAAATTTAATTTACTTTTTGATTTAATTAGGCACAAAATTCAGGCTAGAAAACCTGTCTTCATTAGCATGGCTGCATGCTGTGTCTCACTGACAATATGTTAAGTTGGTACCAGGCAAGTGCTGGCTGTATGATGTACAAGCAAATACCATTTTTACAAACCTGGATTTGCTCCTACAATGACCTTTAGGTTGAAGTAGTGGGAAGGAGAAACTAGTAGTGGGAAGGAGAAGTAACCCATTTAAAATTATGCCCTAAGGGAATGCTTAAAGCTCTGAAGAGGATCATTTTGGAGGCAACTGCAGAAATTTTAAAAGTTACTGCTCATAGCTGTTTTTTAACACTCCACTACTAAGTTGTGCCAAGGAATTACAAAAATTCATCATCACTTCATTCAGAACAAGATGGGTTCACTCAGATCACTATGACCTGATCTACCCTCCCCAGCCTTGAGCTGCCATGGACCCTGCATCCCCTAACAATGTTCAAGAGAGGGTGGCATTCATATCAATTGCCAGACTTCTTCAATAGATACAGTAAATCTGCAAGAAAACACCTGTCTTAAGAGCAAACGGATCTGATATTCCCTGTCCTCAGGAACTGAAACAGGCCTAAAAACTGATGGGAGGAAGAGTGAAACCTATGCTGTGTTTCTCTGCTATCCTTTTTTTTAATTTATTACTTTATTTTTATCTGTACCAAACAAGTCATTTCAGTTAAGCCCATCTAGTGGTCTTCTAATTATCAAATAAATGATAGGAGAACCTGAGGATATCCTTCAACTGAGCAGTAATTAGTTGATATCTGGGAAAATAATATACCATAAAGGGTCTGCCCTTTGACTGGGTTCTTACTGCTACCAAAACACATCACTTTTTCTAAATAAATTTTTCTGAACAAAAGACGAACAGCATTTGGCTTAATACTAAAATAATCTGTTGCATTTTTGTCTTTCTGAAAACCAACAATGTACAAGAACACTGACTATGAAGGTAACTTTCTCTGTTTTATCTGCAGTCTCTCCTTTCTCTTCATGCTGTTTCTATAACAAGGCTATTTGCACACTACCTCAGGTATGGTACTTTTTCTCTCTGGTACTTCATATAGCAATACTATATATGACCAGTAATCTAGTACAATTTGTTATCCTTCATTTAGTTTCATAAAATACATCTTCTGTATCATTCATTTTATAATACTGTGTTTTATTTATGCTAGAATGCTGCATCGAGATGAAAAAAAAAAAAAAAAGTAGATTAACAAAGCTGCACTAGAATTCAAAAGGCTATAATTTTATCTCAGCCCTCCTTTCAATTAAATAATACTGGCAGAAGCCCAAGGTGCAGATCCACAGATCTTCAAGAGAGAGATCATGTTTGCTCCACTCTGCATAGATTCCTAACAGAATCTATGGGATTAGTTAACCAAGAATAGTGAATATTAATCAGCTGCAGGGCACATAAACAAGGCATGCCACTGCCCCAGTTTTTAGCCATATTACTGACAACAGCAGTACTTTTATTGCATCGATGGATGTTGCAGCAGCCATTGTAATTCCCTGTTTAAAGCATTTTATCAGTCTTATAAAATACAGCAGCCTTCAGTGATAAATTATGAAAGAAAAAAATAAGCATAATTTTTTTTTGCAAGGAATTTCAACCAGATAGTACCATAAGTATAATTTTGCATTATAAATCAATGATGTTATGCTTCATTCTTCTTTTGAAAAACTAATTTCAATTTTGAAAAAGAAGTTAATGTGGTCTAGCATTTATTTTGGTTCTGAAAAGGACATTCAGGCATGTTAAGATGAAGTCTGTTTCACTGAATTTTCAGAATTCTACAATAAAAGTAAATTCATATACTTCCTATTTCCTTGTCTATGTCATAGTGTCTTTCAGCAAAAAGCGTGCCTGGAAGCATGTGTGTTTGCATAAGGTAAAATCTGATTCAACTTCAAGAAAATCTTGTGAGGTAGCACCTTGTATTTTTAAATATCAGACAACATAAACCTTTTCTCTGCAGTTTTCCTATACTTGATAAGAACTAACTTCTAGAGTACTACAACTAACCAAAGTTTTCTGATGAACCAACAACCTTATTTGGTCATTGGTTAAGGGCAATAATATTAATAGTTACAATAAAAGGATTGTTTTTAACGAGGAAACCTTGTGTTGCACTTATGAATATATGCTTCATAAGATTTTTGAAAACAAAACAGGAAGGATCTTTAATTCTTCATTCAAATAATCTCATTGATAAAAAAGACAAAATAGGTGTTATAGAGGGAAGGAAATGTCTTAATAAACACTACTTGCCAGTATGCCTTTTTCCGCTCCAATGGATACAGTTATCAGTAATTCCAAAATTTTGTGAGAATGGACAACATAGATATTTTTGTCTCAATAACTGGCCATGATA
Source organism: Anas platyrhynchos (assembly GCF_047663525.1). NCBI lineage: Eukaryota > Metazoa > Chordata > Aves > Anseriformes > Anatidae > Anas > Anas platyrhynchos. The sequence continues at coordinate 97,790,834 of NC_092587.1, read as the reverse complement.
AATGGCCATTAAAAGCTTTCCATTTAAGTGGCCTACAAAGCTCATCTATCCTATTGGTAAAAACAAACACACAAACAACAAAAATCACAACCTGTTTTTTCCCTACATCTTCCCCTAGCACTACGTTTCTACCTCCTCTCCCCGAATCTTTTGAATATACCAACATAGTCAAAAATACTGTTTCATTTCAAAATGTTGACTTTAAGCTTGAAGTATGATTTCCTAAGCTCAGGGGACCTTTAATTGCCTGAGCCAAGAACAAAGGGGAGGAACACACTGGTCACAAACAAGGGAAATCTTTGGGAAGGATATGCAGGCCCTGAAGTACTTTAGAACATGTCAACCATGATGTGTAACCGAAAGCACAAAGCAAGAACATAAAAATAAGAGGAGGATTAAGAGGGGTTTACTTTAAGAACTCACTATGTGGGAATCCTATCAAAAAAAAACAATCATCAAGTAACTGTCAAAATAAGTCATTGAAATTTGGTTAAAAACAGGTAGTCCTCCACTTAAAATCCAAATACAGCAGAAATTATTACAGAAGATGACTGGGAACCCTTGTTGGTAATATTCAAGACATCTCAGTGAAAAGGAGCAGACTGTTAGCTTTGATATAGATTAAACCATAATTTGATATAGATTAAACCATAAAGGAACAGCCAGTCTCCAGCTTAAATTCAGTACAGCAATTGGCAGCCACTTATGCTTTAGGATGTGATCAAGTCTTGTAACAGTCAACCAAGCATAAATTTACTATAGTCTACTGAAATTAGGATGTGTCTATGTGATAGAATGCATTTGAAACAGTTTCTCATTGTTTTCTCATATATAAAAAAAAAAAAAAAAAAGTCACCTTGTCACTCTTTGCCTCACCTGAAAAAAAAAAATAAAAAAATCCATCACATGCATAATTATTCAGCTAATATCAAGAAAATAAAGAAAATAGTTAATACACATTACCAATCTCAACACAAGAAGCCTTGTACTACTGGACCATCCATCATCTTCAACCCTTTGAACACTGAATTTTCTTACAGCCAGGACTACCTGTTTGCTCATGCTGTAGCCACTTAGGAAAAGAATCTGCCATTAGGAAAACCAGCTGATCTCTTTGATTAATGGTTCATTAGCTCATATGCTCAGGAAGTCTTTTCTTCAGTAATGAAGGTTATTCATAGGCCTCTAGCAATCTCTTCAACAGTTATAGCAACTACTTTCATTGGCCAGTAAGAACTATTAAAATAATAAAGCTTTGTTAATTATTTTTAAAAGTGGTTTATATTAAGTTACTAGCTAGAACTATACTGTCAATGTCTGAATGATTTTTTTTTTCAGTTTCATTTATTCTTGGACTAAAATCACCTACTCTTTAAAGAGTTTTTCCTCAACATTCTCTCTTATCTTCTAGAAATAGAAAGTTATATTCTGGACTCCCTTAACGCATTTTGTGCAGCAATCAATATGTTGTCATATACTTATTTTTGTGGTATTTACCTCTACAAAAGGTTGTTTTTGAGCCAAGCCTCCTATAGACACTCTGCTTGCAGCAATATGCCTTTTGACTTTAAGCAGCAGACTCAGCTGAACATAAAAGGAAAAATATCTGTATTTTCCAAACTGCTCTTGCAGGTCCCCTACCTTTTAGGGTGGGGGGCAAATGGAAGGAGGAGGGGAATTAAGAAAATAAGTATTTGAATACTACAGAGTTTGATTTAAAATAATAATAAGAAGAAAGAAAGAAACACAAAACGTGTAATTATTGGCTTTGTCATATTTTTTCCAGCCTTCTGAGGCATTTTCTTCCCTCAATATGCAAAAACTTACCCTGTAATCTCCTATTTTACACAGAACAGACAGTGATCTCTGGGTTCATAAACCAATTATTTCTTCACAAATAAGTGGAATCTTGAACAACTATCAACATGTAAAAAGCCAGTATTTGCATCACCTACTACAGAGTCTCACATGCAATCTATTGGATTTCATTTGTTCAGCACTTTTCACTTCAAAAAACATTTGAGATTTGTTCTGAGAGCTTTAACTTTCTAATAAGACAAGATTTGGTATCAGCTCTTGTGATAAAACAACTTCATAATTGCTTAAAATCTCTTACCTCCTCTCCTTTTACATACTTAACAGATCCCTTAGGTATTTGTAGTCACTTTAAGTTTCACTTTACCATAGTATCAAATTGCTTCAGATCTCATTGTCAAAACTCCAGGTATTTTTCCTTTGCATTATCCTAGAGCATATGTGCAGAGATGTTTGTATAGATCTGGGATCTTTTTTTTTTTTTTAAAAAAAAAAAAAGTTACATCATTTGTACTATAAAAGAGACAAGTCTCATTTACAATTTAGAGCATTTACAGTACGCAAAAGGTTTAAAATTGGTCCATGAGAAAATAAAACTCACAAACTGAGAATAAGATGTTCTGAAGACTACACTAACAAGCACGGAAATACATATATTGATAAGTAGAATTGGTTTCAGTATTCTTAATGAGTATTTTGTCTCTTTTTCTTGTCTTGAATCAAAGGGAATATCAAGCCTTGTTCTTCCTTGAAACACACGCATATAGACAGAAGTGGATACAGGTATTTTTATCTCAGTTTCTGATCTACTTTTGCTAATAAAGCAAAGCTTCTCCACTTCACCTTCTAGGTTGCTCCTTTTGCCAGAACTACCTGTACTTACTAGTTGTCCAGTGGCACTGAGGTCCAAGTGACTCCAAATTCAGGGGCTTCAGGAAATACCTGATGGCAACAGCAGGGAGCAAAATTACACTAGGTGATCTTTGTCTTAAAAGACATAAAAGCATGCAATCTGCTCTTCTGGCTGTTGACTGCTCAGGACAGCTCTAATAAAATTATGCTTCAACTTAGAGAAAAACTTGTTTTGTAATTGAAAGTTTTCATCTAACTTTCTCGATTTTTCAAAGATTTTAATAAGGAAAAAAAAATCTCATGCACAGAAAACACTACAGGAAAAAAAAGTCTTTAAAACTCCTTGTTTCATATACTGTCTTTCTTCTTTTATTAAAAGATGGAGAGATGATTAGGAATACCAAGAAGAACATTGTCTTCCCTCCCCATTCAAATAATTGATTTGATTTTTCAAATAAAATGGAGAGAAAATAATAATAATAATAATAATAATAATAAATAATAATTAATAATTAATAATAATAATAATAATAAGCTACAGTTAATACATATTTTTTCAAGAAATAGTGAATACAGGGACAACTTGAATTTAACCACAGAAGCACCAACTATTTCAGAGACTCAAGACCCACTTCATTTCCTGGCCTTTTGAATAAACTGATTCATCACACTGCATAGTATCAACTAGCAAACATGGACTATAAACATAAGAGAAATCAAATTTGCTTAAAAAATGAACTCATGGTTCCCCTTGATTTAATATTAAGACAAAAACTAGCTGTTGCTTTTAACCAGCACCTTGGCAAAGGACAAATGAAACAAATCCAGTTCCTGTGCTCCTATCCAGTTAAGCTAGACCAGTCCCTCAACAGAGGTGCTCCCTGTTCTCACCAAACCAAACTCTTGTTGCAGCTCTTCCATTTTTAGTGCAGGACCTCCTTAGCAGTGCCACACTTCTGCTGCACAATAGTAGCTATGCCATTATAATCAATCCTAGGCAAATGGATTGCTGATTATAAATGCAAGTTTTCTTTTACTATGCTTTCTTGTTGAAGATATTTATTGAATACACTGCAATTTTGCTTACAGACCAAACCAAAGAGAAACCCAACAGGTCTCTGCTTTCAGATACTTAGGCCTCTGCATATGGTGGGCAGAGTTTTAAACACAAATACCTAGCACCTGTACATAGTAGTGTGCATTTCTCAACTCCTGCTCACTGTTGTCAACCACTAGGTGGTAATGTTCACTCTGTGGACATTACAAGAGATAGCACAAATGCTAGCTGACTTAGAAACAAATTCTCTCCTCATTTACGCTGGTGCAACCATGTAGTAACCCAGAACTGAATGTGACTTGTTTCCTTTCCAATCAACAATTTGATTTATCTTCAGCTGTGCTCACTTATGCCCTAAGCACAAAGAGGCATGTCACAGCACCTCATGCGCATTTGCTGCTGTTTGTTCCTTAGACCTGTAAACTATCCCAAAGCAACTTAACCTACATAAGAATATTTTTTCTGCAGAGGAAGTTTAGCAGGGCAGATGCATGCTGAATTAATACCACTCAAGCTGATATAATAATATTTTGCTTTGTTTCTATGATATTGGAGCTAATCGATCATCTAGGAACAGATGCAGTTTTTATACTCCCAGTAAGTTCAGGGTTTATGACTTGCTCTTAAAACATTATGTATAAGTTAAAATAAAAAGCATACAAAAGAGGTCACACCAATTATAGATAGAATTTAATGAAGACTGAATATTCCTCTATGCATTCAAATTCTTCTGTCCACTGAAGTATTTTTGAGCAAGCATGACAGAAAGAAGAGGAATAAAAATGCATTTCGGTATAAAACTCATGCTTCAAGTACTGCACAGAATGAAAATGAACATGGAAATATTCTGAGCACAAGGCTGAAAAAATAAAGCTCAGCTTCTACTCCAAGCTATTTAATGACAGTACTTTCCTGATATTACCGCTTCCCTTCTTCTTGTACCTGTTTTATGAAGTAGAAGAAAGGAGATAACTGCCAGAGTTGTTTGCAATATTCTCTTTCGTTTCTAGGGGAGGTGAGGAACAGAGAAGATAGGAAGATAAAACCCTGTTTCCCGTTCTGTAGGGTCATCAGTTTAGATGAAAATATTTACTAGGTGGATTGAGAGAGAAAATAAAAAGGTAAACAACCTGGCTAAGATATTTTTGAAGGCCTGTCCAAAAAGCCCAACTGCCTTGGGTTTAGATCTATTCCTGATGGAGAGCAGAGACACTAAGCCAAATCTCTCATAACATTGCTGAATGTCCTGCTTACAAAGTCAACAAGACAGCCTCCCTTGCTCTCTGTGTTCAAATAATTGTGCATTTGCAGGACCAAACTGAAAAATTTTCAAATAGCATGGAAGGAAAACAAGCAGAATCTAGTCCAGCCACACTTGCTCAAGAGACAAAAACTTCAAATTAATATTGTGAAACTAAATAACAAAATGAATGTTTTTGTTCAGTCTGGACTCTTATTGGCAGCTAGCTATACCTTTGTGTAAACATTTACTGTGTCATGGAGAGATGTTGCGAGCATTGGGGTCTGACCTGGGAAAGCCCTATGTACAAAAGCTTGCTCCATTAAAAAACAAACCACCATGCTGGCTACAACCATTCCCTCTGTAGAATAAAAACAACCTCTAGCCATAGCCAAGAAGACAGAAGGGAAGCAGCTGCTTGAACTACTATCCAAACCTCTTGGATAGGTTTGCACATATTACTACAATTACTTTGGAAAAATGGGTAAGTATAAAGGAAATAGAAAGGAGAACAATTCACCTTATCCAGATAATGCATCAGTAAAGACAGCTACTAAAAGCAGGGGGAAACTGCAATGAATAACATAATTCTGGTGTTTTATTTCACCACCAAAGCAATCTTTTTAAGAGTAGGTAACAAAAGAAATAATTTGAATTGCAGATAAATAGAACTTCAGGCCTTGGACTGCTTCCTCTTGGATAAATAGCTCTAAGGGTCAAACTGAAGAATACCATAAAGCAAGGAAAGCCAATGGATCTGAACCTACTTATACCAGGCTGTAATTTGGCCTACATATATTCTTTTGTTTTTTCCTTACATTTCCTCTCTGATTTATTTCACGAGGCCACAACGGTCAATTCAAATTAATTTCAGCTGTTACATTCATGCATTTTTCCAACTATATCCAAGGCTACCCTTGAAGGATTCCTAGGTTCACACAGGAAGAGTCTCATGGGTTGTCCTTGGCTTTACTTCTCAGTGAACCACTTGAAAACCCCACACTAACACATTCATACAAAATTGGATCAGACCTTATGAAAAGGAAGCAACTTTTTTTTCTTCCATACATCATTCCATTTCCCTTAAATAGCTGGAGAAGAGTAAAAAGCTCTGGGCAATGTCCAGTGAAAGAGATTGCCAGCTGAGCCAAGGTCTGAAACTATGCTTCACTGACATCAAATGGGAATTATGTACTGCTCATGTGTTTATGTGTTGCACATATAGGTGAATTCTATGCCAGGTAAATACACTTGACATTTAGCTATATCGTTATATCAGATATAGCCAAATGGAAAATACGGGTGAAAACAGTAAGTACTCTAGACCTTGATATTACAGAGAAATTATATACAAGTTCAGCTTTTGGCAGGATATATTACATAAGAGAAACAGAAGTGTTAGCACAATAACAACTTATATGCTACAAAATGTGACAAACGGAACCAACCAGTCAGGAGAACACACTTAATGCTAGCTCTTCATCAGCAGATGTTCAGAACATCTGAACAATTTTTAGTTCCTATAACACATACTCACCTGACTCTGCTTTTTAAAGTTTTTTTTTTGTGTGTGTTTTTTTTTTTGAGCCAGGTTATTTTACATGTTCTCTATAAACATACCATGACATACTCACAAAAATAATTAAAGTAATAACTGAGAAACATTGAAAACTGTGTTTGTATCTTAAGTCACATTGAACCGGAAATCAATGGTCAGCTTCTTATATTAAAATTATATTTTCAGGATTATATTTAATGGGAGACTTTCAACTATCTCCCACAGTATCCTTGTATGCAAGTTATAATGTTAGGGTCTGGATGGATGGACAGATTAAAAAAAAAAAAAAAAATCAAAAGTGTTTGAATGACCAGGCTCAAAAGGTGGTAGTTAACAGATTGTACTCTACCTCAACGCCTGTGACATGTGAAGTATTGTAGAGGTCACTACTGTGCCCCATCCTGTTTAGTATCTATTTGGTTTCAGTGTTCCATTATTGAGAAACAAGTCTTCTTTTACTCTGCCTGCTGACAACCAAGGTAACTGAATGGAGTTTTCTGTATACATCCAACTTTAGAGCTTGAAACAGTCTATCCAGAAGTTCAGGAGAACATTTTTCATACATTAAAGGCACCATAACCTTTTGTTCCATGCCTTTCTACTACAAAATACACTACTGAGAATACCAAGAAGAAAAGCACTAGCAGTCACTTCACATCTTCTTAATGTCTTTACAAACATGCCCCTGGAAACTGTGGATCAATGACTTGCAGAAGAATCCCCCAGATCTACTTTGTTAGCCTCTGTATGACTCAAGATCCATAAACCACTTAGGAGACCTTCAGGGTGTAAATAATCTCCAAGGAGATATATAACAGAACGAACAAGAGAATATCTCTTCTGCTCTGGACATCCTGCTATATTCCTACTACTGTTAGAGGAGGTGTGAGCTTATTCTAGAAAGCAAAGAGTTGATTGCCTTAAAAAAAAAAAAAAAAAAAAAAAAAAGTGCGCATAAATTTTAATACAGTGTGTATGCTAGGCAACTGACACTCGCTACTGACTCTTCTCCCTGAAATCAAGTTTTCCTATGGAAAGGGACAGACAGAAATGTGATCATATTAAGCTATGCTTTTCCTCAAGAAGAGGGCAGGGGGCAGAACATTTCCTATATTTTTTTCATATTTTTCCCTACTTACTGTCTCAACTTAATAGCATATTTTGGGACCTAAAGTAACAGCATTTCTTTTAAAAAACTCAAGGTTTATTTTATTTTATGTTTTTTAATTTTAAGCAAATAATTCTAAAGAAACCTTTAGCTCAATTTAAAAGCCACACAGGTCTCATAGATACTAACTCCCCAATACACAGTGGTTTTGTTGTTTTCCGTTAGCTGTCAGCTACAAACATCTATGAAACACAACCACCAAAGTCAGCATAGGAATAATGACTTTTTCCCCCATTAAGCTCTAACATCTAATCCCCTTAGAAGTAGCCAATGCTTTGAGCAATCAGGAATTCTTCCAGAATGCAGTATTTTTTTACATCACATCTCCTTTTATATCAGACTGAGACAACATAAAACTTAGTAGGAATCTAAATAAAACACTCACTTTCACTTTAGGGATGCACACATTTCTGCCTTGAACTAGACCTACAAGAGGAATCGCTACATAACACCGATATAATACTGATGGTACAATGAGTAACCTACGGGGTGTTTAGTTAGAATTTTCTTTCTGAAGTTCCAGTACAAAAGAGCTACTAACATTCTGTTGATATCTTATCTGAAAAAAAAGTTCTATTAAATGTTTATATCCATCAGAGAAATTGAAAATAGCAGGAAGAATTGAAATTAAAGAAGGGTCAGCAATAAAGCTACTTAATTAATGGACCCTTTTCTTCAAAATAGCACAAGCATCATTTTACAGATAATGACATTTCTTTTTCAAAGACATTTCACAATAGTGAACACCATAAGAGGACAATAATGCATTTGAAGACCAAGCAGCATAAACCAACTACCTCTATGGGTAGTTTAATCAAATTGCTAAAGTGATGAAAGAGCCAAAAAATTAAAGTGATGCCAAAAATTTGGTAAATGCTTAAGTAATTGCTTGTTATACAGATTAAATAATAGTTAAGAATTATGAATTTAAGAGAAAACATTAGAAGGCATCTATTACTAATAGATCAATTGAAATTGTTAGCATTACCTGTAAAATATAGGTATATGAATAATGAATTAAGTAGGTAGGAACCAGGTTTCTGTAAAGCCTATCTGGTTAAATGGTTTGGCATGATTTTTTTTTTTCTGGTTTAAATAAATACAAGCTTTCACTTATTAAGCAAGGAGACAAAGCCTTGTTCTGGAAAGTGGTTAGGCTCTTTTGTCACCATAGATCTTCACGAAACATTAAAAAAGTCAGTACAGTTCTTGGGGGGTGGGGAGTGTTCATAGAACATTTATGAGGGACTTCAGACCCTAGTAATGTTGCTCATATGATCAGTGAACTATTTAGTTTAATAACAGAAAGATACACCAAATAAATCATTATATATATATGCACATATATGCATAACATATACACAAAACAAATTTGAATTAATTTGGATTAATTGTAGTAAAGTTTGGGTTTTTAAAAGGTACCTTTGAAAAATAGGTCTGGTCATCTTATTGTACCAAGCAAAGTAAAATACTGTTAGAATTTTTTACTTACTATTATGTCCTCCATATTTTAAGTGTGAATTTAATTTCCAGTAAGAAAAATTAAAACCTCTTAGTTTCTTCCAGAAATATTATTTAACTTTTTTTTTTTTTTTTTTTTTGTGACAGAACAGAACCAGCCTTCGGGAGGGAGTGGAACATGAAAAGGACAGAAAACAAACAAACAAACAAACACAACCAAAATTTGATCTAGTATCTAAAATATTGTAACAGGCTGTTCAAGATATTTAAGAAATGTGTGGATGTGGTGCTTAGGACATAGTTTAGTGCTGGACTTACAGTGCTACATGATGGTTGGACTTGATGAGTTTAATGGTCTTTTACAACTTGAATGACTGTATTACTCACAGAATATTTAGCCACACAGACTTTTGGAGCTTATACAGCATGGTAGCTTCCCAGGATTCAAGAATTCTTTCTTCCTTGGTGTGTTTTGTTTGTTTTTAAATATATTCATTCTTATGTTTATTAACTACTTGTAACTGACTACTGCATTCAGACTCTATTTGATCAGTACCTTTATTGTTTATTGTCCTAGAATAGTTTACCTCCCTAGATGGGACAGCTTGAAGCACTGTCAGCCATTGACTCCTGTACCCATCACCCTGACTTTTTTTTTCTGTGTACTGAACTCAGTTGTGAACCATTAGAAACAAATCCTAAACCTGACATACAACTTTTTTTCTTTTTTTTTTTTTTTTCTGAAGCAAGTTCTTATTATGGTCATGCTTATGTGTAGAAACACAAAGATGTTCTCCCAATATATATATATATATAAAATAAAAGCATTATAGGTGTAGGTCTCTGCATACTTTCAGAAGCTTCAGTGAGAAGTATTGCAAGGTGTCTGCATGGAAGCACATATATTCAAGCCTCTGAGCAGACTGAGGTGTTTTTTTATTCTTTTGTTTGTGCTTTTCTTTTCTTTTCCTTTAAAGTCATGTAGAGCTTGAGTAATTGATTCTATTGAGGTGGGACCTCAATATCTAATCCCCCCCACCCCCCTTTTTTTTTCTGAGAAAGTATTTAGCACGTTTAGAATATTAGCATGTTTCCAGTATTTTGAAATCTTCAAATTAAACACATAATCACAAAAACAAAACAACAAACAACGCTACCTTAGCAGAGTATGAAGGAAGAACTGAGGCTTTTCTTTTCAGACTTAACTGCCATTTTTTTCTCAGTCCCCCTTCTCCCACATGAAGTATATAGCAAAAGCTTTCTAGATTTTTCTATTCAGATTTAAATTCACCTTCTGTTGCTCTTCCTTCTTTTAACATTTTCCCTCTATAGGATGCACTGCTTGGAATCAGATACAGTGCATTTTCTGTTTTACTAAGGTGACTTTTGTTCTCCTAATGTTTTCTTTTCACTGTCTTCTCTCCCATCTTTCTATCATTTTCCAGATCACTAACTCCCAAAATTTCTGTCTCAGCCAACAACTTCAGCTGATCTCATCCACCTACATCACTTGATCACATTCCAACAAGACATATTTTCTTCCAGCCTTTCTGCTGCAGTGACCCTTAAACCTCAGGGTCATTGCAGGGCAGTGAAGTGTCCTGCTTCAGGACACCCACACCATCCCTCAGCCCCCAGGGAGGTAAGGCAGAATGGGTGACACGGGCTGGTGTCAGCCTGGCCACCCCCAGGCTCCATCACAGACGAGACACTGGTGGAACCCCCAAGCTAAAAGCGAAAGACCCAGACAAAGCTTCTCACAGGTTTTGCTTGCAGCTCTTTTCACATAAAAATCAAAACAAAACCGACCAAACAAAACAACATGAAAAGCATAAAAACCGTAAGTTGGAGAAGATGTATCAATAGAGATGTATCACTTTTCCACATACTAGAAGTTTTTATCCCTATAGTAACTATCTAACATGCTAGTTGGATGAAACTTTGGAGTTTTTCACTAGAATCTGTCAGCCATACCGTCGTTGATGCTGTTTTCAAAAAGGATAAACTGAAATGTTAGACTAATCAAAATAAGCTAGATGGTTGTACAATTAAGAAATATTTATTACTTTTAACTGAATCACTTATGGACAAGACTTGCTGCAATTCACCTCTCAGAGGACTACACAAAAACTGCTTTAAAAACAACATTAAGACCATCAAATCAGCCACACTACTCCATTTAAAACTAACATTTTCTACTCTTTATATGTGTCACCTTATGTAGAGTGCTAGTACTTCCTCCTCATTGATTATGAATAATTAAATTTCCAAGCTTTCCTCTGTAAAAGCAAACTTTTCATTCAAAGTTATTCTCCCCTATATTTTGCTTTGTTTTGAAATTTCTACTTCAAGTGTTGATCTATATTCAAACATGTCCAGTCATTTCCTACTCTCCTCTTTTCATTACAGGCTACATTATCTGCTACTTCACTCTGGCCCTTCCCAGACTCCAAAAAGTTTCAGTGTTTCTGCAGGTTCTTCAGAGTTCAGGAGCTTGCCAGCATCAAATTGCCAAATCACAGGTTCATACCACTGGACTGTAGTCGATCATAAGGAAGAACTTGGACAAATAGTTGTGTATGGTTTGTAAATTGTGTGTTTGTATAAATGCAATGTCAATAAATAAATAAATAAAACACATCAAAGCTAGTTCCAATGTTCTAGGGAAGTCTCTCGTGTTGCTATTTAATGACCCCAAAGCAGAAAGACCTCTGGCTACTGCTGGAGATGAAGATACATGCTTTTCTGTGGCATTGTACTCTAAACTGCATTTAAGAAAGAACAAACATATTATCATTTTTCTTAAACTTTCCCATGTGATCAGTTTTGCTCTTTACAGATGGTGGGAAATTCTGCTGTTTCAGCAGTAGCTACCGGAACATGTATGCCTAAAGAAAAGGTGAATGTGGTATTGGTTTGAGAAAGACTTTCTCTTTACACAATGCTCTTATCAGCTGTGCAAGTAACACAGTAGCATAAAGTGGGTGATGTTTTTAAATCTTGGCTCCAAACACCTGGTTATGTTTTTAGCCACTCTTTTTTCCTTGCTGTATTGGGTTTATGTGGCAAGAGTTTGGTAGCAGGAAGGCTGCAAGGGTGGCCTCTATGAGAAGAGCCCAGGAGGTGCCTTATGTCAAATCAGAGCCAGGTCCAGACAACTCCAAAATGGGACCTGCCGCTGGCCAGATCTGAGCCAATTTTTAGTTTGCTTTTAGTTTCTCATGGTTCTAATCCGTTAATGATAGACAATAAATTATATTAATCTTCCTACACTGAATTGTTTCAGCCCGTGACGGTAATTGGAGAGAAATGTCCCCGTTCTTATCGCAACCCTTAAGCCCCTTCTGTCATATTTTTCCCCTTGTTCCTCTGAGGAGGGGGAGTGAGAAAGCAGCTATGGTGGAGTCCAGCTGCCCAGCAACATAAACCCACCACACTTGCTTAAAGCAATAGCCTCACATGAACTGTGGCAAATAGCACAGGTTATTTAAACAGTGATCTCACACACCTTTAATGTTAAAAGTTCCATTAGCTTAGTCAAATCCCAAGACAGCAATGTTCTATACTGCTGTGTCATGGTGTGACAGGGTATAAATTTACACCGATTACATTTAAGGAAGCGATCACTACCAAGCATTTAGTTAAGTAAATGTCAGCATTTCCTCCGCAGGCCTAAGGGTCCTGAGCACATATCCCTCATGGGGGTTTGGCTGTGTGGGCTCCCTGCCCACTAAAGTGCTGTGGGGAGAGACTCCTTGGCAGTGTTGTGCCATGGGGAAGCTGTAGCCAGGGCCCACCCTTGCCCCTGGGAGCTGCTTTTAGCTGAGGTTTCCATGCTTAGTCCCTGCTTGAGCTACAGCCCCACTGCATGGCAGCCTTGGGCCCACCCCTGGGCTCTGCTGAGCTGGGCCCACCTGCAGGCCCAAAGCCTGGCCCAGCCTTGGCCTAGCCACAGGGAGTTGGCCTGATGCAATTTTGTTTTACTTTGGGATTTGTGTATGTGTGTGTGGTGGATTTTCTTTTATTTACTTATTTATTTATTCAGATTTTCAAGAAAATTAAAGTCTGTTGCTTTCGTCTTATATCAAGTTCAGATGAGCAGATGCAGGCCCAAAATCATCTCAGTCCAATCAAATTAAGATGTCAGTTCTCAGTATTGCAAATTAGATTAATAAATGACTTCAATTAATGTAGTCAATTTTGCATAAGTAAACAAAATAATACATGTGGATGAAAACTGCGTAGGACAGCTCTGTTATCAAAATTCCATTCATAAGTAAATTAGCCCATTCCTCAGCAACTTCCAAGACACTTCTGAAAACCAGTCAAAGCTGTTTTTTCCTTTCCCTCTAAATAAACTATTTTACAGAATCAACATATTTTGATAAAAATTGCCTAACTTAATTTACCTAACTTAAGTTTCTCTCTTAAGAGAGTAACTCTCTTAAAGTTACTCTTAAGATAGTAACTTAAGAACAGCTAATAAGCCAATATCCTTCACCTGCCAGGCAGGAGGAAGACAGCCTCATGACTCTCACTATCTTGCTTTAGACTAGGAACAAAGATGGAAACCCTTAGTCCCAGACTGTAGCGTAGGACTAGGCTGAAGACTTGCTGTCTCTTTTACAGTATCACAGACCCATTCAGGTTGATGCCAAACACCAATTTACGTCAAGTGAGACCCTCACTATTGAAGACTTGCAGCTGTCAGGGAGTTCAAGAATAGCACATACATAGCTGTATGTTTTCAGGTCTCTGTGTATTGTAGTATTGCTCTCTAGACTAGAGAAGAAATTTTCTTTGAGGCAGTAATTGTTTTCAAGGGACCTGGTATATGATCCAGAGATTGTGCTTTGGTTTAAAGCAGGTTAGTGCAGTGAGCGACCTTCTCTGGAGTTAACTTTCTCCTCCACATACCTGCCCAGCCACAGAATTTTCTGCTCCACATTTCTGCTGGAGCATGTTGTACTGGGTCAGGTTTCGGAACAGGCTTACGGATTCAGGGATACAGAAGCCTGTCAGGAATAAGGCACTAGAGCTGAGGATTCTACTCTGAGGAAAGGAAAGGAAAGGAAAGGAAAGGAAAGGAAAGGAAAGGAAAGGAAAGGAAAGGAAAGGAAAGGAAAGGAAAGGAAAGGAAAGGAAAGGAAAGGAAAGGAAAGGAAAGGAAAGGAAAGGAAAGGAAAGGAAAGGAAAGGAAAGGAAAGGAAAGGAAAGGAAAGGAAAGGAAAGGAAAGGAAAGGAAAGGAAAGGAAAGGAAAGGAAAGGAAAGGAAAGGAAAGGAAAGGAAAGGAAAGGAAAGGAAAGGAAAGGAAAGGAAAGGAAAGGAAAGGAAAGGAAAGGAAAGGAAAGGAAAGGAAAGGAAAGGAAAGGAAAGGAAAGGAAAGGAAAGGAAAGGAAAGGAAAGGAAAGGAAAGGAAAGGAAAGGAAAGGAAAGGAAAGGAAAGGAAAGGAAAGGAAAGGAAAGGAAAGGAAAGGAAAGGAAAGGAAAGGAAAGGAAAGGAAAGGAAAGGAAAGGAAAGGAAAGGAAAACTACAGTGCATGGCCCTCAAGGAAAGTTTTGATCTGTGATTTTAGAAAGTGAGCAAGTCTCGCTAGCAGCAGTATAACTGCTGGTGCAGTGCACTGCTTCTCTTACTCTTCTGATCACTCAAGCTGCTTTTTCTTGTGCTGTTGCCACAGAAGAGTCTTTATGAGCTCCTGGCACAGAATAGAGCTTCCTGCTCACAGAAGTCGCTGACATCTATAACTGTACTGCACATTAAATTATTTTGACCTCTAAACAGAATGTGCAGTGGACTAACAGATGTCCTGTAAACTTCTTCCTTTATATTTACATCCTGTTTAGGTCTAGATACATATATCAAGTCTGCAGATCAAGCCCTGCAGAAACATTGCTGAATGCCATGAGGCACTTCAGAAAGGCATCTGTTATTCACCTGCCATGCTGCCAGCCTCCTACTGTATTTGCATTGGGCCCCTCTCTGCATGACAGTACAATGGATGGAAGGGAATTCCAATGACTGGAGATTCTAGATACGCTTTTCTCACTGTGTCAGCACGTTACTTTTTTACCTGTGGTTTTAATCTAAAATTTTACTCCACTGTTAAATATTTAAACCGCACACAGCTATGGTCATGTAAGCTTGGGAATTTTCATTATTTCCCCCCCCCCCCCCCATTCCTTCTCCTGTCAGAAAACTGAATACAAGGTAAATGGCAGCAATATCATATATTTCTTTCAGTAGCAGGTACTCAGACTAATGCTACCTTGTGCTATAAACAATAAAAGTTAGTTCATCTATTGTATCTTGCAACAATGCAGAGACTTTTTGTCATCATAAGAATATGATGTTCTGAAATGGATTTTAAGTGTAACATCTCAATTTATTAAAGCTATGACACTGCACGTATAGGAAAAAAAAAAAAAGATGGAGGTTTAGTTAAGCCATCATTTAAATATAATCTAATCTTCCTGTTTATTTGCTCTTACTATACTGAAAGAAGAATCCTTCTTGCTTCTTGTCTGCGTGGATTCCTTGAATAAAATAATGTAACAAATCCTATTAGGCTAACAAAGAGCTCTATTAAAATGTTGCTAGGGATCCTACTTAAAACTATTCAGGGTGGATTAATCAGGCTGACAACTACATTTACAGAAAGGAGACACAACCAGCTGCAGATACATCTGCACAGTAACTGTGCCACTACCTACCTCGTGCAGTCAGTCCTTCCCCAAGTATCACTAGCCTAGGAAAGCAAATAGAAAATGGTTCTTTGCTGGTTTTTGGAGTAAAGTCATAATGATCTCATGTACATACTACATGAAAGGAACTTTTCTTACAAAATTTCATAGAAAGCAGTCTTCAATAAAAATAAGTGTTTTCAAAGAGTTTGTTGCATTTCAATAACAAGAGGAAATAATAAAAAAGCAGTAAACACAAGCTATCCCCATAAGGTCCCAGGGAGGCAGTTTTAGATGTAACATCAAACACTAACAGGTTAATTTTGCACTACAAGAAAGTTGTGAAGTGGAGGACCAAGCCAAGAGTTGGCTCAATTCATGCTTCAACGTATCACACGATCCCATCTGCAGTCTTCCCTCTAGATTTTATTGCTTGGCCTGTTTTGGCATAGACCCTTGTCTGTAATCACAGATTACATCCCAAAATAACCAACATTTGCACCACAGGCAAATATCTCCATAAAAGCATAAAAAATGAAACTTGTTCAAAGTTCTCCTTCTCTGAACATGCTGAGCTTTTTCTCTCCATTTATGTTGCGTTTCTATTTTGGCCAAGCTTAGAGCGGATTAGAGGTGCCTTCATTCCAACATGGTAAATCCTACTCATAGGAACTCTGTGTAGAGAGATGAGCTTGAACAACTCTCTGGGTTTGACTGTAAAGGTACTCTTCTCTGGGGAAGTGTAAGAAGACTTTATATGTGTAAAGAATTTTGTATAGATGTATTAAATGCACACAACCTTTATAATGAAAGTTCAAGGACTTTTTGGAGTAATTCTTTCATGGGTAGCAAAAATTTCCTAGTTTTCTAGTTTCTAGCATGTATTGTAAGAAAAACCTTTGTTTGTTAAAAACTAGAAATGATTACATTCCAATTTTCCACACATTCAGTGTAAGCAACTTGTACTACAGGAAACTAAAAGTGGTTAGCTTGGGCATTCAGTACCAGAAGCTGCAGAACAGATAAGGAAGAGAGGTGAAGGGAAAACTGAAAAATCAGAGTAAATATGTTTATGGGTAAATATAAAGCTGATTTCTTTCAAGAACAGGTAGAAATCCTTGTTATTAAATTATATATTTCATCCTACTTTGTTGTATTAACAAATCACAAGTGAACAGAAGCTTTTGAGCCATTGTCTGAGCTACCTTGTAATGGAATAATTTGTAATATGAAGGAATAAACAGCCAATAACAGATGACTCAAATAGATTCTGCCCCTAGTCACACTACCCTGCATCTTCAAGCTCAAGTAGTTGCACTTAAATTCACATAACTTTCATGGACTTGCATAAAAACCGTGTTTTGTTAATCATGTCATTTCCAAACAGAAAAGGTCTGTAGTCATCAGCAGTACAGAACAGCTCAAGTTTTACTCCAAAAGTATGCTTGTGTAAATGATAAATATATATATATATGAAATAAAATTATTTTAAAACCCAAGTAAATTTAATAAAAATAACATATACAGAAATTAAATGATTCTTTCTTCATCCCCTCCTCTTCATATATTTATATTTTTACCTAGTATCATTTACACAATAATATTTTCTTAAGCAAGAGAAAGTTCAAGGCATATCTCAGAAAAACAAAACTAAGTTGCCTGAATACAAAATGTCTGTGACTCCAACAGAGCTAGCAATATTCACTACTTCCACCAAATCAAAGCCCTACGTTCAACAAGGTAGTCAGACATTGCATAAGTGATTAAGAATGAGATGTATTTGTAACATATTGCAAACATAATTCACGAGATAATGAACTGAAAATGCCAGGCTGACAAGTATAAATGGGAAAAGACAGAATACTAAGCTCAGCCCTAATTTAACTTCACTGACTTCAGATACATCTCTGCAGAACACGACATATGCAGGCACAGCATTAGTTTGAAATGCGTCTATTTCAACTCATCTTTTTTCCTTTTATGACTTTAAGCCTGCTGACTATTTAAAAACAAAATGATTGGCCTATTTGATGTTAAGGAACAAAAAAAGTCAGTAGAGTTGAAACAAAAATATACCTACAGCTTTTTACACAGTAGTCCACATTTCACCCCACTGTTTTGTATTGTTTTCCACATTAAAAAAAAAAGTTTTGAAAGGTTATATATATATATATATATATATATATATAACCTTTCAAAACTTTTTTATATATAACTTTTAAAAGTTTTAAAACTTTTTTATATATATATAACCTTTCAAAATGTATATATACAGTGGGGTGAAATGTTATACATACACACACAGAGAAATGTATTAGGTCAGGCGATTACTGTATTTTTAAAATGTTTAAAATCTTTCAGGCAGTTCCTAACAAAATACAAATAGAAAAGAATCTTCATGCAATTACCTAAATATGGACATTAAATACACAGACATAAAAAATGTATTGCAGGATACTGGTGAATGAGTACTGAATTTTTAACTACTTCATTTTTCTTATGTGGGAGCATAATAGATGCTCTGCTGCATTAGGATATTTGGATAACCTTGTGCTCAAGCCTTTCATCTCAATGATTTGAGTACAATAATATACTACTCGAGACATATGTTCGAAAGTGTCCATTTGTCAAGTAACAGGCTGTCAGTATATTTATATTCCCCTCATGACATATGAGTAGGTAGTTTTACAGAGGGAAGTGTCAGTATAAGAAATACATACAGACAGATCTTCAAGGCAGGGTAGAGACAAACAAGGGCAGGAAATCAGGTGTTGGAGGTCAAATATTGGTTAGATATCTACAGAAGCTACAAAACACAAGCATACTATTTCATCTCATTAAAACTTCCATGAGTGAGTGAAAGAGGGATCCTTTTTTTCTGCAAGGGGAGGGAAGAGAAATAATTTTTCAGAGCTTGCCTGAAATATTTTATTATTTAGCAACAATTAGCAATGCTTTTTAAAAAGCTTTTTCAGAAAGCTTAAAGAAATGCAACGGGATTTTTCTGAAGGCATGAAAATGAATGTTGTGATTAGGCTTACTCTCCAGTAAGTTACATGCATTCATTCATGAAACAATTTAGTTGGAGTACTGTTGTATACACAAGTTAATGCATTATTTTTTTCTGCAAATGAAGATCATATGCAACATTCAAATGCTCAGAAATTAATAAAACTCACAGTCTTTCTACTAGCAAAAAAGCTTACCCACTCTTACTCATAAAAAGTCGTTCCAGCATAAGTGACTGGAAACATTAGAATTGCATTTAAAAGAAGGCAATCATTTGAGCTTTGCTGTATTTCACAACAGAAAACCAGAAAAATGCTATAATATTAGAGTGCAATAGCTATAATTATTCTCTAATAAAGAAATATATTTTTAATATTGATTTTATTTATTTTTAATTTGTGGAGATCACCATCATGAAGTTATTGAGAGAAGGAATTAAGTAAGATATGAAGGACAAAATAGTTTCAAAAAACGTCTGTACTTCTGCTAAGGAAAAAGTGAAAACAATTAGGAGAATCTAAGTACTGACTACTTACTTACTGGGCTAAAAAAAAAATAAATATATATAAAACTCATTTGCTTTTAGTAAATTTACACTTCTCTTGTAAGCATCTTTCATGGGTCATCATTAAAGGCTGACAGTTTATATAGTGTGGTGATCTAATATGAAGTCATTTTAGCCACAGATCACACAAATCAAACATACCATCCAACACACACATACAAATAAAAGCTATTAGAAAGAAAAAAATAATCATAAAATACATTTCTGAAGATAAATAGGACAAAGTTTTGAAAGCCACTACCTTGGGGAACCTGTGGTTTTAATAGCTAACTTGAAATGTGTAAAATCATTTCTAAGTATCAAGGTTGTACCATTTTATTGTGATTATCACAGAAGAACTGAAATAAATTCAACCAAGGATTCTAGGAAACAGCTTTACTTTTCTATTGATATGGTCTGCCTCTTTATTCATAGCAATGGACAAGGGCTAGTAACCCAACCCCGTGTACTTGGAATCTAGATCCCTTTATGAAACACTTCTGTTGTATAGACCTCTTGCAAGACCAGCTGCTGAAACTCCAATAATAAACACTATTTTTTTTCTAGCTGAAAAGAGAGGCTGCAAATTCAAGGTAGTAAATTTTATTTGGTATTTTCAAGGACTGTGTTAGTTAAGAGAGCCACTTACCACTAAAAATAAAAAAAAAAAAATAAATGTCTGCTACCCTCATCTTCTAAAACTGCATGTTTTCTGTCATAAAAGACATTGCTCCAAATGCTTTCATGGAGTTCACTAACAATTGCCTACAATCTCTACAATCTCTTTCAAGAGAATAAGTTGTGTGTGATGCAGCACACATGCGTAGACTTTGGGGAATAGGATAAAAGCCTGATTTTTGTTGTTGCTGGTGGTGGTTCTGTTTACTTTTTTATGAACTTAATCTGATAAATTCAGGTTGAAGGCAATGCAGTATGGGTGGCATTGCTCTCACATCTCCAAGTTTTCACTAGTTAAAACAGCAGAGATGATTGTGCATTGTGGTATTTTAACACATCACGAAGATACTGTAGATTTGCTCTTCTCAGGATGGATCGAGTAAATACATCCACAATACAAAGAGCTTGTATACATACTAACAAAATCCAATACACTTCACAAAAATGATTATTGTATTTCTGAATTTAAAAAAAGCTTATGAATTGTTTGCATAGTAATTCTTACTCTGAAACAGTAGATATTATTTCATTTCTATGGGTATATACATGTACTACTAATTCTGGTATTTATATCTCTGAAATTATATATATGCAGTGATCAATCAAGAAACAAGAGAGGTGCAAGAAAACGCTGTTAGCTGTTTCTCTTTAGAGACTAACATAACATTTCCAAAGCCATTCATAGAGCAAGTCCTGGCTTTCAAACCTCACGACTGACTATTACATGATTTCTGCAGTGTCAAGCCTGTGGCATAAGTGTCTGCTTATAAGTGCTTGCTTAGAAGGACTATTTTTATTTTATTTTCCTCCCACAAGTCAACATGAACATTTGAAATTAAATAATAATAATAATAATTTTTTAAAAGCATTTGAAACCTTAAGCTCCACAACAATCAGGTCAAAATCTTGACTGCATTTAGAACATAAGAGTGATAACCATTAAAAGGCATAGGGAATATACCATAGGAACATCCAGACTGGAGGAAAAAAACCTGAAACAAATACACTTAAAGCTTCAAGTCCCAGAAGGCATTCAGGTACTGTAGCAAAGGAAGCCCACGGGATCAGACAGATTGCACAACAAATGACCCTGTTATACCATATGATTTCACACAGCTAGCGCTGGCAGAGAATAGTTGTACATTAGCCTATCTTGCAAAAATAATAATAAAAAAAAACTATGTGAGAGATTACAGCTTTTTCATCTCAATCCTTAAAAGTGCTTTTCCATTTGACTAGAAGACTATACTTTGGGCCAGAAAAACATTCTGAGTGGTCAGTTGTGATATAAATAGGAGTCAATAGATAATTCCCATGCCCAGCATGCACTTCTGAACAACAGGCAGTTTTTAATGCCTTCAAATCAAATGCTGGGTAATAAAATTACTTCCTTCTGGTATGAGGAGAATCAAGCTGTTTGATCCACAAGAAAAGTCAAGCCTCAATATCAGGACTGATAGTGTGAATAGTGGCAAAGCAGAAAAAAACTACAGAGACTGTCAGACAAGTGCAAAGAGTAGAAAGTATGCAAACATATCTTTGGGAGGACCCCCTTCCCATTTTTAAAATTCAATAATATTTATAATATCACAAGTTGGTTTTCTATTCAGAAGCTTTTTTCAGCTTTCATATTTTTCATATTACCAGAGTAACAAACACATCTGCCTACAGATTGTTATAAATTAAAACATACAATATGTGGGGAAAAGAAATAATGCAACTTTCAAAAAGTGACTACTTCCAAAGTAATTTACAGTAATTAAGTACTAATTTTAAAATGCTATTATCACCAAGGCATTTCAATAAAAATATTCATACTAGGGTTAACAGTGTGACCGATACAATTCTTTTTTTTTCCAGAGTCTAATTCATATTGATCAGAATGAAACACATCCTGGCATGCTGTTTGTGACGTGTGGAAACTTTTCAGTGTTTTTCATATACTTCCTGCCAGCAGCACAGATTTTCTCTAAGACTACTATGGATAACTGAATCAATGCAAATCCAGTCTCTTAGTGAAAGATTTTTATTTGTTTTTCACCTCAGAGAGAAACCAAGCCAAGTCCTACGTTTCCATTTTCCCTTGAGACACTGCTACCCAGGTGCAGTCTGTCCAGAAGCAGGAACACAAAGGAATATACATGCCCTACCAAGATGCAGGAATATGTTCTGATTTGCTGGCATGCTGCTTACCTGGCAACAGCAGGAGCAGAGGTGGCTCTATATTAAAGTGAGCGTATACCTGAATATTCTAAGCACAACCCTCCCACCCCACCCCTTAGCAGAAAGTTGAGCAGAAATGCAAGGAAAAGAAATAAATTCAAATTATGCAAATTAATGATTATTGAGAATGTCTCTCATTAAGTGCCCTGTGTGCAGGCAGTTTTCTTAAGTATGAGGGCTATGTGTGATCAATACTGGCTTTAAATATTTACACTTTTTCACTTTATCTACAACTTTTAATCTTGAAATACTAATCTCTGCAAGCCACAAAAGAAATGCAGAGGTGGCAAGGATAATTCAGTTTTCATGAAAACGATCAGTCAAGTAGTGTCTGCAAAACCTATATAGGTCCCCCCCCAACAAAGAGAAGAAAAGCTCTCATATGAACTAGTAAGTTAAAATGAACCAGAGAAGACTAGTAAAAGAAATACCTCCCATATGGAAATACTCTTTTTGGAGTCTGCAATTACCTATTTACAACATTTCCTCATTTCTAGTGCATAGACCTGTACGTGGTAGCAAAAACAGAGTTCCAACACAGCATACTCACATGCTGTCCAAACAGTGACTTGCTGTTTTTCCAGTGCACACCTCTATTCCCCTCACTACTACTCCAGTACAGTAACACGATAAGCCACCCTCCTCCCACTCCTTCTATAAAGACATTATCTACAATTACATTACTAATTCACTAGAAAGCAGGTGGTAGCTTCAAAGTTAATGAGAAGGGAACATGAGCAATATTTTGTTTTCAGATTAAGAATTCCCTGTAGAAATGACAACTTTGTAAAACCACTTAGAAAAACAGACTCTGCCACTCTGGAGCAGCAGTCCAAAACCTAAACACAACTATATTACCCTGTTGGAACTATTACCACAGAGTATTGGTCCAAATGGCATTCCCATAATCATGAGCTAAGTGCAAAGGATATATCATTCTTTGTGTATCATTAGAAAATGTGATCCTAGGAAGCAATGATTACGCAAAATGTTTGAGAAGAGCAAAATCTGAATAAATCTTAGTTCTACAGCAAGTATTCATATTTAGAGGTTTTCCTCAGTAGTGCTTTGTTTTGTCATCTTTTTAGTGAGGGTATCTTCTAGGTGTATTTCATTTCTTTATTGCTGGCCTTAGAAAGCTGATTGATGTACAGCTCCTGTATCTGGTTACGTTAGAAGGAATTGCAATTTTATAAGAAGTTGTTTGCAAAGACAATGACAAACTACACTGTAAAACAAAATATTAAAACCAGTTACTTACTGAAGCTTTTCACTGTGGGACAGTGAACATGATATTGCACTAAGTACAGAACTCTTACACTTGAATGACCCGAAAAACTCCAGAATTAATACAAAGCCCTAGTCATTTTTATTGGCTTCAAAGTAATTATGCCATTGTTCAATTAGAGCATACACCAAAAAATGATAGAATTTTAGTTTCTGATTTTTTTTTTAAAGTAGCAAGCTTTCCAATCAAGAAAATTGCTGGGCTGGAATGTAGATGAAATCAGACAAAGCAAGAGAAGTATGTCTTAATTTAATAGACAGGGCAACTACTAGGAACAAAAATATGCTATATACCAAATTCTTCCTGGAGTCACTAACTTCAGTTATTTCAAGATTATTTACTTTCAATGCAGTTTTTGTTCCTTGTGCTTGTCTTATATGCCTTATTAAGGGTGCAGTTAGGAAGGAGAAGGGAGACAAATTAACTTTTATTCTGAAATACCCTTTAATTGCAATAACAGTAGTAATAATTAGGAACATAATGAGTTTATTGCAACTCACATAATAACATCAACATTACAGCCATTACAACCCAAGAAATAAAGATATGTAAAATGTTTCCAAACAGGAAACACAGGCAGAAGACACCTGTTCAAACCACAAAGGTGTTATATTAAATCATCTTTTACTTCTGTTGACACTGTTAAGATAGCTATGACAAATAATGGGTACTGAAGACCTCCATTTTATAGCCTCTTTGAAAAATGGCTTCTTTATAAGCATAAGAAACGCAAATGACACACTTCATTCACCCACAAATGACCCCAAACTGACTAGATGCCTGTTGAATTGCTATCAGCGTTCAGTGAAGCTTCCCAAAGGAACTCAGGAGCACACTCTTATGTCATACTGGGCCAAACTGGTCTTAGCTAAAAACAATTCTAATCTGCCACAGACAGAACCTGCCCAGCCATTTGTGCTCTCAGCTGAAATCCGTACATAAAGACAAATTCTAATGTTGATACATTTTCAAAGATCTGGCAAGCCAAAGCAACATGGGAGAAATAATTATGCCTTAAGTGGTTGGTGTGAACACTTGCTAGCTGCAAGGACAATCCAATTCATTAATCTTACTGAAGCATACTGAAGCATAAAGTATTTCATACAACATCTAAAACTAAGCCAACGAGTAATACTAGGTATAAATTACCACCTCTGATGTCCCCCAGAAGTTGAAAATACACTGTTTGCTTGGTTTTAAACAGCATACTTATTATTCTTCAGTTAAATTTAACCAGCGTTTTGTTTTCAGTGCAGACAGGCCACATATTTAGAACAGCCAGTTCTTGTGTGCTTCTGTCAGCTGACATGCTCAAACAAGGTTTTAAATATCCTCTGCCTATGCTGAGTAAATGGGAATAACAAAACATGCTAGTGCTTCAGACAACTGTGAAATAGGGCAGAAATGGCTGCAGTGAAAGGCTGTGATAGAGTTTGGCCCGTCAGTAGAACCAGCAGCCTCACAGAAATCCTTTTCTTTTTCCTAAGGCTTGTATGCGGTCATGATTGGCAGAAGGTTGTAGCATTTCCCCCCAGATTAGACCCAGAAGCTGTCATCCACATGTGGAAGCGTATCAGACCCCTCCCTGCTGCTTATTGCTCTCATGCTGATCCTGTTTCCATAACCTCTTTAGTGTCTTTAGGACTGCTCTTTTGTTCACACCTTGAAGACCATTCAGAAACACAATAACATTAATTGTTTCCAGTTTCTTGCCTTGTATCTGTCCACATACTCAAAACAGCATTAAAAATG
The DNA here is from genome assembly GCF_047663525.1 of Anas platyrhynchos. Lineage (NCBI taxonomy): Eukaryota > Metazoa > Chordata > Aves > Anseriformes > Anatidae > Anas > Anas platyrhynchos. The sequence continues at coordinate 97,765,504 of NC_092587.1, read as the reverse complement.
ATTATGGTATGGAAGACCAAAAAACCTGCTACTTCTGACGTGTAATTCCAAACAAACTAGCACAACCTAAGTAGCATTCAATGATTTACATGGACTTGTGGTCTGCAGACTGGCCCATACAAGTTCTACTCAGTTATTAACCACCAAGTTAGGAAAAGTGTCATCAAGGTAAGCAAGCATTTCAGCACTGGTGGTAAAAATGGCACTGGAGCACTGTATTTAGTCCCACCCCAGCACTTGAGCTACTTGGTCCTTGTTGCTTCCTTATCTCATTTGCTGTTCAACACTCCTGCAGTGTCTTGTTATGCTGACAGCGGGCATGTAGTGACACAGAGTTGCCACGGTCTTTTCTTTTTCTGTTCTCTAACATTTATTCCATGACTCATGCTATCTTCAGATTTAAATAGTTATAGAGAATAGATGGCCTTTATCTTAAACTTCTTCACAGAGCAAAATAAGCTTCACTCAAAAATGACCAATAGGTTCTAATCATGCAATCTAATCATGCTTAAGAGGAAAAACTGCAACTTCTTTTGAAATCTAGCAGCATACTCTCACTAACACCTCTTCACACAGTTAAGTGCCACTGAATTTTGAGAGTATTTTATGCTTCAGATTTTGGTAGATCAAGATATTAAGATCCAAAATAGTTTTGCTCTGAAGACTCAGTGTGTGTGCACTGAGGGAAGGGGGAAGCCCTTCTGTTCTGCCAGTGAAAACAGGCTCTCAGAGAAGATGCATCAGGCTTCATTTCATTAAGCCTCTTAGAAAAGAGATTTATACATATTACCTTCTCAGCCTGATAACTTCTACTAAATGGCTGTTCTCTAGGGAGTGGATACAAGCATTATGCTGCATTCTGCTTGGTTCATCACAGAACTCTTTGGTTGTGCCAGTAAGATACAGACTACTCTACTAGAAGCAAAATGGACAAGGCAGGTCAAAATAAAAAAAAGGAATGAAGGTGACACCTCCATTAGTGGCTGTAAAGAACATGGTTTAGTGATGGGACTTGGTAGCTCAGGTTGGATCTGATCTTAAAGGTCTTTTCCAATGTAGGTAATTCTATGATTCTACCTTGAGAAAGTTAAGAACCAGCATTTTTCCTTTAAGCCTAACTCTTTTTAAATGAACCATAGGCTGGAAAGTGAGCCTCATTCGCATTTAATATTTAGGCATAATCTTTCCCTCTTACTCATCTGGAGCAACATCTGGACAATGTCATCCTAATTTTTTTTAAAAAGCAAATAACTTGAGACTAATCAAAATGGGCAGCTAATGATGAGAAAACCACCTGTGCAACATGCACGCTGTAAATGCTACAGTTTGGAGTCTTTTTAATATTTCACATCATTACTTCACTCCTTCAGAATAAGAGTCTTGGATCTGCTTCAAGTTAAGTACAATTTGGCAAAGTGTAGCTTTATTGTGGCATTTGCTTATGCTGGTGTTTTTATGTAGAACCTCAAGAATCAATAAAATTTACTTACAATGGATTTTCAGCATGACAGAATCATGAACATGCTAAATGACTTCAGACAAGGCTCAGTCTCTTCACACTCAAAAAAAAATCCATTTTCAATTAACAGGAAAGTGGCAAAAGAAAGGTCTTAGAGTAGGAAGGTGATGAAAATCTTTTATTTATTTATTTATTGAATACTTTCAGTTCCAAAAACATGCAGGAAAACTGAAAGCAAATAAAAGGATTGAGTCATTGACTATTAACTATTTCGTCATGCAGCAGTGGGAAACAGAATTCTGAAAGGCTCAGTTGTCAGAGAACTTTTGAAGACATTTGATGAGGTTAAAGTTACTGTTAGTCATGGATGGATGAGCAGCTATTAGGTTGAACGTACCCCCACACGAACTGGTTTTAACCCAATTCCCAGCTCAGTTTATAAAATCCTTCCAATAGCTCAATAAGTCAGCTCAACTTTATTCTGAAAAACCCTTTTGCTGCACTTCAGCTCACATTTCCAATATTAGAATGGAAGTTCCATTACTTGAGTAATGGTTTCAGCAATTTTATCAATAAGAAAGTGACCTCATGTTTAAGACAACTGGTTCCTTATTCCATCCATTCTCATAATACATCCTTTCAGAATAAAATGCAAAAATATGATAATAATTCATTGCTGTAATTTGAAAGCAATTGGCTGATCATGTGAAGAAGGACATTCACAGCCTTGAAAATAATAAAGTTGGAATACTACACCATCTGAAGTATACCAAATAACCCATGAAAGTTTATTTTAATGACATGTTCCACGGTAGGAAGGCATTACACAATGCAAGTCAAATGACATCCCTCATAGGTTTAATTGACATTCACGCTCATTATTCAGAAATACTTTTTTTTTTTTCCTCTTTTTAAAACCATCACCATATAATGAAAAGCCGACACTGTCATATTTTTTTACATTCAGTTAAAAAAAACTTCTCAGGTACATCATTATTTCAGACATATTTTGAAGAATTTCCCACTTTCTGAATTTTTTCCTTACCAGTTATTCAGTAAAACCAGAGTCATAAGTACACGCTAAAATTAAATTCAGTAAAAATCTCCCAGTAACAAGATTATCTATTAAATACTACGGATTAAAGACAATATATAAGATCCAATATTTATTATTTTTTTCCATTTGAATTTGACCTCACCCTGAGTAACAGTCAAATTCCATAATTTCACATCTCTTCAGGAAAAAAAAAAAAAGTAGTTTGCATGTACGTTGTGGTGTCCACACAACGTGCATGCAAACTTCTAGGAGTGTTATTAATCAACATCGCTGCTGGCAGAGACAGGCCAATGCTCTAGGACTGGAGAGACCTACCTGAGCTTTGATTACTCCTTCACACTTAGAAGAAGCTCCTTAGGGCATTAATGACATTTTTAGTATTACTGTAGTCACTTAAAAAAAAAATTGTCATTTGTCAGTATATACAGGTACCATGGATGAAAATACTTTTGTTTCAGTTCAGCACTATCCTATTCATACTTGTTCACAGGAAATAACTGTTATTCATCTTGCAAATGAAATAAATAAAAAGGACAACTCATTGAAATATTAGCTGCTACAAGGGATGCCACAAAAGGTAACTAAGTCCCTTAAAAAGGAAAGGAAAAAAATAAAATGCAAAATAACTGAGTATTTTGAAACTCATATGCCTAACAAATGAGAAAATGAATGTGCTAATATTTATCCTATGCTGTTATTGATGTTAATACAAAAATGACGACATGGAGGTTATCAAGATCTCCTCTGGTGCAGCTCAAGATGACAGAGGAAAGCATTGATTCCATCTGGAAAACATGTGGGATCTCGACGCTCTTGTTCACAGGGAAAGGCCGTGTAAAGCAAACTAATACCACTCTTTCCTCAGTGGTTGTTTACATGCTAACAATTTCTAGATTTTTTTTTTCTTCCCCAGAAAGCTTTGTCCAAAGACCCTCCCCCTGGAATCAACAGGGCAAAATTTGTTGTGAGAATTTGAGAATATATAAGGAGGAATCACATTTCATACCCAGTTGCAATACAAATGGTCAGTTCTCATTGGTTTACACACATTGCACTTCTACAGGAGCTGAAGTGAAAATTTTAGAAAGGAACTATTCCTGATTTCATGTAAATGTGTTCAACACAACAGCTTAATTGTGAGAACCCGTTTAGAGCACATGATCCTGAGCACATACTACTCTTTACTGTCATTAAAATGAGGGAAATCAAACAGCAAACCATCTTGCATAACCAGTTGCTTAAATAAGATATGAATAACAGAGCATATGTTGTTTTTCAAACAACTACCCAGCATTTCAGTGCAGTTGGGCTTTCATCTTAGAGGGAAACAGCAATTATTTCCAGTGGAGTGGGCCCACCATCTGAAGCTATTGAATACACTTCAGCTTCCATCTCTCTGAAAACAAATCAGCTCATATAAACAGTTTCTTGACTTTAATAACAACTAGAATTGGTTTAGTGCTTCCTGGATAGCAGAGAAAAGAATGATCCTTTTTTCCCTTCGCAAAAATAAAAATTTTACGCTATCATAAGCCTGGCCTGAAGCACTCACACCTTAGAACTAGAGCCTTGACAATAAGATAAGTGACAACCAGCAAGAAACAGCAGCTGTGATAGTCAAGGAATCCCCACTGGCTTCTCACCAGCAACATCTGGGAGACGAGGGACTCAATTCCTTCAGCCTTTCAGTGGCCGTGATTAAAAAAAAAAAAAATGTATAAGTCTTCCCACCTTCCCACACAGTGATGCAATCTGTTGGCAAGACAAAGATGTACTCTGAAGACTTTCGATAGCATCCAACTCTCTTGCGAGAGTCTAAAATCTCCATTGCAAAGTTAAAATGGACACTAGAGAAATTGGCATTTGTATGGAGATAAAGATGAGAAGAGAACATGGCATTACAGTTAAATCAAACTTCTTTGATGAAATTTACTATTCATTTGAAATGTTTAAAAGAGGCAGTATATCATATATTCTGAGTGATTTTTAAGCTAGCATAGTAATACTTTGAATTAAAAAAAAAAAAAAAAAAGCTTTTAGAATGTTATTGTTATAAACCTACAAGATATATATATTTATCTTTCTCGCCAATATTAAAAGCCAGCTCTACACAATCCTTCCACTCTGTGCAACATGACATGACTGAAACATCGACAGGCAGATGTCAAGAAATTTCAGTAAAGATCTTTAAATAAATAAATAAATAAATAAATAAATACAATCTCCAAATCACCTTTTTTAACATATATATATTGCTAAGCTGTATATTGTGTATGCATTTGACAAATTAACTCAGAATCACAGAATCACAGAACTTCTAGGTTAGAAGAGACCTCAAGATCATTGAGTCCAACCTCTGACCTAACGCTAACAGTCCCCACTAAACCATATCCCTAAGCTCTGCATCTAAACGTCTTTTAAAGGCTTCCAGGCTTCCAAGACTCCACCACTTCCCTGGGCAGCCTGTTCCTGTACCTAACAACCCTTTCAGTAAAGAAGTTCTTCCTAACATCCAACCTAAAACTCCCCTGGCGCAACTTTAGCCCATTCCCCCTCGTCCTGTCACCAGGCACGTGGGAGAACAGACCAACCCCCACCTTGCTACAGCCTCCTTTAAGGTATCTGTAGAGAGCGATAAGGTCGCCCCTGAGCCTCCTCTTCTCCAGGCTGAACAAGCCCAGCTCCCTCAGCCGCTCCTCGTAGGACTTGTTCTCCAGGCCCCTCACCAGCTTCGTCGCCCTTCTCTGGACCCACTCAAGCACCTCCATGTCCTTCTTGTAGCGAGGGGCCCAAAACTGAACACAGTACTCGAGGTGCGGCCTCACCAGAGCTGAGTACAGGGGGACGATCACCTCCCTATCCCTGCTGGTCACACTGTTTCTGATACAAGCCAGGATGCCGTTAGCCTTCTTGGCCACCTGAGCACACTGCTGGCTCATATTCAGCCGACTAAAACTCAACAGTACATTATTTTAATAGTTTAATATAATTCAATTTGTGTCACAGTATAGCTTGCTATTTGAAATTGTATCTGCTATAGATAACGTGGAAACATTCATCACCAAAAAAAGCCTTAAAAAATTGTGTGGTATCTAATTACATTTTCCAAGCACAATCCTCAACTATTTTAAAATGAAAACAAGAAATCAGAAGCTTCCAGACAGCTCAAAAATCATAACTTAGAGAACCTATGCCTAGCATGCCACATATAGCAAATTGTCTGTCAGGACAAATTTTTCAAGTTCTAGGGCAATGGTATCAGTTACTACCATGCATAATCATTTGTCTGATGTTTCTACCCAGTAGACACATCTACGTCTCAATTTATCTGTGAAAGATTTGGAAATATTGAATCCATTAGCCTATAAATTAAATGCCAGGTTAAAGGCATAGCGATGTCCTTTGAAACACAAAGCTATGGAATCATTCTGAGGCAGAGAAGATGCTAACTTCCTTTCAGAGGAGCTATTGAATTCATTATGCTCTGTCCACTGGGGGAAGGATGAAAACTGTCAATATTGATATCCAAGTTTCACACTGGAATATGTGGCCCTTGAAGACACAGAGAATATCAAGTACTAGCTTCTGCTACCAATGATCAAAGTGACATAGTTGCAAGGTGGTAGCTACTGAGTGCTCAACACTTTTTGCAGCTTCTTACAGCTGCTGGTCTTAGAGTTGCACAAGCTCTTTAAATCTGTCTTAATTCATTTACACATTTTTGTACTTTTATGTTCTTGTACATGAAGTTAATTTATTTTCCTCCTGTCATTACAGCTCTCTCGCTGAGCACAATTACTAAAGAGTTACCTGGATACTATCTAAGGACTCTAAAAGCACTGAAGTTCCAGCCAATTTCAGTGTGGCTAAAAACAGCTAAATATCATATGAACCTAAATTACTTGAGCTTAAGTAAAATTCTCAGTTCCAGAAAGCCTTTCAGCTGTAATTCATGAATATCATGTCATTATCCTTACCAAAACTTGACCATAAGAACTTCTTTATAAAATCAACTTCTTTTCCGAGCCAGAGTAATTAATAAATGCCACTAATGTATTGCAGATAGGACTTCAGAACCATCAGAATAACTTTAAAAATGTTTGCAAAACAATCAGGTATCTTCCCAATCACATCAAGTAAAAAAATAGCTGGTAGCAAAATCAGGGAATTCTACAGAACATGTATGTTAGCAGTAGTCAGCAAGTTGCAAAGATAAAAATCTGAAATAAAGATTTTAAATGGTCTTAGCACAATAACCACTTTTCAAGTACATCACATTTCAATTCGATGTTCATTTGTGCAGTTTAAATAATGCCATTTTTTTGGCCTGTTTTATTATATACTGTCACATCATACCATAATCTATTAAAATGCTACTTTTTAAAGAGTACTTTTCAAAAGTAATCATGTTTGCAGTGATTATACATTGAGCAATATAAGCATTGTCATTCCCCATGGCAGATACAAAGGTCAGTTCTGAAATTTCAGATTAACAAGAAGCTCCCGTTTTGGGAGCTTTTATCTGAAAAAGCCAGTGAGGAAGGTCTAGATTAAAATCCAAATGAAACCATGTAAAATAATATTTTCAATGAAAAATCAGCAGTTGGTGACACAAGCCTTCCATGATTTGGTACAGATCATGTCAATCATTAATTTAGAAAGACTGGGACTATAATAAAATGAGGTTTTCTTGTATTTTTCCCCATTATTTCATCTTCACAGGAGCAGTCCTGGGGTTTAGAAGTCTCTGACCATGCAATTTGCTGTAAAATCAATGAGTCAAAAAGTATGTATTCACCTTTGAATAATGGTGAACTATTCGACAGCGTTCTACTCTGATAAACACATAATGTGTGTCTTGGATGTATCTCAAGGACAAAGTCTGTGTTATTTGTTAAAGTCATCTAAAACTATGTTCTAGGTAAGTAATAGGAGACAACAGGGATAATCAGGAACTCCACAGAAATTGCAGTTTTCCACAAAATTGCAATTCTCACATATTATTTTAACTGAGTATCACAGAGTGTGGTGATAAGCATATAACCAAAGCATACAATTAGAAATTCAGTCTAGCTCTTGAAACAGGATATGGTGGCAGAGGAAATGAGAAATGAAACAGAGAACTGATATGTGGTATCTGCAGTATGCATGAGGTACCAGGAAGTTGTATACAAAGTAATGTCGAATGAATCCTAACTGAAAGCGTTTTGATTGTAAGTTAACCAAGTAGACTTCATTTTTATTTTTTTTTTTCCTACAAAAAGGTAATTGATATTTTCACCTGGTAAAGATCAAAATCTTAATTTTAATTTGAGAATAAAAACATTTGAAATACTGAAACTTCCAGTGAATTCAAAAATAGAGCTTTATCTCCACTATACTCTAAATCTCTAAATAACTAGATATATTGCACATAAGACTTTAAGACTTGAATAATAGACAAGCTTCTCCAGAACAGATCCAGTTCCCATGAAATATTATGTACTTTTTTTTTTTTTTTTTTTTTTTTTAGTATTTTCTCAAAAATATCTGCTTTGTGGAAACAAAACAGCAGGTAACAGGATAAGAATCCAAACACAAAGCTGGCTTGTGACCTAGGTTATAGAAAGCTAAACATGCACGTCAAGCAGTTCTCTAGACTGTAAAAAAGATTATCACAACTATTAGCCAGGAGTAAGTGGAATCAAACTGGGAGGAGAAACATGGACAGATTTAAGATAGTCTAAAACTGCCATCAACTATCATACCATTTTGCTGTTTGCTAACTTAAATCCACTCCTTTCCTCTTGCACATGTGGGAGCTATTATACATTAATTAACTGGAGGTATGGCTAGTTGTCCCAGCAAAAATAAAGCCATAGAATTTAAGCTGAAAATTTGAGCACCTGTGGAAAGTTTCAGCAAAGAAATACACTTGACATTTCTACTGCAAACAACAAATGCAGCTATTTTATATTTCACTTCAATATCATGCTTTCAAAGACAAAACCCAGAAAGCAGAAACCAATTTTGTGAACTAGCTCTACAATAAACCATAACATTAACAACAGATATAAACATAATACACTTTCTAATACAACATTTTCTAGCACATTACAAATGTAAACATCACATTATGAAGCAGACAGTACCTTTTTGTGGCACTAGAAGTACGTACTACTGACACCTTTTTTTTTTTTTTTTTTTTTTTCCAAATTTTACTTTTCTTTTGGGTGCTTTTCTGTAAGACTATACAGTAATATGATTTCCACACACTGATGTCACTGAGATCACAAATGGACCATTGGAAAGCTAGTTACACACATGGATGATTTCTCAGGCTTTTGTATTCCTCAGGGATAATGATCCTTCACAATTATTTTCTTGGCACAAATAGTGATGTAATGATAGACATGACCAAATCTCTTTTCAATTCAACAAATCTCCATACAAATAATTTTTTCCAAACTCAGAAAAATCCTCCAGATTTTAATATTAAGTGCCAAAGTATATGACAACTACCTGCAGCTAACTGACAATTCTCTCCCTCTTCGTTTTGACTGAATCTTCCCAAAGATTTTTCCCTGTTGAGCAGACAGAGACCATCTACAAAAATAAATAAATAAAACAAAAATAGCCTAGCTGCAGAAATATCTCAGAATACTGATATCAGTGGATTAATATATATGCACATGTGGTCAAAGGACAGGAGGTTTAATACTGTTCACTCACTTTAGAATGATAGTGATTAAAATTGATTTTTTCCACTTGTTGTCCAGACAGAAGTATTTCCTAAGGTTGTACTGAAGAAAAAAATCTGCTTGGCTAAATTTAAAATTTGTGTTATAGCTACCAGAAAGTAGTTCTCAAGTTATTTTTCTTGGATTATGATAGCAGGTCACAGATAGAGACTAAAGGTAGGAACAGTCATACACTAAGGTATCTTGGCTTCTGAAAGACTAAAAACAAATCCTGGGTCCCTTTTCCCTAAAGAAAAACAGAGAGAAAGAAAGAAAAACAATCACAGTGTTTCAGAATGCCCTGTGATCTTTGAGTTAGTGTCACGTGGTACCAGACTCTAAGATTTACACAAACGGGTATGAATTAGTAGTTTAAGGGAGTACGTGTGATTAATCAGTAAATTATTCATACATCCATGAACAGCTTCTCTGTAGGATTCAAGACATGATCCATGATATTTTTAGAACTATTATGTTTAGTCCCGCATTTACCAGTCGCTTGACTGGTAAATATTGCAAATGAAATGACTATTGGAAAGCTGCAAAAAGACTGCACGTAGGGATTCTATCTTAAGCTTGTCTTAAAATATGAATTCCTCATTCAACTATGCTCATGTAAATATTAACTAGTCTGCTTTTTTTTTTTTTTCATTTTGTTTAACAGCTATAACAATACTGCTAAAATTGACATGTCCTTAAGTTTTATCTCAGAACAGAAACAGATGATATAGAAGTAATTCACCTCATAAGAAGCATTAAAATTAGAACAAAAAAAAAAGCTTCTGATGAATTGTAGCACCATTATCAGCTGTGCTTTGCCTTCATTCTGTTAAGATGGTTGTCTCTCAGAGACTAATCAAATAAAACATAACATAATACCTGTTTATCCTTCAATTTGAAGAGACTGTCTTCTAAGCTATTACTTTCTTACTCAAAATGAGGAAAATCTGAATGAGTGTTAATGAATAAAATACTTTGTTTATAAATATTGTATTGCTTCATAATATTGTTCAAGCAGATTTCTAGATAATATATTAGTTATGTAATGCCTTTACGTTACAAAAATGTTGCCTGATTTTGAATGAAATTTAGTTTTTTTACATGACAAAGAAGATAGCTGTTTCTGAAGTATTAGACTATTGATTCCCTGTGTCTCACAGAGAAAAAGTTGATCATTTGAAAATTCAAAATATTTCAATGATATTTCTAACTTTTATTTTACCTATTGATTTAAGATGTGAATTGCAAGAAAGTTCAAAACAACGATTCAGTCTCAAAACACACACCAACATAATAGTGCAAGGAGGGAAAAAAAAAAAAAAAAAAAAGTAAAACATCATAGCAATTCTCCTTTAAAAAGCTATGAAGAAAAGTTGCTGAACAATTTTGGTAAAAATTTGAAATAGTGTAAGTGATGACAAATTATTAGAAGGCTGCAATGTTCATATTAATCTTAACATGTCTACAAAAAGTGCCTGTAACATCTCTGTATAACTAAGATGTTTCTTGCAGAACTGTTCCAAATGTCACTATAAAAATTTACTAGGAAATTAGAATAATTTAAATGTTTCAGAACTAACTGCTGTAGCACTTCAGAGTTCACAGACCAAATGCGATGAGTCAACTATAAACAGAGTCCTCAGTAATCCTTCACATAGAAACATATTTTTTTTTTCCCCCTAAGCCACAACTTTTCATTTTTCTGTCTTACATTAAAATCATGGGTTTTTCTACTACTAAGGAATAATAGCATTGGCAATGATGAATGAAGACAAAAAAATCCTCCCCACTCTTGTTTCCAGATATCTTAGTGCTGAAGTAATTTCCTATGTTTTCACTTTCTTTAATAATATGATTTATTTTTGCTTGATGAACAAAATCAACATTCAATGACATGCAAAGCTAAATGAGACGCAGTTTAATTGATTTTATGCCCAGATTTTGCCATCCTTAATCACACTGAGCAATATATATCTACCTCCCTTGATATCAATGTAAGTCCATAGTAGGCAGAATATGGTCTTTAAATATTATTAATATATTTAATTTCCATAAGGGGCATCAAGCATACTTTTTTTTTTTTTTAATCCTGTTTAGAATATTTACAGAGAGATTTATGCTAAATACCTATGAATACAGGCTTGGGCTGGAGTAAACTTGATACAAAAATAATTCTCAGAATTGTCTTTGTTCCAGCCAAACAACATAGCTACTAGTGTACTAAAGAGCCATTACAGTAAAAGAACACACACAGAAAATGTGGGGTTTGGGCCCAAAGTTTCTCTTCTCATAATGTACAGAAACAAGCCACTGACAAAGATACAAAAAACAACACAACACATGATGTTTCTCATGGAGAATTCAGTCTTCTCCAAAGCTACGGAATACATTCAGTTAGCCTGAATTCCTCCTACAATTTTCTAAGGCATGACAATTCTAATAAATATCAGCACAGTAGTGTCTCATCCAGATAGGTAAAGCAATCCAAAATAGAAACAAGTCCTTTGGATAGGTGAGAGACAAGACACTGAGGCTTGGTTTTTACTTTTAATTGCAGTTTTCTCCTTGTTTATTTCTATTCATGCAGTCTACTCAAAAATCTGAGATTATCTAAATCAGAATATTAACAAAGCTTTAAAGCTGATCTAAACTACGTTAATCATAAGAAGCCATTTCAAAAGACAGGAACTGTTAACACAGAAGGCAGTCTTTTCATTTTATATTTTGGGACATTAGGACCTGTAAAGTCTTGGCAGCTAAATATTTGCCCTAGGTTTTGCTCTTTCCTTGTATTTAAGAAGCAAGTCTGAGAAAGGTTCTGAAGCATTTCTAACTGGTTATCTTCTTATTCTTTATTATTTATTTTTTCCTCCTCTAACCAGGTCTACGTAGTAACCTTTCACAGGTACTCACTTTCTGTCTTTGTGTTTAGGCAGGGGAAGGTGGATATTAGGTTCTCTGAGTAAGACTTACCAAGAGAAGCCAGCCTAACATCTTAGCACATCTGTGAAAAGGTTTTTGGGTTTGCAAACCAGAGTAAAAGGCAGTTTGCTAATTATGATGCAGCATTGGAAGGACTTACCCAGTCTGAAGTCATCTGAATATTTAATAAGACATTTATACATGCAACTTGAGCCCTGCCATCCAACTAAGAACTATTTTGCATAGTAAGAAGCAAGAATCCAAAGTTTCTGTGGGAATAAGATCGCATCATTTGGCATGATGAAGAAAAAGTGAAACACTTTGTTTCAATAGTCTCCAAATGCTTCTTTTCCTTCTCATTAGAGATTCATCTAACACATTGGCTCGCCTGAATGTTCCCTGATTATGAATCAAAAGACAAAACATAGCAGACACTAAGATTATGGGAGACATAATACTATTTTTTTTTTTTTTTGCTATAACTACTCAAATTTACCCACCATCTGTGTGAAGTGTTCTGTCCTTTTTCCTTTCCTATATAAAGCTTTATGCAGTTTCCATAGGGCTTGCCATGTCAAGTGACAATGCAGCCAGTTATTTCAATGTTCCATCTGGACCTTAAAGCAAAAGCATCTAAAGTGAAAATATCTGAAAACTATTTATACTAACTATTTTTCTCCTCAACACTTTTTTTCCTTATGAGTTCATGTTTTATAAAATCTTTGTATTCTTGTTCACATTGTCTTAGAAACATTTTGAAGTAAAAGTCAGCATTGATGGGTGAAAGAAGAAAGGTAAGTTATGCATTCATTATAGCAAGACTAGACAGTTCAAAGTTGTCTTGTAAGACTCTGCAGAGCCATCTCCACAGTTTTTCCATACACACAGACCAAAAAGCTTTTATTCATATGTTTCTATTTTATCACAATATTTTTTTGTAAATCTGGTCTGATCTGTTCAGCGTAATAGTTTCTCCATTGAGAAACACCAGCTTCCAAAACTATGTTTTTTCATGGAAATGGTCATCTCAGGGAAATTTCCAAGGACCTATAGCATTAAAAATAAATAAAAAAATAAAATAGGACCCAGCTTTAAGAGTGACACTGGCATGACAGCCAGAAGTTATCCCCCAGCTGCAGAAGGTTCAGTAGTTGATTTCTTACTTTGCACTGTTCAGATGATACACCAGAACATGAAAGTATTCTGCAGAAGACTCATCTGTTTTATGTACATATTTGTGTATATATATAAGTTTAAACAAGTAAAAATGAAGAAAGAGAAATTGCAGAAGCATTCACTGGATGAAAAACAATCTTCCTTTCATGGTTCAATTTTAATCATAAAGCGATTTCTACACAGAAACAAGAAGTTAGTTGCCAGTTGCATAGAGATACAGAAAGACATCCTGACCCTCATTTATTTAGCAACAAAAAGTGTCTTTTAATACAAGTGAGAATTTTGTCCTTCACACTTTTCATTCCTTTGCCATCTTTAACCCCTCACTCCCACTGTATGTTGATGGGCATAGTACTACCACAAAGGAATTCTGGCAATCCAGATGCTAACACTGCAGTGAGTACAATCTGTTATTTTAATGCCACTTACATCTGTGGGAGTAATGGCTGTAGGCAAGTTAGCAGCTGACACAAGCATTAGCTGTAAGGCACACAAAGCATCAGGTCACACAGGGTGGCTGAAACCTTTGTCTGAATTTGCAAGTGTACTATGGCTCTAAGTATCTCCCAGCATCTGTCTAGACATGAAAGTCAGCAGGCCTGAAACTTTGTCTTTACGAGAAAACATCATGAAGTAGTACCACAGAGAAAGAAAGAAGTGCACAGTATACTCAGGATCCCAGTGATGTAGTTTGGCACACTAAAATATGTAATTGTGTAGCACATCCACAATGGCACAACAAAAGGAAATGCTTCTCCCCTCTTTTATGAGGTCCTGAGCTTAACAAGGACCTGGAGCAGCACAGCAATGGATTGCCTGACCCCATAGGAGAATCATACCTTTTTGTACCCGTGAACTGGAAGTATGAGTGAAACTACTACTACCTGGCAATAAGTTTGAAGAACAGATACCTGAAGTAGGACAACAAACATTCCCTCAGCTCAAAAGAAAAATAAAAAAATAATAATAAAAAAAAAAAAAGTCCATAAAAAAAGGTCCATAAAGACCTAGACTTTTTCTCTGCAGGACTTTAGTTCAATCAGGTGAAAGTGAACTTCTGCTGAGACTTCATTGCTGGTAGCACTGCTACCTAAGAAGGTACCTGTCAGTGACATGACAAAGTGTCTCCCAGACAAGACAGCATTTATTAATCAATGTATTTTATTAATGAGCAAATTATCAAGTGAATTGAATACAGCAATAAAGGACCTTTATGTAAACACGGGTAAGTGAAACTTAACTCATGTATACTGACATATGAGTTAGCAGCAGCATCAGATCTGCCTTTCCAGTCATCTGGATCCAGGAGCTAGTCACACACCATGCATATGGCTCTCTAAGTCTCACAGTGTATGAAGCCTCTATGATATTTGAAGGCTACATTAATACCTTGGGCTCTCTGAATCACATTTGAAGAATATCAGACTGCTTCTTACCAATGAAACATGTTCCTTTCGAAGTGGACTTCTCATAGAGACTATCACCTGAACAGCTTCAGCCAACCATATTTGTAAATGATTGAGGCAAAACAAATTGAAGTGGTGACAAGTCCAAAACTAGCTCCTCACATGTTTATGTTCTATTATCAACAAAATCAGAACAGGAATGAGAATTATTAAGTCCTAAACATTTCCATTCCACAAAACATAGTTAGGAGTTAGAAATAATTTTTGGCACAAAACAACTGCTGTATGAAACAACTTATTTTGTATGATTGCACTTCTAGGTTTCACTGCACTTAATTCACAGTTTGCACAAGAGAGGTCTTTGGAGCAACTCTGACCCTGATTTACCTTGTATATGGAAATCAACACGTTGCACTATTAGCTCATAATTCAGCATTCACAGAACTCTGGTGAAGAGTCCCAGCCTATACTGTCTGGAGCAACCAATGCTCCACAGGCAGAATCAGCCCTCAGAACACTATTACTTGTGTGGTTGTAAAACTAACAGATAAAAATCTTTAAATCATTAAGAATGTTATTCACATTTATAAAGAGGAATACTTGACAGGACTTAAACATCCTTAAGTCACTAGCTACGATAATTCTGAGCTCATTACTGCTGCAATAATAAGACCTGTAAAACCTCATCTAAGAAGGGAAACATCACAGCGTACTACTGAAATAGCTTTGATTCAAAGGGCCTGTTTCAAGAGAGCACAAGTAGCACAGCAGGTGAATTGTGGTACAAAATCATCCTTGAATGTCAAGTGGAGTGAATTTCACAGTAATGAAATGAATTAGCCATGCTGACAGATGGAAGCAAGAAAGATATGCATCAGTATGTTAATTGTGCAAGTCTGTCAATGACTTCATCGAGTTAAATCTCTCCATAGCCTCCATGGCAAGACCATTCCATCTGTTTGGAATTAACATCCCCCTTTTTCTTACTAATGTATCTTGATCAGACAAGCAGCAACTGGCATGGAGAACTCCAGGTTATTTTAATGACAGATTCTAAGACAAGCAGTTTTCAAGGAGACGGACAAAAATTGAGTGTTGGAGCTTTTAATAACAAAAAAAAAAAAAAAAAAAAAAAGGCACAGAAAAGCCAATTTACCATTTACAACAATAAAGAACAGACAGTAAAGAAATAGACAATTAGACCACCTATTTGTACTGGTTCTGGCTGGGATGGAGTTAAATTTCTGCATAGCAGCCTGTATGGTGCCATGCTTTGGACTTGTGACTAAAACAGTTTGATAACATGCCAGTGTTTTGGCTATTGCTGAGCAGTGCTTGCATAGTACAAAGTTTCTGGGTTTTGTTTGTTTTTGTTGTATTTTTGTTTGACAGTCTTCCCCCCCCA
The DNA here is from genome assembly GCF_047663525.1 of Anas platyrhynchos. Taxonomy (NCBI): domain Eukaryota; kingdom Metazoa; phylum Chordata; class Aves; order Anseriformes; family Anatidae; genus Anas; species Anas platyrhynchos. The sequence continues at coordinate 97,749,360 of NC_092587.1, read as the reverse complement.
CACTCCGTCCCCATGGCTAAGCAGGCTGGAGATGTGGAAGAATTTGAGAGGGGACACAGCTGACAAAAACTGAACAAAGGGACATCTCATACCATATTTCATGCTCAGCAACAAAAGGTCAGGTAAAGGATGAGGAATGAGGGATATCTGTGTCTATGGCATTTGTCTTCCCAAGCAAGGAAACACAGATTGAGGCCTTGCTTGGCAGGAAGTGGCTAGACGTTTATCTGCTGGTGGGAAGTCATGAATTTATGTATTTACTGCTTTGCTTGCACACTCAGTTTTGCTTCATCTATTACATTGCCTTTATCTGGACCCACAAGATTTTTTGCTTTTGATCTTTCAGTTCTCTACTTTACTCAAACATATGCCCTGTAATTATTAAGACTGCAAGGAATAAATGTCTGTCAAAAACAATGCATTTTATTGGTTTAAATATTGGTTTAAAAGCATTTTTATTCTCACATTGTCACAGCATTCATAAGTAGTATATTAGAATAAAGCTTGTTTTCACACATGAAGTTTGACAAGGACAAGTGCAGGGCCTGCACCTAGGAATAACCCCAAGCACCAGTACAGGCTGAGGGGTGACCTGCTGTAGACCAGCTCTGCTGAGAGGGGCCTGGGAGTCCTGGTGGGCAACAAGTTAACCATGAGCCAGCAACGTGCCCTTATGGCCAAAAAGGCCAATGCTATCCTGGGCTGCATTCAGAAGGGTGTTGCCAGCAGGTAAAGGGAGACAATCCTCCCCTTCTACTCAATCCTGGTGAGGCCACACCTGGAGTATTGCGTCCAGTTCTGGGCTCCCTGGTAGAAGAGGGAGATGGAGCTACAGTAGCGAGTCCAGCAGAGGGCTGCTTGGATGATGAGAGGCCTGGAGCACCTGTCGTACAAGGACAGTCTGAGAGAACTGGGCCTGTTTGGCCTGGAAAAGAGAAGACTGAGGGGATACCTCATCGACGTGTATAAATATCTGAGGGGAGGGTGTCAAGAGGATGGAGCTGGCCTCTTTTCAGTTGTGCCCAGTGACAGGACAAGAGGCAACGGGCACAGGAGGTTCTGGCTGAATATCAGGGGACACTTCTTTACTCTAAGGGTGACAGAGCACTGGGACAGGTTGCCCAGAGAGTCTGTGGAGTCTCCTTCTCTGGAGATATTCAAAACCATCCTGGATGCCATACTGCACAATGTGCTCTAGGTGATCCTGCTTGGCAGGAAGGTTGGACAAGATGATTTTCAGAGCTCCTTTCCAACCTCAGCCATTCTATGATTCTGTGAAAGAGTACTTTGCAACTTGAGCCTTCCATAGCTTTCCATTGAGTTTTTCAAGATGAAAGCAGATTATCCTGAAACAGCACTTCTATCCTAGGTATAACGTTCAATCACAAACATGAGTTACAATCATAAAAGACAGGGTGAGAATGAACTGGACCCCTATCTAGCCTTTTGTACAGATTGGGCCACATAGCCTTTTAAGTTGGTGCTTGAGTTGAGCTGGTGCTCCCACCAACCCCCTGCCTGAGCTACCCATTAGCTTTGTGGCCCACATGCCAGTACTTCGCATCATGTTGCATGTATGCTCAGATGCGTGAGGCAAGGTGAGCAAGCTCCTGCCTACAAAACCTCAAATGGAGCTCGTACATTCTTTCTGAGGAAGAAGTTGCTGTACAATTTGGGACTCTTCAACTGTGTCTGAGTGGCAAGCAAATGCCCAGCCACCTGACAGAGAACCTGGTGTCCCCAGGAAAGAAAGTGGCAGCAGCAAATATGGGTTGAAAGGAGGTTTAAGGCATGACATATCCCAGGCAATATAACAGGGAACTATCTAATTAAACATTCGCATGGCTTACCAAAAAAGAATAATTACCAAGCTCAGTTTCTACCTAGTGGAAAGAGACAAGCTCAGTTCAGCAGGAGGTTCTAGGTAATTCCACGTAACTGCCATGCTTGCCATAGATTTTTGAAGAAAAAAAATATGAAGTATTTTAATGAGCAGCCTTATGAAACAGGAAACTAACAAAATCTTGTAACAAGACAAAAGATTACAGAAAGTCTGGACGTTAATTGGAATGATATCTACAACTGAGTTTTATTCATCAAGCTTGTGAAGAATTTCATGATTCAAAAATTGTATTTGCATGGGCAATCAGCATAATTTACTACTTTAACAGAAGAAATTGCTTTACCGTATTGTTTAGACTAAAATGGGTTGTTAAGTCTTTTTGCAAGTATTACTGTGTTATTGGACAAGAACTGATAGAGATGCTGAACCTGCTAACACTGAAGACATCCCAAATACCTAGCACAGGTACGTAATAGGATGCCAGGTCAGTCAGAGCTACCTAGATTTGCCCACACTGGGCACCCCTCAGGTCCTGGATTGTCCCCTTGCTGCAGATGTACAGGATTCTACAGGGGCCACCCTGTTCTCTTCTCTGGCTGCAATCCTGCCCAACCTGAGGAGAGTTGTTCCATTCCTGCCTATACTTGCTATGGAAAGGTATGCTGTAACCCACGGCTTTGCACCTGGCCCCCTAGTCAGTCCAAGGAGAAGAACAAAAACTAAATCTGAGAACAAGCTCAAGCCCACCATCCCTGGCTAGCTGTCTGGCCAAAATAAAAGCATGGAGAAACTGATGTATGAAAAGCCTCCTGCCATTTCCAAGGCATTCCTGAGTGGTGGGAGCAGGTGCTCTATGGTCCTTTCAGCAGGTGGCTTCAGTGTCTGGAGAGCCTGCACAGCCTGGCACATAGACAGGTCTCTCTGCCAAAACAGTTAGCAAGAGTAAATAAGACTAAAACAGTTGAGTCATCCAGAACATACTCCAGAGACTGTAAACAGAAGGAAGTGTATTTTCATAAAAGCTCCTAGGGACTTCTCAGATGCTTATTCTTCTCCTAACCCTTATGACCAAAGGAGGGGGGGGGGGGGGAGGAATCCTGCCTCCCCCCCCCCCCTTCCAATTTTATGTTAGGGTCTGACCCCTTTTTCCCCAGACCTTTCCCTTATTTCCACAATTCTAAACACTGTACCACAAAATGATGCATGATGCTGTTTAGTGAAACACCTGGTTGTTCCCCAAATTCCCATCTCCCATGTCTCATGCCTGCTCACCCCCCAGTCTCCCAAGGGCATGAACACAAGGGGAAGAACAGACAAAAGATCCACATGAGCCAGAATGGCTCATACAGCATGGAAAGAGAACAGGAAATATTTTCAGGCAGGAGACCTTGCTGCTTCTGACACTGCTGGTGGAAAAGGCAAGGTGTTGGGAAAAGGCCAAAACTACATCCTGCCACAACAGAAGCATAAGGTTTGTTTCTAGGCCCCTACCTAGCCAGCTGTCCACACCGTACAACAGCAAAACCATTTGGTTAAACTTGATTCAATAACTTTATTTTCTTTGCTAGTGAAAAAAAAATGTGTTCAGTGCTATCCAGTAATCAAACTGATTTACATGTTTGTTTGTTTCTTTTTTTAAAACATCATCTTGTTATCCAACTACTAGCATACCATGGATTGCCACAGAGTGATGTGAACCTTTGAGAACTCAGTACATAGGCATCAATAATAGATGGAGTTGGAAGGGACTATGTATATAAAAAGACATTTCTTAATAAACACTTCATAGAGCACTTCCTAGTATTAATACCTTCAGTTTCAAACTCACTTAGAAATTATATAATGCTCATATATGCAAAAGTTACTGTGACAACATAATCAGTTTGGAATATTAAAAAAAAAAAAAAAAAAAAAAAAAAAAACCTCTTTAGGAGTACCTAGCGTGAGCAACATTCTGGTGAACTTAGGATGCCTGAATAGGAAAAGGTTCCTCTGTGCTGGGAACCCAAAGTCACATGTATTAAAAGCCACACCAAGTTGGCTGTTCCAAAACAGTGGTAAAAGCTATGGTACTCTCTGTACCTCTCCTTGTTGCTGTCAGTTAGCCACTGAAAAACCCTGTTTAATTTATTTCACAGACATTTTAACAAGAAATAGCCTGGGTGCTGACCTAGTCTTACTTCATCCATGACACATTTGTCCCTCAAATAGGCAAGAGGATTTGTGATCTTACCAGAAAGAACAGCAAAATTTTGATCAAAAACCCATCATTGCTTGTAGAAAATGAATTAATGAATCACTGTTATCTGAGTTAATATCTTGTCCATGATCTCTAATCAATAATCATGCAACATTTTCAGTATATGTACATTCAGACCCTTTAGTTCTCTCTTTTTGTTGCATATTACATTTAAGAACATATCCATTTCTACATATATGGTATGACTTTTTTTTTTTTAATGCTGGCACTGAACTAACAAAAGTCAATAGCAAAACATAAATGAGAATAGAACTTAGTTCATACCATGTAATACCACAACCAGCACATCCCCTCTCCCCCCAGCCTTTTTTCTGTTCCTGAGATTTGGTTAGTATAGTTCTGTCACTCTTGCCCTCTGCATCACACTACAGTACATTGGTGCTATTAGCAGCACCAATATATATATATTGTATATTTGTATATATATTTGTATATATATTGTATATTTGTATATATAAAAGATATAAACATATATAAAAAGATATAAACATATAACATTTGCACACAGACAAAAGAACATATCAAAAGAAAATGCTACTTGGACTTCTCAGAGCAGCATGATAACCTTGAATAACCATTTTAAGCACTCTCATCCTTTTGACAGTAGGACTCAACCCATAACCTCTGGATTTGTACACCACATTAGAGAAATTCTGGCAGAACCAAAGAGCAACCTTGGCACGGGGACCTTGAGATTCAGATACAAAGAGAAAAATTATGGTTTTCAGCACACAGTTTGAGGAACAGAAAATTCCTATTTTGTAGCTCTTAAGAGAAAAACTTTCATGGACCCTGCAGAAACCACAGCTGAAACTACATTAAGCAATCAAATTTAAAATCTGTGCTCAAATTAAGCCTAAAGTGAAAGAAAAAGAAACAGTTGCCTTACTAATGGGTGACTAATAACAAATGTTACTAGAATGGCTAAGCAGAAGGTTGGGATTTTTTTGTATGAAACATTTGCTATTTTATTGGCTTCAAATATTTTTGCAATGTATTTTTCAGTTTCACCCAGATTTGTTTCCTTTCAGGTTCTTCACCAACAGTTTTTATTACTGCAAAGCACTATCTCATGCCTTAAATCCTTTAAGGATAAAACCTTTTATCTGCATTAATCCTCTTCATATACCCATTTAACTTGGGAATTTTTATGAACTCTCCCTCCTCTGAGATCATCCTAATGCTCCTAAGAGGAGTTAAAAATCCTCACTCAATCACACATTCATCACACTACCTGCAGAAACAGATTTCTCTGTAGCTTCAAAGTATTTTCCTCAGGACACAATAAACAGACAAAGAAATACAAGAGGATAAAAGATGCATTTTTTGCAATAACCTGTAATTTCCTTCCTCCCTCACATAACTATCAGTTGTTCTTGATCTTCTAAGTTCAACTGCTAAAATAGGTGTGAAAGAAAACTTACAGGGTTTTTCAGATTAATTTTGGCTAAAGCAAACACATTCTGTCACATGTGGTAAAAAATAAAAATAAAATAAAATATATAAAATATATGTGCAGAGCAGTCCCAGTTGTGGTACAAGCAGGAAAGCAGGAATGATACACTACAAGAATATTTTCCCCGTTTTACCACAGCGCTTGAACTATGCTTTTATAAGGATTTAAAAGTTAATCTCATGTCATTCCTTTTTTTTTCTTTTTTTGTGGGGGCATGGGGGTGGGGGAGGAGCACAGGTTGTGATGGGAGGATGTGGTATGCTACCAAAATTACAATGCCTAGCTTAAATACATTGGAAAGGAATGGAAGGATTGGAATAAATGCTACTGTAACTATCTGCAAGGGCATCTTAGGTGCCCTCCCCAGTCATTGCAGAAAAACGGGCATTCATAGGGCATAAATCATCTCATCCTAACATCTGCTACACCTAAACCAAATCAGACAAATCATGACCTAAAAGCATGTACATCTCTTACCATAGAATCACAGAATGATACAGGTTGAAAGGGACGTTAAGGATCATTGAGTTCCAACCACCTACCATGAGCAGGGACACCTCCCACCAGACCAGGTTGCTCAAAGCTCCATCCAACCTGGCCTTGAGCAGTTTCAGGGGTGGGGCATCCACAGCTTCTCTAGGAAAGCTGTTCCAGTGCCTCACCACTCTGAGTGAAGAATTTCCTCCTAATATCTGATCTAAATCTCCCCTCTTTTAGTTCAAAATCATTCTCCTTTGTCTTGTCATTATGTGACTGAGCAAAAAGTCCTTCTCCATCTCTTTTATAAACCTCCTTTAATTATTGAAAAGTTGCGGTGACATCACTCTGGAGCCTTCTTACCTTCAGGCTGAAGATCTCCAGCTCTCGGCCTTTCTTCATAGGAGAGATGCTCCAGCCCTCTTATCATCTTTGTGGCCCTCCTCTGGACCTGCTCTAACACACCCATATCCTTCTTGTGCTGGGGGCCTCAGACTTGGATGCAGTACTCCCAGTGAAGCCTTGTGAGAGCAGAGTAGAGGAGGACAACCAGGGAGGCCTCAATTTGCTGACTATTCATCTTTTGTTGCATCCCAGGATGCAGTTGGCTTTCTGGGCTGCAAACATGCACTGATGGCTCTTGTTTATCTTTTCATTAGCCACAACTTTCAAGCCCTTTTCTGCAGGGCTGCTCTCAATGAGTTCTTCTCCCAGTCTGTCCTCATGTCTGGGATTGCCCCAACCCAGGTGCAGCACCTTGCACTTGGACTTGTTGAACCTCATTAGGTTTGCATGGGCCTACTTCTCAAGCTTGTCCAGGTCCCTTTGGATGACATACTTTGATTCTATTGTATCAACTGTACCACTCAGCTTGGTGTCACCTACAAGCTTGCTGAGGGTACACTCATTCCCACTGTCTGTCATTGATATTAAACAGTTCTGGTCCCAAGGCAGACCCTTGAGGGATACCACTCATCAATGGCCTCCATCTGGACACAGAGCCATTGACCACAGCTCTCTGGGTGAAGTCTTCAAGCCAATTCTTTATCCACTGAAGGTCCACCCTTCAAAATCATCTTTCTTCAGTTTGGAGATCAGGATGTTATGTGGAACCACGTCAAAGGCCTTTAAAAATTCAGGTAGATGACATCTGTTTGTTTTCCCTTTTCTACTGATGCAGTCACTCCATCATAGAAGGCCACCAGATTGGTCAGGCACAATTTGCCCTTGGTGAAGCCATGCTGTCTGTCTCAGATCATCTCCTTATCCTCCATGCATCCTTAACATTGCTTCCAGGAGGATCTTTTCTATGATCTTGCCAAGCTCACCAGTCTGTAGCTCCTCCTAGTACTCCTTTTTAGCCTTTTTTAAAATTGGAGGAATGTTTCCAGTTACCAGAGGCTTCACCTGGCTGCCAGGACTTTTCAAATATGATGGAGATAGGCTTGGCAACTCCATCAGCCACTTCCCTCAGGATCCTGGGATGCATGTCATCAGGCCCCATACGCTTGTACCTGTTCAGTTGCATATAGTGGTTCTGAACACGCTTCTTCACTTAGAACGGGAGGGACTTTGCTCCCCCAGCCCTTATATACAGGTTCAGGGTAATGAGAGATGTGGGAAGCCTGACTAGCATGAAGACTGAGGCAAAGAAGTTGAATATCTCAGCCTTCTCCATGTCTGCTGTTACCAGTTCTCCCTTCTTGTTTAACACAGGGGGCATGCTCTCCTTGACCTTTCTTTTCTGGCCAATGTACCTATAGAATCCTTTCTTGTTATTTTGTGCATCCCTTGTGAAGCATAGCTCCATCTGTGCCTTGGGTTTCCTGATCCCATCCCTGCACATCTGGACAGCATCCCTATACTCTTCCCAGGCCCCATGGCCCTGCTCTCACTGCCTCTTCCCTAGCTATTAAACGTCTCCACTTACTAGAGCTCAGGGGCTGGACTGTGTGGAACTCCAGGTCGGCGATGGCAAAGTTGAGAGCCTCTGGGTAAGGATCAAGGGACGAACGAATAAAGGGGATGTCGTTGTGGGAGTCTATTACAGACCGCCTGGCCAGGACGATAGCGCCGATAAATTATTCTTTACAGAACTAAGAGAGGCCTCGAGATTAACTCCCCTTGTCCTTATGGGGGACTTCAACTTGCCAGACGTTAACTGGGAGTGCCACACGGCTGACACGAGCAAGTCCAGGAGGTTCATGAAGCACCTAGATGATAACTTCTTGGCGCAGGTGCTAACGGAGCCAACTAGGAAAGGTGCCCTCCTAGACCTGTTGCTAGAAAACAGAGAGGGTCTGGTGGGAGATGTGGTGATTGGTGGCCGCCTTGGTCATAGTGACCATGAAGTGGTTGAGTTCAAAATTTACGGTGACAGAAGGAAAAGTGCCACCAAAACCTCATCCCTAGATATGGGGAAGGCAGACTTCAGGCTGCTCAGGGAACTAGTCAGCAAGGTCCCCTGGGAAGCTGCTCTTGAAGGCCTTGATGTCCACCAGTGCTGGTCATTCTTTAAGCGATGCCTCCTAGAAGCACAAGATCAGGCAATTCCTAAATATCGCAAGTCAGGCAGGCGCAGCAGGAGGCCGGCGTGGCTGACCAGGAACATTCTTATGGAGATTAGGCGGAAACAGAGAGTGTTTCGCTACTGGAAGGAGGGCCAGGTGACATGGAAAGAATACAGGGATGCTGTTCGTGTTTGTAGGAAGAAAATTCGTGTGGCTAAAGCACACCTAGAGTTGAAGCTGGCTGTGTCTGTGAGAGAAAATAAAAAGGGTTTTTTTACATATGTGAATGGAAAAAGGAGAACTAAAGAATACATAGGGCCGCTCCTTGATAGGGAAGGTCTTCTCACAGACGATGACACAGGCAAAGCAGAGACGCTTAACGCCTTCTTTGCCTCTGTCTTCAATGCCGATGATGGGCTTCGGGACCCAGGGTGCCCTGAGCTGGATGACCGGGACGGTGGGGATGACAAACTCCCAACTGACCCTGAACGTGTGCGGGATTTGCTACTCCACCTGGATCCCTACAAGTCCATGGGTCCGGATGGGATTCATCCCCGGGTGCTGAAGGAGCTGGCGGACGTCATCGCGGAACCTCTCTCAATTATTTTTCAACGATCCTGGGAGTCTGGAGAGGTCCCGGTAGACTGGAAGCTGGCAAATGTTGTGCCGATTTTCAAGAAGGGTCAGAAAGAAGACCCTAGCAATTACAGGCCTGTCAGTCTCACGTCAGTGCCTGGTAAAATCATGGAGAAGATGGTTCTCGAACGTATTGAGGCGCACCTGGGGGACAAAGCAGTCATTGGTCCCAGCCAGCATGGGTTTGTGAAGGGTAGGTCCTGCCTAACTAACCTGATTTCCTTTTATGATAAGATCACCTGTATGGTGGACCAAGGGAAACCAGCTGATGTGATTTTTTTGGACTTCAGCAAGGCTTTTGACACGGTTTCCCATAGGATCCTACTGGACAAAATGTCCACCATACAGCTAAATAAAAACATCATACGATGGGTGAGCAATTGGCTAACGGGCAGGGCCCAAAGGGTTATGGTAAATGGGGCTGCGTCAGGCTGGCCGGCGGTCACTAGTGGGGTCCCTCAAGGCTCCATTTTAGGGCCGGTACTTTTCAATATTTTTATAAACGATCTGGATGTAGGAATAGAAGGTATTTTGAGCAAGTTTGCTGATGACACCAAACTTGGAGGAGTTTTGGACTCGAATGAGGGTGGAAAGGCCTTGCAGAGGGATCTGGATAGGTTGGAGAGCTGGGCGATCGCCAACCGCATGAAGTTCAATAAGAGCAAGTGCCGGGTCCTGCACCTGGGACGGGGAAACCCTGGCTGCACGTACAGACTGGGCGATGAGATGCTGGAGAGCAGCCTAGAAGAGAGGGATCTGGGGGTCATGGTAGACAACAAGTTGAATATGAGCCGGCAGTGTGCCCTGGCAGCCAGGAGGGCCAACCGTGTCCTGGGGTGCATCAAGCACGGCATCGTTAGTAGGTCGAGGGAGGTGATTGTCCCGCTCTACTCTGCGCTGGTGCGGTCTCACCTCGAGTACTGTGTGCAGTTCTGGGCACCACAGTATAAAAAGGACATGAAACTGTTAGAGAGTGTCCAGAGGAGGGCTACGAAGATGGTGAAAGGCCTGGAGGGGAAGACGTACGAGGAACGGCTGAGGGCACTGGGCCTGTTCAGCCTGGAGAAGAGGAGGCTGAGGGGAGACCTCATCGCAGTCTACAACTTCCTCGTAAGGGGGTGTCGAGAGGCAGGAGACCTTTTCTCCATTAACACCAGCGACAGGACCCGCGGGAACGGGGTTATGCTGAGGCAGGGGAAGTTTAGGCTTGATATCAGGAGGGGGTTCTTCACAGAGAGAGTGGTTGCACACTGGAACAGGCTCCCCAGGGAAGTGGTCACTGCACCGAGCCTGTCTGAATTTAAGAAGAGATTGGACTGTGCACTTAGTCACATGGTCTGAACTTTTGGGTAGACCTGTGTGGTGTCAAGAGTTGGACTTGATGATCCTTAAGGGTCCCTTCCAACTCAGGATATTCTATGATTCTATGAAATAAAGACATCAATACTGTGAAAATATAATGGTTGATGACACCTTTCACTGGAGCACAGTATGTGGTATGACTACTATCCCAATGTGTTGTGGTTTTTGTTGTTGTTGTTTTTATACAAAGTTCTTTCTCCACTGTTCATCTTTTGGTCCTGATATCTCAGTAAAAGTGATTAACACCATGTGAATACTGGATACGTCTGTTCAGCAGCCAAACTGAGAAACTGAAAAAGGAAAAGTTATATTTGGATTTGTACAACAAATATTAGACACCTACTGAGTGAAAAAAAGGGGATAAACCTCATGTTAGACTCTAGACTACCTCATATTAGATTCTAGACTACTCTTTAGAAATGTGTATATGTATAAATTGGTGAAATTAAAAAAAAAAAAAAAAAAAGAGGAAAGAGCATATTCCAAACTTTATAAGGATGGTGAACGGGGAGACCTATGGACATGTGCTACTTTGCCATCACATGACTGAAATAGTTTACACATCTCACAAGCCTCTTGGTGGGAGGAGGAATCTGGGGTCAGAGGAAGAATATTCACTGTTTTCTTATCTTTTATATAAATGACAGACTGTAAAGAAAATAACTTTCTGATCATAATTGTGTAATTCATTACTACTTATAGTTTCTCTAAAGAATGTCCTCTGATGAAGCTGAGCATTTTAACCCTATGTTTGTTAAAACATACCTTTGATGGTGTATAGATGCACACATATCACATATGGGCCACTGCCTTATGAAATCACAGGAAGGCAGCTATTTCCTGGTGTTGGACTCCAGGGCCAGACTGACTCAAAGATCATTCACAGCAGTCATGAGTTCATCAGAGTGCTTAGTATTAGTTTCCTTCTTTAAATACAACCTACTTACACTCTACCAAAATAGCTAAACACATCTAAACAACATCTAAACACATATAAAACAACAAAAACCCCTAAGGACAGGAAAACCACAAAGCTCTTGTAAAGCACGACTGTTGGTATTGGGTGCTGCAGTGCTCTCATTTTCCAGGTCCTTGAGATCCAAGTAGTCAGTGGTACCTACTTGTACAAGACTATATATTTTAAAGCTCTGAAGGAAAATGTTTTCCTGCTAATCATGGATAGATACACTTCACTGCAAGTATAATGGGATAGATCCTCCACTGCACAATAAGTCATTCTAGATCAAAGCCACATGAGTCTCCTCTCCCCTCCATCTACTCCTTCTGGCTAGTTTCAGCAAAGAAGTGTTTCCTCAGCTGTAGCTTAAATCAAGAAATCACAGAAATTGTAACTTCAAGCAGTAGGCAGTTGGAAGCTAATTAGTCCTGTTTGATGTTCAGCTGTATGCTTTTGCACTAGTGGAATACCAGGCAGGCTTAAGTGATCAAATAACTGGCTTTAAAATTTTCCAGAGTGGACTAATGAGATGAAAATGCTTTGTAAATAGCTCACAAGTAGTATAAGCTTCTGATGGAACATGCAACACTCTGTATCACACAGGAAGTTGCTTGTATTCCTGTGATGATGGTTTTAAACACCAGATATCATCCTTGAAGTTTCTGAACAGATTCTGAGCATCTAAAGCTGCAGCTTGTTTTTAGATATGGGAGAGGACAGGGGATCAATGTTTTTGGCAAAAACAGCACACCAAAAAAACTTACATTTGATATAGCAGGCACAAAAAGAGAAGCACCAGAAAAACTGTAATTTGAAAGCTCTGGCTACAAAGCTGAGCAAATACAGCACAGATGTAACAAAAGTACTTAGGATGTTCTGTCATTGCAGGAAAAAGCAGAAAGTCATGTATCTATCTGTCTGCTTCTAGGTCAGCAACTCAAACTGAGATGAGATGATGGTGGGGATGAAGCATGTGGGCAGAACATTTTGCCTTTGATTCAATGCTGCCTAGATTCCTGGCTCTGAGAAAGCTTTTGAAGGAGCTTTCAAAATCCTTTCTGGAGCATACAACTTTACTTCTGGTTAGTGCAGCTGCATCACAAGCCATTCAAAACAGAAAGTGACTACCGACATGCACAAATTCTGTCTGGAACAGATTTTCTTTTCATGTCTGTGACGTGCTATATGAATGGGAAGGCTCAAACTGATATGTTAGTGAAGTTGATATTACCCTTTAAGTTTCCCACAGTAAAAAATAAAAATAAAAATAAAAATAAAAATAAAAATAAAAATAAAAATAAAAATAAAAATAAAAATAAAAATAAAAATAAAAATAAAAATAAAAATAAAAATAAAAATAAAAATAAAAATAAAAATAAAAATAAAAATAAAAATAAAAAAAATCTGTGGGATGTTTCAGTGCCTTTACCTATACCTTACACCAACTACATAAAGTTTAAAAAATGTGAAGGGAATTGATATCTAACACTATCTACACAGTAGAATGAAAATGACAGAATAAATGTCTAGAGAGTACCTATTTAAAGAGTTTTTAAAAGCTTGTCTTTCATCATGTTAAGCTCAGCAGTTACAGATGTATTATCCCCCTTCATTTCCGTACAATATTACGGCATTATACATACTAATGAACAGTCATGTTTTAAAACTTCACTCAGCATATGTCAAAGGAAAAAAAAAAAATGATTTTGAAATAAAATACTCAGAGGTATTAAGACTTTCAACACCTAAGAGACAAATTTTAATCCTCTTGACTTCAAAAGCTGTAGTCTAACACTTGTAGTTTCAGCAAGTACATGCCTTGGCTTTGCTGGTAAGCGCTGCTGTATGTAGTCACTGCAGGAGGAGGGCTATCCTCTAGGGCCCTACTCCTTCCCTCTAAAATGGCAACAGTTGAAAGGGCAGAATGAAAGTAGGCTCAAGACCGTTTCCCTTCCGATAGTGTTGCCTCATCAGGAAACCAAATACTAAAATAAAAACATTTTAATGTTGAACGGGTGCTACTGTATATCAGAAATGGGCTTAAGGAAACCAAGACACTGGAAATGCAGTGCACATCATGATAAAGGCAGGAAACTGGGACATCTGGATAAGGTTGAGTGCAGACTGATTTGGAGCAGGAAGGCAGAGGGACAGAATGCCCTGAGAGCCAGTGCAGGCAAAGGGTAGATAAATGTGTTAACTGTGAGTGGTTCTGATTCTGCCACCAAGGTGGCAGCTGTGCTGTAGCAAGCCTCTGCTTTTCCCCACTGCATTAACTGCAGTCCATGGTTTCCAAATTGTACTACATGTATTCTTCCCTTCCTGGCAAATACTGGTGAACTTCACTGGAAAGGTGCATGTCCTCTCCCTAAATAATGGAGTATCTGCTTACTCAATTAAATCCTTTGGTTGCTAACAGTTAACTTTATTCACTCACATGGAAAATGACTTGACACTGGGATCACTGGAGTTTCTGATCATTTCTTGCATTATTTTTTTTTTTTGATGGATGGGCCAATGAACAGAATGGGGCTGCTCAGGGAGGAAGCAACGTTGTATGACAGAAGAAGCCTTTTGCACAGGAGCTCTGCAGCAGCTACAACTAAAGGGAGCCAAGCTTTGAACCCACATGCTTTAAATTTACATAGCTCTCTGTGTTATAGACACAGAAAGATCAAGTCTTTAGCATCTTAATTTAGGCATTTGAAATGAACACACAATTTAACCCGGACCTTTCCGCCTCTCCATTCCCCTTAAGCAAAATAGGAAGATTCTCTTTTTTTTTTCCCTCCCCTGAAAGCACCTTGAAAATAGATGCTATCTTGCAAGTTTTGTCATCACTAATGCATAGTGAAAAACATCACAGAAAAAAACATTGTTATAACAAATGTTTTGTAGGCAGATCAGGATTTGGATAATGCTAAGTGCATAATACACATTAGTTTAAGATTTTATAAAGCATCAAATCTTAAACTAATATCAACGTGCTTTTAATGCCACCCATCTTGCAACTATCCATTTAGCAAGTATACTTGGAAGAAGCAATATGTGACCTCATCATTAAAAACTATTATAATATATGCACATAAGGAAGCTTAGGTAGAGTCATATTTAAGAGGAAGGTGAAAAGCAAGATGACCACCTTAAGAGACATGACAAAAAGTTTGGGAATATTTGTCCAGAATAAATAAGAATGAAGATGTTATTGCAGTAACAGAAGACAGAAAGAGGTAAGTATTTTAGTTTATTTTTTTCCCCTATAGTGTTGAAATACAGAAAGTAGTCTTTTCCCTCTTTTAGCATTTGTTTGTCTCTGTAGTATACAAAATCCCATGCTAAATATATTGCTACTCTGAATCAGCATAGTAGGTCCTATGTTCTCTAGTTAATTACATTATTTTCAGCGTAGCATGTTTTCACTGAAGTTTGCTCTTTCGCAGTATCTATTTTCCAACAAGCAATGAAAACAATCTGGTCACTTCAGATGTGAGAAAGCAGACAACGACAACAACAAAAAATGACCTTTTTAATTTAAATAATTTCTTGAAAGTTCGTCAATTCCAGTCCAAAGAAACATTGAGGTTTCTGAATATAGAAAACCTATCACCAAAAGGTAAGTTAGCTTTCACTAGTCAGCTTTCACTTCTTATTTGTGCTGTCATATTAGTCACTTAGGAAGTTTCTTTCAAATACCAATCAAATATTTGATTCTTGCTACATTTCTGAAGGAATCAGAATTCATACACAACTTCCACATACATCCCGACTATAATGTGTCTAAAAGGGATGTTTGATTTCAAAATGTTTCCCCACCAGCTTCCACTTTCACAACATGTTAATGACATAATGAAGTGAGACAGAATAGGAAAAAGTATTTCAACTCATAGTATTTTATAGATGAGAAATATTAAGAAACCATCATGGCAAAGGGAATGCTGAAGATATTTCATTGTCTTGCTTTATGCAAGTGAGACAGCAGGGATATAATCCATCTGAAATCTCTTACTTTAGAGCATGTAATCAATCTCACCATACTCCAACTTAGCAGACTGCTGCCTTCCCCCATAATGAAGCTCAGGTTCAAAGCAGGGCAGGACAGGACAATCCAGCCAAATAAACTGAATTATATTAAAATACAAAGTAAAATAAAAATAAAACAATTAACAAAATAATTGAAAAGAAGGCCCGTTACCCTCCTTCAAGTAAAACTTTGATGCTCAAATGCAAGATATTGCTAAGCAAAACAACCTTCACAAGCAAAGATCCCTAACCCCCAAGGCCACATGGCTGAGGATAGTCACATCTATATTACCAGTCACAACTGAAAATATAATTTGAAGTACAAGGACATTTAAGAAATGTTCATCTTAGCAAAATGATATGCAATACTAAAGCAGATAAGCAATTATATGAACTTTTAACTTCCTCTTTAAAGTATGGATGACATTTACTTTTCCACATTATTTGCTTTTGATTGGCCTAGGCTTGGAATTAAATTCATTAAAAGCATAATCCACCTTCTTTTACAAGCTGAAGGATGCAGAGTTGCTAGGAAACAAAGGTATGATCATAGAGTAAGCTTTCATGACAGCTGGAGGAAGTACTTTATTAGAAGTCCAACTGGGGTATTCAAGAAACAGAATGAGAAAGACAATGGAAGTGGGAGTCTCTTCCATATTTAGTACCTCTACATTAATAGGACATACTGTGTAGGCAAATTCCTGTATCTTATGCTGAAAGTCTGCCCTTCAGGCAGCAATCCAATGAGAAATATTAAATGGAAAAGAGCTTCCCCTACAACTACCTGCTCCCCTCCAAAAAAAAAAATCAATGAAATAACACTTATGCCCCCACACAAAGTTACTACTGCAAAGATTGCAGACAAGCCTTCAGGCTGCAATTTGGGAACTCATCAGCTGAAAGAGACTGAATAGGATCAGAATACAGGTGGAATCATGGGATGGCTAGGACCAGACCTAAGAAAAACATCTCTCAGATATATATCTGGCAATCAGAAAGACTGATTACCATGTTATTAAGCACTCAGAATTTCATCTTCAACATTACACTCATTAGTAAATGATGTTTAGTTTGAATTAGTCTAGAAAGCTGCAGACACATATAGAACACTTTGTTGTTGTTATTAAGGAAAACTGTTGCTAGAACATGAGAGTTCAAGAGCCAGGTTGTACAAACAGCTGCCATATCAATTTTGGGTGTAGCTGTTTCTAGCCAAGACTTCATCTCTGATCTATAGGCAATAATTGTTCTGTCTCAGTAATTGTGCTGCCTCTAAATAGTTCAGATTGAAGAAGGTGATTCTCCCCCTCTACCCCACTCTTGTGAGACCCCACCTGGAGTACTGTGTTCTGCTGTTGGGCCCCCAATACAAGGACATGGACCTGTTGGAGTAGCTTCAGAGGAGGGCCATGAGGATGATGAGAGGTCTGGAGCACCTCTCCTATGAAGTCCATGAAGTCAGGCTGAGGGAGTTGGAGATGTTCAGCCTGGAGAAGTGAAGGCTCTGGGGGGACCTTATAGCAGACTTCCAGTACCTATAGGGTTCTAGAGGAAATTTGAGAAGGGACTCTTTGTTGGGAAGTGTAGGGATAGAAAAAGGAATAATCATTTTAAACTAAAAAAGGGGAGATTTAGAATAGACATAAGGAAAAAATTCTTTACTCTGACATTGGTGAGGCACTGGCACAGGTTGCCCAGAGAAGCTGTTGATGCCCCATCCCTGGAGGTGTTCAAGGCCAGGCTGAATGGGGCTTTGAACAACTTGTTCTAGTGGGAGGTGTCCCCTCCCATGGCAGAGGCTGGAATTAGGTGGTCTTTAAGGCCTCTTCCAACTCAAAACATTCAGTGTTTCTATGGCTCATTTTGTATCAGAAGACTAAGATTTTTGCTTGTTTAGTTACACCAAATAAATATCAAAGAATCATAGAATATAGGTAGTGGATCACATTGGGAGCAGAGCATAAGATGCATATGTCAGAATATCTGTTTTCAAATCCAGCATAGGATATCCAATATTATATTATTACTCAAATCTTCAACCTCTACGACTATTGAAATAACATGGTTAGGAGCAGATGCTTTTTTTTTTGCAGTCATTACACATTTTTAAATTATTTTTTTTCCTGCCACCTGCAGAAAAAGGAAGACCTCCTATAGACAAGAACAACCGTTCTCACATCAGTATCAGTCCATCTGTGGAAGAGCTGCCTTCTGATCTCAGATCACCTACTTCTGCAGAATACCACAGCATGCTGAAGACACACAAAAGATTTTGATTTCTGTACTCTGGTTTCCTTCAGTGGTCACAGCCCCTTCTACCCACTCCTTTGCTCTCTTCCAGCACAGATCTTCAATTAAAACCACACAGGGAGGTAAGGAGACCAAAGCAGGATGCTGGCTAAATCCATGTGCCTTCCCAAGGGTGTTCAAAGGCAGGTTAGTCCCTAGGCTAACCATAGCCCAAGCCATTGTGGTCCAGCCCAGGGCCCTCCTGCCCCACCACACTTCCAGAAACTGAGTTTGCCAAAGTTGTTCCTCCAGAATTGTGGAGGATAGGGGCAGTAGAGAAGCAGGCACCATCCTCCTTTCTGCTTGTTTCCTATGAGTCTTAATGACATTACTGTTTTCATTAACCCCACATTCTGCCCATCACATATCATACCAAATTAAAAAATTTTCCAGACTCTGCACAACTTAAAGGCTACACAATGTTTAAGGATGCCTCCTTTACCATCCATTTCATATTAAGCATTAACATTAATACACACTAGAGGTAAAAGAAAGACCTGGTAACACACACATAGTATCAACAAAGAGGACAACAGGCACCAGTATGGCAGCTGGATAAAAGGTAATCAGTCTCAAGCAGGCTGTATAAATACATAATGCTACAAATACTCAGTGCTCACTGTAGGATCTTAAAAAAAACAACAACACTATTCAGTGTTTTTTCCTCCATGTCTCTCTCCACAAGTGTAGAAACACATTCAACCCACTGCAACATCATGTAGAGAATGAAGCAGCAAGCCTTGCAGCTTTTTTGGGTTAATCAATATAGGGAAAACAAGCTAAAAGCTGCCCATCTCAAACTGAATAGTCAGCCTCAGATTTACTGTAGTCCAAAGCTTCAGAAAAAGATGTGAGAGGGCTTTGTGTGGTACTATAATGCCTTCATGGCACTTTCCCTTCTAAGAAATTGTCTCCTTTACTAAGACACTTGCAACTTTCTTGGAAACTCTGCCCTACATTTATTTAGCCACAGGCAAATGGACTAAGTTAAAACTATGAAGAGGAAGTGGGGCAGGGCAGGGCAGGGCAGAACAGAAATACAGTGAAAGTCACATGTGAATGCTTTCTAAAGGGTGTCCTAAAGCTACTTATGTATTTACAGAGTTTTTCAGAAAATCCCTGCTGTGAGATCTGTCTCCAAATATTTTTGTTACAGAAATACCTTATTCCAGAAACTTGACAGAGCAGCTGGTTACCAGTAAGTCTAAGAATATTGCTGCTCCACATGACTTTTATCTTGCTTTTATTCTTAGATCACCACTGTTGTAATAACCCTATTAGTATTCTTTGCAAACCCTGCTAACAGCTCAGTTAGTGCCTATGTACATTTTGCAGTATTGCTCTAACAAAAACAAAACAAAACAAAAGTTGAAATTTCCTCAGGCATCACTATAATAAACATTCATTTTAGAGAACAGGATGTTTTGTCGATACCTTTGTGGTACATTCTTGCCTGTGTTGAAATCCAACACTGCCAAATAAAATCTGTCATTTAAAAGGCTACATGATATTTCACAGCTGGGGCTTGGCAAGGGTCACCTTCTGTTCCACAGGCAAATTCCAAAGCTTCTGAAATTTGTAAAGATTCACAATAGACACACAGACCCCTCAGCTGAGGCATCAGATGGAGGTACAAAGATGAGATTTAAAACCTACTTAAGTGAATGCTGATGCTAAATCAAGGATTTGGATTTTGAGCAATCCAAACATAAGTTTGGATTGCTCAAAATCAAAAATAAGCTGAGAACATATTCAAGGTAGGTCTGCAAAGCCCTACTTTACAAAACATTAAGTGTCTGAAGAATGGCACTGAAATAAGTGAAAAGCTGGAAGGAATATTCTAGCACACACACGCACAAAACTATTGTTTTATGTCTATAAAGACAGACACAGCAAAGATAAGTGACAAAGGAGAATAAAAACTGAAGATAAATTCCCTCCACATTTTAACTCTTGCTCCCTCATTTATCAAGATCATGTGTAGGACATCCAGATTTTAGCAACAGGAAAGCAACAGTTGGCTCTGCAGGGACAAAAGTGATGATAGATAGATACCTTTGCAACTGGCCCAATGCAGAGTCTGGATCCTCATCTTCCTCACTCCCATTTCATTGTGAGAACATCAAGGTCCCAGGGCTGCTTCCTGGACCTTCCTGGTAGGGAAACATGGAAAATCTCATGCTTTCTATGGAAAGACATCTGCTGCTAAAATCAGGGACTACACAGCAGCTCGGAGGCCAATAGAACCAGCATCCAGACATCGCAGCCATTCCTGTTTTATTTCTGGACACGTAGCTGCTACTTTATTTGGTACATTTGACCCTCCGCTCTTGTAAATAAATGCAAAAATCCTAAGAAAACTCATAAGTTGCTACTTGCTGATCAAGATGTTGTGTGAAAACCATTTAATATTTTCAAATGAAGAAAAAGATACTTTAAAAAGCAGCTCTTAGAATATGGAGTGAGAGGATTCTTGCTGTACCAAGTCTTTTGTTAAGCAGGGATTCTGAACTTGAAGAGTGAAAGCACAGTTTCCATTGATTATCCCTTGTACAATGAACTAAATTGATGGCCTCTCCCTCAAGCATCACTGTTTTGGCTCTGAATACTAAGTCATTCCTGTAAGCAAGACAAAAATCCCAGCTGAGGCAGAAAGATTTTGGAAGAAATTATCTCATTTAGTTCTGAATCATTGTCTGTATAGCCAAGTAATATCAGGGCAGAGACATTTGCAGGTGTCAAGTCAGGCTCTATAACTCTGTATATACTTTGAATAAAGTCCCAGCAGGCTATTTTGTGGCAGTCAGTGTTGACTAGAAACTGTTCTACCTCTTCAAAAAATAAAAAATTTAAAATAACAACACGCACAATCTAAGATGGTACTCTTTCCCTAACAGAGCTGTTTTGCGAGCAGTCTGATAGGTCCTTTAGTGTAATTACCTGCAGGATGTCAACTAATGAAGTTTAGTTTTAGAATTATAGCCATTTTGCAGATGGCTGGAGACAGCATGGACTGAGGCCATGCTACCATCTGAAGCCTCTGGGCCACATTAATTACTGTTTGCCATTTGTATTTGCTCCATGCCTAAGGTATAAAGCTTAGATTGTCCCTTCTCTACAGGCATGCTCTGACCCTGTAGGATGAAATAACTTCGCAATTTTCAGGACTGCATTAACTGATGATTAGTTGGGTGCTAAGTCAATTAAGCATGCTTCATTTTCATTATCAGATATGGCTGAGTACTCCATTTATTCATTAAGCAGGCTGCCAAGGTCGTTATAGGTATTCTGAATGTAGTCTTCCATAGTGGGAGATAAACAATCTTTTGTTTTTGCTTAACGTTTATCCATTTTGTAATACACTTAGCTTACATACCAGACGACTTTCTTTGAGCAGACAGCTCTTTTGCATTATTTTTTAGAATTCTTCACATAATTTGTACTACTATGAATATTACAATATTACTGGGCTTTAGCTTAAAGTCACCTTTTTTTTTTTTCCTCCATATTTTTCAAAGATCAAAATTAAACTAGCTTGCACATTAATCAGTTCCATCTATGCTGCATACTGCAAAGATAACAGATACCAGTGCTGCACAGAGGCCAAGCCAGCCACCCCAGAACACATCTGGTACCCAGGGCAAACTTCCAGGAGGGGGGGTGGACAGGACACAAAAGGAGCCTGGAGCTGGGGCCCTCAATGTCTGAAGTGTATCCATTTGACCTGGACCCTAAGGAAGGGCTCCACACCATTACTTTTACTTTACATACCATTCCTTTGAAAACCTATTAAAGTCAAAACATTTTACCAATCCAGAAAACCTTTCAGCATTTCTGAGCATATTATTACATGTATTAAAACATCTGTCACCACTTCTTCCCATCAGACATGAATCCAGACTATATTTTCAGTAAAATACCAAAGGTTATCAAACAAACAAAACAACAAAAAAAGATTAATTCCTAATCCTGATCCTGCTAAAACACAAAACAAGGTGCTTGAATTAGATTTCTTTTTTTTTTTTTTTTTTTCCTAGTACACAGCAAAGTTTTGTAGCTTAATTTTGAAGCTTCTTAACTGGGTTACTGAAACCTGCTTACAGAGCTATCGCTATTTTACATAAAATACAGCACAACTGACGGAAAATCCCTAAGATGAAAAAGGAACCTTGACTTCCTCCGCGGTAAACCTCAGTTTCTTTGAAGGAATTCAGAAGCAGGTAACAGCAGAAACCTAGTGTAGCTACTTCAGAGATTAGTGTAAAGATCCCTCCTTTCTCCATCCTCTACATACAAGTACATATTCTATACGTCCAGTGAAAATGTTGATACAAAACTTGGACCTCTGCAGTTAGGGACACAGGAAGCATATCCTGTTGTCCTTTCCTTCAGTCCATAATGAAACTAAGCCTATCTGTATGGAAGGAATTAAATTTATCCAAAATTAAATTTTCCATAATGCAAACAATAGCAAATGATATAAACCTTGGGTAAAAGAAAAGCAGTATTTGGGGGTGGTTTAATAGAAGCCAGGAACCAAAGTCCTTCCAACAACACAAGTTTAAGTGACACAGGAAGACAGAGTTTGGAAGACAAATCGACATCCATCAACAAGATCCTCATTAATGACTCATATCCATCTCTTCAATATTTATATAGAAATAAAATTAAGGAAGTTCATGTACTTCTGAGTCAATGACTACCAGTGATCTCATACAGCCTTCAGCTAAGGCTTTTGATATTTGATGAGCTGATGTTGGAGGAAATACTGTTGTAATGACTTCTCCAACTATTCAATGGCATATTAAATAAATAACAGAATAAAGCCTGTGTAACTATGCCTGAGGGTTGAAAATCATTCATAAATAAATAAATCCAAGTTATTTCTGCAGTCATGAGACTTCCATGGTGGAACAATTGCTGTTTGTAGCCTATTTTCTCATAGTATTTAAATATTTTGCAGCTAGAATGTAAATAAAATATTAAAAAAAAAAAAAAAAGAAAACACATCACTTCTACATATATGGAGGTCTAAACAAGCAAAGCTAAACTATAACCTGATAATCTTCAGAGATAGCCTATATTTCAACAATACTCACTGGATATTTCAGTTACAGAAATTACAAAGATGAACAGATTCTTGATTCAAGATCTTTTCTGCACTTACATAAGCATTTTATTAGCTGAGACAGACTATTTCATACAGTGGTGTATGGACATGTTATTTAACCAGAATTTTGGACCACTAGAGACCACTATAGTTTTAGGCTACAAGCTGATACAATATGGGAGGGGTAGGGATGTGAGTGGTATTTGGAAGACTGGTTGGAAGACAGGATGACAAAGAAAAAACGTCTTATTAAACACTATGAATGGGACTTGGATCTGTCTCCAGACAGATTGGAGAGCTGGGCAATCACCAACCACATGAAGTTTAACAAGAGCAAGTGCCAGATCCTGCACGTGGGACGGGGCAACCCTTGCTATACATACAGATTGGGCAACAAGATGCTGGAGAACAGCCCCACAGAGAGGGATCTGGGGGTTGTGGTTGACAGCAAGTTGAATATGAGCCAGCAGTGTGCCCTGGCAGCCAGGAGGGCCAACCGTATCCCGGGGTGCATCGAGCATGGCATCACTAGTCAGTCAAGGGAAGTGATTTTCCCACTCTACTATGCACTGGTGCAGCCTCACCTCTAGTACTGTGTGCAGTTCTGGGCACCACAGTACAAAAAGGATGTGAAACTGTCGGAGAGCATCCAGAGGAGGGCAACGAAGATGGTGAAGGGCCTAGAGGAGAAAACATAAGAGGAGCAGCTGAGGTCACTTGGCCTGTTCAGCCTGGAGAAGGGGAGGCTTAGGGGGGACTTCATCACAGTCTACAACTTCCTCATGAGGGGGAGTGGAGAGGTAGGTGACCTATTCTCCATAATCACCAGTGATAGGTCCCACAGGAATGGTGTTAAGCTGAGGCAGGGGAAGTTTAGGCTGGACACCAGGAAGAGGTTCTTCACTGAGAGGGTGGTTGCACACTGGAACAGGCTTCCCAGTGACGTAGCACTGAGCCTGTCTGAATTTAAGAAGCGAGTGCACTGTGCACTTACTCACATGGTCTAAAATTTTGGGTAGGCCTGTGCAGTGCCAGGAGATGGACTTGATGATCCTTATGAGTCCCTTCCAACTCGGGATATTCTATGATTCAATGAATTATATTGATCTTCCAATTTTCCCAAGAAAGGAAAGATGAAAAGTCTCACACTGTTTTACCAGCTCACTCTGTTCATTCTGAAGTCAAGCGGAGTGACAGCTTGACACCAGATATACTTCAGGAGGGAGAAGTCAGTTGACAAAAAGTCATAGTTTCATCTGTCTTTCACTGCCTCACAGCTGCCCTTGTCAATGTTTTATCTGGCTGCAGTTGCAGCTGTTAAATTTTTGTGATTTATAGGTACAACATCGCCTCATGAATTACAGAGATAAGGTGACATCCAGCTTGTGACTTCTGTAATTTTGTGTCTTGCCTTACACTACGATTAAGACAAACCTCTCTTATATGAGAGAACACAGGTGGGGGGTGGGGTGGAGGGGTGGAACAGTCATAATCAAGCTCAGGCATACTAAAGTAAGATCCATGTGTGTATAAAGAACAAATTCACATTAACATTGGGCTAAGCTAGGACTCTACATTCCTACATGATCAATGAAGCACACAGAGAATGATTCAGGACACCCCTGTACAGTTCTCCATTGACCAGACAGGGAGTCATAGCTCTTCATTCCAAGCTTCTAACCTAGTTAAAGGTGGATAGCAAGAGGTATTCATGCTATGCAGGTGATAAAATAAGGCCATTTGCATTTGTCTGTTATTTACCTAGCATGCACCTAGCAGGATTGAAGAACAAAACTCAGCCCTGGCACAAATAGAAAGAATGTTAACTGAGGTCAGTAAGACATGCATTTGCTTATTGCAAGGCTGCCTTCTCTTCTATAAACACAAGAACATCATGCCACTAAACTCAGAAAAACCTTATCTCCTAGTTAGATGCTTTGGCACACACCTACTCCGATACTCAAGCTATGACCCTTCTTTGCTTTTTCCAAGCTCGTGGAAAGGGGACTGTTGAAGGTCTGAGACCTGAGGTATATTGTTATACTTGGGAAAGTTCTTTACACAAGTTGTACTCCCTGAATGCCAAACCTAAGCAGCTCTTTTCTGACAATTGGCATAAATAATGGGAGCAGCAGTTTCTAGCCAAGGTATGGTTGTACTTCACCTAACAATTTTTGCGTCATTAGCATTTACTTCTCCCATGCCTCTCTCATCAAGGTACATGTCACAGAAAAATATGGTACTTTCTGAGTTCTCACAACAGTTGTGGCATTCATCCTGATGTTTTGCCTGCATTGAAATGTGCACCAGAAAAAGTAGATGACAAAAAATAATCCCCTAAGATGAAACAAAAGAAGCCTAAACAATTATGCCTAAGCTTGAGATTCAAAAGAGAAGAGAGATGTGTCATTCCACCATACATCAATTTAGCAAAATTACAATAGCTATAGTCTAAAACTCAATCTATGTGGTTTTACCAAATGAAGGATAATGGCAGCATAATTTGATCTAAAGGGTAAAAATTCTGGAAGTTAAGGGCTATTATCTGCCAGAAAGGAGCATAACTTCCAAAAGCTTAAAACTGAATGCAATAAGTTCACATTACAATGAAGGTGCTTAATTTAAAAAGTGAAGATAATTAAATAGCAGGATATTCTCTAAGAATTTTAAGTCAACTTGAGACATCCTGCAGAAGCTGTGATCCTGACCAAGTCTCTACAGCTTATTCAACACAGGAAGACAATCATGTTATTTGTTTTAAATATCTACACTTAATTAAAAAAAGAAAAGGAAAAAAAAAAAAAGGAAACAGAACTATGAAAACTCCAGCACTGAACAAAAAGCCAAGTGTTTCTATCCTCAACATTTGCCTTTAATTGAAGAATAGCCCTTTCCCCCATGTCATGCTGTTACCATTTCTTGGCACTGCTCAGCATAGCACTTACACATAGCAATACTATTTCTACTCTCCATAGTCTTCATGAAATGCACATAATTTATCTAACTCTCTCAAGGCACTGCAGCCAAAGGGTAGACTGCAGAAGTTTCCTTCAAAAACTGTCTGTCAGATGTTAAATTAAAAGACACCAACCTGATTATGACAGAGAGCTAGGCTTTTATTTTAGAGTGTAGCGGCATCTTAGGTAATGTCTGTATCCTTACCTCTTTCACCAAGGACAAGACTAACCCCAAATTACCTTGTATTTCCCCCAAAGAAACATGCAGATTTTACCCTACAGGAATATTCTGTAATTGTCTCTAACCTGAGACAATCCAGCACCTAACTTTGTTGGGTTCCACTTTAAAATCACAATTTAATCGATCAAAAGTAGTGAGAGCATCTTTGTCCATGTCTACTGGCCTTCCATTCTTAAACTGTCAAGAGCAGCCAGCATTTTTGGCTCTGTGAACAGCAAGATTTGTTTTCTAAATTAGCTGTTTTTTGCCAACACCCCCCCCCCCCCAATTGCTCTCTCCCCCAATTTACTCTTTGCAAAAATACCTGTTAAATTCCTTATTATCTGCCTTTTTCTATTTCACTGCAAGATCTCTGGTAAAATCTGACTTTTTTTTTTTTTTTTTTTAAATCAAAAATCTACTGAAAAGAAGCCACCTGACTTTACCCAGAAATTCCACATAAAATAATATCTAAGAACAGACCATAAGGCAAACAATCTCAAATCCTATGGAGAAAAAAAAAAAAAAAAAAAAAGTGAATAATTTGAAGGTGGCTGTTTTTAGCAGTATGGTAGCACTGACAAAGCTATAGATCTGAATTGATCTTAAGATGCCAGTGGAGCACTAATATGTTCCTATTATCTACTGCTGGCAAGATGCAGTAACAGCCTAGATGCGGGGGAGGTAAGGAGAGAGAAAAGTGAAAGACGATGGCAAAATAAAGTGTTACATAAGGATACAGGATTATTAAGTCAGAAACAGGTAGAATGCAGCTTCAGAGTCTCTGGCTCTCAGCCCAGCCTACTAAAGCATGCTGTTTCTAGATGACAGACACCTGGCACATTTAAAGTCCACAAGTACATGATGTTGAGCAACAAATGCCTTGATTTAGCATCTGCCTTAAGCACAAACTTTCCCCAAGACTCATCAGGTGAGATACAGCCATCCAGCATTTTAGAATGATTAACCATTTCTGTTTTCCTGATAATTTTGGAAATTTAGCCAAAGCCTCAACAGACCATGAAAATCCAGCAATGCACTGTTTCATTTAAGCTGGAAGGGATTGGTGATCTGGAAATGGGAAGGTGAAACTAATTTATTTCCCCCATTTTCTTTTCTGACTCAAGAAAGGAATCACACTAACTACAGTTGGAAAGGTCACCATCCCCATTGCATAAAGAAAGAAAATAAAGCTTTCTCTATACAACAGGCTAGCAACAACCTGCAGATACTCAAGTCGGACGTTGCCTTCAGCTTTTAATTTTCTGGATGGTCCATGGACCATCTTTTTTGTCAGGGAGGGTGATGATAGGACAAGGGATAATGGTTTTAAACCATGACAGGGGAGATTTAGATCAGATGTTAGACAGAAATTCACTCAAAGGGTGGTGAGGCACAGGCGGCCCAGAGAAGCTGTGGATGCCCCATCCCTGGAGGTGTTCAGGGCCAGGGTGGGTGGGGCTTTGGGCAACCTGGGCTGGTGGGAGGTGTCCCTGCCCATGGCAGGGGGTTGGAACTTGGTGGCCTCTAAGGTCCCTTCCAAGACAAATCATTCTATGACAAACTGCAGCCACAATATTGCATTCACCTTTGGAGATATGGTATAGGAAGAACATTTGCATAGACTCACCTATTACTAACCTCACGTCGGTTGCCTGTGACTTTCCCTTTCCCATGGGAGACAGGCACTCTTAAATTGTATTTGAAACAGCCAGTACTTTTTCTTTCTCCTTTGTGTAGGAAGGAAGTCAGCATACTTAAATGGACAAGATAGTCTCCATCCTGTATAAGTTCTCTAAAGAAACTGAATACATAAAGAAAAAACACTGCATTTTCCTTAGCAGGTCTGGGAATTCAGTTCAACAATTTGCATTAGCATGTCAAAGAGAAAGACAAAGCCTCCCCGAACCAAAAAAAAAAAAAAAAAAAAAAAAAAAAAAAGCCTCTGCCCTGCCTCTGCCCTGTAGAACAAGTAGAAAAATACTTTTTTTAAACTGTAATTCCACAGATTATATTCTTGGCCACCAGCTCTGTCCCAGCTACAGCAGCTACAGGAGGTATCAGAATTTGCAAATGTATGTCAGCAGGATTGACTGAGGTTAATTAACTGAGATTTGTTTAATTCAGCACAGTTAGCCCATTTATTATACATCTCATATCGCCATAATCATAAAAAAGTCCATCTTTTTACGACTTAAGTCCAGGGAATGCTCCAGCTTAATCTCTAAGACTCTACACACAGCAATTTGAAGCAACTGCACAAGAAAAATGCATAGCTGTAGCTCCTTCCTCCTTCCTATCTGTGGGTTAAAGTATATCTCAATACCAAGTTTCCTTAATAAACCTGTATGTCTGTTAACAGGAAGGAAATGTGCAAAAATCTGGAGGACCCCAGAACCTTTCCATGCTATTGTACGTATATAGCATAAATGATATTTGCTCTATGTAAGAGAGGAAAATT
Source organism: Anas platyrhynchos (assembly GCF_047663525.1). Classification (NCBI taxonomy): domain Eukaryota; kingdom Metazoa; phylum Chordata; class Aves; order Anseriformes; family Anatidae; genus Anas; species Anas platyrhynchos. Next base: position 97,720,801 of record NC_092587.1, on the reverse strand, counting down.
TTCTAGTAAATTTAAAAAATCTCTCTTTTTTTTTTATTTTTTTTTTATTTTTTTAAACAATATGTTAGATTATATGAAGTGTTTTAGAGGCCCTGGAATATGTTTTAAGTCTGAAGCCAAATGTTTAATTTTTAGTAGGCTCTATATAATAATAAGGGTATTAGCATTGCCAGGCTTGAGATGCAGCTTTTCATATGATGGATAGATTTTGAATGGACCCAGAGAAGGAGATTATGGTTTGTTTAAGCAAATAAAAAGAAAATAACTAGTTACTCAGAAGATTACAAATAAATAAAAAGCTGTTTTAAACAGAAGTAGTTACATTTTAGAATGAATTACATTTTCTCTTGAAGAAAGTATTTAAAAGTGAGCTGACATTCAAAGACAGTTGATAACTTTTAAACATAAAGATGAATCATCAGGAGGTCAGCAAGAAGACACAGATCTATCAGGACAAAGAAATATTTTGTCTGAAAGAAGAGGCTGAATCCAAAGTATCAATTGAGCAAGGACCTAATTCTCCCCCAGAGAACTCCAAACTCCCTACTCCTTTAGGCATGGTAATATTACACATATACGGTGTTTTAGTGTTTCACCACACTCATCTAAACAAAAAGACAGAGAATCTGATTATCCTCATCACAAAATATGGTAAAAATCTCTCAACAGTAAAATCAGGTTCCAACCATTAAGAAATACGTTACCAAAAAAAGTCTATCTGGGTTCAGTCCTACCATGTGCTTCTTTATATTATTTTTAAAGTGTTCTTCTGACAACGTCACTTTCTACTGCCCCTCCCCATAGAGTCTAGTCCCCAGGATTCAGGTCAGGATCTAGGGTACCTGGATGTTTATACTCCCAATATTACTAGTACCTGGATCTAGGTACTTTAAAATAAAAATAATTTATTTCACTTTATCAAAGATCACAGAACAAAGGGAATCACCTTCCTCCTCTTTCTCTCCTTGGAAAGAAGTCATGAAAAACAATTTATTACTGAAAGCTGTTTGAGTACAGCTGATTGCCCTGCACTTAGAACAACAGTCTTACTAGATTATATTTGCTTACTAAATTCTAAGTTTAACTCTCCATGAAAATAATCAATGTTTCCATGGATAATTGCACTATTTATATTTAAAACACTTACCACCCAGGAAGCAGTCTCCCAAGTTAATTTCATCTCCAGAATTCCCCTCTAGTTTAATTGATTTTTTTTAATTGCTTTCTCACATCACTTTATGTTTTCATACTCATTTTGCCCATCTTTCTGGGCCTTTCACCAGTTTATCTATATATCTACTGTTACTCTTGTAAAATGCCAGGACCCAGAATAAACCACAGCCTTGGGATAGGTGTGCCTGACCTTCTTCTTACAAGGAGCTCACTAAAGAACAAGAAAGAATTTCAAACAAAAAATGCAGAAAATGCTAGATTTTTTTTTTGTTTTGGGGGGGGGGGGGGGACACGGGACGGGATGGGACGGGTGAGAGAGAGAAGAATAAGAAAAGCTAGATTTATTTTTAGTATCAGAAGCATAGTTACCGTGTCAGACAGAATAGAGTTTCTCCATAACTCTTCCTGTGTCCTGAATTCTCACAAGCTTGTCCATGTTTCCAGATTCAGCTTCTGACTTCTCAGACAATTTCTGAGCCCTTCCCATCCCGTCTCAGTTGCGCTCAGAGGTTTTATTAGCTCCCTGCTACTGTTGCTACTCTTAGCCTGAGTGACATGACCCCACCAATGTGCCCTCGCCCACTCCAATGTTCCCCACCACGCAATACTATAAAAATCCTCCTCTCCTGAAGATGTTCACAGCCAGTTCTCAGCCACAACACCTCCAGCTCTTGCTGGAGGCCTCTCCTCCTCATGCTCAGAGTAATGCAACAAAATGAAAACCAAATCAACCACACAGCCTCCCTCCTTCTAATAACATATACAATTTGTCTCCTTTTTACTAGGTGCAGTCATCAGTAATTCATTACGACAGGAATAATCTCACACTCAGTCCGTTTTTCCAATTTGGAAGAGCCCACTTTTGAGTACTGTGGCTTTCTGCAAGCCCTAGCACACACACAGCCTGAGATGTCAAGACCTCCTACCATCCCCCCAACCCTTCCCCTCACATTTCAACCCTATCTCTACAGCCTCCTGCCTGAGCCTTTGTGGGAGTCCAGGCTTCCTTTCCCTTCCTAAGATGCATTTTTTGTGTCACAGCATGAATTTTCCAGAGCAAGAAAAAGCAAGAGATTTTTCATATAAACCACCTGCCTATCTATCTGGACTTTGAAGCCTGCATTTTTCTACAGAGCAGATCTGACAGAGCTTTGCTATCAATTTCTAGGGAGAGAAGAAAGCCACAGCAGCTGCTGGAAGAGATCCACTGCTCACTGTCCACAGGAAAGCCCTGTGCATCCTATGAGGCTGTGCCCACCACAGAGCTCTGAAACCAACTATATCTTATTTTGGTACCAGCAGTTATGAGAAATTACCCATTGTGCCTTAATTTCTACTTCTAAGACAGAAAACAAAACAAAACAAATCCAAACCAAACCACCTCTACCCCATCTTCCCCCTGGGAAGATCAAGAAAGCAGCAGGTCCTGAAACATCATTAAATACTAGAAATATTTGGCTACAAAACACAAATGTTATCTCATTGTTGAAGCTAGTATTACAAATATTTCTTGGGAGAGAAAAATACTTGGTAGAAAAAAAAAAATCTGGGTATTACCTGAACACCTCAGTAACACATTGTTTCTAAAATAGATGAAGCGTTAGAAACAAACCATAGACTGTCTTATCCAGCCCCACACATCCTTATTCAGCTCCTCCAGAGCAAGCTGCAAGCCTGAGCATGCATCTTTTGTATATTGACAAAACACTTGTTGGAGGTACTGAGTGAAGAAAGGTTTGGAGATATAAGATCATTTCCCCAAGAAAAGTAGCATTCTACCCAGGTGTCAAGAAGCACGAGTTCCTTCCTAGTCCTTGCAAGCTGCAAATTTATTTATTTGCAGCATGTATCCCTAAGAAGAAATGGTCATATTCATTCAGAGGAATGACTATGCATAGAGGAAAGGAGAAAGGAACACTAAATAGACAGTTATTAACCTCTTAATTCAGTGTTACAGGAAATAAATAAATAAACAAACAAACAAACAAACAAACTTGTATGAATGTCTCAGTCTAAGAATAAGCATCACTAATATAGAAATGGCCATTTGGGAACTGCAAATATTTTGAGTTAAATTTTTGTCTCAGACAGGATAACATATTATTGTACAGTCTTATTGTTGTAGGGAAGACTAATTCCTCCTACACTACAGAAAAAAAATAAAAAACATACTCAGACAAAGTGAAATTTTTGGGTCAAGGGAAAGAAGATTGGCAATCACCCTCTGTGTTCCTCTGCTGTGGAACCCAGCAGCACATCTTGCAAGACAAGTCCAAAGAGTTCCAACCCAGCCACATTCAAAAGTAAAGTGAAATGAACAAAAACTATACGAGGTCACTATATAAGCATGGTTCAGAAGAAAAGTGAATTTAATTCAAGGTTTTAAAAATTACATCCTACCTCCTCTGTATTTTATTGCCATCCAGCCTATTCTGTAAAATCTTCCTCTGCTTCTGGTTCATAGTTCCAGGATATCCCAGCAGTGAAATACACATATTGCATTTTGGGATAATTTCAATGAATGAGAAATACAATAAAGAGCAAAGAAAGTTGGAAAAGGAGCTTTCAGAACATGTTTAATTTAAACATACCTATGGTTAAAGCCTCCCACTTAGTTCACTTCCAAACTTAAACGCAGATATTCTAATCTCCAACTATTTTTACTTTGAAAACACATCTCTATATGTTTGTTCTCTGAACCGAGTGTACCACCCTCTTAAACATTTTCTTGAGAGCATAAAAGGGGAAGATCATTCTCAAGTACTTTTTCTTTGCCCTCCGCCCAATATTTCAGAAGTTTCTCCCTAAAAAAAATAAATAAATGAATATTTTAAGGTTTTTATTTGAATATGTTCCCTATCCCTCTTGCAGGAAAAAAAAAAATTAAAAAAACATGCAATGAAATTCTCATATTGACATCAGCTAGGATAACCTCATCTTTGGAGCAGTCCTATATGAATTTTAAGCTAAAGTATTTCAGAGCAGCCTTAGCTGCAGCAGTCAGCAGTTTTCATCTAGAGAAAATGAGAATAATTGTATTAGCAAATATCCTTCTGACCCCAATACAGCCACAAAAGAAGATGAGGAATGACACACACAGAAGATGCATACACCTGCTGGGAGACATTATACTGTCATACACAGCAGCCAGCATAGCCCAAGAAGAAGACAAACTACTGTATGGAAACCCCTGCAAAACTGAAGATGCACTGTGCAGTTCTTGAGGAGAGGGGAATCATTGTCTTCACAGAACCAAAGCAATTCTTTCCACTCCTTTGGTATCAGCCCACTAGATTCTCAGGAAGCTCCTCGCTGCTCTGAACATAGATTTTGATAGATCTGTGAGAGCCTTGATGAAGGACACATCGTAATCTCAACAAGAAAAAAAAAATAAAAATCCAAAGACCTCCCTCTAAAGGAGCACAAGTGGTAGTACTGAAAAGCACTGCTTTGTACTGTTCACTTTCAAAGAATGAGGCAAACATGATTTCTGATATTTCTGTTTTCCAAGAAGAGAAAGAGCATTTCTCTGGCATTAAAAGTGTGAAATGGCAGCTGAAGGGAAAATAGTGTTTTTTTATTTTTTCCAAATCAATGACATTTCCTTTTCTCCTTAGTGTATCAACCTAACTTAAACTGATGTTTTCTGAAATATCAGCTATGTACTTTCACATTAGCTAAGTGTCTTGGACTTTAAATCAAATTAGCGAAATAAAATTTACTCTAGTAAAGATGGTAAGGAAAGTAAACTTAGCATGTTACACATGCTTAGAAAGCCACTGTGTGTAAATATTTTTAAAAAAATCCCAGTGATAAGAGTAACGCAGATCTTCTTTTCTTCTTTCATTGAACCCATATCCAATATCTTGACAATGATAACTAGAGCAATTTAGGGTCAGAATATGTATCTGCTGTCATGCTTAGGCTCCGGAGGCAGGCCCTGCTTTAACCTCTGGCACCATGGCTAGTATGACAGCCTTTCCAGATCCATTTTCTGAGCAATTTTTTGTTGAAGGTTTTTGGAGTGTGTGTGTTTGTGTGTTTCTCCCACATTAGAATCCCAGTCATTGGCTGAACGCAACAGATGTACATTTTTATCATATTCTCTGGTGTATAAAGGCTCAATATAGAGGCAAAGAGGTGTGATATAATCTAAAAAGGAAGTTTGCAAAAATGAAAGATTTTTATGCTCAAGGACTAAATTTGTCCTAGTGAATTGCTTCATGCCTACAAATTCCCTTTAGAGTTCAACTGAATCTCAGTGCCATAGAAATGCAAGTTGAGCATCCGGGTCATTCCTTCCACGCCAGTGCTCCAGGTCAAGTTTTAGTACTTCAGGATGTCACATAAAAAAAGAAAAGTGTTTACTTATGCAGGAGATTTACAAAAGAAAAAAACTCACAACACTATTTATATAGAGAGAGATGTATAATTATATGTAGAAAGAAAAAGGATTCATCCTTAGAAACTTTTCCCCTGCTTGTGATATTTCCATCCTAAAATGGATTAATTTTTGACAGTTTCCTAGGAAAAGGTGAATTATTTTTCAAGTCATACAGGTTGTCTTAGAGGTTGTCTTATTGAATTCTAAAGATTTTCTTCTTTTTTTCTTTTTTGGTGACAGTATTAGGCCTCTGTGGATGCACAGAATGCTTCATAAGCTGTAAGTACTCACTTAGAAAGTATTTGCTGTTATTTTTTTAATGTATTTTGTATATAACAATATTAATCCTTAAAAACAAGTGCTCTCTAAAAAAGTGCTATCTATACACAATCCAGACTACTGCTTGCAAGAATTTTAGTTAATTTAGAAGACAATACATTCAAGCTAAGACCGAAATAGCAACAACAAAACACCAGCAAGACATGGAATGGAACCAATAGAGGAAGTTCCTTGAATGAGAAAACTTTTGGCCTTCAAGGAACTGGCAAAAAAAATTTTGAAAGATTGGTCTTACAAAGTTGGAAAAATTAATGTTAAATTTTTATTTTCACTTCTTCTTGTCAACTGATGAAAAAGATTCTTTACACTTTCATTTTTTGTAGATGAAAATTTACATTAATAAAATTTACTTGATTGTTATTGTGAGTAGAATTCACTAAAGGAAAAAGATATTACCAGATTCTTTACTTTATAGTTGTAATTCACACAAAAGAATGCTAAGTACACCTGGGAAGAATATGCTTACTACTAAGGACACAAAGACTAGATTAACATTTACAAACAAGTTTTGAGTACTGCATTAAGAATAAAATATGAAGGGAAGTTTGAATTATCTGATTTACTACTTAAACAGAAAGCTCATTTTAAGAGCTGTAGAAATAATGGAGTTAATTTAGAAGAGTTTTGAGTAACACCAGTTGTTTTGAAGTTGTTTAGATGACTAAAATGATAGGTTAATGACGTACTAAGTGAAATGATCCATGGCACCTGCATTAGAATTGTAGTAAGGCTGTTTATGATAACAACTTAATCTTCACATCAGCCCTAACTACTGTTTTTGAAGTTTATTAGGTATTTTAAAATGAGATTGACATTTATGTTGTGGTTAACATGTTTTATTTCTTCAGTTTGCATACCTTTCCCTCAGTTTTGTAATTGTAAGTACTACATAACCTGGCAAAAAGTTTGGTCCATGTCTCTATGGGGTTACATACTGAAGATGTCTTCTAGTCTTCACCTTCAATAGACTATATTCAAACATCAAGGGACATGGCTTTAATCTAAAAGGAAGTAGTCTTCATCTCTAGTCAGTTCAATAAGGTACAGCAAGAGTTAGACACATGAAGATTTTTCCATTTTCCAGTGTTCCAGAATCCCTCACAGCTGGGTCCTGTTCTCTTGTTACAGCTTTTTCATCTGAAGTCATACCAATAGCCAGGACTGACTATGGCCATGCCAGCCCCTGCTGTTTCAAAGAAGCTGAGAGGGAAATTTTATGCAAGTTTTATATAAAATATTTTATATTTCGCTAGTTTCCTTTTTTTTCTCAACATAAGGATACAGGAATAGAGTTGGAATATGCAAAAGGGAATTTTTTTTTTTTTTTTTTTTTTTTTTACAGCCCCAGAGAAAAGGATAATTGTGTTCTACCCATCAAACTTCCTTTTCCAATACTGGTGATCTATAAGGCTTTCAAAAAGAGGACTACATGAGTAAACTAATTTCATGTGCCATATTTGAACAGTGACAGATATGACAGTTTTCTTTAATAAAATGAGGCAACAGGGAAATTCCCTTTGTGCTTTGGTAGCCTGCCAGAAAGAGGTAAACAAGGTGGCACAACATCCTGCAGAAAGCTAGCAGGAATGCAGAACTCCAAAACTTGGTTGCTAGCTCCTGCAAGCTTTGTCTTTCTCACTGGAAATTATTCATTTGGGGTAAAAACTGATGAAGTCAGCTGAAGTGACATACAGCTCTCAGGACACAAGGTTTCTCCTGATAGCTTCATATATTTCAGGGCAAAACAGTATCTTTGAAGAGAGACACGGGGACCCTCCTGATATTGAACTGAGCCAGGCTTTGAAGACAGCCTGTTTAGTAGTCAGGGGCAAGACCACCAGTCTTACACCTCAAAAGTTGTGTGTGGTTTTTTTTTTCCTCCCTTTTCGATTTTTTAATTTAAACTTCAAAAGTAATTTTGCACTTATCAAGTGCAATTCTTTGTCCTGAATTACCCTGTCTCATGTTTTACCCAGTAGTCACACTTTAAAAAAAACTACTGTATTGCACTAGGAATACACAGGTGGAAATAATTAGATTCCAGTGTAGGAGCACAAAGAAAAGAACTGCACATTGTTTCAAGTAAACGAGGGTGACATGATGCTGAACAGAGTTACAGTAAGCAGCCTCTTCTTTTCAAATACTATAACACAAAAAGAAAAAACATACTAAACATCAGAGAGAAGGAAAAAAAAAATGCTTTGTTCCTTACTCAGCTTTCACCAAGCAGATAAAATTCAACGCGCTGTTTCATATAGCTCCAACAAACTGATGTATTTTCTAGGTCAAACTGTTGTTTCCCAAGTAGCTAGGGAATGACCCTTTCCAAAGGTCATTTTGCCACCATCCTCAACCTCCTGGCACATCTCAGCAATTCACAAGCACCTCCTCTTTGGAATTAGGTAGAAGGTATCCTATCTCCAAAATATAGAACAATGACAGTGATGAAAAAGGGACAAGCCATTTGGAGAAGAGAAGAAAATAAAATGGCTGAGAATATGGAAGGAGAGAGACAAGGAAGAATGTCTGCAAGAGGAAGAATTACAGAGGTACAGCAAAATACTAGGAAGAAGGATCAAGGAAACAGCATCTAGACTTGGCTGTCAGGCAAAGGTTGAAGGATCCTGGTATGGCAGTAAATGAGACAGCATGGAACAGAAATGGGATGTGCTGGAGCTGGAATTGGAAAAGGAAGAAGGTACTACCACAGAATGAGAGTCAAATAGGATGATCAGCATTGCTCACATGAGGGGTAGCAGTAGGACACCCTCTCTCCCCTAAGGAGGGTCAATGCAATTCAGGGGCAGAGGAAGGAGAGAAAGGGCACAGGGATGGGTCCCTGGGCCAAATGTGTTTCCAGGAGCTCATGAAAAACACCAAGCAGTTGCAGCAGACAATATAGCAGCATCACGAGTGTAACACAATTAATCTTACATTAAATCAGTCACTATACTGTATACTGTCTACTGTACTGGCCACCACACCCACAGATGGTGCATATCAAGACATCTGCTTATCCACAGGAGAAGAAAATTTTGTTCAAATGAACACTTACAAGCACCTGATGCTACTTCTGTTGCTCAGGCTGAGTACATCAACACAGCCTCCACTCCTTCCTTCTAGCCCATTTTTCATGTGTCCCTTCTCTCTCTTCCCTTGTTACTGCTGCTTTTTTTCCTGAGCTCACAAAATCCATCACTTGAATTTGTCTAGGCTAGTCTCCCCAAATTGAGCCTTGCTCAGTTTTGACTGTCACAATAAACATAAAAAGGTGATACCTAATGTCTGAAGGAGAGATTCAAGCTTAGCAATGGTGAAATTGAGCAGTATAGCATATCTTCTGGAAAGCAAGAGATAGAAAAAAGAAAAATAACACTTCAAGTGGTGCAATAGGAATAAAAACATCTTCAAAACTCTCTGCAGACCTAGTGCCAAATCATTTCAATGTGCAATGCAGTTTCTAGAGAAGCTCCTGATCACATGCCATTAACACGTTGCACAGGATTCATAATCTCTGAAAAGCTACTCTAACACAAATTCATTTGTCAGTCAGGCCCGTAACTTTTCAAATTCTTCTAGAGTTTGGAGGAAAGCATTCAAAGTGCTTCTTAATGGACCACAAAACAGCCCATCAATATTTTTGGTACAGTGATTAGGTAAATTGTGATATGGTAAAAAATTCTTGCAATGCAAAAAGCCAGACGAGCCAGAAATTTAACCATTTAGAAGAGGTTAAGTAGTTAACAGGCACAATTTCTCAATAGATAACTGTGACGCTGGGATTCCAGTATCAATTTTTAAATTATGAAAGTGTCACCCAAACATCTGTAGAACTGTTATGGGTTATCAGTGAAATGGGAGAAATAAAACATCCCTTTTTTGTTTGTTTGTTTGTTTAACTGATATGGGGGATATATACATATAAAATCAGATTAAACAAAGCTTGCTGCTGGTACTGGCCATTAGCAGTTGTTTAGAGAAGAGCACAAAACAGAGTGTTTACATCCATCCATCTGCAGAACAGCCAGAAGTGACTTTTGTTGTAAAGACCTCCTGAACAGGTGGTAGTGTTGTTTTTTGGTGTGTGTTTTTTTGTTGTTGTTGCTGCTTGTTTTTTTGTTTTGCATTGTATAATCCTTGACAGCCCCCTCCCTGCCACCATGGATTCCTTCAACTTTTAGTATCTACAGTTTCCTGCGGCAAGGAATCATGCAGCTTTGTGAACAGTCATCCACAGTGCTGCTCAAGTACCTCCCTCTGCATGCATTAATGTGAGAAGGACTGGAGGGTTTTCAGTGCTTCTCAGAAAAATCAGATCATCTCTTCACATGAAAGGCTTTTTCTAAAGTTCAGTCTCATAGATAATGCTGCTCTAAATTTACACATAACAAAAATGTTTCACTGTACTTAAAGGCACATGCACTCTGCTGTTGTAGAGACTCCAGGCCTTGCAAAACTGTTCAAAGAAAAAAAATATATATATATGTACCTGCCTTCTGGCTTTTAAACTTGATCTTCTTATTTTACCTCCCCCCAGTCTCATTACTTCAGAAAAATCAAGATCTATGGAGCACAGCAAATAGTGCCACTAAACATGCAAGAACCACATCATACACAACAACATTTGATGCTAAATGATGTCAGGGTGAAAGATCTCTCTAGAGCTCCTTTTCCAATAGATCCAGAGGAAACACCACTTGACAGATGTGATCTCATTTGGGGTTTCCTTCCTAAGATACTGATTATTTTCCACTGAGAAGTAGTAAGTCAAGACAGGCTTGATTAAAAAAAGGAAAAAAATAAAAGTTTTCTGATTTTTTGAGGGAGATTTGGTGCTTGTATTCCTGTGAGGAGTCTTGGCATCTTAATCAAATTACAGGCAAATTATAGTGTGTCCATGTGTTAGAAAAAAGTCTGTGAACCGTAGCCATCTACCACAGACAACATAAGCAAAAAAGTTCAGCTCAGTAGAGCCAAAACATGCATAGCATGCTCACCATCTCAGGGTTATATTACACCTTACCCATTTTATGGAGTAAATTACAAATTTCTTTGCTCCTCTGAGACAGCTCTTCTATGGCTCAGAAACTCTACCAATAACATTTTAGTAAAAGCCTACTTTCTAACAGGTTAAAAAGGTTTCTATATCTAATTGCTTCATAGTTTAAACTTGAAGATGTAAAAACACATACTCCCCCACGTTTTATAGTGATCCTCCTTCCACTGTGGGAGGGCACAAGCTATGAACACCACTCTTGCTGGCAAGAGCTCCACAAAGTGCTGGAGAAGAACAACTAGTTGGCCCTCAACCATGAATTCTGTCACACTGGGAAATTACCCTTGCTGGGATACCAGTGCCCCAGAATACTCACTCCATCCTTGTCTGCCCACCATCACTACCCAACTGGCTGGAGCCCCACTAGCATGAGAGGTGGTTCTCACAACCCCTACCCTTCCCTAACACAGCCCATAGTCCCTGCCTTCTCAACTAGAGATATGGACAGCAGACACCCTCAGTACCCAAACATATTTGCTGCGTGGGAATCGACACTAGGGAACACAAGGAAGACAGCACCAGTGTTCAAAAACTTGTATTTAATGGTCACTCAGGCTCTCTACAAGCAAGCAAGGGAACAGATAAGCTATAACCCATTATAAATGGATGGATCATCCTAAACAGCTTTCAGCTGTGATATAAAGACAGCCTATGATAGATAAATGTCTTCAATGTATCTTGTTAGTAACAGTTCACATCATGAGAAGTCAGTGTGTTTAGTATTAGTTATTAGTATATGTAGTATTACAGATTGTTATTGTGATTGTATAGGTCAAAGGAAGAAATGGATTAATAAAGCAACACTGACAATAAAATTGTTATTAATATATAGGTAGTTAACTTTATCACCAAAAGATACACCTTTATCTCATTTTCTCAGAACTCTGGAGCAACCTCCATAATATCCACATATTACATACACAGCAGAACAGCAGACAGCTGTGTGATTAAATGCACTGCGTTGTTAAGAATACCAATTCCTAACCAGTTATGAATCATGAAAAAAAATAATTTCTTGTGTAGTCATGAAGAGAATCTTTAATAGAAATATTTATTTTATTTCACAGTTTTTATGCCACAGAAACGTTCACGGGTATTAAATAAGGGTATTAAATAATTTGGTTGATTGACTCTTTGGTACACTGTCTGGCTAATGTAAACACAAACGCTACTAAGGTCTTCATCAATATCCAAAACAAATAGAAAAACTGATATACATTTTTTGTCACTCCCCTTCTCTTTCTCCCCCCCCAACAAAAACATTCAAAACTTTTCAAAGCCTTATATTCTCTAGTATAAAACACTGACTTCCTTATTTAAAACTGAATATTATACCTTCCTAAAGTCACTGACATATTGTCTCCAAAAAATTAAGATGTATGCATCCTCCCAGTCTTCAAACCAAACTAAAGGTCAATAAGTCTTAAAGTACTTTTTGGCTGACCCTTTCCATAACTTCTCACATATCTGTAGGAACAGCATTCATCATCTTGTAATGACATTGACCATGCCGAACAGCAGCTCCCACAGATAATATTTTTGATGCCATTGGACACCAGGTACATTTCTCAGATGTTTCAAAGTCACTAAAATTGTGCCTAGACCATGATCCCCCAGCACACAAGAATGCTGTGTCTCATCTATGGCCCTTGCCTGCACTTGTGCTCCCAGATTTACTACACTGTATTTGCAACTTTGCTGATTCTTTTTACATGCTTTACTTCATGTATAAATTATGCTCCTCCTCCACTTGTCCTCATTTCTTGCCTCAGATATGATCCTTATATCTGCCTATAGTATGGCAGATAATGAAACAAAAACCCTTACAATGACTGTCCACTCAACTGTGAGGTTTGATCTGCAGTTGTGAGAAAAGCATTAATGGTCTTCTTTCTCTTGCCCAGTATTTCAACTCAACTATGACTTAACCCATTTTGAATCTTTCTTCACTTATTCTTTCTATTCATTTTTGTCTCCATGAGAGTGCTCTCACTCTTTGCACGCCTCCTCCTTGCAGGATTTTTCCATACCATTAATTATTTTTGCTTCTTCCACCTCCATCTCTACTCTCTTGTCAGCAGCAGGCAGGCTAAAAGTGCACAGTTTTCCAGATGGCTGCACACACCACAGTGAGGGTGACTGACACTAAGTACTATTTCCTCTGTTCTTCCCACAACCCATTAGTAATTTTTGGTTCTTAATGAACCAAATCTTTTTTATTTTTATTTACTTATTTACGGGCTGCAGTTAAGTCTGAAACTATCAGAGAAGTATGTAAACAGCTCATATTATTCCTTCTGCTGTACATTAACTTGCATACATCAGCAATCAGTTTGACCTACCACATGTTAACAGCTGCCTTATTTTGCCAAGTCCCTGCAAAACTCCTTAGTATAGCACATCAGTATTAAGCAGCAAATTAGGATGCCTCAGGGCTGAAAAAACTCTAGCTTAAACACTAAGTGCAACAGCCAGTATTTTCTTCGGTGTGCCTTAAGCAGTCTCTCTCATAGCCTACTCTTCTCACATTCCTTTAGGACCTGTACACCAACAGTTTCATTGGCATGTTTCTTTGACGCTTCTCAGAGAATAAGCAGAGAGCAGACGTGAAGTAGGACTGAACAGCAGAACTCAAGTTGGTAACACCACATTCATGGCTGCAGCTTCTCAAGGAACATGTAGTGGCATTCTTTAGAATAAAACATTAGAAAGTTCCTTAGTTCAGACTGAATGCAGAAGAAATCATTTATACAGATCCAAGGATTTCTATATATCTTTCTCAATGCTCAAATCCCTCCCCCAATATTTGCTACTGCAAACTCAGCCCCTGAATGGAGCTTCCTTCGAGTAGTCCTTACTCAATCACTTCCTATGCATCTGTTAGCTCATCTTCAAACAAAATCCAGCTGTAGCAATAGACAGGCTGTAAATAACTACACTATTAGAACCAGTCAAGCTCTCTGTAAAATAGGGAACAATTCAACATGAATCAAGGTGACAACTGAATACTCTTCAATCACAGTATTTTACTACTTGGCAGCATGATCAGAAGAAAAATAAGTTTGCCTCTCCAAATCCAAGCTACATCTCATTAAGAAAATTCATTTTTCAGAGTAGCACATTCCAGCCATCTAGTAATAACAGTGTGAGGACACATGCTACACATACTTAAGCAAAGCAATAACACAGTAAGGGTGTTAAAAAGAAAAAAAAAAATCACAAAATTAAGACAAGAAAACACTCCACAAGATGACTCAAGAATTTAGACATTCACATGAAAATGTTCAGGTTGAAAAAAAGAGAAAAGGTAGGGTAGATGTAAAATGCTATAGTTACCAAAAAGTAGTAAAGCAGATGATAAACCAGATGTAAGAGCCAGTAGGAAATATGTTTTCTTTTAGGGAAATTCTTTGTATGCTTTGATTACAAAACTGTCAGAATACAAATATATTCCATACTTTACTAAAGGTCATTTGAAAACATTAATATGGGAAGGAAAAAAAAATCAGATACTTCTAAAAAAAAAAAAAAAAAAAAAGCCTCTTAAGACAATGGAAAAAAAAAAAAAAATCCAAGACAGTTGCTTAAAACAGTGGAGGTTTAAAATGTCTCAGAGAGGTCCATACAACGTTTGAAAATCTTTTTTCAAACTTGAGTTTTACCTATCACAAGACGGGGAAGCCTTAGATTCAGAGATGTGCAAATAGAATTACACCAATGTTTTCCCGTTTTTAATTTCTATATCTAAACTAAGACCTTACCAAAACAAAAGCTTATTTGAATGCTACTTGCAGAGATAAGTTAACAGTTGGGCTATTAAAATCAATTAACCCTGCCCTGAATATGTAAGTCTACAGTAACCTTGCGAGAAGATTACCGGTCTGCCTATTGTGATTTCATTATGTAAACCCTTAGGCAACTTTATAAGAAAGACTACTAAACAACTATAAACAGCACAATACCCAATATTTCACCCTATGATAAGCAACACCAAACTACTACAAGCATGAAGACTTCTGATTGAACATAGGCTCTCTTTTGCAATTGTTCTCTGGATTTTTGTGAAAGCATTGTTGGGTTTACATTTCTCAGGCCACACAATCCAGGGTTCACCTGTGTTATAGATTATTAGTTTCTGCCAGAAAGGCTTATTAACTCTTCCATCCCCCTTATAGTGAAAATTAATAGATAAAAAATCAACTCCACAAACAATTCATTGTTGCTTTATTTCTCTGGACTGCATCGTAAGAAGTAGTTTCATAAAGTAATGTTTACCCATAGCAGCTATCACACAAATGAAGAGCAAAGTTTTCATATGTTTTCAGTCAATAATTAAATCCAGCTTAGTATTTATACTGACTATTCCTCCTGGTTTACTGAGTCTCTCAATATCTCCAATTCTTTTTTGTGACCTTGGTGCTGAGGATGTTTTGACTCAATTCAAGTAAGGAGCAAGTCCTCTTTGCCCCTAAAGCAAAAACAATGAACAAACACCTCAGGATAAGCAAGGATAATCTAGAGCTGTGGAAGAATTCCTCCCTGGGGCTTCATTGAAATTCAATTTCTTGGTAAAAACAAGACAACTGGATAGATTCAGTTGATTTTCCTAGCTAGACTTATTCTAGAAGAGAGGCTGAAAAATGGATAGCAGTGAGGGGGGAAGAATAGTCCCTGACGATGATAAAACTGGAAGCTTGGACGCATAAACCAGCATATACTCTTGCTCTTAAAGAATTAATCTTCAAACCAACAGACAGATACATAAACACTCCAGACAAGTCTGCAAGGCTTCTCACTGGCCCAAGAAATATTTATTTGTATGAGGTAGCACAGAAGGGAGAAGAAAACCAGAGAAACTGAGAGGTGTCTATTACAAAATATCTGATAGTACGGCACACCAAACAAGACATATTGGCTATCATCTGCAGTGTCTGCCTGAACTGTTATTTAATTTTTCTCAAGTGGGGTCAACAAGTAGCTTTGTCACTTACCCAGAAGTATGGAAATCTGAGGTCTGATGTTTTACAATAAGTTTGTTTCACTACAAAACCCTTCCTTTTTCCACATGCTTTCGAAAAACATTACTGAAAATGCATGGGGGACACCTAAAACACTGTTTTCTCCAAAAGGTTTCATTTTGGAAGGAAATTCATAGAGTAAAAATAAAAATAAACCATAGACTAACTTAATTAGCTGAAATATAACACAGCTGCAAGGAAACATCAGAAATGTTATGACAAACACCATCTACAGAGAGAAGCAGCACTCAAAATCACTGGATTAAGTGTTCTCACCAAAACATATACAGGCCCAGGTTCTTGATTGAGCTTCAGTCTGAACATACTGAATACACGTTAAAAATATTAATTTTATCAGGAAGTGAGGGAAGGAAAGCAAATCAAGCTTCTATGAAGCAAACAAAATGAAACCTGCTTGGAGACATCAAAAAAGGTGTCCTTGTCTCAGGAGCACCCAGAATGCATTGACTGGTAAAATACTGAGCAGTTGTTTCTCAAATGGATTTCCACAGAGCTGCTGGTATCTGCCTACAGAAGCACAGCTTTCTAGTGTTTTAGTTGATGCTATGTTAGTCTTTACAGCTAGGAAGAATAAGACTTCTTGAAACAGTAATACAGAAAATTTAGTATCCCAAATCATAGCTACTTGCTTATCATGACAACAACACTGTTGGATCTTGAGAAATCCCAGCCTTTTAGCTATTTCCCCATTTCTACTTGTAGATAGGGATGCAGATCCTCTCTGTGCATGAATCCAAAACACCTAGTACAATTTTTAAATGCTTGCAATCTAAAATACTATTGACTGAATCAACTACTCTTTATTGTTCTTAATGGCAGACCCTCCCAAATATATTTTGTATAGTCTGACTGGGACTTTCCTATGAGTTCCTAACAAAAAACTAAGTCCAGTAGCTAAAATTGTGATTAAGAGAAAAAAAAAAAAAAAAAAAGAAAAAGAAAAAAAAAATGAAAGAAAAAATCACCTTAGACCACAATATTATCCTATACGGTAAAGGTAATTTGGGAGGGAAGCACAATAACATCACCTACTCAGATTGAACAAAATCAGCAAATTCTAATTGCTTTTTCTTCTCTTTGGAGAAAGTAAGTTCCCATTGGAAAGGAAGGCCAAAACCAAATTCTTGACAAAATAAAATCAAACTAATCCAGGAACTGGGCTCTGCCAGCACAAACACCAAGTTGTCAGAAAGCAAGAAAGAAGATGGTAACACAGTAGCTTGGTTCAACAGTTCACCTATCGAGCATAGTTCACGAAAATCAAACCAAAGTAAAGCTGGTTAATAGGAACAACATCTGACATGGAAGACATTACAAGAACTCACCCAGAACATGTAGCTCTTTAGTATGACAAGAGAAAACAGTGGTCCTATCTATAATACTGAGGGCGAGAAGCTATGAAGGAGGACAGCAATAGTACACAGAGAATCCAGGAGCAACTTTTGTTGTTTTTCTTCTGAGAAGAATGCTGGAAGACAATTTCACAATAAAAATAAATAAAAAACAAAATATAAAGAAAAAGAAAAATAAAGAGGACTATCAAAGACTACTTGCAGAAAGTGTTGAGCTGTTTTATGTCAAGTAAAACTGACTGGCAGACATTAAAGGGTTTAAAAAACAATGAGAGCTTTCCTCATACTTGGATGCAAAAGAGATAAAGTAGGATACAACTAGCCCCTCCACCCATAACAGATAATGTATAAAAGCATAAAAATTTCAAAAGTTCATAGAATACTTGTTTTTCCCCTACGCTGGGATCCCATGTCAAAGCAAGAAAACATCACTAGACCTTCCTTCCATCCAGATGCAGAAGATAAAAGGTTTTAGAAATCCTGAAAGCAGCTTGAATTCCTATCATAGTTGTTTGGTTACAAATAGAGTACAGAGTAAAAAAATTCAATGTAAATGATGTTTAACTAGGAACTAAATGTGAAAGAAAAAAACAAAAAAACAACACTACCCCCAAAAATGACTGGGTCTCTGTACTGTATTTGAAAGCATGGAAACCATAGCAAAACAGACACTTCCACTAAAACAGAGTGAACTGTATAGCTTGGGAAATTAAAATAAAAAAGAGATTTCAGTTAAATATCATCTTTCTGTACCATGCAGAAGCTAAACCACAGTTCAACCACACCAGATTGTGAATAGTGCAATGCTTTAACATATGCTTTTTTCTATCTTTAATTCTCAGTCAATAAAAAACAAAACAAAACAAACAAACAAACAAAAAAAAAACACTTGGAAACCCTTTATTGCTTCAATTCCTGCCTCAACTGGCTATTCCAGAAATAGCATGATAATGTAAGGAAAACAATGCAATAAGCTACTTCGCTATGCTTGACTCCAGCTTGTATTTCTTAAGAACTCTAACAATCAAAAAGTCCCATAGAAGACTGAATCATTCCAACATATGCACTCTAAATCAACAGGTCCTCTTGAAAAACAATAAAGATACATAAATCTCTGTACACACAATCACAAAGCAGAGAAATTAGGACAAAAAAAAATTCTTGCGAAGGACATATGATGGATGCACTAGCTGGCCAGATGAAGGACCTGCAGATCAGTAGGACAGCTGTTCTTGGAACAGCCCCTTCAACATGGTCTCCAATTGTCGGACTGAACATTTCCTTAGCCCAAATCATGGGTATGTATCTCCAAAGAGAAAACCAAAAAGAACTATGCACTACTAAATGTACTTTTTTTTCCCCTTGAAGAAGTCTACATCCCTGCCCTAAGTTGCTGGAATTCAAAGTAATTGAAATGTATATAGCATACCTCATCTTATTATGCCTTTGTTGTTGTTGTTAGCCTTGCCCCTCCCCAACTTTTCTCTCCCAGTCTAGGCAGAAAAACAATGCTGTTATAATGGGTAAAAATTCAAGAAGCACATAGAAGGTAATTGATTTGAATCTTTACCAATTACTAATAGCCATTAGGAGAACATTAATTTTCAGCTGCAATGTTTGTCTACCTGCTTCCTGGGGGAGAAAAGGAAGAAAAAACAGTATGCTTTAGATGATTGTACTCCAGCACTCTTCCTGATGGCACTTCGCATTTCTGCAGTAAGCCAGGTTTTGTAACTAATGATCGTTCTCACAGGTAACACTTCTTTATAAGCAACAGCTGAAAGTCAAAATCCTGAAAGATACTTCACAACTTTGTAGCCAAAGGCTAAAAGGTAAAACGATAATAAATAGGGCTGCCTTATCTGTACTTGAGTATTGTAATTGAGAGTTTGAACTTATTCAATCATCTCAAGTTACTAGCAACAAATTTATCTCCAAAAGAATCAACAATATGACTCTCACCCAGCAGTAACTCAGGTCACAGCCATTTTAAAAGATAATGGTTGAATACTTACCTGAATATAAAATATTTACAACATGATAGTCTGATGTGTTGATACACTAAAAACCTTAGTCCTCTTCTGCCATATAAATATTTTTAACAGTCCTATTAACAGAATGACTTCATGCTGGATGCATAACTCCTAGACATTCAAGCTACACTCTCCCTGTAATCAGGGAAAGGAGAAAAGTACACATATCTTAGGGACAATTCACCCTGTTTAAGATTAACATCAAAGTATCCTGAAACATCCTTAGAAGGTATCAGAATGCCTTCGATGAATCTAAAAGGATCCCTGACATCTGACAGACAGGACATCTAACTTCTGGGTAACCTTCCTGGGGGAGACTGATCTAGAGACTTCAGAAGCTTCAACATCAAGAACAGAACAGGATGTCCCACAGAGTTTCCACACTGTAGTCTTTTTTGCAATGGCATACAGATCCAAACCTGCTGCTAACTTCTCTTCTCTGTCCTTATCATGTTACTTTAGCCTACCATAAAAATCTCTGTGACATAATGGTAACAACCACCACATCCAAGTTCAAATCTCTTTCACTGGCAATAGCAAGGACAAAAAAAAAAAAAAAAAAAAAACGATACTATGACATTATTGAGACAGATCTCATTTTTGACTCAGCCTGGACATGGCTGTTTTCTTCACTACCCTTTCAAAGATAATGTTGTGTTGACTTCTTCAAGAAGGGCCACTGTGCAGCAGCAATTAACAGGTCTGGTAAGCAAATCTGTCTCAAAGCTGATGAGCAGCAGGATGCCCAAAAGAAGGTATATTTTCAGGTTGCTTCAGAATCAAGTCAAAATATTGATTCTTATTTTAGGTATACTCAGAAATGACCACTGAATTGCAGAATTGGGAATCCAGAGACTAAGCTCATGAAATTACCAATGCATACACTTGAGGTGACCTGTATGCAAAGGGTCTCTTTTAGGTCTGCCTAAAGATTTTGCCTTTAAGTTATGATTCCAGGCATGACTAACCTGTTTTCATTTTACTTGAGTTACATACAGCCAGCACCATTTATCTGTTTGCCTAGCTATAGAAGAAAGATGGCTCAGCTTGCTAGGCAGAAAATAATGATCATTTCAGATGATTACTTGATGAATTTAATGAAGATCACAATTAACACAGCATAAAATGAACATGAAAACATGCAACTTCTTTGATATCAGCTTTTCCTAGAAGGAAGGAACCTAGCAGGTAGCTATTGTAACAGTTTCAAATCTTAATCTATGGACCATAATTATGTATCATGAAATAGAGTATTCACATATAGAGAAAAGATTTTTCTGGACTATATTACCCTTTGGAATTAGACTGAGCTCTAAATGGTGTGAATTTTGACAACTCAGTAGGAGGACAATCTCCTTTTTCTTTAAGAAGCACAAAAGCTGATATAAATTAAAGAGGACCTCCTCAGTAATTAGATGTGAAAAGAAGAGGGGGAAAAAGGTTTAATCTTTGCAGAAAACAGGAGCTGATGAATCAGCAAGTGATAGCTTTCCTATGGAATCAGGTAAGGGCTGCTGTGGTGAGGAAAGGGTAAGGCAAAAAGACAGCCACTGAGTACTAGGCAGAACAAGAGGCAACAGGGTTCAGAACATGTCTTCCCTCATCCAGAGAAAAAAAGATGTACATGAGAAAAAAGGAAAAGGACAATTAATTATAAAACTGATTTTAAAAGCAGGATCATTATTATTTAGAATTCATTCCTATAGTCAGTGCAACAAAAAGAAATAATTTAATACTTATAATTGTCTTAACATAAACACTCTCTGCAACCTTACAGAATGCTATTATGTCCTGCACTTGCCTCTGCAAAGGGCTTAATACCGAAAGATAATTCCCTGTGGCTTAAACTGCTCATATAATGCAACAGCTGTGAAGTGACAAGATAGCTCCATATAACAAAAGAGCTCAAGCCAACAATAAGGATCCCATGGGCTATTAATGCATGACCACTCACTGACTGCAAACTACATCACACTAATTTCTTCTGAAGTCTGAAAGAAATTAAGGCAGAATTTGCAACATCAGCTTCAACACCTGAAAAAGAAACCTTCAGTGGAGAACTGAATGACCAAATGACAGCTTCTGGACTCACTTTGTGGCCACTCACTTTTGAGAGACCTTTTCACTTCTCTGGGTACCCATTTCAGTGATGGAGACACTGCTTGTTAGACCCTAAGTCTTTATTACATACTTAGTGTTGTAAACATAGTGACTCTATGTCCCATCTAGATGACACTTTCAATCTGCACCTTACCTGTCAGGAAGGTACAGGAAAATATACTGGAAGCATTGAAATATCCGTCTAGGTGATTTACTCAGTAAAATGATAAATCACTCCTGGTTAAAGTGGGTAATCTGTTTCCTTCAGCTCCCTTCAATAAAAGAAAAGTCTTGTTCTGTAGCAAAAGTTTTCCAAGAACATGTGATCCTAACTCACAAGCACTGCATGTATCAACAGCTGTTTGTATGTATTCACATGCAAGCTTCAGCATACAGCTGGATGTATTCACCAAGCGGGAAATATTGCAACCACCACTGAAGGGTTCTAGATCTTGTTTCTGGAAGCAAGCCCTGTTATAGCCTACAACAATAATCTCCCTATATCACCATTCAGACATTGCTACATGATAACAGCCAGCGTAACAGTAAAAATTGCACCACATGCACTATGGTATCTGAAGAATCACCATTTTAGCAGTAAGAACATTTCATCTTAAAGAACAATCAGCATGTTCCTTGCTTCATGCTCACCCTCCCTTTTATGACCATCTCTTTTTATGTGACATCCATCTTATCATTACACTGGCAAACCGCTATTTTGCTATTTTCTGTTGAAAAGTAGAACTAGCTTAGATGGATATCTACACCTAAAAGCTTCAATCACTGAACGATTTAGATACTTCTTATATGACTCAGTCCTAATGCTTCGAGCATGTTTTAATTTATGTTCAAAGATATTTTTAACTTGAAAGATCATTTATCTGACCAGCATTTGTCTTTAAGGTGCAAAGAAATAATAATAAAAAAAAAAAGGCTTCTTTCTTCCAGAGTTCCCCCTCACATGCACTAATTCATGTCTTTCTCTTCTTGTTTAACTTCAAATAATGAAGCTGCAAATACTATATAGGAAAAGTGACTAATGTCATAGCAGTTAACATGCAGGTATTATTGCTCCCCCAGTCCCTTCTTTTTTTTTTCTTAAACATTAAAAAAAAAAAAAAAAACATACTTTTTAAAATGTATTGAAAACTATTGGTTTCAGTGTAACAAAGATTAATAAAATAATAATACAGAACAATTTTCAAAAAAATCAAGTGTATTTAAGCTTTCTCTAGAGGCTAGTCCGGAAGTTCAGGCAAATAGATAGTAGGGATATACTCTGGGAAGGGCAATGAAGCAACTATGATGTGTTGTTCCCACAACACTTGAAACTGAAGCAAATCAGTTATCAAATATCGATACCATGTCCAAGATTTCTAGCATAGCCTGCAGTCACTGGAAGGCATTTCTCCTTTTTCCTGATCCTTTGTAGAAATTTTCCACCTCTTGCAACATGCAGGTAAGATGGGGCCCCATGTTATCACCCTTGGATTGCAGTGCAAAGAGTGATGGTGAGTTGAGGCACTTACAGTATCTTTGGGTTAGAGGTTAAAAAACACCATACTTTTATCTAAGGAACGTCTTGTTATTTTCCTGTTAATTTAACTCATACAACAATTTATAAATCAAAAAAAAAGGCTCCAAGTTTATTAGACAGTTTTTCTTCCAGCCAAGATGTTTTCCTCCCAGCAGTAGTA
Source organism: Anas platyrhynchos (assembly GCF_047663525.1). Lineage (NCBI taxonomy): Eukaryota > Metazoa > Chordata > Aves > Anseriformes > Anatidae > Anas > Anas platyrhynchos. The sequence goes on along the minus strand of NC_092587.1, from coordinate 97,697,628 downwards.
GTCAGAAAACATACACAAAGCCCGAAGCCCTTTCTTAATGAAGTATATTAGCTATTACAGCCAATCTTCCTTTCCAATCTCCCCCCTCCCCCTTTTTCTTTTCATGGAGTTAAGGAGTGGGTAGTACAGAGAAAGCTACTTATCCCTTCCTTAAGAAGACAACCTGACCAACCTCCTGAGTAGAATAAAGGTAATTTGTAGATACAAAGATACTGAAAATGAACTTGATTCAATTATTTCATGGTAAAATGAGAATTCAGAAAGTGTTGCTAGTTTCAAGTACTTTTATAATAGTCCATCTCTGCCTAGCAAGCCAAAAATTATCTAAATTTCACAGATGTATGTCTTTAAGAAATTCAGTAATTGCATTTCAATCTACTGGAATTTCTGCAAAAGCACAAATCAAAACACCAACAATCCTGCAGGTTCTTATGTATCTATCAAATACAAATTGGAAGAAGGCTGTCTTTAAATTAACTGCCTGACCAGATTTTCCTTATGCAGATCACCTAAATGGTGAAAATCATGTTTCATTATTAAACAAAGAGCAAAACTTTCTACTTTCTTCAAAATGAAAATGGATGGAGCTCATAAAGTTATGATTAAAAAAAATCAAGATCATTGTATTGTAGCAGTTGTCCCACCTTGTCAAAACTTTCTGATTGTGGTAGCTCTTCAAGAGCTTTGTAACGTCATAAATGTAGGAGTTTTGTGGGGAGCAAAATAAAAGAAAGCTAAAAAGATTTAAGGGGAAAAAAACAAACAAACAAACAAAAAAAAAACAGCATACTAACGGAAAATTTACAGTTCAGGATAGAGCAAGTTTCTAGTCCAGGCCAAAAGTATTTTGTTTCATACGGTTCACTGCCCATAGTGCTCTCAGAACTGCTGAGGTTAGACTTTTTCATTTTCATCATCCTCCTTGCACGGGGTCATCTCTTTAACCTTCTTCCCTGCCACCTTGCAGCTTTGAGGTTACCAGAGTATCAGAATAGCTGCCACATTGTGCATTACAGGAGATTCAATTATGCTGCAGCCCAGTCATTAGGCTGCTGCGTTTTGGTCAAAATACTGCATTCTGTTTTTAAACAGAAGCATTTGGAACCTTTGTTTTTCAGTTAGGAGTTGACTACATCAAATAGTCAATAAAATATGACCTAGTACTTAGAAGAGCGACACATGAGCTCACTTAGTTATAGGCAAGATTTATACAGACAGTCTTGGGATGCAAATGCATTGCATGTTGATGTGAGGTGAGAACCACCAACAGCCGCATAGATAATCAGAAAAACTCCTGCTCCTACTTATACAGTCACTCTGTGGAATACAGCACAGACTTCTGCTGGCAACTTCAGGCCTTTCTTCGTAAGACAGCATACTTATCAGGCTGTGCTCTGTCATTATGACCTGGATCAATAAACTCCACTTCTGCCCTTGTTCTCTGAATGTAGATTCTCCACCAGCCTTACTGAAATTTCTTCTTCCCTCAGTGAGTTATGTTCCAGAGCACATCAGCTTGCTGCAAAGTAGACCCTGCAGCAAAGAGTTGTTTCTGAATTTAGGGCAAGACAGAAAGCTTGTTTTACAGCTTAAATATATTAAGCATAGATTTACTTACAGGATTAGTAAATCCCTGAAGGGGGGGGAGATGTTAAGATATGAAAACTAGTAACTAGTGTCTCCTACATTCTCAACTAAAATATTGTTAACTCATTTTCCCCTCTATGTCTTTAACTACTACCAGGAGGCAAGATATACTTTCATAAAGTCTGCTAATTGATAGTTAAAACACTCCAACATACTAGATACTTTACTCAGAAGAGACATTATTCTATGTGACAAAGCAGAAGAGAAGCCTGAGACACATTGCATAAGCCTCAGACTTAGGAGATGCAAACACAAATTTCCTTCAAGTCAACACAGATTTTGAAACCACTTGTAAACAAATTGCCTGCCAAGGCAAGGCAGAAGTCAGGCAGAGTCTCAAGGCAGTCTCTGAGCAAGGGCTGTAAGACAGGACTTTGCCAATGTGTCCCCCGCTCTTTATTGAAGCAAGACAGGGCTTTCTCCCCGTCACATGCCATCTCACTTCTCACAGGACAAAATGAATAACCATTTAGAGGATGACTTCTCACCTTTTCATTGAGCAGCACTATGAAAAGTTTAGACTAACATAGAGTCAAACCAATATAACTAGAAAGCTGGGCAACATGTAGCGTAGTAAACCCCAGAACAAACAACCAGCTAACCTGCCTTGGGTGCTGTGTGAGATGACAGGCTTGCTGACAGCAAGCAGTTCTCAGAGACAGCTTCTCCCTCTGAGGGAGAGAGAAAAGGAGCAAGCATAGTCTCTCTGTACACCAGAATGTCTATGCTAAGAAGCAAGAGCCATTTTCCTTCAGCAAGAGCCTGCTTGGCAGCTTCTGTACGAAGCCACTGGGGACAGCCCTAACCTTGCTTACAGCCGCAGCAGTAGTGACAAAGGCACAGAAAGAAGCAGCAGTAAGAGCAGAAAGGAATGTTGATTGAGTACTCAGTGAGCATCACTCTTCAGTGATGTTTCCCCAGATGGGTTTCAAACCAACCCTTTCATCAGCTGGAGAATGACCAGAACATATATTGCTATTAAACTATGTTGCTTATGCTGGCAGAATTACCTAGGAGGAGCAAATCATGGTTTAACACGTACTATGACCAGAGACTTGTTTTCACACCTCAGCAGATTACACATCAGGGTGGAAGCTGCCCCCAAAACCAAGTTTTTCTCCATTGACCTGAATAAATGAAGGTCCTTGTTTCATCTGGGACACAGTTAATTTTTTTTCTTAGTAGCTGCTATGGCACAGTGTTTTGGATTTAGGATAAGATTGCTGATAAACCACCCATGTTTCAGTTGGGGCACAGCAGTGCTCACGCAGAGCCAAGTATGCTCCAGCTTCTGGTGCTGCCCTGACAGTGAGGAGGCTGGGGGTGCACCTTGACCTGGGAGGAGACACAGCCAGGACAGCTGGCCCAGGCTGCCAAAGGGATGTCCATACAGTGTTCTGCTCAACCCTAAAACTGTGGGATTTGGCCAAGAGGGGTTGCCACATCTTGGGGACTGGCTGCACATCAGCTCAGTTGGCAGGTGTTAAACAATTGGTTTAGTTTCTTCTGTTGTTGTGTCAACACACACACCTTCCTTATTAAACTGTTACCTTAACCCATGAATTTCTTAACTGTTCTTTCCAATTTTCTTCCCCACCCCACTTTGGACATGCAGGGGGAAGGAATGAGTGAACAGCTGTGTAGCATTTAGCTGCCTGTCAGATTAAGCCACAGTAGACTGCCACCAAAAACATGACTTCAGCTACTGAAACCAGTTTACAGATAAAGTTGCAAATAGACATGCCCCACACACAAAGCATCTAGTGTTGCCCCATTAAAGAGATCAGATGTTGTCCCATAATGTATCTTTTGTGACTGATGTTAACCAGGTCAGGACAACTGCTGCAAAATTGCAGTAGCTTACCCCTCCACCACAAAAACTTTCACAACTTTGACTGTTGATGCAAGTGAGTCACCACACTTTTCCTGTATTGGGTATCAGACTAGCACAGTAGATTTGCTTAGTGAAATCCTAGCTTTAGTCATGACATGGATCTGAAAGAGAAGTACAGACTCGCACGAAAAGAGCACCAGTAAATCTGATGCGATTCACAGGGTGCTCTATGAGAGCAATCACACATTGCAGCTCGTTTTCGTTGGTCTCTTAACGCAGAGATATCCCAGTGAGAAATACCAATTCTAGTGTTTTTTATTTTACTTTTTTTTTTTTGTTTTTTTTGTTTGCCTGGGCGTGCAGATGGAATCCACACACCAGCTCATCTGCTTTTTTTCCTAGAAGAGTCATCTGTATTTTGCATAGCAAACCAGCAGCAAAGTACCCCTCCAACTAAAAAAAAGCTACTGTTAGAGGCCTGTTATACCACCACATTAATCAGCAAAGCCCAAATGACCAGATACATTCAGTGGTATTAAAATATAAGATTTAAGAAATGTCTAAGTTTTTTAGGACAAAGAGAACTCCTTTCAACTAAAAGCTAACAGCCTGCAATTGTTTCCAACTCCCCATTTCTGAGCTAAGATAATATGGGATGTGCCACTCCTATAGGCTCTACCATCTCTCCATATTGTCACATTATTTACTGATTGATTCCTTGTTAGCCCTGTGACAGTTAGCAAGCTGCTTGAGGAGTCCCTCCCTCCAGGAACACGGATGGATACCTGTTCATGTTAACACCAGAGTGATCCTCACCTCTCTATTTTTCTGAAACAGTGTATAGGTTGGAGGCTCTGCAATTATATGGCATAGAACAGGGAGCAAAGGTGACAATGTCATGCAAATGTTGTCTCACTACGATCATAGTGAGAATGATCACAGTGAATAAAGATTCTTTCAGAACTGTCCTAATTTATACTTGCATTACACATCTGGAATCCCCAGAGTTTTGACATCCCTTAGTTAGCAAGTGAAAGGCACAATAATTATCATGACTATCCATTCTAGTTGTCCATGTTTTTTAAGACTTTTTGGTTGATTATTTCAAAGTGATTTAAAATAATTTTTTTTTAAAGTAATCCTCTTCTACAAAAGTTACTGTGGTTTGTTAAGCAAGAGGGAAGATGATATCATCTCCTCTAGCAACAGTTGTGTCAGAGCAACAGCTAACAGCACATTTTTGTTATTACACAGAATTCCTGACCAGTACCATTCTTGTTGCTTTTGGTTTCCCCCTCCCCCACTGGAAACACAAGTAGATGCAGAGAGCATATCATTGGTGGTAGGGGCAAGGAAAGTCTATTCAGTTCCACATCTCTTCTAGTGAACTGGTAGTCAACAAGTACCTAACAATTGTTCACATATACATGCTTGCTCATTTCAATACAAATAGACACTTGATTTGCATTATTGCTGCAGATAAGTCACATCTACCTCTTCTCATTCTTTGACTAACACAGAAACTTCACATATTTGAAATATAGAAAAAGTTTTCCATGCTTAATAACTTTTGTTTGCATCCCAAAGTCTTTTGATGATATACAGGGTAACATGCATAATTTGTCACACAGCACTATCAATTTTCTTAGAAATCTAACATTTAGCAGTGCCAATTGGACTTTTCCCCTGAACTCATTTAATAACATCAATCCTCCTGAAAACCTTTGAGGAAAAATGTCTAAATTATTTATCCAACTAGAATCTAAACATTACAAAGAATGCTACTTCTATTTAACTGTACAGATTACTTCATTTAAGAGAAAGAGACTTTAAACCTTCTACTTCAAATGGAGAGAAGGCTCTGCTTTTCCATCTCTTCACATTTCATATAAGTTTACCTCACTCATCAAGTGTCTCCTCTCCATGTTATCCAATAGTTCTTTCGGATCTTTCAATAACTTAATTACAGAACAGTGTAACCTACCAGTATAATATGAATTTTAAGGTTGAAGAACAGGTTATTCAACTTTCATAAACAACATTGCAAGAAGTAAAGAGAGCTATTCTTTCTGTGCTTGTAAGGGTTTACATTTTTATTACTCCTTACCAGTATTAATAATGTATTCAGAGGAACTAATCTTTTCAACCCTTTTGGAAAGGATTTTCTTGTCAACTCCAGCTGAGGATTTCCCCCACACACTTCGAAACCCCGTAGACATCTGGGGGAGGAATGTTAGGGATCTCACAATTTCTCTAGAGGCAGAAAAAGAACACTTGCATTGTTTTGAGAAAGCCCAGAAAAACATTTGAAGCAACACTGAAGATCTCCTGAGCTTGAGCCATACACTCATCTAACAATAAAACACTTCAAATTACAGAATCACAGATTCTGTGCACTGCATCCAAAACTTAGGGAATGCTCCACTCATGATTTAGAGGTGCCATGCATCTGGAAGAGATATCAGCCAAGACCTTGCAGACCTGAAACCTAATGACTGAATACATCAAAACAAAACAAAACCAGAAAGTCTCATTTTGATTTCTATGTTGTGATACTTCAAGCCCATTTCAATAGTTAGGTACATGCATATTTTCCCCAATTAATCTTTTTCGCTTTTGTAATCCTACATGGACTTTTAAAAGTATCTGTGGCTGAGATTAATGCCACATGCATCAGACAAGCACCACAGTTCACAGCACAGGCTGTTCCCTGGGCAGTAAGCAAGGTGCTTCTTGTCACATGTAATTCACAAAGCAAATTAAATATGCCAGAGTCAGTGAACATGGTGAAAGCTCAAAGGAGAAAAGGACTCAGAGCACAATCAACAGATAGGAAACAACAAGGTAATAATGGGTTCACCAATTACTTTCAGGCTGAGCTTTAAAGAATTTTGATGATCTCAAAGCTGTAGTTAATACACTAAGGAAAGTCTTAAAAATACTTGGAGACTACTGCAAGAACATGGGACTCTGGCAAGACATCTCATCTGAAGAAAAAAATCTCCCCATTCAAGAGAAGTCAGACAAGTTATAACTGGAGTACTTTAGTAATAAACTAGAACAGAACAATGTCCAATGTTTCTTATTGATGCAGAAGTGTTTTCTAACAGACACTACTGCAACATTGATGAGCATATTCTGTGCCAAACATGAACAAATTTAGAAGATGCTATTTCAATGTTTTAAAAACGCATTTTGAAGGTTTATGCTTATTCAAGATGAAAACTCTTACATAGCTTTCTCTTATTCTATAGCATTGCTATTGATTCTTCACTATTACTTAAATTTATTTGTGCCAGTCCCAGAGCTGGCTTAGAGAGAAAACAGACCACTTTGTTGACAATGCCAAGTAGAACTGGGTAACCACTTCTATCTTGCCATGATTGTAAGGTGGATTTTGGTCTCTCTCATGAATGAGAAAAGGCTTATGCCAACAGATTTGCTAATTAGGCAAACAGATTTTTATTTTTTATTTTTTTTTTTAATAAATCACAATTCCTGGTAAATTGAAAATCATTCATAATAAATCACATGGTCTTTTCATTACTGTAATTGCAATTCCTTCTCTCACCACTTAGTAAAGGGCTGTGTGTTCTCATCTGAGCACTAGATAGTAAAAGGGAAGAAAGAATGAAATGGGAAACCAAAATGGGGGGGGTGGAGCTGTTATGAGAAGGCAAGCTAAACAAGACTATTCAGCCATTCAACCTTGGGATGAGAATTACCTTGTGCTCAAGATCAGAGCTTTTTGTTCATTATTTCAGGAAGACATTTAAAAAGCAAGAATATTCCTTAAATGTAAAAAAAAGTTAGAATTAAGACATTATTTCATCACATACCACTATCCAAGCAAACTCACGAAGGTTCATGATAAAATGTACAAAAAACACCTAAGATATACATACACATTAATCTTTTATTAAAACTTTGTTTAGGAGAAACTCTTAGTAAAATGCTTAATCTATGGTCTCAAACTTGATTCCAGAAAGTAAATTTTTTTTTCTTCCATTCTTTTGATAGTTTTCTGATCCATCAATAGGGTCTACTTGCACTGATCAAGACCTGTAAATAATTTTCATGGTTTAAGAAAAACAAACAAACAAAAAAAAAACCAACAACAAACAAAACCTTCAAACTAGTTGTTGGTCACTAACAGTAGTTCAACACTGTATGCAATGCAACATATACCCATGTAAAATGTAACTTCTCATCATAGTTCAAGGTACTCAAACAAGTTCTACCTTCATTAACTTTGTCTCAGGCCATCAACAGAACACTGCAAGTCCACTCCTGTTTTTTCTTCTAAGAACACGATGGAAGAATTCAACAAGGTTTGCTGACAATTAATTCATTGCATCAAGAACCATGTGAAAAGGTCCCCTAACACAACCAATAACAGTATGACTTCATAATGGCCATAAGATCTAAATGGGAGACCCCTCCATTGAAAAAAAATAAAATACATATATATATATATATATATATATATATATACACTAATGTTAATGAGATCTTCCTCACCTTTGTAGCTAATAAGCAGATGAGGAGAAAAAAAAAGGAAAATAGTTTATTTAGTTTATTTCAATTTCCATTAGGCTTCAGTGGCAGAATATGTTATTACTGGAAGAGAACATCAGTTACATCAGCAAGTACCAGAAAAGATGATTTTCTAAACAAGAAGGAAAAATACAATGTAAATAAATCTATGTGCTCATGTGTACATCCATACAATGCAAGAGCCTCAGAGCCACCCAGGGGATTTGAAAATCTAAGTTCTGTTACAGTAAAGAAAAAATAAGTATCCAGATCTCCACAGCAACTCTGAGTTTTTGCTCAGGGCCAATACTCCAGCTCATTGCATTTGCACGCACAGCTGAAAATATTTTTATTCATGCAAATTAAGCTGCAGTCACCAAACGTCAGAAGACTAGCTCTAGTCATTATTATATGATGTTGGTAGATTCTCACCGTGAGAACTCATCAGTGTCACGGATTCTCCCTCATCCCTCTCAACTCCATACCTGGGGATACCGGTGAGAAAAATGCTTTAAGAGGCAATCAAAAACAGCCTTAACAGAGGCAGAAAATAACAAAAAATTGTTTAGTTTCAATTGTGGTACAGATTTAGCAGTTTCAGTAAAAGATCACCAAAGCAGACGAGGCATTACATTTCACATTTAGAATATTGCAGTATCAGGAAAAAATATATACTGTTGTAAAGGTCTGGCTTCATTTAGTCACATAAGTGATACTAGAGCACGTGATATTTCCTACAACATTAGTGTTCTATAGGCATCTTTTTTTTCTTTCCACCAAAATCACCTCAGCCTAAAATCCATTATAACTACCGCATTGCACAGAGAAATTGATGAACAGCAAAATTTAGAGCTAACCTAGCAGTCCATCCATAGGAAAACATGCTTGATTTTTATTCATCAGATGGTCGGTGGATTATAAAAGGTTATAAAGCAATGTACTTTCTCAGCTAACTATAAACACTTTAACCTAATTCAAATTACAACAAACATAAATCTGACTACACTGAGATTTCACAGCAGTTTCTTGCTGTAAATGACACTCAAAATACTGATCTAAGATAACTAACTAACACTTGTAAAATTGCTGTTTAGTCTCTCTCACAAAAAGTGAGAAATAGTGTGATTTTATGTCAAAAATAGATATTAATGTGATCCATGCTGTTCAATGGCTTAAACCACAATGTGACCTTTAAGGTAAAAGAGTTCAAGATTTCAGGTCAGGAAGAAATAGTTCTTCAGTAGAAATAAGAAAAAACCTTGATTTAATTTTCAGTCAACAGCTCCAAGCACAGATAAGTTCCATCTTTATCCATTTTATACAGCTGTTTATCTTCCTACCTGTACTTTCATGCTTACAAATTTGTATTTCACTGAAATAAAGTATGAAGTTCAGAAGAACTTTTCACTAATTTTTTGCTCCTAAATACACGCACCCAAAGGAAAAGCAGAATACAGCAGTTCAAACTGGTGGTACATAATAGCAAGACATACCAGCAAGACAATCAGATAATATTACTCGATCACTCAGCCTAAACACCAGTGTTTCATAACACGGTTTCATATGTATAGTTTTCCTCATCTCCAGTATGGGCACTACCTGCAAACAATGGAACTGGTTCTTTCTAAACTTAGAAGAAAAATTGGTAGTGGTTAACACTCATGAAGTTGTATGACCCTTTGACATTCTAAGGAGAAAAACCCAAAAGCTCTTGCAGACATTTTCACTTATTTCATTATATAATTAGTGATGCAAGCCCATTACACAGCCAGTATGTGAAAAAGCAGCAGCTGTTATTTCATTCACTGTGCCTGCAACATGGTGACCTTGCCATTATTTGAAAAACGTATTGCGGTTTTGGCCGCTATTGTAGTGTGATTTTATGAAGGTAAAGTGATTTAATTCCTGTTTTAGAAGAGGATATCATGCTACATCTCTGCATGATAGATTTCAGATATGGACAACCAAGACATGGGCATATTAGTTTTTCCTCATAGCTAAATGAACAGCTTATTAAATCTATAGATGCACATGCACACATTGCAAGGAATTTAGGAAGTTTACACAAAACATGCTCCTGTGTGCAGAGCCTACTCCAAGGGGAAACACAAGATGAAAGCCTCCTGTGGTATCTTGAAGGTACCACAGACACTTCATAAATAGGGTGGTACTCCAGATGTGCTTAGCAACATGCAAATAGAGAATACTCAGAACAATTAGCTGGTGACAACATCCACTGAGAAGGTTTAGCAAGAAAACTGACATGGTGAGTTCAGCCACTTGATGAAAAAAGTTTAGAAGACTTTCATGGTTGTCAAGAATACCCAAAAGTTGCAAAGAAGCATTCTCTATTCTGATGCATTTTGGGCTTGTTTGAAGAATTGGAAAATTTTTATCTCCTTTCTTTTTCATTGTGCATTATCTTGGCCATTGCACTCATTTTTCTATGAATGAATGGACCTTTCTCCATTCTGTTTCTTTACAGCATACCTGCGAAGGTGGCTGTTCTTCATTCATTTCCTCATTTTCTTGCAAATGGACAAAAGCATTGTAGCATAACCCATCACAGCATGTAGCGCAGCCTCTGCTACAGTGTTAAGAAAAGGCTGGTGTGTTCAAAAACAGCATGCTTTGAGTTTTCAGTGACTGACTAGTAATTAGTGATCTCAAAATAGTAACTGCAGGCTTGTAGCTTCTTAACAGTGCAAGGCTGATCAAACTGCTCAATGCAGTCAATCTTCTGCATCATTCTGAAGTTGTAGCTTTCAATACATGAATACAAAATATTCAGGCATTGTTTACACACAAGTATATTTGTGTTATATACCTATAAGTATTAATAAAAAATTTTTAATAAGCATATTTAATTTGGATCACGTATCTGAAAATAAATATTTGAAAGCCTGAAGCTTCCAAGACCACCTCCTCCTTGTCTCTCTCACCAGAGAATACCTCAGCCGAATTTGAGTCTTTCAAAAGAATGTATAAATGCACTGTTAGGAGATTTTTACAAGGACTAATCCTTATAGAAACATCCATTAAAACACAGTGATCCAAAGCAACCGATATTCAAAGCTTTTCCATAGGTCACAAAGAAACCAGGTTCAACACCCAACCCCCAACTCCCCATGTTCTTCTGATTGCACCAAATATTTCAATCTGACACTCCCAGGGGGAGTAGCTGCAGGTCTGAGATGAAGGATGGAGAAAAGAGGGCATAGAGCACCTGCACAGCTGTTCCTGCATCTGAGCATACACAGTTTGCCAATATACACTAAGAGAATGTGAGACAGCTTGAACTGACCCCTAGCAAAACCCTACCACAACAGGGACGGGGTATTTATTATTTCAGATGGTTCTCTCTTCCAAATTACGACTACAAACTTAATCTAGGACCAAAGAGATTTTTGTTAATTAACTTCTATATGAACTGGCAGCTAAGAAAGAGGGATTTCCATTACTAGTTTGCTGTCACCACTGTTTTGAAAAATCTTCACCTAACCAACAAATCCATCCAGGCCCCTAGAACAAGAAGAATGTGGAGCTGATACAGCAGGTCCAGAGAAGGTCTACAAAGATGGTCAAGGGGCTGGGGCACCTCTCCTACAAGACAGGCTGAACTGCCCCAGCTCTCTAGGCCTACAGAAGAGAATGCTCCAGGATGGCCTCATAGTAGCCTTTCAATATTTAGATAGGTCTTATAAAAAGAGTCAGAAGGACTCTTTACTTGGGTAGAAATGATAGGACAAGGGGAAATGGTCTTAAACTAAAAGAGGGGAGATTTAAATTAGAGGTTAGGAGGAAATTCTTCACTCAGAGGGTGCTGAGGCACTGGAACAAGTTGCACAGGTTGGATGGGGCCCTGGACAACCTGATCTAGTGGGTGGCATCCTTGTCTATAGCAGGGAACTTGGAACTAGATGATCTTTAAGGTGTCTCCCTTCCAACACAAGCCATTCTATGATTCCATGATTTTATGATCTCAGTAAAACAAAGGGGGACATTATAATATTAATACTGCTTACTAAACTTTTGTAATGGGTGGAGTACCAAGCCATCATTTCCCTAAGTGATATTTTCCATACATTAAGAATTATATATGAAGCATCTTTTGTAACACAAAAAATCCTCTGTAAAATATTCCTTGGAATTTTAAAACACAGATCCACATCCATTAATTATTTTTTTTCACTCCATTTTCTCTCTCCCCCCGCTGGTCAGTTAAGCAAGGTTTCACAGCATTGTTCCTTTTAAGTCTGTTTTATAAGTGACTAAATGAGAAAAAAAATGCTGCCTGCAGTATTTATGCTTTATTTGCCACAGCTTGAAATAAGGCTGGGACACCGGAAGCATTACTGAGGTCGTGCAAATCCTTTGCTTTATTTGCAATCTGTTGATGCATATGCAGGAGCACACAGTAAAATACCATTAAAATGATAAATGTTTTTAACTACCATGAGCTTCCCTATCTCATGTTCTTTGATACCTCTTCAACTGTTGTTTTTCTTCTGCTAAACAAAATTAAATACCTTTTAAAAAATACAAGCAGATTGAGAGCTTGTGATTCCAATACCTGTGATAATTTTACCAATGGTGCAGTGACACTGGGTGGAGAGCCTATTTCACTAAAAGAGGAATGATGCGGAATGAAGAGTGACAAATACTTGTTGTAAATGGGTACAGCAAACTGGAAACTAAAATGTATTTCATTGTGGCCAATTAAATTTGAATATACAAGTGGCAAATCTCTAAACTATAAACATTCATGGCAGAAAGGTTTGCTTCCTCAACACTGGCCTCTATAGCATTTGCACAGCAACACTGCTGTTATTGAGTTTATAGTCTAAATTCTTCCCTTTTAAGGCTCCGAGTCTCCATTCTACAAGCATCTATTTTATTTTTCAGCTCTCTAGAGGTTTGTCTTTTACCTCATAAAACTTTTTAAATTAAAAGCAAGATAAGAACGCAGTTAAATTCTTGCCATTGTTTCCTTTCCCTTCTTGTAGGCAGCATTTTGTTTTTGCTAGAAACATTAATATTCTAAAATAGAGAAAAAAAATCAAATCTCCCTGGAACAGTGTTTCTTTGCTTTATGACAAACATCTGTATACTAAATGGACTCTGTCTCACTGAAGAAGGGAATTTTCCCCTCATGCTGAGGCAGTCAGATATGTAATGTACAGCAAGCCGTATACTGTGATTATTACTTAAAAAAAAAAAAAATCAACACTGTATGTATTCCTTTTCAACAAGTGACAATCAAATTACAGGCAACTGCAACTCAGACACTGGGGACAAAGCAGAAGTGCTTATTCAGCAAGCAAGACAGTTCACAAGTAAAAAGGATGGTGTGCTTTTTTAAAGTGAGGATTTCAACTGCAGTAGAGGTTGTCTGCAGTTTTAGTGATGTGCTGATACCCCCCTTGATGTTACAGGATTTTACACAGCTCTAGAAGAAACACAGTGAAGGAGCAAACCTTCACTTTATTACTAAAAAACTGCAAGGACTGACATATACACACAAGAATAAAATACCTCTCCAATTAAAGTTAAAAACAAAAAAAAAACAGCCAAGAACTTTTTTTTTTTTTTTTGCCAAACCCCAGCTTCCTACCTAGTGCCCTGAAATAGAACCCCCATGCTTCACTTCTCTCTTTTCCTTCATATAGCCCCCACACCACACAAGAAATATTGCAATCTCATGATCTAAGCCAAGCTTCACAATCCAGTGGAGAGAAGAAATGGGGGGTGGAAGAAGTGAAGAATTCTTCACCATCTCAGTGTTTGTTTACTTAAAAGAAAAACAGCAACAGTGTCACGTTGATAATCCATTTACCTCATTGCTGCCCAGACTCCTAGACAGGTCTCAGCACTGCAGTCTCCAGAAAAATTGTTCTTCCAGTACAGTTTTCCCCCTCACTGAGCTAAGTATTTAGAGGCTAGAAGTATCAGATCTCAAACAATTTGTTGCTCAGGATTTAACAAGGAATTTTACCAGGGATTTTTCTTCTGTAGGACATTTCTCCTACCTGTCATTTTCTGAAGATGATTTGTCTTATTTATACTCTTGTGGAAAGGATGTTTATGATCTGGGATGATAGTTAATTCTATTTTAGATTTTTTTTTTTTTTTACGGCTGTTACATATTCAACCTACAAAATTACATTCCTTGTTTATTAATATCTAATTTTTACCAGAAGAAAAAAAAAAATGAACCAATAACTTCCACTTATACTACTACCATTAGAAAATGAAAATTTCACATGCAGCAGCTATCAATGTGGTTTAATGGTTTTGTTCGTGTCACTTGAAAACTCTTTCGAGTACAAAATCAGAAGTTGAGAAATAGTTCCCAAAAGATTATCTAAGGATAAAAGAAACAAAACCTGGATCTTAATTATGGCTACTCACTATCAAGTTACAGCAAAGCCATAATTACGTATGTCTTACAGCATTACAACTTGGACCATTACAGGGCACATGTATGCTATCACAGAGGTCAGTAAGATGAAAGCAAAGGACAGTAGGCAGCGCAAATGAGACGTGTTGTATAAAGGGAAGAGATGTCTCCTGTCTGTGGAGAGAAGTCCAATTTTTTTTGAAAGTTATTTCATTTTGGTTACATTCTCCCATTAATATTTGGTGGTTTTTTGTTTGTTTTGTTTTTCAAAACAGATATTAGCTTTGGTTTATACAGCATTAACTGCTGAACGTTTCAAAGAGTTACTAAGATGACAACCATACATAAACACGTGTTTCTACTGTAAGTAAAAATCATTTTGCAATTTCAAAAACTTTCTGTAGTCCTTTAAAATTGTGATAACATTTGCTCAATTTGCACTACGCTTAGTGCTTTAGCTATCTTTTCTTAAAGATGCCCGTAAATACCTTCAGATACAACAAGGATACTGAACTAGAATTATACATAACCTGGAGGAAATAAATGCAGTATTTAACTGCTGGTATTTTTCTGCACAAGAACAGGAGAACAGTGTTGTAAAGATCAGTTTTATAAACCATAACTGCCATCCCTGCTCAAAACATCATCATCTCCAGAGCCATGAGGCTTTCTGGAGTAAAAATGCTTTCTGAATCAGACAAGTTCAACAGATTATTTTACATTTACTCTAGGCTACAGAATTACAATTACACAGTGAATTCTTTCAGCTGAACAGCTAGTTGGGGTTGTAGGGCACCTCCCCAGAAATCAAGTTCTTCCCAACTTTTCTGCAGGATAAAACAAAAATCAGGGTATTTGTTTTTCTTCCAAGCATTTGTATTCAGTGAGTGGTCTTTGGCTACTACAGTATTCCTCCTGTAAGAGGGGAACAGCAGCTCTGAAAAACTGAACTGTTTTTCTGAAGTGTAGGCGCTCATGCCACTAGGCACCAGTCTTAATAAGATCCCCCTTAACTGTTCAGGATCAGGGCTTCTGGCTGTAGCGTGTTTTGTGGACAGAAGGAAAAAGTGGTTGAAATACTTACCACTCCTGTCAGAAGGCAGAGACTTACAGAAGAAATACTTCAAGATGTCACCATGTGGTGCCAAGGTCTCGAACACAGGCAATATTGTACAGGACCAGGCATCCAGAGAGGCTCCCCAGGGAAGTCCCATGCACTGCAGTTATCAGTCCCTTCACCTTCCACCTCAGTTTCTGAGACCACAGCAACTCCAACATGCTCCTTGCACTGTTTCCAGCTCCACTCCCAGCCTGAGCTTGGTAGAAAGATACAATAGAATTGTCATAGGATATACAAGCGAGAAGGGACCCAAAGGATCATCGAGTCCAACTATAATATTGCTGGATTTATAGCAAAAATATGTTGACTCTTACTTGTATCACAGAAAGAATTATTGACCATTTCATATACGGCAAGATGTCGGCTCAAAGGCATACAATAACAGTACAGTGAATGTTTACATGGGAAAAATGGATGAAGACATGATACACTGAGATTTGCAGATATTAGAAAAATAAACTGAGACCATCTCTAAACATTTAGAAAAGCTTTGCAAATATCTTAGTCTTCTAAGATCCCTTTGCAGTGCTGTAGCCTTGAGCAAAAGACTAATAGCATTGTTTGATTTTTACTTTTGCAAATTCAAGATTTGTAGCAGATTCTGCTACATACCTTTAATATTAAAAGACATTTTAACATATTGACTACATCCTGTTAAAAAAAAAAAAAAAAGACCCTAATGTTCATGTGAGCTACTGTTCTGAAGAAGAAAAAAATCAGGTTACATAGAATTTGAAATTTAGAATACAAACTGTTCTCCAAAGCCAAAGAATTACTTAGTAATACACAATAAACCAAATAACTTACATTCTCCAATTTCCCAGTTAATATTTATTAAGCCTTTGTTAGAAAAATGTTGTTAGCAGAGAACGGTCTTGGACAAGCATTTAAAGCAAGCATTGCAATTTTTATCTAATAATTTCTTCAGTGAAAGGTATTTACTAAGAATTGTTTTTTCACTCTTTTGAACAGAAAATGTAGGAGTCATTCACAACAATGCAAGCAGGACACATTTTGGAAAATAAGCATTGTATTTTATTGGGTTATAAAAATAAGCCATTTCCAAAGCAGTTTTACAGCAGTACAGTTACTATGTTCAGCATTGCAGTGTACTCATTGTACAGAAGTCACTCCTAGTTTTAGTTTGTTGTGGGTTTGGGGTGCCTTTTTTTTTTTTTTTTTTTTTGAGGGGGGGCGCTCAATGCACAGCCAACATTCTGTAGTGCAGAAATAGATATTGAATTATAAGAAATTAATTTCAAGTAGAATTCCACTAATCTGCAGCTGTTTTGAAATTAAGATACTCTTAAATATTTAAACATTAATATTTCAGCTAGAATTCTCTAGCATCCTCCAAAGCATAGTTTTTGTCCTGAATGAGTCAGGGGCAGGGGGAAATTACCAAGTAGTCATAATAGCTATAAACTCATTAAGTAGTTGACTCACTTAAATTTACTCTGGGGGAAAAAAAAAAAAAAAAAAAAAAAAAAAGTACTCTATTCTCACCTCTTTTCTACTCATCTTTCATGAGAATGGGTTTTGAAAACAATAAGACAACAGTAATAAGCTTGTTAATAAGCATATTTACAGTCATCTATGGTCACTTCCTTCTGACCTTTCTATTAAAAAACAGCAGACTTATCCCTCCAATTTTTTTTTCGAATTGTAGTTTAAGGCACAATATTTTGATCCATACTGCAATCATATTTAGATATAATTGTTAGGGTCTAAGAAACTAATTATAAAGTAGGTACTCAACATACTCAACATCCACTACAGAAACTTGCAAAGTCAAAGGCACAAATCCCAATGATATTTTGTATACCCCTACATATACTCTCAGCAAGTAGTAATTTTCAATATCCAGCGTACACATGTATACACCTTTACAAAGAAAACAGGAGTCCAGCAGTTTTGCATTTAATGAACTTCAGATCAACTGAAAACATAACATTTCTTGTTCTCTTTCTTGTGTAACATGCAGCATTTCATCTTTATATTCAACATAAATAAAGGTTCTTCTTTATTGGAATACGTGATGGATCACAGTCCTTAAACAGCCCATATTAAAGATCAGCACATTCATATTTCTCAAGAAAGCCAAAAAGAAAAACAACTTGAAATAACGTGAGAGTACGAAGAACTAGATGAGTACTAAAAAGATTATTTTATAGTGAAAAAGTATCTCAGGTACAATCTCTCAATAATATTTGAAGTGCTGTTCTGAGAAATTTTGGGGTGTTTTTTGAACCTTGTATTGGAAAAAGATACTATAACAGAATAGCTTTGCTTACAAAAAATAAGTGTGGAAATATGCTAATGCTGGAATTTTTGCCTCTTCATCAAAAGCTTACCAAGCCTTTCTGTAGGCTTTCATTAATCACAAGTAGCTACACAGAAAAGGAACAAAGAGCTCTTGTCCAATCTCTATCAAAGATCCTGGTGAGACAAGATAAAGTAAATTGCTACTTTTAAAAAAAAAAAAAAAAAAAAAAAACCACAAGTAATTATCAAAAAAAAAAAAAATCAACACCCACACCTTGATGATATTCTAACCTGTTCATGTTTTTCCCCACCATGGGCTTTGATTGAGATTAACATGTATATACACACATATTCCTCTTTAAAAAATAGCAAAAAAGCATATATAGTAAACGTTAATATAAGGATAAATCTTCCCAGAACATCAAAGCACTTGCATAATTTAATTCTAGTCATTTGTCTTAAGGTTAACAGTAAAATATAATTTCACATATTCAAAATCTCACAGAGAAAGCTTCAACACACAGAACAGTAGACTCATCTCTCCTATATTATCATCATGAATATTTTCATTAAAGACCGTGCTACCTACTAGTAACAACATCATAACATCAGATGCTTCCTCACCACTAAATAAAACATTCATAACATGCATCAAAACCATCATCACTTTATCGCTTAAAACAACCTTGAGAGCCAGACAGTAGCAATATGACCCTGACAAAAAAAGCCAAGCCACCAGACCACCTTGAGTTCACAGAAAACATCCCTACAGTAGCCCTGCAAGACAGCACCTAGAGATATAGCAACCTCACCTACACATAACTTTAGTGAGATGGACAAGTACAAGTTTTAAATCATTTTACCTTGATTTAGCTGCAACAGAAGAAAGGAGAAAGGTGCTGTGAAAGCAGATGTACTTCCTGTTTCACCAAGTATCTGACAGATAAAAACTTTTGTCTACAGCCTGAATGCTACCGTTTCAGGTACCAGTGGTAAACTCCCTGCTTCACGTCTTCTCAATATTCAATCTTCAGTTACTGAGAACCAAAACAAATTAACAGCTCGCCCAGAAGAACTAGAGTTGCAGCTTACATTTTGTTTTTCATGAGAGGCCGTACTGCTAAAGCACAGAGACCAGCCACCCACCTGACCAAGGTAGGCTGCACACGCTTCAACCCTCCACTTCCTTCCAGCCACCAAACCCACCTGACTTTTTTCTATCCCTTTATAAAAATCACCTGGCTATTTCCCAGTTGGATCTGATATCAGAGAAAACCAGCTGGCTCCCTAGCCTCAAGCTCCTTCTAGCCCAAAAAGCAGATCAAACTTTAAATTTATAAATTCAAAAAATACGTTCAAAAATGTATTTATAGGTTTGAACGTGTTTTATTGTTAACTGCAAATATTTTCCCTCATAGAAAAAAGAAAAAAATCTTCCAACACATTGGTGAAGGAAGATTTCATGTTCAGGAAACCAGCCTGCAAGTACTTTTGGTAGAGAGCAAAAATACCCTTCGGAAGAATCTTGGTTTTCACCTAAGACGTTCTTTTTTTCTCTGCAAAGATTGTTTCATAAAAAATAACAGCAAACAGACAATGGTTAGAGTTTGAAGAAAACTTTAGCTGAACTTCACACAGATTATGCTAGGAATGAACTACTGAGCCCCAGATCACTCTTATATCAAATAAATCTGAAGACCATGGATGTGACAGAACACCTAATCATATTTTACAATTCCTACTAAATATTCTAAGACATAATGAGAGAATGCAAGAGACACGCTTAAGGCTATGAAAATAATTTTGAAAGATTGTCTCTACTAAATGTTAAGAGCAAAGGTTTTATTAGAGGTAGGGTAGTAGAAAGGAGACTGAGAAAGTAAAAAGCACTCACAGCATAGGAATTACAGAGAAGAACGTGCTTTAAAAGGCACCTTTCTCTATGAGGGAGCAGGTGGATGTCTAATGGCTTTGGATGCATGCAGGAGTTTGCAAGTTAGAAAGTTAGAAAAGACAAAAAACTGCAAATGAAAATGGAAAGAAAAAAAATGCAGAAAAGTGGATGTTTCTGGGAAATGCATGGAAGAAAAACATTCAAAGTTCCACAGTGACAGAGGGATCTCACTACCTATTACGAAAAAAGAAGTCACAAGGGTGAATAAAGCAAGACCAGAAAAAATTAAGAGATGGTTACCTATAGGGAAATGCATGAATGTACAGCAAAAGGTTTTAAGAGTACAAACAGAACTAACTGTAACTTCCCCAGTCTAGATGACTTTGGAGAAAGGCAACTGCCACTAGCAGGTTTTCCCCCCTTGTGAATAACTGAAAGTCTGACTGTAGTGAACTGCCATCAATTTTACCAGCCGTAGGTCTTGAGGATCTCATGCAAGAGTTGGTTGTTCAACAAATACCTATTTGATTTTTATTTTTTAAGAAAACACACTAACAGTACTTCTGCATTATAAGCAACACTGCTGCTTACAAAGTTATGTTGAAACACCTACTAAAAAAAAAAAAAAAAAAAGACAATCTAGTGATTTATATAGAAAATAACACAAAAGTGCCTTTTCTTATATCCTTTCAGAAGAGCATTTTACAGTCTCCAATTCATCTGAGTTTTGAAAGAGTATGCTCATCCAAGCATAGAGTAAAGCATAAAGATAGATCGGTGGTGGTCCTAAAATATGATTTACATTTTTGCAAGTTCGAAAACTGAAGAAACTGGTAATGTTACACATCTCCAGAAATGTGGCTTGGTGACAAAGCTGCTTTTCAGAAAGCAGGGACTTTAAAATCTCAAATATATTCATTCCATAGTCTGTATTCAAAGCAAATCCAAGTTCTTGCACAAAAGGAGGTGAACAATCATCCAGCTATACACTACTCATTAATGATGCAAGAAGCTATTTCAGCAACTAGGATCTTTAAAAGCAAATGCTGTCATGGAAAGATGCATTTATTTCAAAGTCATTAGAATATTTGTCTCAGATATTCTTCCATATTCTCACCTGAGCTCACTCTATTTAAGAACAATGCAATCAGTCTAGTTGTTTAATAATGGAATACTTAAAACCTTTGCAATAAATATGTCCCTGGGCTTTTTTCTTTTTTTCCCCCAATGGAATTTTCTAAATTTGAATCAAAGCAGAAGAAAACAGGAAGATTCAGAGAAGTTTGAACAAACCCTGATATATATTTTAACTTAAATTAAATATCATCTGGTGCATTGTATTTATTTTTTAGTCAATCAGAACCACACACAAAGATCTCCCTAAGAGAACTGTGATTTAGTGCCAGGCTGTTTTGGAAATTCATCAGTATCTTTCTGGCCTAAGAAGGATAAGGAAAGGGGATGAAGATTTTTTGGGGATGTCCTGCAGTCTTAGTTGAAGTCGGCACTTGGTGGCACCACAATGGCAAAAACTGATCCATACATGAGCAAGGCGTTCTTGGTCTTATTCCACTAAAATCAGAATAAATGTCCACCAAAGTGTGTAAAAGGCCTTAGAGCAAGAACTGTTGGACTTGACAGAGTAATTAGATATACATGTAACTGGGACAAATACATACTTACTATTCATCCACCATGGAAGATGTGCTTTCCTTTAGCTATTAGTTATTACTATAATACTGTTTGCCTTTCTTTTTCTGCTCCTTCTCCAGCATGGTTTGCAGATGCATCTTGAAAAAGATTAAGTATTTATCTCTCTGTCCTTCCCAATGAATGATGGGACTACTTTTTCCTTCCCGAAGAAAACAGATCTGGCTACTCATAAGCTTTAGGTTGTTAAACCTGCTGTTTTTACACCAGGGAGAAGTCAGTAATTCACTTTGGTAAGCTCTCCTTAGTTTTGAAAATATCTCCATGATGACAAAGACTCTACTTCTTAGTGAAAACAACTGTGTCCCATGGACTTTAGCAGAACGTTTTCAACTGATCTGAATCAGAACAAAATCAGCCTGCTTATTGAGACAACTACTGTGGGCGAAGATCAAAATTGTTATCAAAATAATTCTGGTAGCCTATTAGCATGGAATGAAACTGTGGGCTTTTTGGATGAGATTCTGACTGAATAAAATGCTCTTAAGAAATCCAAAGTGAAAGACTGTTGTAGCATCAAAAGGTAATATGGTACATACTTTACCTCTTTCAGTTAATGTTGCTTACATATGCTCCTTCCCAAGGATTTTGAAATGTTTGCATGTGAATTTGATTGAGTAAAGGTAGTATCATAGCCACCTTTCATATCATACCTTTCATACCTATCATAGCTTTATAGCACTGATAATACAGATGTCCTTCCTCATTTTAGGTAGGTGGGAGTTTTCTCTATTTTCCACAGCACTTATCCTCATCTGATACAGTACATCATATGCTTTTGAACTCTATTATTATGCTTTGAACCTTCCTTTTATAAAAAGTAACCATAGTCTTTATATAAATATGAGTGAGCTTCAAGAGGTGAGAAAGGCTAAGAAGTTACCTCATGTGACAGTGTGTTTGTTCTCTTTTATCCCACTTTGCTATTTTAACTAATACAATTGGAAGAGATTGTCACCTACCAATTATATCTGTAGTTCTTGCGCAATGGACCCTTTGTCTTCAGTTGAGGCTTCCAAGATAAACTTTAATAGAAGTAATTGTGGGGAAAAAAAAAATATAGGGAAAAATATAGGGAAAAATAAGAAAGGAGGATGCACTAAAAGGACAGAATCAAAGAAATGATACAACATAGCAGGAAATTAAAATGCACCTTATAAACAGAAGATGAATAGATTAGAGAGAAGGCAATGTCTGCAGAAAGCATGATAAAGTGGAACATAGCAGGGACTAGTCCATATTCTTTTACTCAACTAAAATTGCTTCAGATTTTGTTGAAGTAGAATGAAATATATTTTGTCTCAAATGAATGCTGCCTCTTCAGGCCTGAGTTCCGTCACTGGCACTGTGGCACATGTTCAAATAGACACTATGCTTTTCTTTTGCCATTTTCAGAAGTTATTACACAGCCACCGTTTGTTTTTTTTTTTTTTAACATCAATACATCTCTACAAGCACTACTGACATCAATGGTTCCCATGATCAGTATTTGTGCAAGGCATTTCTCTTTGGGGAAAAAGAGATACTCTTCTTTTTTTACTATTACTGCTGAGCTGAGGACTGAAGTTGTTATTTATATTAGTTTCATACCCTACAGCAGACCTTTTAGTTTGAGATATCAGATACATTTTAACAATGTTCTAAGTAATGACATTATTACCTACATAGCTGTAAGCATGATGTGTAACATTTTGCCCTGCAACTAACATTTTCTCCTTTTTCTTATGGATCGCATAGGTTTCCAGTTGCATACTGCTCAGATACAAGTGTGTATGCATGTGCAAGCATGATCACAGTAGCTCACAGAACAGCAGTACCCAGCCAAGCAGAAAATACAACTTCCGGGAGATAAAAACATGCGTTCCTAGAGACGACAATCTGCCCAAAGAAGTAGTCTGATAAATGTAGTTACCTAGTAAATTAGCAGAGAAAATGATCAAGATTTCTCTAGTGGCTTTCATCTAAAGGGTTCCTCAGACCCTTATGTTTTTTGTTTCAATAAACAATAGATTTGGTATTTACAAAAGACTGACTTATCTACCTAAACTCCTAGGCTGCTATCATTTTAGATAAAAAAATTGTATTGCATAGTTTCTAGACTTTAGAAAAAAAAAGTGAA
The DNA here is from genome assembly GCF_047663525.1 of Anas platyrhynchos. Classification (NCBI taxonomy): domain Eukaryota; kingdom Metazoa; phylum Chordata; class Aves; order Anseriformes; family Anatidae; genus Anas; species Anas platyrhynchos. The sequence continues at coordinate 97,674,103 of NC_092587.1, read as the reverse complement.
ATGTGGAGGATATCCTCACTTTTGGAAGAAGGAGGAAAGATGGCTTTTTTGCTGGCTTCTCTTTCTCTGTACATGAATATCCACACTGATATATGTTGGCTTGAAGAAATCCTCTAAAAACCCAGTGGACAACTGGAATGGAAGTTACTAAATCTAAGAAAGAAAGATTGAACTTCTCCCTGACATAATCTAGTTGTAAATCTGGGTATCAGCATCCAGAGAGCCTTGTCCTCCCTTTCATCTGTGTGTCATATTGAGTTTTCACACTCAGGAAACTCTGTAATGAACTTTTCTGTTAACAGTACATTTTATGTATTCTTTCTGCGTGACTTGCCATTTCATTACACTTTTCATGTACCTCATGAGATAACAAACATGTTTTTTCAAGTCCCAGTCCCTTTCTTATTCCTCAGTTACACGCTACTATATATCTTCTGTTTCCCTCTCTTTTCATGGAAGTTGCAGAATCTCCCTTTTCCAAGATGAAGTCTTGGCCTCTCTGTTTTTCCCTGGATATCAGTAACCCACCAAGACTTGTCCTCTATACCATGCTAAATTTTCTGTGGGGCATGCTTGAGCTTTACCCAATGGCTTGTATGATGAGAGCAGGTTTGAATACATTGATTGTAAGTATTATTTACAGAGGGTAAACATTTTCCCCTGTCTAGATACACAACAATGAGATACATGCATTTCATTAAGCAAAAATAATCAGCTGTTTTCCTAAGTAGCAATCTTCATTCTCACTTAATAGTCAGACTTTAAGGGAGCTGAGTGTGTTTTAATTAAAGGATGCAAACAAATGGCCTGATTTTGAGAGATGCTGAGCACCTGGTATACCACAGATGGTCTGTCAATGCCCCCGCTGACCTGCTCTACTGACCCTCATTAAGGGCACACCAAAGCACAGCACAGTGATGGCTATGCAAGGCAGAGTCAACGAGGCTAAATTCCTTGCTCTTTAAACATGGTGATATAAATACTAACATCATAACCCCTGTCATTTAACTGAAGTTATTCAGGCATCCTCATGTCATATTTTATCCCAAACAAAATACCCAAAGGTATTTATAGCAAAGCAGAAAAGGCAAGGACTGTGAGCCATCAGTCCTGTGGTCATCCTGGGACTCAGCAACAGCTCCCAAAGATGACAGATGCCAAGCACTGGCAGCTGTACTGCAGGTTCAGCAAGCAACTTCTCACCTCTCCTGTCCACCAAGCCAGTCATGGAGCCCCTGCGGACTGCTCTGAGGGGTTTTGTCCTCGAGCTGAGCCTGCTCTGCATCTCACTGTCACACTGACTCAAGTGTGACATACCATGTAAGATAGCTAGGATATGCACAACAGTTAGATATGCTGAGAAGTGGCAGAAAAAGATGGCAGGGATTTTTAAAGAGAGGAGATAGTCAACTAGAACTCTCAAACGCCTGTGATGCTGGGCTGCTGCCCTGATAAATCCCTACCATGGAAGACGTTCTTCTCCGAGGCAGTGTGGTCTTACATCCTGAGCATCAACCTTTCATAAGCTCTGTAAAAAGCTCACTAGCGCTCTTCTGTATTACCCTGGCTTAATACTGACAGGCCATAGTGGGATGGCACAGCAGAGGTAAGGTAACAAGGAGGTACCAGGAGAAGCAGAAAATACCCAGTTATAGCACATAGCAGCTTGTTATGACAGACAGTTTCCATAGTGGAGTTTGGCCTGGGATCTCCTCTGAACTCGTCTGACTGCTAGTTAGCACAGGCTGCCATCACACCCATGAGCATGATAAAACTTAAACTACAATGGTAATTTCATCTCCATGCTCAGGTCTTGCTTTGATTATTGGAAAAACAGCCCTGTAAATCTGTACAGGCATACCCTGAACTGAGGGGGGAAAAGGGAGTACTAGCCATCCATTAACTTCCTAATCCATCTGCAGCACAGAACTGAGAGCTTTGCCAGCACGCTACATGCTCTTCCAGAGCAAAAGTCTGGTATTGCCTTTTTTTTTCAAACCCATGCCTGGCAAGAAGGGTGTGTGAGGGAAAAAAAAAAAAAAAAAGCCCACATCATCTCTATATCATTAATCTCCAGGCCGGTGGATACAATCCAGGAAGAGAGAAAGGAAGGCAGGCAGCAAATCCCAGCCACCCGTTTGACACTAGTGAGTGAGAAACAATGAAACAGCAAGGAACAACTAAGGCAAGCAGCAAGGAGCAGCTGATGTCCCTAAGAAATAAACATCTCAGAAAAAAACTGATTTATTGCACAAGGGTGATTTAAATATGATGAAAAAGCCCCAGACTTTCAGACTTACCAAGTCTCTTGCTTTCAAGAGGTAGGAGAGCTTACATAGGATGGTAGCTAACAACCCCCTCTTTTTTTTTTTTCTCCCCACTCCATATTGATGTGGGACACTGTTTACAGAGACAGAAAGAGAAAAACAACCTGGACTTCACGGCTGGGTACTGGAACTTCAAACACTGGGATAAATGGGGATTCCCTGTCCCAACCTCTCCAACACCAGATTCACAGTCCAGCTCATCACCCACCACCTGGGCAAGCAGAGCTCAGGTGCAGAAAAGTAGCTGGCATGCACAGGAAACAAGTAATTTCATAACTCACATCTCTTCCCCAAGCTCTGCATGAACTGAGGTGAGAAAGATGCAAGAGGTGAGAAAGGCTGTCTTCTGAAGTGGCAAGCAACCCTCACTCATGCGAATCTTCCACAACCTTACCGTTGTCTTTAGACCCATAACTTCCAATTTAATGTAGTCTGTGGACAGAATGGACAGAAATCCCCCTTGGACCATAGACACACTTGGAGAATTGTCTCAGAACAAATTTCTGAGATGCTGGTGACTAACCCTGACTGTTCAAGGAAGAAGTTAGGACTTCCATCTTATTGCTGCAGATGAACACTCTTTGGAAACAAAACAGGGTACAATTTTGAATTTGAGGAATCTATTTTTTATATTATTTTTCCATCTAATAAAGATGTTTTACTGCATAAAGTTGCCCAGAAAGGGACTGAAATGCATGCAGTTATGTTACAAAACTCATCAACGTTCTGCATTCACAGCCCAGCCACCATGCCAATGTTTTAATTGCTTATTACTAATCATTCAAATAATCCATTATTATGATTATCTGTGCTGTCACAGTGTATTGCAGCCCAAGCCCACGATCAAGAGTTTAATGAGACAGGCACTATGGAAATTCAGAGCAAAAAGACTGGCTCAAAAAAAATTGAGATCTAAGTATATAAGTGTGGGCCTTCTTCCCCTAGGAAATGCAAAGGCCCTATATGCAGTCATTACCAGTTCATTGGCATACAATTATTTATTTATTTATTTATTTTCTGATGGGATTAAATATCTTTATCTAATCTAATGATTTAATATCACTTAAACTAAGTAAAAAAAATGCCATGGTTGTTTGTCTTTGTGTGACACTCAGGAACAGAAGGAAAAAACAACAAAACAAAACAAAAAAAAAAACAACAAAAAAACAAACAAACAAAAAAAAAGCACATAATTTTAAAACAAACAAGAAGGGCTTTTTTTTTTTTTTTTTTTTTTTTTTTATAAGTCCAGTAGCTAGCTCTGCTGTGGAACAGCTTGCTGGAAGGACAATGTGGATACCAAAAGTATAAATGTGTTCAAAAAGTGGCTAGTGTATAAGCTTCAGCAAGATGAGAGGGTGTACCAGGACAAGGCATTCTGTGTTTGCCCCAGTCTTATGCCCTTTTCCTGCATACTGACTACCAGCTCTCCTCAGAGAGGAGATAATGGACTTTGAAGGACTTTGTGCCTGACCCAGTGTGACTTCTCCTATGTAAAAGAACACAACAAGAAATATACTCTCAAAAATAAGCTTTAGATTGCTACCTATTATAATCAAAACAGAACAGCCCCTTCTTGTTACCATCGAAGCTATTGCCTTGAGACACACAAGCTGGTCAAGGTGCTGCTGCACTGGATAGGGAGCATCTTTGCTCAAACGCGCAATCTCAGGCTGGGCCATGCTTTGAAGTCAAAAGAACACACAAAGTACAAAGGAGCAATGAGCAATTCCCACCTGTGTCACAAGCATCATACCACAGGAAGCAAGAGGTCCTAAGGAGGTATTTGAAGGAGGAACCAGAGACATGCTCACACTGTGACAACCAGTGCCCTTGCACGCTGTTTTGGGAATCACTACAGAATTTCTGCTACTGTCAATGTAACTCGAGCAGTTTTCCCTAGTAGAAAATCTTTGCAAAAGGTTTATAGGTGCTGCAGTAAATTATATACTAAATTGTTGGTTCTAGAGAGGCACTTTCACATCCCCCACTAGACTGACTGTAATGGCATTGATCTGAGGCCAGAAGTAGACGATAGTGTGAACACAGGCTAATCATACAGTCTGCTCTTACTCATCAGCAGCAATGGACAAAGGACCATTTTGCTTAACCTCTGCTATTTCTAAGTCACTTGTGGTATGATTAAAACTTTGTTCATTAAATCAAACAACAGCAGGAGATACACTCAACTGGTAGCTGGGGGAGCAGAAGACTTTATTCAGTAGTGTCATAATCTGCAAAAGAAAAGAAGGTGTTCAGTTCATATAAAACTGTAACTTTAAAAGCCTACAGAATACCAGCCTCCTCAAATCCTAGCAGACATCAAACGATCCAGGGAGACCACCTCTAAAAGAGACCAATGGAACTATGATGTGGCTGTGTGATGCAGGTAGGTGTTAGAGCTGCTATCTACTTCGGTTTTCTTTTGCCTCTTTGAATAGCCAAAGACATAAAAGAACCTCTAGCACTTTCACCTTTTTACAGTAATTGTTGGATCAAAATTGCAATGGTATGTAGGGGCTGGTTTACTGAAACACATTTCTGATTTCCTTCCAAAATAAAGACTTGTATAAACAGAAGTCCAAGCAAACAACAAACCCTGTGAGATGAAAAAGGGGGCATATATGGTTTACTAACTAGAACCTAGGATCACTCAGTACCAAGGTAAATATCCATGAGGAAAGTAAATTGCACACAGCATTTGAAAAAGAAGCAGAAAGCACTGCTTGCAATTAGGTCATCCATGACCTCTCAGCTTTTTGGGATGATGGACTAGAAGCATCCACAGGGACGTGTCAAGCTGGGAGACCCAGTGCTGCATGCCAAGGAGAGAGAGCAAAGGCACGGAATAGGTGTGCAGCTGACAGCAGGTCGATTACGTCTCAAGCACATCTGAGCAGCAGCAAGGTGCTCACTTCAAAAATCTCCCCGTCCAAACACGCTGCTCTGCCAGATGGTCTTTTGCCTTTGCAGAAGCGCTGAGCGCATCCTTGTCCACCCCTGTGCCACATCACACGCAGCCTGGCAACTCTTCCTCGCAGCCTGGCCATAACATTTCGGAGGAGGAGAACAGCCTCACCCAAGAGCGTGCACTTCGGAGGAACCCAAATCCCACCAAAGATGGGCGGCTGATGCAGACCTTTCCCTCCCACCTCCCTCCCCGGCACAAGGCGCAGACCGAGAGGACGGCGACCCCGCAGCAGCCCGTCCATCCCACCTCGGACATCCCGGGGCCCACAGGGGCCGGCCCGGCGGGTGCGGGCAGCCCGAGATCCGCGGGTGGAGCCGCGCCGAAGCCCACAGCCCGCAGCCCGCTGCCCTCCCCTGGAGGCGGCACCGGCTCCGCTCGGCTCCGCTCCTCCCCGCGGCTCTCCGCGGAGCCGCCTCCCGCAGCGCTCTGCGGCCGGGCAGCGGGAGAGGAGCTGTCGGGGCGGCGCCCAAGCATAGCCGGTAGAGTTTGCCCGGCCGCCGGCTGCCTCCTCCCCTTCCCTCCCCTCCCCTCTTCGTGGTTTTGAATTTTTTTTTTTTTCTTCGCCTTTTTGGCGAAGGGGGAACTGGGGCTGCTGCTTCGCGCTCCGCGGCGCCGGAGTGGATGCGCATGGACCGGTCCTCTGGAAACGGCTCCCGGCGTTTCCCCCCCCCAAAAAAAAATCCCAGCCCCACCAACCTACCCAGTTGGATAATTGAAACGGTAAATCTGGCTAACTTTTCATTATCTCGCTTGCTGTGTTCTTATACCTGTAGATATTTATGGCTTATCTGGCTTCTTTTTGTTGTCCTTTGGTTTTTGGTAATTAGCTTCTCTTGTACTGCTGGAGAACTTGAAACGTTGGGGTTTCTAACAGAGCAGGACTCAGTTTCTGCTTTATCATAAAGTTGGACTGAGGATGGAAACCTTCCCAGTTCATACCAGCCTTGCACATGCATTTACTTGTTTTATTAACCTGAACATAGATGAGATTTCATGTGACAGCATTCTTTTGACTTTGCTTTTCCTTAGCTTAATTTTTACTGATGCTAAGACAATATAGATATGTGTATGCTATACACATGCAGTCCAGTATGCAGATTGATTTTGTTTGCTGGCATTCACATCCAAGTAGGCTATGAATCTTTTTAGTTTATAATGTCAACATGTGAACTGTCATCTGTTTTCATCTTAATTTAACTTGTAGATCCTGCCAAGACAAGGTCACCCAAAGCAAATCAAGTGGTACTTCTCCCTATAATTATTTAAGTGATCAAAACATGCTGTGAGTTGTACAGTTAGTATGATTTGTATAGCTTCTTAATCCAGTAGGCTTTTGTTTGAGAGAGAATTAATTTTATATATATTAATTACATACATTAATAAAGTTGGATGCTTTATGACATCAGGCAACCCCAGGCTTTCTGCACATTATAAAATACAGCTTTAGGAGATTATATGTCTTTGCTTTGTGAGATATTATAATTTCATGTATATTTATGCTTTCTACTATTAGATATTCTTGTTCTTGGAGCAGTAACCCAGCAGACGTTTACATGAGGAAAATAGAAATGAGAGGTTATTAAAAAAAATGTTACTATATACATGGAAAAGAGACTCTCTTATTCTCATAAAATAGGGAAAAATAAGAGTAACAGTTTCATAGCTAATAAATATGACTGACCTGAACTTATCTCTACAATATGAGCTAAACTTCCAAGTTTTAACTCAGAAAAAAAGCTCGGTTTAGCATAGATTCTGTAGCTCTTCATCGATCTTGTTTCTTTGCTTCCTGAGAAGTCAATTATGTATTGATCTACCTACCTGTGTATACAGGTACATATGCTACTGTTCAAGCACACGTACCAATCTGATAGCAGCCAAGCACAAGATTTTGTTATTCCAGTTTTTGAGCCACAGAAGTCTACAAACAATGGTAAGGAAAGGCAGAAGGAGAGATTTACAACCCTTAATCTTGGGCACTTATTTTAGGGACCTTAGCTTGAGGACAAGTCTCAGTAGTCAAAGAAGAGAAAGAGGATCCCACACACCCTTCAACATGCATAGCATTTGCTTCTGCTCTAAACCGTTGCTTGCTGTCATTACAATTATATTTGAATTCATCTTCCAAAAACTTATGTCCATCTATCATTTATCTTGCTATTGCTGAAAACAGGATAGAATGTAAGTTAGTTGTTTATCTCCAGATTGCTAAATATTAAGAGCTGTTGACCCAAGAAACAAATCTTCTGCAAAGTTTGTATTTTTTCCCAAACCTGTGTGCTGCTATGTGCTGACACTAGACACTAACTTCCTGCTGTGTTGCATTAAGGAGGAATTGGGAAGCAGGGAACACAGTTTCTTACGCACACAGGAGATGAATGTTTAAGTGACTGGCCAACAATGCTGTTCAGAGCATTAGTAACTCCAGGGAATGTTACTGTCTGAATACTGCAAAGAGTACAGCATTGACCTTTACATCAGGTTGCTTTAAGGTACTGTAAGCACACTGTTCTTTGCACCCCAGCCACCCCAGCCTATGCCTCTTCATAATTATCAACCACTCATGGGCAAGACAGCACCTTCTATCTTTGGCATGTCATAAATATCTGAAAGTTTCCTCATTTTCATCATGGAGAGTGAAGTGTTTGTAGAGTCAACGAAGGGGAAAAAAAGTAATGAACCACAAACCATTGTGAAATTTTAATACAACAAAAATAGATTCTTAGGTAAGTCTGAAGTTCTGTTTTCTTGAGGAAAAAATATTTAAGTTTCTGTTGCTTTAATTTTTCCCACAGGTTTTTGCTTCTGTCTCTCACTGGCTTCAGTGAAACCTGAAAATATTCAAGTCCAGGCTTCCTCCTCCTTCCTTCCTTCCCTTCTGCAAGCTCCAAATTACCTGTGTTGTGTTGCGCTTTTTTTCATGCAGACAGCAAATGAAAGGGCTAACCGAACATACACGGGCAGGAGGCACTCATTGCTTGCAGAGTTTGACTTCCCAATACTGAGATTCCTCTTGAGCTGGGGTTACACACACAAGAAGGCTCATACTGCATATGACATCTCTCAGATGCCAAGTGCTTTTTGTGCCAGTTCCATATCTGAGAATGACATACCACTATTTTAGTGTTTAAGACATAAGTGATTAAAATTTAGATCCCTTTTGTCACCTACTGTAACCTACTGGTGCACAGCTGCTAGAAGTATAACTGAGGTTATTGGATCTGGAAGAGTAGATTTTTTTTTGCCCCAAGTTATCCATTGGAAAAACTAGTATGACCTGCCAGATTCAGTGGCTTGCCCCTATTACTCGCCCTTCTCACAGAAACAGTGGAAAAAAAAAATGTAGCTTCAGAATGAAAGAAACACTGACTTTAGTCAGCTTTAGTATTTTAAACAATTTTTTATGCCTTTGTATTTTTTTTACCAAACTCCATGTGTGTGTCCATTTAACCTGTGAGATAACTACAGAAATTGTTGGAGACAACTTGTACTATAGCATCCTAAGTGATTAATGTTAGGTACACAATATAATATTTTCACTATTTGATGGGTTGTATCTGTTGGCTTTTAATGTTGGTGGTTTTGTGGTTTTATTTATTTTTTTGTTTTAATTAGTGTTGCATTTATTTTGCCTGCAGGATTTCTCTGTAACTTATGATCACAAACAAAGGTTACAGACTCTCTAATTCAAGCTTGAACTATTATAGCGTTTTTATACAAATATTCATTTACTTTGTCATGGCGTTTAGCAAGAAGGATCTATCAATGTGATCCATTATTCTGCATCTATTGTGTGAAGTTATTCTATCAAAAACTTGTCCCTTGGTTATATTTTTTTGCAAACTAATTATACGTTAAACATAATATTGCCCTCTACTTCTACATTATGTTTCGGATTGCAATAAAGTTTCCAACTGCATGAGTTTCAATACAAGAACAAAACATTTTTTTCAGTTGACATTTGATGTCCACGGTGGGAAAGGTTGTACAAGGCAGCTGCTCCTGGCAGAAAAGCAAGTTCTTCAGTATGTATACTTTACATTTTAATTAAAAGCAGGACATACTTCAGAAAATATTGGGAATGTGTCTCATACGTCTTTAATTTCAAGCATTACTTTCATGATTGTCCTTGTTACAAATTAGTGATGGAGTACAAGAATAGAATTGTTGGTCATTTCCTTCACACTTTCTTCATGTCATCAGTTTTCCTTCAGTTCATGGAGGAAGAAAACACAACACAAAAGAGTACAGAAAACTACACAGACCAAGACGCTCTAAGAACTAATTACTTTTGAGTTCCCCTTGCCTATAGAAGGAGGGTATAATATCATAATCTGGAAGGCTTACCCAGAAGTGGAAGAGATATAAACCTAGGTTTGACTCTTACAGCTGTGCATCTCTGTGTGCATTTGCAGTTTCTCTGCCAGGAAAGAGGCAGGGAGCCTGAGACTGGGTAGTTAGCTTTATATATCAAATATGGCTTGTTCTACCATGAAGTATCAGCAGCTAAGCACCAAAAAGGCTCAAGCTAAATACTCACATGTACTGGCTTCATCAACAAATGAGAGGATTTCTATAAAGCACGAGCTGTGATTTTGTCTATTAGAAGAAAAAAAAACCTACATCAGCATTCAAACAAGTAGCCTTCTTGAATATATTCTTGAATATATAAGTAGTGCTTTTTAATGACAAAATGCAAGCTGGACTTTGAAAGTTTGTTGTTGTTGCTTTGTGTTTTTTTGTTTTGTTTTGTTGTTTGTTTATTTGTTTTTTGAGGGTTCATCACAATGAAGAAGCAGCCATCCCAATTAAAGTTTTGGATTATTACTCCCTAGAAACAGTCTGCTGCCATTCTGAGAGTAATTCACTGCATTTTGGTAAAGCCATCACTTCATTATGTTCAGTAAGTGTGCAAGTGTTTCAGGCTTTGACTGAACTGGTTTTTAGTTGGTGATGGAAAATACAAAGACTTGTTGGCAAAACATCCAAGCATGAATTAGCAAGTCAGCTGGCCCACTAGCAAACACAGCCATTATGCCTTAGGAGCTAAACAAGTGAAAAATCATTCTCCACCACAAGGAATATTTCATTGCATACAGAGATCAATCTCTCAGGACTGTTGCTATGAGGTGCGAAGGTTATCCAGCTACCTGCTTGTGTATATGTATGTTATATATATGCATACTGATACAAACACACACACCAACTTCATAGAGGCCAAATACAAAACCCATAAAAATGAGTAACTTTTGTGATGAATTATGAAGGAACATTAGGAGCATGATCAGTTGGAAAAAGAGGAGAACAGAAAGGAGAACTAAGAGAACCACAGAAAGGTCAGTTGCATTATGTAAATTTTAGACAGATTAGGTGAGAAGGACTGAACTGGCTTACTTAACCTAGAAAAGCTATTTATTGTGCAACAATGAAGTGATTACAATTTGATGGATGCTTTATGATAAAGCAAAACCAGGAATTCCTCCAAAGGATACTTTGTGCCTATCGAAGTGTGGTTGCATTTGGCAGCTTCCCTTGGCTTGAGTAGAACATCCTATCTCTGCAGCTATAAATCACAATCAAAACTATAATAAATTTTAGAGACTTTTGACCTTCAAAATAGAATTTATGAGTCTTTAACTACTGTATGTGTAACTACATAGTCACATCTGCAATAACAATTCTGGACAAATAGACAACAGTCAAATTCTCTATTTTTTTCCCCTCACAGTAATGGAATCAAAAGTTAATTTTAACCAGATTTCATTCCTTTTGCCCACAGTAACACTTGCTTCCTAGAGCTGTCTGTAGTTAGCTCCTATAGCAGCATAATGATGAGAGCAGAATGGTTGGCTTGGGCCTTTTCATGGACAGAAATTCTGAATGTTCTCTGATTATTACTTCCTTTCTCTGATGGAGAACAGAGGAGCTCAGTGAATCACTCTTCGGGTCAGCACAATATGATTTCAGCATCACATTGCATTTTCTCTCTTCCCTCCTCCTTCCAGTCTCACCATCTTTCTTACCTGACAGCAGCTAGATTTCAGGCAGACCATACTCTCCTTGTCCGCAGCTATCTGTTTCCTGGTCTTTTGAATTCCTGGACTGCTTCTGATTGCACTTGCATGAAATGCTCTGACACTGCCCTGACTGAAAAACGTTCACTGTGGGCAGCAGTAGTTATTGTGGCTGTTGTTTTTCCCCTAGTTGGGAAACCAGTGTGCATAATACTTGTAGTAGTATATGTAGTATACTGTAATATATGAGAAAAACATTTTCCAGATGAATAGAAGGTGCAGACGATTTCTTTATATCGTAACCACATTCATTAGTCTCTAGATACAGAGTTGGGCCATAATTTGGTCTTTTGCTGAAGAATAGTTGATCTTTCCTATGGAAGAAAAGGAAAGCATTACCTTTTTTTTTTTTTAACCTGGCATAAACCCTCTTGATTAGGTAGTATTAAATCTATTCAGCTCATTCATACTAAGCATAAGACTATCTATTAAGTTTAATGTGGGAAAAAAAAAGAAAAAAAAAAAAGTAACTACTAGTATTCAACCTCTTATCCTTAGTGTTGTGCTAGATTAGAAAAGATCAGCATGGCTTGGCCAAACCAGTCTATTAGTGATGGAGCCCACAGAATTTCCTAGCTCACTACTGGTCACTGAGCCACTGAAGAGAAGGGAGAGCTCTGAAACCAAAACAGAGAACTCAAATGGAGACATCTATTATTAACACATGATCTTTGGAAGATATTTCAGGCTGTGGTTTGTTGGTCTGTCAACAACCACCAGAGAACCCAGGCAAATTTGGACCACATCCAGTATTGTTTAGAGACACAGCCCAGCCGGTTATCATAATATATGCCTCCAGCTGTTGTTATATTAAATCCTAGTAACTGTGGAACAAGCTTCTAACTTGCCACAGACACAAAGCAATAGATATGGCTTGGGTGAAAATATTAGAAGGGGTGTGTACCACTGGCTGGAAAACTTTACTTAGAAAATAGGTCTTAATAATTCATTATTACAACTACTGTCAAATTGCAAGGCATGTACCACTTGTGGTTGACCAGAAGACTCTCCTGGGTGCCATGTAATGTTTTAATTAAAAATTTAATAATACTTAGCATTTAATTATTCATTAACAGTTTAGCAGAGGGAATAACTTGTACACTTGGTAAGTGTGCAGGTGATATCAGGTGGAGGAGGAATGCAAATAAGTTGAACAATGGAATTGGAATTTAAAGTTTTTATAAGAAATGTAGCTCAAAAGAATGCGTATCAAAGATGTTCTTGGACATGAACAACCAAGAGGGTGAACGGAAGATCAGAAATGACTGACCAGTCAGAGACATTCGTGCCAACATACATCAACAGCATCACAGGGCTGACTCATGTCCAGATGATGTAATCAGCAGATAGTTTTTGAAAAATTGCTACACGGCCATCCACATCCAGAATTTAGGCATGTGAGGAACAGTGAGAGGAGGGCTTATCTGCAATGGGAGTGTGCAGGGAGCCAAGGTGACCCCTGCACAGGTGCTGCCTCAACCAAGGAGACACAGGCCCATGGGGTCTAGGCAGACAGAACCAGGGGATGATAACAGGGTCCAGTGACAGTTCAGATGTCGTGAGGAGATGAACCAAGGCCAGGGGCCACCCACCCAGGGAGGACAGCCAGGAGCAGACAGTGATACTGACATTTTTCAGTGACATTGAAAAAATCCAAACACACCAGATAAAACATACAAATAATACAATAATCTGCTCAAGAAAATAGTGAAGTCAAGCTTTAGGAGTCTAATATCATTTAGGTCTCTGTAAAAGCTGCATTTAAGGCAGTTGATATCTTTCTTAGGGAAATGACTTACATTCTGTCCTCTCTAACACTTGTATCTACATAAACAATCTTCTATATTGGGCTTGCCCAACATAATGGCATCATTACCATCTCCTCTGCACAAAGAATTTTTACATTAGGGTTATAAATTAAGCTCATTCTCACTCTGCCTTTTACTGAAGGCTTTTGATTTTTTTTTTTCTTCCAGCTAACCCTCACTCTTCTCAAGGACTGTACTGCAGGACTTATTATGAAATTACCTGAAGACTGACAGTTGCCAGTGGCAAAAAAGGCCCCTGCTGTTTTGGGAAAGATGAAATGTATGCTTCCTTTCATCTAGACTAAAAGCCTAGGGTGGCTGTTTTTTGCTGGTTTTGTTTCTGTTGTTGCTGGTGTGTTTTTTTTTTTTATTTTTTAGTTAATATTTTAGGATGTTTATGTTTAGAATAAAGAACTACTTTCTATTACTAATGAGGACCTGTGGGTATGTCTACACTGTCACTTCGCTGATTTGTTCTTAAGTCCCTATTTTCTAATCATCCAAACTGCATCAATGTTAATTTCTTCCTCAAAAGTTTTGGAGCAAACCACCAGTTCCATCTAAGACAAAAGGCAGGTAGGAATCTGGAACTTATTTGCTAAGGAGACCATTTCAAATAAGCACAACAACTGAGACCATACCAGATTTGGATCTTTCTGTCCCACATAATTTTCTCCAGTGCATTTCCAGCAGACCTACCCTTAATGGCTCACAAACCCTGCTGCTGTATCTACAAACATGCAACCTATCTCCCCCTTGGTATTATGCTATTATTTAATCTCATTGAGTCACAGAGACCTTTGTTAGGTGCCTTGAAGTGTGAGCACAGCTGCTCCCACTGCACTAAATGGGGATTAACATGTATTGTGGGCACAAGGTACACTGTGACTCTTGGGCTAGGGAGCAGGGAACAGGGAACTCCCAGCAGTACAGACATCTGTTTCTGGTTTAGATATTCTTGGTTGAGGCTTTTTTTTTTCTTTGCACTTCAAGTTTCTACAATGGCCTAGTGACACCAAGTTTTCTCCTTGAGGAAAGTAGACAAAGCTCTCTTCACTAGGGCTAGCCAGTTACTGAGAGACTGATGACAAAATGAAGAAGTAAGATGAGCAGCCTAAGATGCCTCCATTAGATTTTGGCATAAAAGTCAATGGCAATTTGAACCATCTGTAAAGGTAGATTTGAACTAGAAAATAGACCTATTTTTGTATATAGCTACTGAGGAAAGACAAGGAAAGAGAGCTGAAGCACAGAATCTGCTACTGGCAGCAGGTATCATTATGTGGTAGACTTTCCAAATCCCATAGTAAGAGCAAAGAATGGGAGCTTTACGAAAGCTGACACTTTTCTAGAAAATGAGTTGCTCTCTGGTGAAGCAATTGCACTGTCCCTAGTGAACAAGTCTGAGCTTTGCGTACATGATATTGTGACAGGAATTTATATATTTGTTGTTAAATTCTTAATCCACTGTAGCCATCTAAAAAAAAAAAATAAAAAGGGTCATCTAATTACTTATATGATATTTCATCAGTGGCTCTGTGTGTATATCTTGTTTAAGATGACCTGTTAAGCTGTCATCCATAGCTGCTGGATATGTAATAGATAACACCATCAGGAAAAGCAAGCGTTAAAATGGAAACTAGCTTTACTTGCTTTCGTAAATATTTGTCTGCCTTTCCAGCACCTTGCAGGTTGGCCAACACAAACTCACATAGAGTGCAGGTTTACCATGATGATATTCCTTAATTATCTCTCTTTAGTGCACTTGTGTGTCATTTCCCTACTCTCAGGTAACAAGTAAAGTTTGCTGTTCGTTAGCCTCATCCTTGATCTTGCAGTGAAACCATTTACTGGCTCTCCTGGCAGTTTTTTAGGCTAATGACACACATCTTTTGTTATATATAGCTTCATCTAAGAAATAAGCAGACCACATTTAATCATTTTAGTCACTTCAAACTACTAAATCTCTCTAATAAAGGGGGGGAAAAGGGAAGGAAGGATGCATAATAGCTGGACTGAATCTTCACCTGTTTTTAATATAAAAGTACCAGAAAAGCGTGTAAAATATGAATGAAGAAAACCAGATGTTAAACATAGTAAGATTTGCTGTGTGTGTTTTTTTGTTTTTTTTTTTGTTTTTTTTTTTTAAGATATCATCCTTCATAATCAGCTACTGTCTCAATGGTGCACATCACTGGTTACATTAAAGATTTCTGTCTAAAGCACGATGTTTAATCTCAGAAAAAACAGTCATTAATTTCTAATTTTGAAAGTTAGGGGAAAAGTTAGAAAAAGCATATCAATCATTAATGACAACTAGCAAAATTCTGAATGTAACAACTTAGTCTTTAAAAAAGAAAAGAGAAAAACACAGCTTGCACATTTTCAGGGCTATATAATACAGCATCCTGCTGTGAGCTGTACTTCTGAATATTTAAACACAGTTTCTTCCTTGGGTACTGGTGGGAAAAGGGGAGAAATCATAAGAAAAAGGCTAGGTTATGAAACCAAAAAGGGTGAGAAGAAAGAAGAGTGGGAGGAGCTGTCACTCACGAGAGCAGCCCTCGAACTCCATTGACTAGGTAAGAGTATTTTGTTGTGGTACAAAATGTGAAATGTGCATTGGCAAAAACAGAAAAATTAAAATGTTAACTGAGGGACACTAAACCAAAGACTTAAACTATGCAGTTTTGAAAACATTCTGCCGCTCCCTTCCACATCTAAACATTTCTTGTATGATTGTGAATTTTTCTGTTTGTTTCTTGCTTCATCACTGGTTGGTAGTGTGCTCCTGCACCCAGCCAGAGACAAAGACCACTTGTATGTCTGGCAGAGTGGAGGGGTGGAAATGGATGCAGCAACCCATGTACCAACATTTCAAGGGGATTTGACTATCTCTACACATAAGATAAGGGTAAAATATCTATAGGATATCTCTATCTATCTAAGGAAGAGATGCCATTCAAAGAGTCCTGGACAGGCTGGAGAAGTGAGTACTGCATCCAGGTCTGGGGCTCCAGCGGAAGAAAGAGTTAGAGTGAGTCCAGAGGAGGGCCACAGAAGTCTGGAGCACCTCTTCTATGAAGAAAGGCTGAGAGAACTAGGGTGTGCAGCCTGGAGAAGTCTCCAGGAAGACCTCATTGCAACCTTTCAATACTTAAAGGGGTCTTATAAAAAAAGATGGATAAGGACTCCTTACTCAGGTAGATTATGATAGGACAAGGGGGAATGGCCTTAAACTAAAAGAGCATAGATTTAAACTAGACATTGGGAGGAAAGTCTTCACTATAAGGGTTGTAAGGCACTGGAAGAGGCTGCCAAGAGAAGCTGTGGATGCCCCATCCCTGGAGGTGTTCAAGGCCAGGCTGGATGGGGTCTTGGCCAGCCTGATCTAGTTGGTGGCATCCCTGCCCATGGCAGGGGGTTGGAGTTAAATGATCTTTAATGTCCCTTCCAACCCAAGCCATTCTATGATTCTATGAACTCTACTGTTAAACTAGAGCATGTCCCAGCCCATGGCAGTGAGGAACTGTAGGGCTAGATGGTGAAACAAGGACAACATTACTTATTTTTTCTTTAATGATATATAAATACAATTTTTTTTTTTAGTCTCTGCTTTGCCAAGAATTCAAAGACTAGCCATGTGGTTAAAACTATTAGGTCTGTGTGTTTATGAGGGAGACTTAGAGAGATCACATGAAACACAGAAGACTCAAAACAGAAGTAAAACCACCTGCCTGGATTTGGTCATAGGCTTTAACCACAGGCAGGAGAGAACAATGGGGCACAGAGAACATAGGGCAGCAGACTGCAATGAACAAGGATCTTCTTTGCTTTCAATGATGTTCTGTTAAATCAGAGTTGCTGCAATGAGCCAGAGCACACACAATCAAGGCAAGCAGCTACTGGAAAGAGAAGACATCTCCAGGAACTGCAAATCCAACACATTAGGGCTCTGCCTGAATCATCCTCTTTGTCTGAGCCATTTCCACAGTGAGAGCAGCCTAGACTGTCACCCCTGTGGCAGCAGAATTCATTTCTGCCTTCTTTGCTTAGAAGATTTGACCTGGCTGAGTGTATTCTTTTCAGTTTCTCCCACTTTTTCAGCACAAGTAATAAGGTGATTACATGTAGCATGGTAATAGCAAGTAGCTATATGGCAGCACTACTCTGTGAATGCAGCTCCATGGTGTGTTAAGTCTTAAGCTTTACAAGGAAAAAATGTTTACTTTTACTTCTTCAGTAAAATAGCTGGGCCATTTTGTAGTGCACTGTACTAGGATTTTGACAGGGTAGAGAAAGAGCTTAGCTTTTGATTTAATCATCTTACCTCAAGCTTGGAGACTTTTTTTCAAAAAAGACAGGCTTCCGTTTTTCAGAAATAAATCATGTAGCCTCAGCTGAGCCTCCCAAGGGAAGAACATGTCTCAGCCCAAGCAGCCTCTCTGGTTTCAGTGTCCATGCAGCAGTACCAGGAGCCCGTTCTGTTATGGAGAAAATAACAGAATTTTGGGTATGTGTACATATACTTCTTAGACATAAGGATATTTCTTTTTACAGAACCATATTATTTCTGATAAATAACACATTACACTGAATGTTTCAGTAAAGGTATTTTTAAGGGTCTTTTTTTTAAAGCTTTTAAAATGTTTTTGCTCAGCATTAATACATCTGCTCTTTTGCATTGCCTACTCTGTTGCTAGTGCATCCCACTGTCATCCTTCCCACGGGAGGTCTTTTCAGCTCTTGGACCATCATATCTGCTTACATTAAGGCTGATAATTGGAGCAAAAACTTGTGGAAGTCTGGGCATCATGATGAAAATTATGCCCTGTAACTCTGTGATTTATTTCATATACTTAAGGGAGCTTAAGTTATTTAAGAATCTCCAGGCTTATTTACTGATATTTGTATTTTAAAGAAATATTTATGGTAGGTGAAAAGGTGAAGTTCTGCTAAATTAAGCAAAAAGTCAAAGCAAAACAAACAAAACAACCATAAACCATTTTTAAATGGCTATACATTAAACTACAGACTACAAATGTTGGTTGCTGTTGGGTGTTTTTGTTTGTTTGTTTTTGTTTTGTTTTGTTTTTCTGCTGATAGCATGAGCAAAAATAGACCAAATTCAGGTATTCTGAAAATCAAAGATATAGCTCTATGGAAGACTTACCTCTCAAATGCTTTGTTATAGAATGCTAAAAAACTAGAGAAAATACATAAAATACAGTTAAACTAAGAATGGAAGGGAAATGATGCCAAGTGGGAAGGGAATTTGTCGCCTTGTTCTCTTTTTGGAGAATGGGTGCAAACTTGCAATGAAGTCAAGATTCATGCAGGAAACATGAGCCCTCTCACAACTCTACTGTATTTTCTTCATGGCAGTTCTGAATTTATCTCTGACATTTAAAGGTATATTGTACTGTTGCGGAGAGCTTTTCAGAGCTTTTTTTTTTTTTTTTTTTTCAGAAGGAAAGTTGGTTTTGATTACCTTGTGTTTGTCATGGATGTATCACAAACTTCCCAACATCTTCCTACTCTGACACTAAGATTTATATTCTCCATTGAACAGTTTAAATAATATATAAACTTGCAGCATAAAAAAAGTCCAGCATGATACATTTAGGGAGAGCACTCTTATTCCCCGTACTGTTTTCAGTGACTTAATGATATCTGTATTGTTCTGTGAACACAGAAGTTCTCCCCTCCCAAAATAAATAAAAAAAAATTACCCAGGGGTACCTGCATTCATGTTCTGAAGAACTAACATTGAAGAACAACTGTAACCGATGAAGCTGAGGAAATGATATTTGTGGTGAACCCTGTATTTGCTGAAACACTACAATTTAAATTGGTAAAATTGTTTCTGAATACATCCAAGTAGTTTTGCCAGGAGGAAAAAAAAAAATAAAAAAAATCTTTGGGAAAAACAAACGAACAAAAATGTTTTTGAGCATGGAGACTTTTTTTTTAAAAAACTTTTTTTTTTTTTCCCTAACAGTTTTGATACGGCAAATAAGATAGTTACAAAAAGATGGAAGTATTTCTGTTTTTCTAATAATTCAGCAATTGGAGAGCACATTTCAGGTGCAGCTTCTTGCTCTTTGGGGGATTCTCTTCTCACAGCCTCCAGTAGAAGGCTCTATCCTCACATACAGCAGAGGAGGACACTGCACTTGGCTCTCCTGTTCTTGCTGTTCTCAGACAAACTGGGAGCCATGCAACAGCATCAGAAATGGCTCTCTAGGCATCTTTCTATGGCACTCTTTTAGGTTTGTGTGTTCTGGTTCAAATGACATTTTTCCCCACGTAAGAAGGAGGACTGAAATGGGCTTTGGCTGTCAGTGGAAAGGTAGAAGAAACCAGCACTGTGTGTTGTTAGGTGAGCAGACACCCAAGCTTGGAGCTGCTTTACCTTTCCCCAGCACAGGCAGAGCTGACCTCTGCTGGAGTAAAAGTGAATGATAAAAGAAAATCAAGACATGCAACATCCAACGTTAATGGATTTATGTCCAAATGAAGAGAAAAACATATTTTTGGCAATTTGGAAAAAAAAAAAAATCTAATACTCATTCTGCAGAAAATCCCATTCAATTAATCTTTCTCAGGGCCTATTTGTGAAGACTATCTGATGCAACACGTGAAAACCAGGGAAAAAACAATACACTGCAATCTCAGTTTCTGTGCAGCAACCTTGTAAATCACTTGCAAGGATGGCCTGTATCTGCTGTATTTGGACATATCCTGAGACACGGATGGAGAAAGAGGAGAATCAGTCCTGATTCTCTTTAGCAAGTGCTTTCTGTTATGAATTCACACTGAGGTGATGCTCTTCCGTAAAGGACTGCTCTCACCCAGTTTTCACTGGTTGTATCACCACAGTTGTAAGATGGAAGAATGGCCTTTCATTTTTTATTTATTTATTTTTAATTCAGAGAGAGTAGTAGACTGCTGCCTATGGTCAAAGCCAGGGATGATATGGTAGATCAGGGAGCTCATCTTTCTAAGTAATATGGCAATGACAGTGACTTCTCAGGAATGTGTTCAGGCTAAACTGGTTACCTCGACACTAACAGTTACCAAGGGCACTGCAACATTAATGTCAGCTTGCACCAACCAAAGGGGACTTCATCTGGTGGTTTAGAAATTTTTCACTTCTGTCTCAGTCAGAAAATTCATAAAAACAGGCTTTATTTCTCCAATATTGGAGAAATATTGGAAGAAAAAAGAAAAAAAAAAGATTTAAATGGAATTAAAAAGCAGAATGATGAGACAGTATATAACATTTTTCTGACCTGGATGCAGTTATCTGCCAAAATCTAACTTCCAGCACCTGTAAAAGAGGTTTGTAAGCACCAAAGAGAATGAGGGAAAAAGTACATTTATATATATATATATTTTTTTTTCTCTTTTTCTTTAATAAAACTGTAAGACACCATGCTGGAAGTGGCACAGGAATCTAGATAGTTCCATGCTGTTGCACTGAATTTCAAAGTTAAAGGCAGACTGGCAGAGAGATTTGTTGAAAGTACATGTAGGCTGAAACACCATCTACGCAGGAAGGAACACTGTAAGCATCAGGAGCTGATTTATTTCATCAGAACTGAGTTCACTTATAAACGTGATTCTGACTTTTTCTGCCAATTCTTTTCATAAAAGCAATACGTATTCTAGGTGTCACAAACTCTTGTGTATCCTTTTCCAAGTGAATTACTTTTGCAATGCCATTGTTTTGTGATGTCTTTTCTGCTAATCTAATGTGTAGCACACCTGTGACTAACTGATTTTTACTTTCATTTTTTATTGAGACAATACTGTGCAGACTTTTTTTGACAGTAACCTGACATAAAGCTTTGTCTGCTGAGCCCAAGCAAATTTACCTGCTGGAAATTCATGCATTTAACCTAGAAAGTCATGGATCATTTGATGAATGATAAAATTACATGGTCAGCCCGAAAAGTAAACCATTTATATTGAAAAATAAATAAATAAATAAAAGTTTGCTCTTGTACAGCTCTAACTATGACTCACTGACCGAAGAACTCAAAGCATTGCAGGGATATTAAGAACATAAAAACAAATATTTTAATAAACTGAAGTAATTAAAGAAGACAGGAAATAGACTTGTTTGTCCATCTGAAACAGAAAGCCTTTCTGTGCTAATGAGAACAGATCATACCCCTCTCATTCCATTACAAATTTCTTGGACCAACACCTGTCAAGAAAATGTTATCGCTACATGCATTTCCTTTTAAAGAGTTGTAGGAATCAATGAATGTAAGGATCAAGAAGTACTGCTCTTGCCTTCAGTAAGAAAAACATTTGGTGCCCTGTCTCCTTTCTTCAGAGTCTCTTCTTTCTGCCTTCAGTCACCAACTCTGAAAGAGCTGAGCTGCAATAAAGAAATACTCTGGGGGAATGAAGAGACCCCATAGGCAGAACTGCTCTTCCCAGGGCACAGATACCTCCCTACCAGGGCATAAAAAGTCCTCTATATTGAGGGTAAAGAAGGGGGAGGAAAGAGGCAAAAATACACCATTCTTCATATCTTCCACTCCTTCCAAACCTACCCTGAAAGTGAGGATCAGCGCTCCTCTGTAGGGAAGGGAACCACATGCATCTGTCCTCACCAATCTCATTTGATGCCTCTAAGAGCAAGCAGTGTCACATCTAGCTTTCAGACCACAGCACCTGCAGGAGAGCATCTCATTTGTTGCAGTAAACTGGCTTAGATTCAATTCAATTTAGATTGAAGTGATGATAATGTGCTGTAGGAAGGAACTAAGAAGGTAATTCAGAAGGTGTTTATGCCTGTTGGAAGGTTATCCAGATAGTTACTCTTACTATTTTTTTGCGATTTAAATTCCCAGTTACCTCTAAGCAGTCAGTGAGCAGACCAGTTCGAATCTTTTTATACATGTGTGCATATGTGCTTTTTTTTAAAAATAAATAAATAAATAAATAAATAAATGCCATTTTATATATATGACTGGAGGAATCAATGGAAAGTAGAAGTGTTCCTATCAGAACCAGGTAAACACAGAAATGAATCAATTGAAAAGATAAAAATATTCCCAGTGCAGTCTCTGCTTTTCAAGTTCTCCAGCATGGTAACAAGGAGGCTGTAGCACAGACTGTGGCACTGGGCTCTACGTGGGAAGTGATGGTAAAAGCAAAACCTTATCTGAACAGGCTGTCCAACTGTTAACTTCCCAACTCTCAGGCACATGCACACAGGCCAGCACCACCATTTTATGCTCACTGCTGACTACAGTGTTACTTGTGAGGAAGTTCTGAAGGCAGGAGTCTTGTCTAAGATAACACTGATTGCATCAGACTGCCTGAGAAGCTGCCTCCTTCCTTGCACCATGCTGAGGAAGCCAAGCTAACAGAGGCACGAAAGCTGCTTCTGCATCCTGCAAGAGGACAGTACAAGGGCTGTAAGGGGTCTGCTGATTCTGAAGTTTCCTCCCGTGCCTGGTAATGCTAAATGTTGTACAGCCCCCTTGCCTTGGAGAACATGTTGCATACTATCTGTGAGTGGGCTTTAGGCTAGTTCTTCCTCAGCCAGATGGCAGGAGCTGGGCTGTATTGTGGGGCAGTGCCTGACGGCTGCTCATCTGGAGTGGGGAAACAGAAATAACATTTTTGAGACAGTGGAAATGTTAACGAATTGCAGAAGTACAGCAAATCACAAAACACAGTGTCAGTTCAGCCTTTACGGGGCATTATCTGGGGACAAAGTACCTGGCTAAAAATCTCACAGAGACTATAACAGAATAAATCAAGTGACGTAAGTCATTAAGAAACAATATCTTCTGGGCAAGCAGAACTGAAATCTAGGCTGTTAGCAACTAATTCAGAGCATTTCTGGACATGGTTTATGATTGCTGAAAGAGAGGCTAGCAAGCCACTTTTGTAGCCAAGTTTGTAATACAGTGTCTTGCACTGGGATACGCAGAAAATTATTTCAAGCACATTGGTGTAATGGTCAGTTCTGGGATATCTGATATGCTGAAGTGCAATCAAAAAGCATAAACAGGAATTACAACTGCTCTGAGGAGAGAGGAAGGACAGAGGCCATATGAAAGAGCTTTATATCCTGTGGGGAGCCTGAGGCTGCCCCTTCCCACAGCACAGCACAGTCACCTCTGGTCTGTGGAACAGAGGGTTCCCATTTCATTTCATCCTCTGTTGAAGCATGCATCTTTGGTCTCATTTATTCCCAGCGTCTCACTTCTCCCACCCATAAGGGGAAGTGAGGCACATTCCCAGGGCAATGGGAAGAAAAATACATAGAACAGTAAAAGGTCCTTGCACTCTGCAGTGGGGGGCTATGTGTATACCGCGTAGACTGACTGATCTTCCTGCAGTAAACTTCTTTGTGGCTTCTAGCTCAAGGTTACTCAGTCTGCGATCTTGGTACAAGAACAAGCAAACTCCCTCAAGTAAGCTGTAAACAAGGCATGCAGTTTTGGAGGCCTCCACATTAGAGATGCGTCCCTGACTTCACCTGTAGCCAGGCATAAGTAGAAAGGATAAGAACTGGGGAAAAACAATTCAGTTCTGCAGCTATTCCATCTTGGTAAGGGGACACAAGACATTCACAGTTGATTCTGAAGACCCTTCCAAGGTTTCTATCTTCCCGATATGCAGCAATGCCAACTGACTGCTGACTTTGAATACAGCTTTTCATCACAGAAATGTTGACAGTTTAATTATAGGAGGCCCTGCGCGGGTTAGAAGAGCATACAGAGCTTAATATCGCAACTCCCAACAAGTTCTTTGAGCAGAGAACCTTTTGAAGCTTGCTTTTCTGTTGCTTTTGTTCCTACAACAGTTTGCAGTCTTTCTGTTTGCTCATACAGATTCTCTGATGTCTAATAATAGGTTGAATTCATGCTGTGGCCTTTCCATTAACAGGGGCTTGCCTTGTATCTATTTGGCAGCATGTTTTCATGAAGCGTATAGGAACTCTTGATCTCTCTGCAAATGTAGTTAAAACCGGGCAATGACTTCTAAGGAACACATGGGAACTGACAGACAGCATGATCTTGTAAGGACCATTTCCCTAGGAAACTGGATTAAAAGACTGGTGGCTGGTTATGCAGCAGGCTAATTCAACCCTTCCTTTTCTGTCACCAAAGAACAGTGAGATTATTTTTCCTTTAACCCAAGTTAATTAGCAGAATTTAAGTCAGGGAAAGATAACTCCCCAGATTTTTTTTGCATTAATAGGGTCTAGAAGAATGACAGCTTTATGTTCTTGTATAACTAGAAAAAATGGTTTTAAGTGTCCTTTCTTATTTACTACTGGTGATTTGCTTTATCAGGGATTTCCATGTCATGGTGTCTCCTTTGAAATAATTTCAAAATCATTATCTCTCTAAGGCTGTTTCAAGCAACATCACAGAAACCTCCCATAACCTGTTTTCCTACTGGAACTTTTATCTTTCTTGATTATCAGCTGTGTTCCCATGACAATTCTTGCACTCACACATCCCAGAATTAGCTCCTAACACGTTCCAGCCTGATGGTACATCAAGCCCACTCAGTGCTTTGGAAGCTACATGTACGCAGTAAGCTCTGAATATATGGGGAAAGAAAGGTCTCTAATGTGGGTATTAAGACTTACATTTATGATTGAAAGATGGCAGAAAGGGTGGACAGAAGGGAGTGGAAGTAGTAAAAGACACTCAGGTTTACCTCCAAAAAAAAAAGTTGGGGGATAGGAAAACATCTATGTAATAAGCATATAGCTTTGGTGAAATGGAACACATGCTTAAAAATGGCTTGTCAACTTCACTTCAGTCAGATGGTAAAGCAAAAAATGAATACATCTGTATTTTGAATTAACTTTCCTGCAGCTTTCCATCATTGAACTCTCAGTTTTCCTGTGAGCTTACTATTTCTGTCAGGTGGCCAGGTGTCATTTCCACTTTAAATGCTGCTGCATGGCTGGATGCATTCCAGTTGCAGATCTACATACCTTTTTCAAGACTGCAACAGTCATCTTAGCCAAAACCTCAGCAAACGCTCGAAGAGCATACCTTAAAAAAAAAAAATTGCTACTTGCCATACATAATGTTATATATATCATCCAGCAGTCCAGCAGGACCAGTAGCCAAGAAGGCAGCATCTGGATGTTCTACTACTGCAAGCTAAGTCAAGGACCACTGACAGAAAAGCTCAAGGCAGGCTCTGGTTTGGCTCCACCAGTGCTGTTGGTTTGTTGGGAAAGCCACCATTGCTCTCCCACATCTTGTGGCCAGCTCTAATGTTTCTCAGCCAAGGCATGATGAATTCCAGCCAGCACTCCTGGCAGATCTTTATGCCAGAAGTTACAGCAAACCAAAACTTCCAGCAGAACTTGTTCAGCTTTAATACAGCTACCCAAAGAGCTGCTGACTAACTTTTTCTGCCAGTAGCTGGAGTTCACAGATGAAAGCTGCTCTGCAGCTTCTTAAGTGTGTTTGCTCCCAGCTTGTTCTCAAGAAGCTCTCCAGACTAGAGAAGTAAAGCTCTTCAACTTGTCTCCATCTGAGAACAGCCTACCATCTCACCATCTGTCACAACAGCATTTTCTAACATTTTCTTCTCCCTTTTGGTGCTTCTTACACCCTTCCAAAGTTTGCCCTCTGGCATTATCTGAATGGCACAGCAGTGTCAAGCCATAAGAAACACACCTGGGAACACTTGCATTTATGGAATATCAGAAAGTCTCTTTACTCCCAAGTAATCGCCTTATCTCACTCAGTAAGGTGGTACCTCAATGGTTAAAAAAAAAAAAAAAAAAGCTTGTAATGTAAGCATAGTTACTAAGATAGCAGGCAATTGCATTTTCTCCTATAAGATAGTACTCTGCTTCACTGTTTGAACAATTCTCTGAGCTTTCAGCTGCCTTCAGCTTTTATAAGATATATTATCCAAAGAAAGTAATTTAAAGATGCACAGAAATTTTAAGGTATTGTTTGCTTTAATCACAGCCTCAGCGCTATTAATGCTTTGATTTCAGAGAAGTTATTGCAGAAGTCTATTTTTGCTATGCAGTTTGTACAAACCTTCAATAATATAAAATTTAAAGTAGAAATAATACATTCAAGGTCAAGAGTGTCTTTCTGAGGGGTCACCTATATTAGTAATATTGTTCTCATTCTGACAGGATCTCTGTCACAATACTAATAAAAACATTACTGCCTATAGCACCAGCTCCCATCACCATTTTAATGAGAGCCTTTTTGTTCCTTGGTGGAAAACCTCACGACAGCATCTATCCATCTCCATAGGGATATAGTTGCACAAAGAGGTTCCTAGTTGTTTCTCCACCTCTCTCCAATTTCCCAAAAGCCCTTCCACCAATTTAGAGTTGCACAGGCACCCTCCAAGTCTCTGTGCTGAACAAAGGGGTGGCCAACAGCCATGCCCTGCATATCTACAGGCTGAGCACAGGAGGAGACCATGGGAAGTGGAGAGGGAAAAACATTGCATTATTGTTGCCATAGAGACAGGAATTAGCACAATAACTATTGTGTTGTGTTTTAAAGCTCCCTGGTCTCCAGTTTTAACTCCTTCCCCCAGCTCCACCACCACTTTTGCTCTGTCCCAGCAATATCCCACCACACCTGACAGATTTCTGGGTCAGAAACTGGAAATGGAGTGGCAGAATAAGAACACGAAGTCTGGTTAGGGACCAGGAAAAGAAAGTGTGGGAAGGCCTTGTAGAAAGAGGAGATCATAAAGTGTTATAAAACACAGGGACACACAGAACTGGGTTCTGGAGATGGCATGGAAACGGAAGATGGGAAATATTTTAGTATTGCACTGTTACCCTCTACCCTTCTTTAGAGGAGCTCTGCCCCTCATGGCAAGCAAAGCAACAGCCTGTACATCACTTGGCAGTATGAACTGGGACTGTCGCTTTCCCTCCTGTATGAAATAGCCTCCCCTTTTTCTTCAGCACTGAGGAAAAAAAAAATATCTTCTAGTAAGCAAATCACATTTTCTTGTGGAAGGAATAACAAACATCTGTATGAATTTGATAGTTTTAAAGTTTTTCACATCCACTATTTTACTTTCAATTAAATGGTTGGACCATTTCTGATGGGTCTGATGTTCCAGTGCCCTAAAACTTGTACTGTTTATTATGTTTGAGCTGTTGTTGACATAAATTCAACACCCTTCTGTAAAACCACCCATGCTCTAAATATGCAGAAACACTGGAAAAGCATTAAAAGGGAATAATAAAGATTCAGTTCTGAAAACTATGGGGACAAGGAATTTCTGATCCACTAGGCATCGCAATTAACTACAGGTGCTGGAGGCAGCTTCACTGGCTGTGTAAAGCATCTCTGAAGATCTTTTGCCTGCCAATAATGGTGTCTCTTGCTGCCACAGCCATCATGCAAAACCCAGCAAACAAGCCTTGCTCAGCTACCTCCGGCTCTGCATTATGCACCACCCTTTGTTCTTTCAACCTTCCAAAACCACTCTCCTCTGCACCCACAGGGACCACAGCTGAAATCTTACTTCACCTAGCAAGTGAAAGACATCATAAAGCAGCAATGCAGAGGATGAAATTTGCTTTCCAGGACAGCAGTGGCATGCCTGGCCCTGCCTAGCCAGCCCTGCCAGGGAGCAGGGCTCCAGCCACAGGAAACGTGGGCTGTGAAAAGGGCACAAAATTTGGCTGGGGGGTGTTCACACTTAGCCTTGTTGTTTTATATCCTTCATGCTGCTTCACACCCTTTCCTGAAAATTAATACTGCTTTTCTGAACCCAGGGAGCTGAGCTACTGGAAGTTCATTTGGTGCAGGTAGAATTCAACAAAATCATCTCCTTAGATTTCATCCTCCTTTGTGCAAACTGACAAAGCAATTGGGTCTTCACAAGCCACCTGGCTGTGCAATTGCAAATACAGACAGCAGCATCTCCACCATGAGGTCATGAAAGATCTCACAGAATCACTTTTCCTCCCTGCTGGCTGACAACAGCCTGAAAATGGGGAAAGTTTGCAAAATACAGGTGAATAATACAACTGACTTGTAGCTTCTACTACTGCCCAGTACCAGCATTCCTAGAGTTTACTGTACAGTTTCAAACCTTCAAACCTTCCACCTCCTCACCATTACTATTCATAATAATACCCATACTAGCCCTCCTTCCAGCCCTCACTATTTGGGTACCTCTTCCCCTCCTGTTTTCTCTAGTAGATTTAAACCTTGGGGTCCTCTTTATAGTGGCCATATCAAGCTTGGCCATCTACTCAATTCTATGATCAGGCTGAGTGGAAGGAAAAGACAAAGAAAACACCACCACAAATTGCTTTTTCACCTGTGACAGGAGATAATGCTATAACACTAACCTCTGGTGTCATGCAATGGTGTCAGACACACTGCTGCACAGATTTAAAAGAGTAGTGAGAAATGAACAAATTTGGTTGTTAGTTACTATACAGAAGTTTTCAAACAAAACCGTATTTTTTAATAACTTGTTCTCATAGGCAGGCCTTCAAAATAATGAAAATAAATGCTTTAAAAGTAAGGGAGAATCTTTATTCCTTTATTATCTATACAGTATATTTTGCAGGAGCAAGAGAAAGAAGTCCAAAAGCAGAGCAATGTTCAGTGGGGCTTTCAATTCCACCCTCACTATCTCATGCTTCCATCCCCTTCTCCCTTCTCCAGACTTGCAAAAGAAAATACCATCTGACCAAAAGTCCTATACCTGTTACTTCTGTAGACAACTCCCTTGTCTTGCTGGTGAAGACCTATACTTTTTAATACAGCATCAAATAGGAAACACCTTTCTGAGAAAACTTCAAACTAGGCATAAAACAAACAGGAAAAATGTTCTTTCGAGCTCAGGAGGTTAAGGAAAAGTTCATGGCAAATCAACGCTTTAGTTCCATCTTTCTTCTCCAGTCAGCAAAGCATCTGACTACTTTATTATATGTTTTTTATAAAAAGTTGTCTCAGTAGTAAATAAAGAATTTCAACCTGAAGCACAACTGCACGCTAGAATGACTAAAGTCTGAAAACATGGGAATCATGGAGGTGGGTGAGGACCGTTGCTAACAACCCTATTCCCTGAAAATCTTTTTTCATGAAATGTAATAAATAAAATTATGACAAATAACTACAATCTTCTAACTCTCAAAACAGTAGGATGGGGAGAAGCAGTGGGGTGTAGATTTTGCTCACCTGCCAACAGTGCAGCATACAAAAATGCCATTGTGAAGTTCTAAAATCACAGTCAAGAGAATCACTCAACAGTCACCTAGCTGGGAAATAAATTTACCTGCTTAACTCTCTGGTGGTGCAGTAACTTTGAGCACAGTTTGAAATCATCTGTATTTCTACTGCATTTTCCTGTTATACTTCTGAAAGATGGGCTAATGAACTCCTTTATTTTGTGAACCCTAAAGAAAAACAAGGGATTATAAATATTTTTATTTTCCTGTGGTTCCCTAACCTTTATTGATTTCTAAGAATTTTATGTCTTTATTGTGATTTACTTAGCGTTATCCCTTTTTTTTTTTTTTTTTTTTTTAAATCATAAGCAGAATAAAGTTTCTGAATAACAGAGAACATTCTATGCTTCCATTCAGAGGTCACTTCACAGATAAAACACTAATATGAATCCCTAGATTATTTAAACACTTCATCTCACCAAAAGTTAATGGGACTTAAATACCTAAACTAAAAAGATTAAAATAAATAAAAATAAATAAATGTCACAGTAGGCTGGGACTATGCTGTGTTTTGCAGATATTGTTTGTAACCAGGTGGTCTCACTGAGATATGTTTGGTTTCCCTCTAACATCACAGATGGTACTTATCACTCCATCTAATTTTGTTCAGTGATACCATTAGCTAGTTAGTACATCTTCTAGTGGTGGACTTGGCAAGTGCTAGGTTAAAAGTTGGAGTAGATGATGTTAAAGGTCTTTTCTAACCTAAATGATTCCATGATTCTATGATCTTCATGGTGTGAATAAAATTAAGCCAGACATCTCAAGAACCTGGGCATCATCTGTATTAATAAAGCTGTATTTCACAAGGTTTCTTTATACCTATTATAAGCATGAGCACAATATGACCAAAGTAGGGGAAACTTCCACACCTTTAGCCAGGGCCAGTTTGGGCTATTTGCTGTGTTGTGAAATGGCTCAAATGGGTCACACAAATGGCCTGTTACATGCAAAGCAATGCCTGGCTCCGTGGCTCTGAGTGATGACTGAGTGCGAAACTGCAGAGCTTCTCAGGGTACTCCATCTCATCCACATTAACTTTGTCCTGTAGGAAATACACTACTCCTGGTCCTCAGCTGTTGCTAAGAATGCCACCTAATGGTTAATAAAACTGTCCGTGGTGATGTAAAAAATAAATAAATAAATAAATAAATAAACAATAGTGGTTTGGAAATCAAGGCTGAGTAATATTAGTTCAAATCTTGAACAGAGTCATGTGATACCATCCAGTGGAGACCTGCAAGATGGTAACAACTCTGTTGTACCTTCTAAAGAGCACAAGGTACTTAGCAAAACAGGTGAAGCCTTTTGTACATAATGGCACACAGGGCATAAAGCTTTGCTGGCATCTATTCGCTGACATGTTGCAGCAAGTGCTGCACTTTGATTGCAGTGTTTTTCAAGCCCATTTTTATTTTCCTTTCCACTTACCTTTGAAGCTTTGATCACAATGCCGTACAGCTAAAGACACCTGAGAAACAGATTGCTAAGCAACAGATGCTGCAAAGGACAGCTTCCTCTCCCTCAGTGCTGAGATGGCAAGAGACCTTGCGATGTTCAAAGTTGCCTGTTGCAAAATATTCACAACAAAAATGGCTTAGTGTTATTCAGGCAATCAGGTGAAGCAAGAAATGACTTTTCAAGTAGGAGTTAAACAGGAATAAGGAAAAGAGACAGTTCAAGGAAATAAGAGAAACATGATGGAAGGTTACAAAAGGCTACATGAAATAAGGAGGTGTTTTGAGAAGAAAACAGATACAAAGGAGATTTCAAAACCTGTACAACAGCATAAAATATATATGAACTTAATTTACCATCATTCTTATAAAAGTTTGTTTATTGTGGAAATTCTATTTAGCGTTCATTTTATACCACACTATCAAAAAATATGCCTACCAACTAACCTTACTGTTGTATTTTCCTTCAGAATTACCAAAGAAAGAACTTTATATAATTTCTACACTTTTCATAAATGTTATCCATGGAGTAATAGAAAAGCTTATTTTGATCACCACTTGGGAGAGAATGCAGAAATATACATGACCAGAGACCCAAGTTACATAATCTTTATAGAAGACAAATGGGTACCTCAAAGGAGGCTGTAGCGAGGTGGGGGTTGGCCTGTTCTCCCACGTGCCTGGTGACAGGACGAGGGGGGCTTAAGTTGCGCCAGGGGAGTTTTAGGTTGGATGTTAGGAAGAACTTCTTTACCGAAAGGGTTGTGAGGCATTGGAATGGGCTGCCCAGGGAAGTGGTGGAGTCACCATCCCTGGAAGTGTTTAAAAGATGTTTAGATGTAGAGCTTAGGGATATGGTTTAGTGGGGACTGTTAGCGTTAGGTCAGAGGTTGGACTCGATGATCTTGAGGTCTCTTCCAACCTAGAAATTCTGTGATTCCGTGCTTCCACCCAAAATATAATTTGGAGGCCAATGTATACATTCAAGATGGGATACTTGACAATGCTAAGCAAGCAAAAGGTTGTGCCTGTCTTACAAGAACTTCTTTCAGGATAGGAAAAGCAAGGGGATAAAGTAACCTGATCTGGAAGTACAGTATAGTACTGCATTTAGGAAGTGTGCTTTCCTTGTCTAAATCCTAATTTGCTATTTTAAATGTGTAAATAGGCTTGCTTAGTAAGAGAAGCAGTGGCAACACAAACGTGTTTTTGTTGTTGTTGTTTGTTTGTTTGTTTTTATGCAAAACCAACAAGAAAGTACTGAGCAGCCACAACAGCTGAGTGTTACAGATGAACAATTGCAGACATACAGTGAAAATTAGGCTTTGCAAGGGATATTAAAACAAACAGGGGGAAAACAGAGTTGCTATGCAGGAAAAAAATGGAACAGATTAAAGATAATCTAGGCACAACAAAAAACTAAATACTCTGCCTTGTTTCAAATCAAAGGAGATGTTGAGCATGGAACAAAAGGCATAAGGCTAACAGGAATCAGGTTGGGGGATTGTTAAGGAGCTTATTTGGTCTTTTGAGACCAAATAATTTTCACAGCAGAATTCTGAAAGAACAAGACTTAAATGAATATACAATTGCGAAGAGGTTGCTGAAAGACTGTTTCAGCTTGCCAAGATAATGGCTGAGAGAAGGAGAGGGATTCTGTTCTGTCTGTAAGTGTATCACTGCAGTAAAAAACAGAAAAGGGAAGGAAAATGAAAAAAAAAATATATATATATATATATATATAAAGAAAATGGCTAAAGGGCAAACATGAGAGCAAACATCCTGAAGTTAGAAGAATGTTTCTACCTTCAAGGCAACGAAGTTTGGGAACAATCTTCCAAAGAGAGTGACTGGCACAAAACTAGTTAGAAGTGGAGACTGATCACAGTCTGGAAAAAGGGTTTAGTGACAAATTTGCCTGAGGTAGGTAGAAGAAAGAGCATTTCAAGTACTTTTTTCTATCCATTTCTCTCTAATCAAGTCTCTGCAATTCTTCCATGATGTCCTAGATGTTTCACTATGCCTGTTAGATAATATTCCAGCATGGAGCAACAATCTTTTGTTGTGTTAATATTATCAGTCAGTTTAACTACCTTCAGTTTTGCATATGTCTCACTCCAGCAAAATATATGCATACACACACTGACAAACTCCCCACACGAGGTACACATTCTCTCACAAGACAGAGCTTTATTTTCGACAAATCAGCACAGTGTGCACTCTTCCAGTTCTGCCAGTTTTTCCTTGAGCTGCGAGAGGAAATGGAGAAGCCATGCCCTGCCTTCTCTAACAACAGCTGAATTTCCTCAGTGGCTCAGCACACATGTAATCGACTGCATCCATGCTGCCCAAAGCAGACACACATTTAAGGAAAAGCAACCAAGGATTTCCCCTCAATCCATTACCTTAAAACTTTAGCAGAGTTTATTCAAAGCCTGTCAAAGCCAAAACAAACTATTGATACTATTGCAATATAAGAACAGAAAAGAAGGCCCAAGACTTTTCAGATAATTACTTCTATGCTTTTCAGGTTTGGAGTGAGTGGGACATTCCTTCAACAGGCTTAAGTAAGCCTAAGTACATGTTTTGTTTGTGAATTGTTCAGACCTTTAGATGGGTTTTGTTTTTGCCACTGACACACCACCTTGATAAATCCTTTTTTACGTTTGCACCAATATACCTGTTTAAACCACATATTTCAAAAACATAATCTTAAGGTTTCTTATTAAAAAGCCTTCCAACAGTCTAAGAGGAAAAGAAGTCTGCAAATGAAGTAATGTTAAATATTCTATTTTTGGAAAACTGGAGTGCAGTGCCAATTAGCCTGCAGTAGTCTGAAGGCAAAATTCCCCAATCCCCTACCAGCCAAGGTCACCAAAGCTGTTGCACACATGATAACACAACCTTTTACTGCACATACACATTTAAAATAATTATTTTGTATGCCAAGCTGTATCATCTTCTTTTAAGTTCATTTCCAGTGAGTAATGGATGGCACTAAATCCAATTTAATCCATTTTTGCCATGCAATTTTCTGTAATGTCTACTATTTTCAGAGTATATTACATCTTCACTACTTCTGAATGTATCTTATTAAGTAGCAATTGCAAATATATGTATCATAAATTCCAGTTCTGTAATTCCTCCTTTTAGTCAAATCTAACTTCCTTCACTCTTGAAAGCACAGAGAAAAAAAAACAAAACCTGCAGAACAAACATATATTTCAATTGGACTCCATATAACAGTCACTGAACAAAGACATTTAAGAAATAACCTGTATTTATTTGTTCCTAAAACCAATTCCCTTTTCTACTGACTCCTTTTAATGCATTCTGCCTTTACAAAAAATGATATATAGTTATGCAATTCAGTTTGATGACAACTTAAAAAAAAAAAAAAAAAATTGGAAATTAAATTTGCTAGCATTTTTTCTCATCCTCAGAAGATCAGTTTGAGGTATTTGAGTAGTATTTGAAAAACCTCTACAAACCTGAGTTAAAAAGAGAAACAAGAGAGCGGGGGATTCTGCAAAGCCCAGGAGCACCCGCTCCACTTCTTCCCTAGCTGAAATGTAGAAGGGCTCTGGAGGGATGCCAAGACGTTGTTATCCTTAGATCCCACACGCAGGAGGGGTTTGGGTGGTTTTGTTTGTTTGTTTTCACAGTCTCCATATGAAGTTCTTCCAGCTTATGTGAGACCAGTTATTCAAATGGGGAAAAGATTCAACTTTAAGAAAATTCTTACATTCAACTGATTAAAAAAATCTTAAATCTGGCTACTTCACAGACACTAAGCCACTTATGTTAAAGCTGATTTTTTTCTGCACTTCTGCTCCACAGAAGGGACAGGCTGTTTGTCAACAGGTTTTACTACATTGTTTTTGAAGGGGTTCTGGACCTGAGCATCCCATTCTAACCAGCTCAATCACAATGAAACCAGCAGGAGGGCATGGTAGTGTTTTTTCCTTCCATATAAATGATAGTTCAGCCTATAAAGTGGCCATAAAAGCAGCAGGCAGGAACTTTATAAATTCTTGTCTGTCAGTTATTCCCATGTCAAGTATACATTATTTGCAAGTTAAACTTATTTTGTTTTCTGCAATCTGCCAGCTCTACAAACTCAAGCTGACAATCAAGCAAAGTTCTTCTCATGCATAATTACTGTTAACGAAGAATCCTCTGGCCAAATTGATTCACTGACACTTAGGCATTTTGTTTCCTGTCAGCATTTTTTATTATTTTTTTTTTTTAAGATAAACAAGAAAGTATTGGATCTGGTTCACCATCAACACATCTCCTCTGTTGAGCTTGCACACCAAAGCAAGCAGTTAAAACACCAGCTTTAAAAGTTAGTTACTATAACTTTGAATACACATAAATAACATAACAAGTAGACAGCAATTTTACATTGGAGTAGTAGATGTTAGAGGAAAGTCTCTTTTCAGCACAACTTTTGAAGTACCTAGGACTTAGTGGTGCTGTCTTTCACTTGTATTTCACTCTGCCCTTTGCTGTATACTTGTAGCACATTCACATTACTGAACTCCGTGAAAAAATATTTTCAGGGACAAAAGTTTTCAGGGCTTGGGAAGAGAAAATTAGACCATTG
This sequence comes from Anas platyrhynchos, assembly GCF_047663525.1. Taxonomy (NCBI): domain Eukaryota; kingdom Metazoa; phylum Chordata; class Aves; order Anseriformes; family Anatidae; genus Anas; species Anas platyrhynchos. Next base: position 97,638,608 of record NC_092587.1, on the reverse strand, counting down.
ATTCAGTTTTATTCTTTAATAAACAAAGTGTATTTTAGCACCTACATTTCCAACTTTGGAACAATTATCTTATGGTAAAGAATGTTGTGTCCAAACCAATGGGCCAAGTGCCAAAGTTGATTTTGATTTGAAACAGGTTGGGAATCTCTGCCTGTCTCATACCAATATTCAAGTGTTTATCAACAAGAGCGGACTGATCCCCCCGCTTTCTTTTTTCATATGGAGTAACATATACTGGTATCTGTAATCATTACCTACTTTTATTGTACTGATATCAGCTTTTCATAATAATTATTATAGACATATTACACACCAGTTGTCTAGAAGTAAGGAAACACCTGTAAACGTAAATTCTCCTTTGATGAAAGACCGCTAGGTGATGTGTAATGTCTGCAAGACACTGATGTTCTACCCACTCGCATCCAGAAGTCAGCCAATCTCTCGTGCCTAAGTGATTACTCCCAGTGGCAAATGAAACTGCCTTGCCTACTTCTCCAGATGCATGAATTTTTCAGCTTATTGCCTTTTTGCAGAAAGGAGGATCAAAGTAAAGACGGTGACAAATATCTCTAACTCTATCCAAATCAATATCTTCAAACATAAAGATGAAGTGCTTTAAATATGTTTTCACAAAGATTCTCTCAGTACTATATCAATCTGCAGGAAATGATATACGTACTACTGACAACACTGTGGAACTTTATGAATGTGCTATAAGATTAAATTGTCAGTTAATAACAAATAATCCTAACATTTGCTAACATAGTCTAACATTTAAAATGCTTTAAAGCCAACAGATTGTTATTTACAGCTGTGCCAGATGGGATAATTTAAAAAATGTTTAGCTGCTCTTTAGTTAACATTTAAAATACATCCCTCAACATCCTTGAATATTTTTAAATTGGGGAGATTTTATTTTTGAGTAATATTTATCTGCAAATATTTTTATGTCCCTGCTGTCATGTACAATTATACATGCCTGTAAATAAAAGACAAATTGCCTACAGAAAATTACCACTGGAGCTTACACAGCAGAAACATTAAATATTAATAAATGAATACATCATTTTTTAGTACAGAGAGACTAAACTTTGTGGGAAACTTGTATGTTATTTATTGTAATATATTATTTGAATGGAATGTTTATACTGCAGTATACATTCATGGGGGATTAGTGCCATCTCTGTGTCTAGTTCTCAGATAAATGGTCAATAACAAAACCTTTAAGGAAGGGACCTTGAGGTGGTCATGGTTTGATTCAATTATTTTCAAATGTCTTTAGACTCTCCAAATCCACTGCAGGTCTTTGCAGTTTTCTTCCACCCTTCTGCAACATTCTCTACGTATAAAATTATTTTAACAACTAAAATGCTGAGGGGTGGCACAAGTACACAGTAGCTGCTGAGGTGGTGCTAGGACTGCCCTAAGCACAGGGGCATACCCAGAGCAAGCTGCATGCCCCATGTCTAACCACATGAAAATACTGAACTCTTCTGTCCCCTGTGGCAGGGTTTTCACTGATCCTTATAGCCAGCTCATCCCAGAAAGAGGGTGAAAGCATTAGTTTGCAGAAGAGGCACCAAGGAGAAGCAGCAGGGAGCAGGCAGCTTGTTTGGCTGCCACTTACTTCACTGTGAAAAATCTTGTTTTTAAATCCACTGCCATATAGTTCTCAGTGCTGTCTGAGCCTCACATATTCAAAGAAAAGGATAAAGCACTTTTTTTGTTGTTAGATCCACATAACACATTAATAGTGTATCTAAATGAGTAAATAAAGACCTAAACTTTTCACTTTGATGAGCACCAGTAGCTTACATTTCTCTCATGGCATTGCATTAAATCATGAACTTCAACACACTTATAGGACAGGATCTTCAAATTTCCCTTGGAGTTTTAAATACACCACAACGCCTACACAAATTTCACAACAACAGGCCTTTTAGATACAAGTCTGAGAAAACCAAGCAAGAACTTGGTGTAACTTTTTATCTGTATCAGGCAGTTTGGACATACTCATTATTTTACATGTATTAGTTGTTAAATAATTTAGCCTGTGCACTACTACTACTGTTATGAGCTGGAAACACTAATTACAAGATTCTTGCAAGGGGAAAGCAATATCTTTATGTTTTTTCACCTCTGGTTTATCAGAGGTGGAGTGTGGCACTGTTTCAACTATGCCTCCTCTAATTGTAATTTAGAGTGTTTGCCCTAGTCTTCAATACAAAGAGAAACAAAAGCGGGGCTAACATTTCAAACTTGCAACCAAAAGTGGTCATGGGATTTTAGGTTTTGTGTTAACATTGTGCTTAGAGAAGTAGTCTCTACCACCCTGGAAGGACGTGGAGTCAGAAACTGCAGTATACCAGCAGGAGGAATTTAAGATGAATAATTCTTTTGCTTTATTTTCCAAGTACAACAGCTCTAATTTTAAGACCTTGGCACATCAAACCAGACTACATAGTCTTTTGCAATAATAATTGTTTCAACTGCTAAATGGTAGTAATGCTAACATGCTGGATTAATATCCTAATAACTTCTACTATTTTGGTCCCTTTTTCACTCTTCAATAGATGAACAGGGAAAAGGGGGAATAGGGAACAGAAAGATGAAAAGCCCTCAGAGATCTGGGTTTAAGTACTCTTGTTCTCATTTGAAAATTAAATTTCCAAGATGATAAAATACTAGTCAAACCATAGCAGTTTCATATTTGGCACAGAGCTGAGTACTGTGTATAGCTCAGGAACAGACTACATCCTCGTCATAAAGTTCCCACTTGAGACATAGCCTAACTAAGTAATGTAGATTTTGTATTTTAGTTTAACATATACCTTCAAGAAAGACACATCATCAAGGGACATGTCTTCCAGGACTCTGGTAACTACAGTGATACTCAGCAACTGAAGACTCGTGGAACAAATAAAGAGCCCATAAAAGACTTCAATTCTAATGGCTCTTGATTATCATAAAGAGTTGCTGCTGTGCACAGGTCTGTTCTCTTTGGTCTGAGCTGTGAAGGTCTACCCAACCCCAAAAGAGAATCTCAGATATTCAACTCCTGCAGTAGGCTTCAGTCAATGTCCATGCTAATAACGAGTCACCTAGCAACATCACTGCTCGGTGGGTTCTGGATTTAAGTACATTATAAAGGAATTGTCCCATTCCCACATTCTTACTGAGGATGCGCACACACAGAACTAGTTTTAGTAGGTGAGATTTTCCAAGTGATACTGCTGATCCACTTTAGAGCCCGCCAAATATTTGTTTTTATGAAGTTGTATCAATTAGTGCCATTGTTTTCAGCAAGATTTTCATAGGTAACTTAGATATTTACGTCTGAGCAGGGCATCCTACATTCTCATTATAGCCAATTAAAAGAAAGACAGTGTAATTCCTCTGACCTCTTAAAAGTTTAACTTTCAGATACAAAACACTGTACCCTAGAAGGGCTACTGAATATGAATGGAAGATAAAAATATATATATTTAATATAGATTAGCATTGCATACATCTACATTTAACAAAATTAATCTCTTCCCTGGAATTTCTCACATCATATTGGTGAATTTAATATCATTAGAAGTAGAAACTACTACTTTTAAATGGGTGGATTAAAATAGTTTTAAAATCGTGGTCCTCCTATATTTCCATCCAACTTGAAAGGCTGCAATAAGTTAACAAAATAAAAGGACCCTTTACAGTAAAGAATATTCTTGGTTGCAGATTGAGTTTGCCTTGGACACTGAATACGGTATAGAGATCATTGCAGGTGATTCGCAAAAGAGTTATCATAAAAAAAAAAAAAAAAAAAAAAGCTTTGAAAAACAATCAGAATTAAAACTTAATTTAATTTAATTCATTTAGTGGAAGGATAATATGAGAATGGAACACTACATCAAGCATAAAGGATGCCTGGCTGTGCATGGATCTGAACAAACTTTTAATTGCACAATGTATTCTCTTCCAGGTGTAAAGATTGCTCATCCAGGCTGCTTTGTGTTTTTGTTTGTTTGTTTTTTAAGCTTCTAGCCTATGAGGTTAATTAGCTGTTCATCAACCAAGATGCCCATATGACATACTGGAAGAAGATAATATTGCTGTTTTGATGACTTTTATATAAGAGGTTTCTGACATTTGATATTTTCTGGATCCCGTCTCTTCATTGCTTAGCTTCCATGCTAATGAGCAAATAGTCTTTATTTACATTACTCCTTCAAAAAATCCTGCAAGAAATTCCTGCACTGCCTCTTTTCAGTGCAAACATTTCATTCCAGTACTTCAAATATCTATTTTGTATGCAACAAGTTATTCTCTAGCTTTCTGTGAATTTAAATCCATAATGCTTAGGTAAAATTATTTGATTTTCAGATGAACTTTTCCTTACAAGGCTCTGTTTGCCTAGTACCATTCCCTGTGCACCTCCTCCTACCATCAATGCATCTACATGTACGTCCCAGGGGCAGCAATGATGTTGTTTAGTTAGTGCTAGTTTTAATCAAAAGTCTTTGCAACCATTGTCTTCAGGAATCACATGGGTGAGAGTTCAGAATACCTTTAGTGTCTTTCACTATAAAGGTTCTGAAGGAGCAAACAATTACGATTAGAGCTCACATCTCTACATGTTTCAATTCTGTTTGAACCTCTTCTTTCTTTGGCAAGGCTCTTCTACAGAGACTTACATCAGATATAACAATCCTCTTCTGAAGTAGTTTTAAATTATATACCTTCTGGTGTAGAATTGGGCTGCTTTCGTTTTGTGCATCTCACAAAGGATAGACCATCACCTTCCCTGCTCCCCCCACACCCCATCAGCATCCCTTGTAGTTCGATATTCCTTGGGTAAACTTTTGTGTTTAGTCTCTGCAAGCTTATCAGATGTAGACTTGAGGGAGGTATGGATTGTAAACTTTTATAATTTGTCAGTCTCACAGGAACAGAATAGTTGCTTTTGTTTGATTATGAATCTATTTTAAGCACTATTTGGGAACAATTTCAAGTTTCTGCAGTTAAATGACAGCTGTGTCTTGACTGTGTCATTTGTAAATCTAGCTCCTTCTTCCTCCCAAATAAACGATTATCTAAAAATTAATATGCTAGTTATAGACAGGACATCAGAAATATCTTACCTATGAATGTGCAGTAAAATTGAGAGATCATACACTAGTAATGGCAACTTGGAGTGATTTTTTTAACAAGTGTCTTGGTTTTTCATGAGTGCCTACTTAAAATGAACACTATTGATCAATTAGCACAATTCGTCTTATTCTGTACTATTTTTATATATTCAAATTTGTACTTGTTTTGTCTTTTGTACATTTTACAGTACTGTATGAATCAACCAAAATTGGAAGTTGGAAGAAAAAAAAATTAACTTTATGCTTGTCTACATGAAAATCCGGATCAGCCTTCCAGACAAGACAGCTGCGACAAGGAACTCACACTCTTTTAAAACAGAGTTCATTCACATTATATAGGGATTTATACACCTAAGAATTTTTTGCAGACAGTAAATTATGCTACAGATCCTTGAATGGTGCAATAGTACAGCCAACAAAATTCACATGCATGACACTAATACTGCATTAAGCCTCAGCACTGGTATTTCTTTGGTTACCTGCCAAGAGTAAGAGTGGAGTTCTTTCTACCTATGATACATCTTTTCTGAGTTTTCCCTTCTCCTTCCTCTGAATCCTGAGATTAAGTCTGCAGTGCCTTTCAGAATTCAGCTTTTTTGCCCCAAAGTTGGTCCCATCAACTGGCTGCAGTTAGAGACAGACTGCAAGTAGCATGAGCCAGCTTACCTACCAACACAGCTCCCAGGGCTAGGGAAGGAATCTACGCATCCTTCAAGCTAAAAAAAAAACACTTCAGCCCAAATAAAAAAGCAAAAGGTGACCCAACATAAAAACAGTCTCTTACCTTTAGCATGAGGCATAATTTTATGACTTCTGTGCATTTTGCTCATCAAGTTACCTACTATTGCAATCACTTAGCACACACAATACTCTTATTTGTTCTTGGCTTCTGTTACTTATCACATATGGCCTAGGTTTGTAACAGCATTATCAAACAATTTATTCCTGGACTGCTTGCAAACACGCAAAGTAGATGTTTTGCAGACCTTCTGAATCAGACACTTGTGGTCAAATAGCCTGTGCATGCAGGAGGCTAGTACAAGCCTTCCAAACCATTAATAGCACTTAAAATAAATTTCATTCTGTAAAACATGTAATTGTAGATGTGGAACGTATGTTTATGCGAGTGCTCTGAAGCAACAGTTTAAATTCTTCTCAGGTTGATCGTATTAACCCTAGGCAGAAGCATTTTTCAAGCTGTTTGAAATAATTGACAGCAAGCCCCATAAGAGTTACTCTAAGAATTAAATTGCTAAAACACAGTAAAATACCTAAATTGGCTTCCTAATAGTCTTTCAGCCAGCAGTCTAATTTTAACACCTCCACTTGACCAGCTGCAATGACCGACAATGTGTAACTCTGGAGACTTGCCTCTTTCCACTCATAAAGACATATATAATTGTACATAGATATCCTGGAGCATTTCTTCCTCCCCACCAAAAAGCAGCATACTGGCCTTAGCTTTTCCAGCTGGTTCATTCAGAGAACTTCCCCTTCCCCATCTAGCCCGCCAAAACCACCTGGTCCTAGCCAATTTCCCATCCTCCCCTCCCAGCCAATTCCATCACCTGTCTCTGTACTTGCCCTCCACAAAACAGGGACCAAACTGCTCCAGCTGAGCTTGGTCTACTCCATCACACTCCTTACCTAAGCCAATCACCCAGAGCAGGAAAAAAGGCATTCAGCATACATTATTATGACATCATTAATCATTACAATTGTTTTCAGTGAACAAAACACACTGCAGAAACAGTATGCAGTAATGCTATTATCATTTGTTTCATCTGCAGTGACAAGGCAGTATGACCTAACTGCAGCTTTCCTATAGTTCATTTATTGTAGATATCACAGCTGCGATTTTGAAGAGCCTTGGTAGTTTGAACATGCTGCTGACAAAAATAATATGTGAATTGTGACATTAGTGTCCTAGCCAGCTTTTAAGATGAATTCATCCTCTGGTTATGTTTACTGAGATCTAAAATGTCTGCTTTTAATTTTGTGTACTTGCAATCAACACTGAAAGAGAAAGGGAAACATTGGGGAATGTATGCAGGTGGATTCCTTCTCCAAATAGGACCAGACCACAAGTGAAATAACCCTTCTATATAAATATGCAGTGAATTCTGCATAAGAGAATATTTAGTATACTGACTGAAAGGAAACTGTAGAGAGAAAAAAAAAAAAAAGAAAGAAAAAAAAAAAAACACAGACAAAAAAAACTTCTATAACACTCATCTAATAATGGCTTTTCATTAAAAGTGTGATCTTCTAGCCATTCATTACTTCCAAAATGGTTTAAAACATATGGTGTAACTTGCAGGTGTGGGAGTTAAAATTCAAGTTATCAAGGAAAACAATATACAGACAGATACAAACAAATCACAACAGAAGAAAATGGCTAATTTCATCATTTACATAGGGCTGCTTTACATTGTTTTGTCATAAATACTAGCTCCTGTAACAACAGAAATTATTTTCCCTCATAGAACAGTATTTTTAGAGGCAACCATATACCAAAAAAAAAACAAACAAAAAAAAAAACAAACAAACAAAAAAAAAAAACAGAAAGCAACTCTCTAGAGTGAGAAATGGTGTGACATCAGTTCTACAAAGCATCTGCTTAATGGGTTGAACCACTGTCATGTCTGAACTCCTCAAAACCATCCTGCCACATAGGAAGGTATCAGGATCCACACATAGTCTCTTGTAAACTGGCAAATGGGACAGAAGTAACAAAAGGGCCCATTCAACGCACCACACGTATTTGTGTTCTTTTTCAGTGGAGCTGGACTTTGTGTGTACTTTACACACAAAAGCAGCCATGCCCCAAGGACAGCAGATGTCATTAAATACTGAGCAGTACATGTTTTCATGCTGTCTGAGAGCAGGATGAGATCTGTGAGGAAGAAATTTTAAAATACTGCTTTTTAATATTTTGTTGGTGGTGACACAGCTTCACTGCCCACTTTCATGTCTCCAGACTGTGCTGCTATAAAGCCCAATGCTTACATGGACTCATACACTCAACCTAAAGACTTTAACAATGAAGTCCAAAACACTGGTTTTAAGAGAAGTGCTGCAATTATTTGGATCATGTTACCTAAGAGATCATCTTTTATCATATGTTGCTGATCACTTTGAACTTCAGACCACAAAATGTCTTCAAGCTAAAGACAAGGAGGGAAGTTGTGAGCTAAACATATCCAGTGATGGACCCTTCAGATCTGAGTTTTGAGTTGTGCTTTCCCCTTTAAACAGCCACATCCTGGAGATCTGCTTGGAACCTGCACAAACAAGTGTGTCCTTAGTGCATTATCACCAGAAAAAAAAAAAAAAAAAATGGGATTCCCATTAGGGAAACTCAAGTCACCAGCAGCCTTGGAGCTAACATCTAGCAAGTAATACCCAATTAAAAATATATCATAAGCTGATAACAAATGTCATAGCTCTTGGCCCAGGCAGCAAAACTGTTTAAAAAGAGAGGTTGCAGAATGTGCTGATGCACTCAGTGACCTGACAGCAAATCTAACCCTGCCCTGGATAGAAAGGCTGGTCAGGGAGAGCAAGGTGCAGGAGATAATCAGTTCTTGTATACACGTATATTGGAATGGAGTGAGAAGATGAATCTGTTTATTCAGAGAACAGTGAGATTATCAAGGAGAGTTGAACAGCATGTGCAGGGAAAAAAAAAAAAATCTAATTGTTAAAAAAATAAAAACAAGGAAAGGGAATGAAAAAGATTCTAGCATCAAAAACACTAATTTGTTGGAAGAGGAACATCAGTCAGCAGGTTGGACTGCACACTGGGTGAGAAAGCAATGAGGAAGAGAAGTGGAAGGAATAATAAGAACAAAAAGCAGCAACTAATGGGAAAATTTTCTGTGAGAACAGGTCTAAAGAGTTAGAGATACATATGCAAAAGTCCCTGCCAGGCAGAGGTCTAATGGGGTGCGCTTAAGGGAGTGGGAGGTTCACACAGGCAAAATCTGACATCAAGTATGTACTCCGTTGTCCAATGCTTTTACAGATATAACAGTATATAATTTGTTCTCATCAGACCCTGAACCCTTCACAGAAATTCAAGAAGGAACTTCTTAAAGTCACGATAGAAGTAAACGCTCATATCATTAAAAGGCACCTCTTTAAAACAGATGTCACTATAGAGTTGGGGGGACGGGAGGAGGAAGGAGGTTGTTTTGGTTTTGTGCATGTCTGTTTTTGTTGTTGTTGTTTTTTGACTTCCTGAACCCAAGCAACAGTGTGAAGTTGGCATAAAAGGCTAGAGAGAAAGAACTCTTTGCTAAAAGGTAGCTTAAACCAGAAGCTTCTTCCAAGATGTAAAGCCACTTCAGTATTATGCACTCCAAGTCACTCAGCAGGCTGTCAGCAGTGAGACCTATTTTACTAAGAGATATCCCTGACGACTACACCAGTACCTGAAACACCACAAAACACTTATTTATGTTTTTATATTTTACGATGATCACAGAGAAAAGCCTTCCCTGGTTTCTAGGTCTTAGGCAAAAAATTTCATCCAGTTTTGCAAGGAGATCTAAAAATCTCTCCTGCGGATGCTCCAGTGAACCTGCAGAGCAAAGTAACAAATGCCGGGCCTTATTCACAGCCATGTAATTCTACTTACTCCTGAAGAGAAAGTGACACGTACAATGGAGATCAAAAGTACTTAGAGATACAGGCCCAGCTCCCTAGAGACAAATGCACAGCAGAAGAAATGCTCTGAGGCGTGAAACAGCCAAAAGAACAACTACAGAAACTACATAGAGCCAGAGTCTGACAGAGTTTGGGTTTTGGCATTAACAAAGAGGTTAAACAGTTGAAAAAAAAAATCTTGTTAAACACCTGTTCCTTCTGTTTCCTGCTGTTGCATCCAAATGTTATTTAAATTCTCTTCTTTCCTGAATTAGTTTTCAAGTTGCAGTATCATGTCAGCTTCACAGTCAGTACCTTGCTGCTTCTTTTATTCATTCCAGAAGCAACTGTGTTTTTATTAACAGCTGGCTACACTTGGTGTTTCGTTCCTTCAGCTATATTCAAATATATATATAGATACACATATATATATTTAATAGCCCTTTACACATTTTCTTTATCAACTATACTGTCTGGATAATTTTTTTTAACACTTAGGTACTTCTTTAACACACTATTCTTGTTCTGGTAAATGAAGAGGACTGATATTCACAACACAATAGTATTTACTTAAACTGCTCAGAACAAAACCACCCTTTAAAAAAAAAAAAAAAAAAAAAAAAAAAAAAGTGGGTCCTCTGTGTTTTGTCTTCTGCTAAAAAGCACTAGAGAAAAAGAGGGTGCAGTGTTCTCAGGATGCTGAAAATGACCAGGTCCTCTAAAGAGCCATCAAAGCATTTACTGTAAACAACACAGAAAGATGTAGTTTGCACTGTGCTTGGTTTTTGAGAGGACAGGCTATGAATCAGGGTGCACCCTAACGACAGGAAGGAGGACAGGGATGAAAATAGAAGTCTTAGGAAATTGCATCTTGCTTTTGTCTGTTCCCTCCCATTTTTCACCCTCAATGCTCCTTCTTCCACTCATTTTTTCTCTCCCACTTCTGTCAGCCTCCCTTGATAGCTCTACTTTTACCAGCAGCATCCAGCGCTTGCCCCTGCTCGTACCAATCCTCCTCCCAGTCCTTCCTTTGTAGCTGGAGCCAGCTGCTCTATTTTATCATCAACCTTTTCCTTAACCTGCCACACAAATGTCTTCAGAGGAAACAATAAGCATAATTAGTCAAACCCTGTTGCCAAGCTCCTCAACTGTAATCCTTGCCTTAAGTGCTGCCTCAACCAGAGGGCAGTGGCATCTTCCTCCTGCAAAAGCATCCATATGCCAGTGGGTTTTGTCAGCAGAAATTCTAAGGGTTCTGCTGCACCCATCAATAAATCTTAGTTCTCAGAGCATCATCAGGTACAGGCATACATGAAGCCAGCACTGCAGCTTACATGCTCATCTTCCAAGTCTGCCAGTGCTGGAGCCCCAGAAGTTTCAAATGGGCAGGGGGTCCCTGTCCTCTCTCCTACTTTCCATGCAATGGCCAGATTAGCAAATGCAACTCTCAACACATTTTTCTCCATGCCCTACCACCGTCCTCCTCTGCCTCCTTCTGCTGTGTCTCAAACAGACTTGTCCCAATTCCCTTGGGATTGGGAATCTCAATTTCATCTCTGTCACTAACACGCTTTGAGCATACTCTGCCCCAAATGTTACTGTTGTCAGTACTAGCCAAGGCACTAACCAACTGAAATGGCCTTTCCCACAGCATTAACCCTGTCTGGGACTGCCTTCATCTAGCCATGTGGGTCTTGTGGTATTTAGGAATAAATTTCCCCAGGCTTTTCAGCCATAATCCAGAAACCCAACACTGGAATTAAACATATCCTCAGTGATACATACAGTACTCTATGGCTAGTTATAAACCATTTGTCTCATCTTCACCGTTCCTCATCCAAACTCTTCTTGCCCTGCATAATCAAGAAGTGAACTCCTCTCTTCCACTTTGGCTTTTCTCATCTGCTAAACATGAACATAATCCTAAACTAAACATAACTGTATAGATACCACAGCAGTCCATGCTCATCCCAGTGCTTACAAGAATGAATTGCTTCATCTAGCAACAACTTATGTTATAACAGGCCTTGCTAGGTCTAACAGCAACAAAGTCTTCTCTGATCTCCAGTCCAGTGCCTTAATCTTAGTCCTAGTGCCAACCTTGGTATTAGCAACACTGTAGCAACCATTCGTTGACCTAGAATTAATGATGAGACATAAGAACAGACATCTTTTATTGAGTTAATGGCCTTGAAAGACTCAACGATAAAACTTTTATCTTCCTATCACCTCAGACGGCCATTGCAGAGACAGCCCTAATCCTATCTTTGTCTGGGGACCTCCTAGAAACAATTAGTCATTTCTAAATTAATTGGGGGGTGGAGGAGGATCATCTATGTGAATAACAATATAAGTCACATCCACACAGATTTAGTAGGGTGCTGCAAAAACCTACCTGTTCAGATCTTAAGCCTTCCAAACTCCCTGTGCAGGAATCAGTTTTCTACAAATTAATCACTCACCATTGCCAGAGCACCTGTATAATCTGCCCCTTCAGGCTTCTAGAAAATTCAGCAAAAAAAGTAATGCTCTATACTATGACCTCACAGAAAATACACCTAACTGTTTGCCATTTACCATATTCAGAATGATTTCTCCTCTATTTGCCCTCTCACACCACTGCCCTTCTGCTAATCGGCAACCGATTTTGCTCTGCAGTTCCCTATCTCCAAAACCTTTACCTTAAACTCAACCCCAACTGATGGAGGATGGTATCAATGTCCTGTACAAGCAGCAGCCAGTGGCTTCAGCTAAACTCAGGTCTGGGTACACTTCAGCTAAGGGCTAGCAGGATCCCTCTCTTATTGTTGCAACTCTTGCCCTGGTGAGGTAGCTCCAAAAGAACAAGCCCAGGAGGTCAGGGGAAGATCTTGGCTCATCTCACTCCTTCTTAGGCAAATAAGCTGCCAAGGGCACACTTTGGCTGGTCTGTTCCATGTTACAGTCCCCACGAGCAGATCAGATGCTGGCAGAGATGGAGATGACAGCACTGCTAGGAGCAGTCCCAGAGCAGTCCCAGTCTTCAAACAAAACACCCTGGGGCTAGTGCCAGACCTTCTCTACATCACAGGAGGTGACAGCAACTATCATATCACACATTTCTGAAAACACACAATCAGGTGTCTAGGTCTTGACAGGTGCTACGTTGGCTAAAAGAGGTTCCAAACAACAGTGCCTGTCGTCAAACAATAGTTTCATTCCTGTTTAAAGTTTCTTGCTTAGGGATTTTGCTATTCTAAGACTGATAGCCTGAAATGTGACACATAAAAAAAAAAAAAATCATCATCATCATAAAAAAAAAAAAAGCTCGATTAGTATTTTTCTACTGCATACTCATGCTTGTAGTCCATCCTCAACTCTCCAGTCAGGATAAGATGACCTTTGCTTAGACCCTATTTCTTCTAGTCTAAATAACTACCATGCTCCAACTCCAAAAACTATTTTAAAAGGTGGGAAAAAGGTTTTCCAGGATGGGAAGCATTGCTCATGATTGACAAGTAAACAGCCGTGTCTTCAGAAGCCAAGGAGGAGGGCATGAGCCTGAGATTTAGGAGAGGAAAATAATGAGAAAACACTTCTCTGCTTTTTCATTATGCATCCAGTTTTCTTAAAGATGTTATTCTCTGTGGGAATATGAAACTGTGAGATGGTCTGCATATTGTCCTCTTTCCACAGAGCTTTTATCTGAAATTTTGCAGCACCCAGTCTTGGCTTCAAATTCTTGAATTGTCTATAAACAATGGTGGATAATTTATGATGGAGTGAGTTCAATAGATTTCTCATAAAAATATAGGAGAAAATATACTCTTAGCCCAAACAATATGCTCTATAGGCATTTACATATTTTCAGTATAAAGTTGATTTAGCTAATCCTCCTCTGTATGTGCACTGTGTACTTAGAATCAATTATTTTTTCCGCTTTCAAATGTTCAGAATTTGAAGACTGATTTTCCAATTACCTGTACATTCCCACCATTTGTAGTGTAAATGGATGTTGATGACAATGAAAGATTTGTTTTCCATATGCTGTAAAGGAGTGAGGAATCCTGTATCAATTATAGTTGATGACAGTAGATTTAATCACAGAATCACAGAATTTCTAGGTTGGAAGAGACCTCAAGATCATCGAGTCCAACCTCTAACCTAACGCTAACAGTCCCCACTAAACCATATCCCTAAGCTCTACATCTAAACGTCTTTTAAAGACTTCCAGGGATGGTGACTCCACCACCTCCCTGGGCAGCCCGTTCCAGTGCCTCACAACCCTTTCAGTAAAGAAGTTCTTCCTAACATCTAACCTAAAACTCCCCTGGCGCAACTTAAGCCCATTCCCCCTCGTCCTGTCACCGGGCACGTGGGAGAACAGGCCAACCCCCACCTCACTACAGCCTCCTTTAAGGTATCTGTAGAGAGCGATAAGGTCGCCCCTGAGCCTCCTCTTCTCCATGCTGAACAAGCCCAGCTCCCTCAGCCGCTCCTCGTAGGACTTGTTCTCCAGGCCCCTCACCAGCTTTGTTGCCCTTCTCTGGACCCGCTCAAGCACCTCCATGTCCTTCTTGTAGCGAGGGGCCCGTCTTTATCCCATCTACTGAATATGGACACTTCATTCAATCCTCTTGTCCTTTTTTGACCTCTCTTGCTTACCTGTTTAATTCATTAGTAATGCCAGAAAATGCAATGTTAACATTTTATTTGTATACTTTGAAGAACATTTATCACTTTGTTACAGATTTTGTGTTCTGCCATTAACAAATCAACAGATTTACTTAATCCCTTTAATATGTTTAACCTACTGTTACTATTTATAATGTATAGCTTCTTCAAGATATATTTAAAAATTTATGAGTTTTATGTCCTAAAAGTTTCTAATAAGGTGATATCACTTTTATAAGTCTTGTAGGCTGATCAGCAATGCTCTGTCTTTCTTCCCTTTCCTTATTGTTAAATGCTTAGTTTCTCCCATGTGTTATATATAGTAAATTGGTGAGATATATCTTGAAATTCCCAATTTTTCTGTAATATACATCTGCTCCAGAGAAGTGGTAAGTCTACCCTAAAATGTTCAGCTGCATCAGCCTGAACCTAGGAATTACAAACTGGAGACAGCAACTCATTATTTCACAACAGGCTAGCTTTGTGGAGTCATTTTTTTCTACATTAAACAGCTCTCAGAGAAAGAGTTGAGACAGTAGGGGGTTGTTTTATTCTTCTCTGAAGGAGGACACAGGCCCCAGTCCAGCAACTATGATCACATCAGCAAGCCTGATTCATCAGAATCACCAGCTTCCATGAGAATTTGTTACTAGTGCAAAGACCTGCTGATGTGCATCCAGCTGCTACGCTAGAACTTTAATCTAGAAGTTTGGAGCTGAGTAGCATTCGGATACATAAGACTCAGGGAACTTTGCACATCTTGAGAGTCTGAATTTTTTTCCCTGTATATTCACAACAGTGTCAATCATAAGGTAAAAACCTGCAGGTGTTTTTCTCTAAGCCTGAGACTTAAGGCACAGAGACATTTTAACAAAGTTGGCTTAGCTTGGGCAAAAATTTTCAGTTATCATAGACATATCCCTTGCTTACATGTTGACTCCCATTCCATATTAGCCTATAATTTTTAATAAAATGAAATAAATCTAGCTTTCTTTACAGTGGGGGAAATCTTCAGAAAAAGAAGGTGTTACTCTATCATTCACCTTTTTCTTGGAATTTGCCAAGATATGCTCAAGTGTGCATAGGTACCCCCACCTACTCTAACAAGGAAAAAAAAAATGTTTCTTTAGGCATACTGATCTCTGGCTGATCTGAGGAACATGTGCCTGTGAATTTATTTAAGCAAAGAGAAACCAGATGAGGTGCATCCTTAACATTAGGAAAAAAAAAAAAAAAGTATTCAGTTTTCATAGTAAAAGAGAGCATAGGAAAACTCCAAGTTTTTCCACAGAGAATGGATAGCAGATAGTGCAGTTGTCTCAGCTGTCACAGGTGAGGTAGCCCATAGAGAAAAGGAGAAATAAGGCAGTTTTTACTCATAGTAAATGGTTAACCATCAAGAACTTGTAGCCTGTAGTTTGAAGTTGAATGGACAATTGTTTGTGTCTGAGAAGAAATAATAGCAGCAACGGTCTGTGACTTAAACTGGAATAACCATGCCAGTTCAGATTTGTGCTTCATCTTTACTCAAAAACAGGCAGAATGCTAAGCTGGCCTCCCTAAACTGGAGAAGGATAAGGAAGAGGAGGGCATTTTATGTACTTGGCACTAGAAAATGAATTACTTGGTTTTTGAGCTCTAAGACTTAATATTTTAAACTAAACAATTAAGTTTAGTTTAAAACGTGAAGCATAGGTACTTTTACTGAATAGAAGAATGTGGTTTAGTACATGATTAGGTGAAAGACCTTGGAAAGCTTGTCCCTGAAAATATTTTAATTCAGATAAAATCCAGACATCTTTACCTAAATCTGTAATCTACTTGATACATTTTGCCTCCTCAACATAAAAGAAAGCTAGATATTTCTCACTTCACTCTCTTTTCGAGAGAAACAAGCACAATTTGTGCAGCGTTAAGGTGCAGAGCAAAAATAACTAATGCACACTTTTCAAAATTCCCTAAGTTAAATAGCACTAAAAATAATTTCTTCATAAAAGAAGCTCTACTTTATCCTTATATAATTACAAACATCTCTATAATGTTCTCAATTGCATCAACAAACACCTTTTGTGTAGAAAGTTAACAAGTGATTTATCACTGCATATAAAAAGGTTAGGCTTGAGATTTAAGCTCAGACAGGCTGCTGGCTAATTTTTCTAAACTGCTGCAGCTTTTGGGTATGACTTCAAATTGCCACAGTGAAATATAATTTAGCAGAATGGAGAGGAATTCTTTGGCTGCACACCACCATTAAATAGATCTAGTTTTGAAAGGAGAGATGGTACCTCTGAAAATGGCATACTTTGAGCTGTATTCATCGGGACCCTACAAATACCAGTCAATTTTGAAAATAGAGTAGAGACTGACATAATTGAATTACCCAAATCATATCTTATCTTTCTTTCACAGCAATAATTGCACTTACACATATGCATTTGGTGTTAATCCATATGAGTTGTCATGATGTATCCTTCTGGTACATTCTCACAACTTTGAGGAAACTGGTGAGAAATTGTTTTGGCTAGGGGAAAGTTTCCACTCTGGTCGCATTCTGCTCAAGTACTCCACCCTGGCAGCAGCTCTCTACATTTGCTCTAACGCCAACCCAACAGTGCAGAAAAACAGATCAAAGAAAGATGGAAATATTCCATGCTTAGGCTGGCCAAAGCAATTTGTCTTCAAAAAATACTCATAAACAAAGCTATCCAAGTCAGTGAAAGATAATAGAAATGCTTCCCAAGACCTTTTATGCTAGGTCAACAGCGTATGTACTTGCCTTCTACAGAAGAAAAATACTACTTTCAGTAGGCTCCACTGCCATTTCTATGCCCCCACACATGAAATTTTCCACAGACTATTTGCAGAGCAGTAACTGTACTGGAAAGAAAGCAGGTAAAGAATCCAAGTAGGCTTTGGAAAGCCACTGTGTTGTTCAATACCTCTAACTTTGTTAGCACAGATTAACCCAGAGCAGAGTCATTATCAGTGGCTTGGCAACTAACTGGGAGACAAAGTTAGCAACAAGACTATTTTTTCCAAGAACTTTCTCTAAGCCCTGCATCACCAACAGCTATACAGTAAAATAGAGGCACCATTCCAAGAAAGGTTGAGCTATATGACCACTGGTAAAAGATTAGCACATAGGACTCAAATGCTGCCTGCTAAAAAGGCATGCACTTCTGTTATGTAAGACATTGCTCTGTCAGCACACAGAGAGACAGCACACTTATCATACCTCTTATACCAGTCAAGAAATGTAAGAAGTCAAGAAATACAAATTCTAAAATACTAGGCACTGTCCTCGTGAACTGTTTCTTGTCCACTATTAAGTACTATTCTCACTGGAAGTACTCTGAGTAAGTGACCAAAAGAATCTAAGTCATTTTAGTAACATTGCTTTCACAGAGAGATACTAGTGGTCATCATGAGTTCAGATGATCAAGAACCAAACTGTTACATCAACAACTCCACTTAATATAACTGAAACTTTATTTTCCTTTCATTTTTAGAACAAAGTATTTAATTCTTAATTAAAATCATGGGTTGCTTTCCAAAAAATAAAAATAAAAATCATTTTCTTCACTCAAAAAGGTCAAAATATGGTATGGGAGGAACAGAGAGAAGTAAAACTTTGGCTATAATTTTGTTGATAGGTTAGACAAAGAGGTTGTTTTATTCTTTTTTTTCCTCATCTTTAGTAATTAAGGTAGAAATTGAAACGACAACATCCTTTCTCCTTTAAAATCAACTTCAAGCTCTTCCTCAGCCTTAATCAAGAAATAGTCTTTTCCAGTTTCCTGATCTGCCAAGGTTTGACAGACAAGTCCTGAAAAATTGTGGTAAAAATCTGGGTTTTTCATTAAATGTCTGAAGATAATTAAATTCCCCCGGCTCAGCCCTGTCATATTTTGAAACTGCTGAGTCACTTTTTTGTCTCATTGCAAGGTCTGAAGAAAGCAGGCTGTGAACAAAAAAAATAAATAAATAAAATCCTTTTTAAAGTAAATTAAAGGGAATTAACTTCTTTCCTCTGTGTATGCAGTTTACTGAGGAATGATCCATTCAGAGAACAGCAAAGCAACTCTGACTACTTGGTCTTGCTTATTTTGCCTTAACTCATTAGACTTCAACCCATCAAGGAACGTTAAGGTTAATAAAAAGATATAAAGTGTCCTTCCAAGTAGTCCATGGCTTCACATGTGAGCTTTTAGGTTCTTTATTATATAACATTTATCTTTATGAGAGAAAGTTCTCTCAGTCATGGTTAATTAATGTCTGGGACCCAAAATTGTTTTAAATGTGTATCTATTACTTTGATTTGTGTTTCATAATTGATTCGTCTTGAAGCAAAACAAAGGGAAATGCAAGCTGACATAATTTTGTTCTATTGCTATTTATGTAATTCTTTAAATATATTAATTAAATTACTACCCGTTGTTGACATTAAATAACAGTAATATTTGCAGATGATTGGGTCTTGTATTTATTACCATTCCTACTTCCATACTCATAGCATGTACTCCTATGAAATATGTAAAGATCAACAACAGCACTGCAAAGTGACATAACCAAAAAAATGTGGTGGAGCAGGAAAATATAATTCCACAATTACAACCTAGCTTTTTTTTACATCAGGAATTATTATTATTTATTTATATCTTCACCTTTTCTTGTGGTTTCATGAACCAACTAACCCTGTGTAGACCTCATGGCAGAAATTTTTCTTTGGGAATGATGTTCAATAGAAAATTTAGCTTTTCATTATGTTCAACAAAGATCTGTTTTATTTTGCCATAACATAATGACAGATGTGGAAGCCAGGCTAACTTTCTGGAGCAGCAGAGGTAGAAGGAAAACATTCATGCCATACAAATGAAGACAGGTGGGGCAACCTTATCTTTCTGCTTCTCCTGCCCATCCCTGCTTTAAATCCTCATCTGCAATTAGTGATGACATGTTCTAATCCTCTTTATACAAGCCATTTGAGGATTGTAGCTACACATGGGAAATATCTGGGGAAGAAAAACTCCAGACAAAAATCCTTCTTTCTAACATAAGCATTTGATAGCATAAGAGGAAGAACTGGGAAAAAAAAAAAAAAAAAAAAAAAAAAAAAAAGTAATAAAAGTTTTGAAGGAAGGTTTGTTTAGAACTAAATATTGAGATTCGAGTATCTCAATAAATATTGAGATTAGATTGAGATCTGCTTTGAGGATGCAATTTATGCCTGCAAATCTCATTTCATATAGAAATAGTCATCCCTGGGAGTTGCTATCATTCTTTTTCAGTAATAATAGAAATAGTTAATAATCGGCTTTGCTGTACAATTGAATTGTACAACCTAAAAACTGTCAACAAAAATTGCTCACAAAGATGACCATCTACCCACTTAACCCTTCATTCACTGGGCATTTTCATTTTTGCTGCAATCTTTCTCATCATCAGATGTCAAAGGTTTCATTTATTTTTATGGCAATTAACATTTGAAAAGGATTTATTTATACACAGATAATGTCATGTAGCATCAAATCCTCAGCTTCAAGCTCAGAAATACTTACTGTGGTCAGATAAATTATCGTTTTATTATTATTATGCCTATACAAAGTAAACACATTTTGAGAACATTTATTTTTCTTTCAATTGAGGCAGGGAGTTTATGACATTTGAGCATAGGCTCTTCTTTCCTATTTTATGCATTTGCCCTCTGGTCATTGTCAACCCCTGCAGTTAGAATAAAAAAATCCTCTTTATTGTACTGTCAGTGTGCTGTCATTACTGTGGACTTTTTCTTCTCCTGGAAGGCTGCTTTGTAAGTTGTTTTTGAAAAGCTATACTTGTGTGTTTGGGATTTATACAACTGTACTGATCCATCATTTTCTGGCATATCCAATACAGTCACTGTAAATCTGGAGTAAAAGAGTTCCCATCCAGCTATGGACATCAAGTCATTTTGGGACATATTATCTACTTCTAAGTCCTTGCCCCTTTTATACAGGGAAAACAAACAGTTCAAGATCACAGATTGATTTCTGTTTCTCTTTGCACTAAGACTGTCATTTTTGTTATGCTACCTCCAGTGTCTGCTGACTTTTGAGAATAAAAAACCTCATGTGTGGTTTTGAACCTAGGTCTTCTGTACTATAACAAATGGTGCTGCCAGCTTTAAAAACAGCTGTCAAATTCATGTAAAGCTGATTTTTTCCAATAATTATCTTAGCACATCTTGTCTTTATTTTAAAAGTCAGATTTAGCATCCTCCACAGAATAAGAAAGGCACTTTTAGTTTTGTCATGGAATTATTGCAGATGCTATTTTTAACCATAAACACACACAAATAAATAAATAAATAAATAATCCACGCATTTCAGAGGACATTTTATATTGTTTTTCACAAGATCAAAGCCCTCATAATATCAATGCCATTACTAGGACAAAAGAGTTGGAATTGATAGCTCTGCTTTTTGGTTACAGGTAGACTTCAACAAGAGGTAATAAACATTCAGACCTGAAGCAAAAGAATTGTGAAGTTTGAAAAGCAAGAGAAGTAATGAATATGCTTCAGAGATGAAGCCAGGTCCAGAATTACTTCTGTTGCAGGATCTACCTCCTTAAAAGCAGTTGCCGCTATGCATAAATTGAGATCATTGGCATTTTGAGCAGATGTGAAATGTTTTTATATTGGGTAAAACATAGGTCTATGATTATAAATATTAAGTCCTGGTATGTGCAAGACAACCCCACTCATCAGTTAAAAGCTTGGCATCTGTTTATTAAATGAAACTGTTAATTCATACAATTTGGGGCAATTTCCTGTTTTTTTTTTTTTTTTTTTTTTTTTTTTTTCCTCTGCATGTGGATGTTCTGCTACAAAAAAAAATAAATAAATAAATAAAATAAATTAAAAATAAAAAAAAAATACTCTGCTTGTAAACTACTTAAACTACTTATCAATGGCCCCAGAAGTCCTGATTTATGCAGTAAAGTCTTCCTCTCCATTATCAGTTTATAGGAATCACTATTCCAAAGATAGCCTCAGCTACTATTTGAACATAACTTATTTCTTCAGCTGTTTCTTCTTCTAGAAAGCTAGAAGAAATCATAATCCCATGTAGACTATACTTGCTGGCTAGGTAGAATTCTGCTAGGAGAGATTTGTTCAGTATACATGCTGAACTTCTAGGTCCTTATCCCAGGGTATTTAACATTTTAATTAAGCCGGAATGATGGAAGATAAAACAGCTACATTCATAATACTCTATCACTAACAAGGATTCCCACATCCACCTTCTCCTCTCTCCTACAGAAAAGGTCTTAGCAAGACCTGGTAGACAGCTTGTAGCTCTGCCTTCCCAAGAATGTCTAGATAACAAGTGCAAATATTGATTTGAAGGGGACACATGGCTTCAAGTTTCACTTCAGAGGACATGCATTCCTCATTTGGGCCAGAATTATGTCCAGTGGGTGGTGGGCCAGCTGTGAAATTCTCAACTGCTAAGTGCACATATTTTTTAAAATATTGCTTTTTGCATTACAGGTTCAGGAGAGAAAAGGGGAGCAATTTTGGTAAGGGTTTGAGTGCAAAGAGCCAGCTAGCTGAAAAAATGGAGGCTGGCACAAAAACCACTAGAGTTTGGCAAAGAACAGAGCCTTCTATTTCTCTAGGAAAACAAACAATCTCCAAGGTATCTAAGTGCAACCTCTACTTTCTGTTAACTATAATTTCTTAACTTGGAATGAAACTCTGCATGTAAGGTCTCAAACAGGAACTAGAAGTCATCTTCCACTCCTACTTCTTAGGACAGTATCTGAAAGACAGAAACCCTTTTGAGTATTATAAGATACCCCTAAAATTATCCCAGGTCTAGTAGACTTTTACATTCTTATACAGAATGTAGTTTTGCCACATCCAATGCAATGCAATGAAGGAAAAAGGATTTAGATAATGCTTACAGTAACAACTTTCAAGCAAAAACAGGCAGGAGGACTACTTTGCTTCTGTCTTGATCGGTCGTTGCTGATCATCTGTCAAATGTTTAATGAGAAACAGTCAAGTACATCATTATTCTCTTTAGAACTGCACTTGAGCACTCTTCTTCCCATAGTAGCTCATACTGGCCACCCACCTTCTCAGCTTACTGGCCTTGCCTAGAGATAGAGAAATCTGTATGCCAAGAATGAGGGAAAAGGCGAAAAGCACAGGCACTCATTTTAGTAATTAAACTCTATTATTACAGCCAATAAGTTACATTTTGAAGGTTAATGCATCTACCAGTAGCATAGATTAAAACTAAAAACAAACAAACAAACAAACAAAAACAAATATCTTTTACTTTTCCATGATAGTTCAACACATACTAGACCGATGTTATATTTCACGATTTGTTGGGAACCTTCCCGAATGTCATGAGGCCACTGCCTTTTCTTTAGCAATAATGAAACCCATATTTCCCAAAGTTGCACTGACAACCTCAGGAAACAGTGCTATTGCCTAGACTGGCCTAAGCTATAACATCATGAAGATGGTACAACAAACAGGACTGTAACCATCCTCATAACCTGCCCCAGAGAGCTTTGAGCTGTGGGAACTCATCTAGTACCAAGTCATGGTCAAGCATTAGTAGAATTATATTATGGATAAATTACCATCTTATTTGATAATGTCTGAAAAAAATATTAGTTTCCTTTTTTTTTTTCTTTTATTTTGCTCTTTTGCCTCGTTGACTGGTCTTCTACTTTGAAATAAAAACTACCTTTGACATCCGCTCCATTTCAAGCACATTAGCCTTTTAAATATCTTATATTCACAATTAAACCAACCTCTTAACTAAAACTAAGTCATTTTTCTTCAATTTCTTGAGCTCCTCAAGTGGAGCTGATTTCTGGAATAACAAGGTTTTTACTAGTCATTAGCTCGTTAAAAAGAACTTCAGATATTACCAGCTATGTTGCTATATGAACTCTGTGGTGTTTTCCTGACACTAACCTCTAAGCTTTTAAAAAATCATCACCAGTTAGTTGAATAAATCCTGCAAATTACAGTTTAACACTTCTGAAAGACAATTTTCTTCCTCTGAAATAGAGATCTCTCTCACCGTCACTTATGAAGTCTATATTTATGCCATTTTGCTTTCTCACAGGTATTTGGCAATATCCAGTATTGCTAAGGGTAATGCAATTCCTACTTCCACTCCCCTCCCCGGGCCTCCTGGCATAGAGGCTGTCTTACCAAGGTTAATGCAAACGTTGGAAATGGTGAGTCACTTTCCATCTTCATATGTAGAGGTTCTATGGGGGCTCTCTCGTGAGGGCTATACTTGTTTAATTGGATCAAACTTGTTTAATTGGATCTTCCATCAAGGCACTGTAAAGCATTTTCAATAGAGAGTTTTTCTGAGCTCTAAAATCGATCTTTTTGTAGGATAATGCAGGAGAGAAAGGGGTCTGAAGAGGTAAATGTTGCCCAGTAAGGGTTGACATACAGTCTTATGGCAGCCTTAACTGGTCAATGTCAGCACACTCAGTGCAACAGAAATCTGTAGACCTGATAGGGAGAAGTTTTAAAAGACAATCAGTTTGAGAAAAGGAAGGTGGTGACCAATGGACTATAAATAAGTGAAGAACATCTAGTGCAGTCTGAGTTCAGGCACTGCAGGAGAAGCTTGCAGTCTGTAGTCCTAGATCTAACCAACCTTCTCTGCAACCTTGGGCATTTAAATATTCAACACAGGGAAAGAAAATAAAAAAAAAATTGGTAGTAGTATAACGCTTCACTTCAGAGACGTATTTTAAAGGCTTAACTTTTGTAGGACGTTTTGACTATGAAAAGCACAGCAGCACTCATTATTTTGCTTAACTGAAGATCTCTTTGCCTAGATGAACCCTAAAATCTTTTGATGGTAGCTCATCGTGAAGATGTGTTGTGAAATTTTTCTCACTTTTGTGCTGTCCAGTGGTCATTTCATGCCACTGCATGCTTGTTTTTGTTATGTACAGTTTTTCAAAGTGACCTTTCCTATAATACATAAATGTAGCTTCCCTACAACAACAATGAAATCCCCAAATCCTTGTTTTCCCTAACAGTAAAAATACAATAGCTTAATGATACCAATTCACAAAACACCTTAAATTGGCTTACATACAACAGCATTTAAAAACAGAAGGGTAAAACTTCCTGCGACTGTGCCAGGAGACAATACTGACACTTAATATTGATATGTCTGGATAAAAAAGGAACAAGAGACAAATTAAAATCTTCAGCAATCAATTGTGAACAAATGTATATTAAGTATGATCACTCATAATTGTACCTGAAAATTGCATATGCTCAGAGGGAAAAAAGAAATGTTCAACTATTCGACATTCTAATAAATCCTTCTCAGGATATTTTCTCTCATTACTTTTTTGATAGAAGAAGAAACAGACGCTACAGACAAGCCTGACATTTTCAGATGTTCGGCACTCCTTACCCTCACTTTTATCTACAGAAGTTTAGAGTCCCGACATCTCAGGGCTCTGTCTATGGCCTGGGTGTATGAAAGATTAGTCAAGGTGCTCTTTAAATTTATTATTCACAGCAAAAGAGGCAAAGAAAGTTGTTGTGCTTGTAATAATAGGACAATTAAAAAAGTGTCACTGTGGATAACTGTAAAATTAACAAAAAATAAGAAAGGCTTCTAACTGATACATGCTAATCTTAATTAAACATACAGATTTTAGTGAAAGTTTTGTCACAATACAGACCATTTTCAGCCTTTACAAGCCCTTCCAGCCACCATGAAGAATGCACAGAGAAAGAAAAAGTTCCCAAACTTGTATGATTTTATACTTCTAAGCAGGACTTTCCCTTGAGCAGCAGTTGCTCCAACTGCCAAATTCAAAGATGGATGAACCAATAAGAGATGTGTAGTTGTGATGCTTAGGAACATGGTTTAGTGGTAGACTTGGCCATGCTGGGTTGATGGTTGTGATTGATAATCTTAGAAGTTTTTTCCAGCCTAGATGATTCTATGCTACTTTCCAATGTTTTTCTGATCTGTGACCTCATTAATTTATCTTTTAAAACAAGGACTAAAGAGCACACAAATCATAAATCAAGAGAAAAACATTACAGGTAGAAGGTAGAATTATCATCAAAGTGTCAGGAAAACAGCAAGGTAGTTGATGCTCTTTGTCTCTAACAGAGTTTTAGCCTATGAGTTGCCTACCAGACTGTGCAAAACACTGGTCTCTTAAGCTATGAAAATTAGCAGCATCCAAACCAACTGTAGGTATTAAAACCTTTTGGGACAGCTCTGACTATAACATGGGAAAGGAGGTGTTTCATACTGTATCCAGAAAGTTCAGCAGACCCAAGTGTGATGAATGTTTGCTCTGAAATCTTCTTTCCTTTTCTCCTACCTTTTTTTTTAGAATATACTTTCTTCCTTACTACTCATCTCTTTTTATATCTAGTAGAAGAGAAATTCTGTCTATTCAGTGTTTCTACTATAATATCTGAGGTGATATTATAGAGAGAAACTATCTGATGGGAGATAATGGAAGGAAAGAATAAACAAATAAATAGGATGCTTCCCCCCTCCCCCCCCTTTTTTTTTTATGATGGAAGTGAGCTAGCTGGTTGTATGCTAGTTTGCAAAAGACCGTGACAGAGTAGCAGCTTAAAGAAGACAAGTCTCAGCAATGCATTTTACTGCACCGAATGTTTTGTAACAGTTTGTGTCGCATAAAGCACTTTCATACCATCTGTGCTCCAACAGCAAAAGGGCTCTGTCCCAGGCAGAGCCTTTTGTCTTTCCATAGTAAACAGAATTCAATGGAGATAGATATCAGAATTATAAAACTTGTCTCTGGTTAGATGTGTGCAGTGTATCAGCTTCCCCTGCAATCCCTCTGTATTCTTAACATCCCACAGTCTGTCAAGAAAATCAGCACAGTGCTGCAGACACACAGAAAAGTATCATATCAATACTAGTATCTAACCTAGTGTCATATAGATACTAAACAATAGTATCATGTAGATCACATTAGTGCCACTTTTTAATACTGGGCTGCTTTGCTGAAGAAAAGAAATAATATAAGCAATGCAAGAAAAGGAAATGCAATTGAAAGGCAAGCATTTGTCTCAATAGCGTTTGCTATACAAATTCATTATATTCTGGAGAAGGTAAAAATACTTTAATGAGAAAAACAAAGACTGCACCTCATTGAACATTTCTTTTAAAAACAGGTTTTATAAGGACAACTTATTTCTAAGATGAATACAGATAACACATACACAATCTGAAAATTAAATAGAGGCCATTAGAAACCTGAATATCTTGATTACAACAAATTGCCTTCTTTAGGTTTTGGTGTTAGTCATTACTAAATAATTATTTGTTTCTTAGCACTGGAATAAAGGTAATAATTAATACTAATCTTTACATAAACAAGATAAAGTATTATTCCTTATATTTCCACCAGACCTTGTTTTTGCCCTACTAAAATCCTGTATGTCTACGACAGTGAAAAAGTAACTGAGTTACCTTAATTTTCTTTTATTCTTTAGATCTAAAAAAGGGGGTGCAGAGAGGGGATAATCGGGAAGGGAGAGAGAAAGATCTGAAAAAGAATAAAAGAGACTCCCCATGCAGCAAGCCATAAAAGCAATCTCTGTTTTCCATATTGTCCACTCTGAGACTCCAATGTTTCTCATTATCATCGTTTCATAGATTTTTCTTATTTTAATGAATTTCAGTGCTAAGACACACACCTATTTTCTTGGCTTTTCTGCTTCGTTATTGTGGTGAAAGCAGTCTTTTAGTTTTAAACATTATTATTAAAAGTAACACATGAAAATCTTATCTGAAAGATGCACTGTTTTGGCAGTAGATACAAATCAAAATGCCACCACCAATGTACTCAATTGTACATTTTGATAAAAGATTTTGAGTAAGTTTTTGGCAAGAAGGAGAAAGGCACTTACCAGCATTTATCATTGTAATTGCTACCATATTTGTAGACTAGCATATCTGTATACATTTCTTAAACCTCAATAAGGTCAAAACTGAAGCTAGCTCTATACATAGCAGTTAGCTGGTAAGTCTTTGTCTCTTGAATACATTACATCAGAAGTATTCCAAAAAGACTCACTACTCCTGAACCTGTTCTTCAATGCATTAAGCACTAACATCTTTCAATATCGGGTAGGCTTATGTTATGTCAGTTCCTCTTTTGTTAACCATGTAAATATTCACAATCTATTTGTCTTTGAATAAATTCAATTTTTGTTATTATTATTATTATTGTTTGGGATCTTATGAGGTGTTCATTATTACCTAGTCTGAATGGTCCATAACAACACATGATAAATAAGCTCTTCGCTAGGACATACACATCCGACAATAAGCTGTCATAATTATATTTTTTTATCTTCAGTTTTGAATCTTACAGGTGTGTGCTTTGTAGGGTTTTGTTGCTGTTGTTGTTTGTTTGTTTTTTCTCTCAGCTGAAAACAACGCAACTAATTTACTGAAAACCCTGAACTTTTCGGAATAGTGGTTAGAGCATCCTTCAGGCTGTTGCTGGACAATATACAGACATGATACAAGTTCATCTGTACCTCAGCTGAGGATATCTCATGGAGTTTAACATCTGTGGTACTCCATGATGCTTAACCCTTAGGTATTCAGAGCTGGCATGTTCTTTACTACACAGGCTCCCAGCAGACACCTCAATCCAGTGACCTTTGCAATGCCACAGAGGTTACAGAGATTGCTCTAAGGCTGGGATCCATAGTAGTGCACACTGAATACTTATGAAGTTAGAAAGTCTTTTGGGCTCACAAAATCTTCTAAAATATGCAAGACATCTCTCTGGTCCCATATCCTTTCCAAATGGCAATATAATGCAGATTTTAAGTGTCAGTCTATCACGCTCACATATTGCTACCCACATAAAGGAAGCAAGAATGCTCTGTTACCTCAAGGTCATGAAATACTTCACTTCCCTGTTAGCAAATACAAGCACCTCCAGTAAAACAGAGGCATAAGCTTATCATCTCACTATATAACTAATTCATATCTGATACACAGCTTGTGCCAATTTTGTCTCTGCGCACTTCCTTGCTGGACATCTTTCTGTTTTATAGCAGTCTGTCAAACTGAAAGGTAACTAAATTGATGCTCATACAGTAAGTCATCATGTAAATGTTATCATTTCTCTAATTGTAGATAGCTCAACTAAAACAATTTTTGGAGTCTGTAGACAGCAACAATGCTGGTATGCATATATTTTTCCTCAGCATTAAACTAGAATTCATTTCAACTTTCTTGCCATCTTCTTCTCTGACCTCTGCATCTGCATTTTATATATATATATATATATATATATATACACACTGATCTAGTTTTTGACAGCTTTACAAGGAGTTATCATGTGATTTAACAAAGTGATGTGAGCTTAACAGAGTCATCCTAAAAAAAGTTAGGATTTAGAAATGGAAAACTGCAATGCAGATAGGAATTATGTATAGAAAGGCCTCATTTTGACATATCCTTTGCCCTCACTAATGTAAAATAATAGCCTAGACACATTAGCATCTTGTTTGTTTGTTTGTTTGTTTGGGGGGAGGTGGGGAAGGTGGTGTTTTATTCAGGAGAACTGATCATTTAAAATGTGTTTTGCTATCATACTATAGAGTTCATTCAAAAAGTTTAGCAAAAATCCTACATGTTAAATTTGACTTTGAGGTTATTTTAATTATACTGGAACCTTATAACTTGAAGTTAACAAAGTCACGTAGATGTGCACTTCAATTAGAAAATCCCCAAATTTGGTACAGACATTGAGGCAGAAGAAGACCTATCAGAAGATTAAACCTAATTACATTTTTACAAGATATCTGAAAAGCTGACCTCTGCCAATTGCTTCTATTATCATGTATTGTAAGAATTATGTTACTTCTTTAGGTTATAGCTGAGGTAGATTACATCAGCTGAACCTTCATGAATTGTAATTCTGTTTCAGTCAGTGGACTCCAGAGAGGACAATTTTAGCTACAAATGAATAGGGTCAATTACACTTGGAGCTAATGGAAGAAAAGTTATCAATATTTTGATAAAATAAATACTTTCATAAATAAATGGGGGAAATTGTCCACAGTTTTAAAATGTGTTTCTGAAAGTAATTTTAATCACCATATTTTTGATAAATCTGTGTCCTTCTTTGAACACAGTAGTCATCACCTAAATATGTCTAGTTGAATTAAAATAAAGTCTGTTATTGTAGAAACAGTTAGTACAGCAAAGCTCAGCAAATTTTCTTTTGAAAGGCTCGGCAGATAAGCATTCAAAGTTGGGATTTTATTCAGTGTAACTCAGTGATTCTAACCAGTGGCTTAATGAATTGCTGTACTGCATAAGTCATGACTATATCTGAGGTACAAGAGCATGAATACAAATGTCTATCTACTACACTGTATAGAATTATCCTGGAGTGGTTATTTGTCCTTAATTGTGTTATTGTAATCATGCCTAGATACCCATCTTGTACTGAACAAACATACGGTAGTAAATGGTCCCTTTGCTAAAGAGATTTCAGTATAAATAGGAAAAATGAATGCTTTGGAAAAAATATTTTTGAAAATCATTGTGGTACTGCTTAGTTTGACAAAATTTTAACAGTTTAAAACCCTTCAGAAACTTGTTCGGTTATACCAGGCAATTAAAATCCACTTCTGTAGTGATTTCATAGTTTACATCTGCCTTCCATCTTAATGCACCTTAAGTTGTAAACTTTCATCCCTAAAAAATACTTCAGCAAACATCAATTTTATCTTATACATACTTCCTGTACCCAGGAGTTCTTTTGTCATACGTAAGGACGCGAAGCTGGTTATGGCTTCAAGGCCTTTGAAAAGAGAATGACTGTCACCTTTACTAAGAACAAACTCACTTCAGTCTGAAAAGCAGATGGGCCAGCACAGTGCACTGCTAACAGTCTTAGCCTGAATGTACATTAAACCACACTAATAGAAAACTTCAGTGGTAGCTACTATCATAACTGTGACTAGAACTGCACATGAAAAATCCCTATCTCTATCCGAGTGACTTCTCTTTTTTGCCTCACTTCAAACCACCAGGGTGACACTTATTTTACAGCCTTTCCAGCTTTCCCTTGTCTTTCCATCCCAGTAGTTCCAAAGGATTTTTCCAGTTGCAATGATAGATTTACCAAAGATCTGGGGGACACAGGGAACAACTTCGCATGCATTTGAAAACACCATGCTCTCTACATTTTGTTTGCAACCTCCAGAATAGGAGGGCTTGTAAGAGCTTTGTTTGGGGTTTTGGTGCCTTGCTGCAGCTGCAGGTTCTGGTATCTGGATTGCAGTCACTTGCATTGTAAGCACAAACGTGCACAGCCTATTAGAAGCATAAAATATATCCATAACTACTTCAAGGAAGTTAGCCTTCTGATCTGCAAAATACTGGAAACATATTCCTTGATATCTTAGATATTTCACCTGTGGAAAAAATGCCATAGTTTGTGACTTTCCCTTTTGTAAGATAAACTGATAATTCTGCAGAATATTAGGAAGTATCCATGTACCTGAGCTTATGTTAAGACCTAAATGAAAACTCAAAACATTTTAGATTTTAGATTTTTAAGAATTTAGATTTTTTTAGTGTTGTTTTTTTTTGTGTGTGTTTTTTTTTTTGTGTGTGGTTTTTTTTAGACTTTTTGTACCTTGAACTCAACTTAAGTGCTAAGCTAAGTTGCTGACTGTCATCTCTCATTCAGTTATTCACTCACAAGATGCACACACACAGTGACTTTGGTTAAGTGACAGCTTTTATACCTCAGTGTGGTGTGAGCTCTGGTGCAACAGTGTTATAATTTTATGATGACTCTCCCTCTCACCTATTCTCAACTGAAGAAAGGCAAAACTTAAAGCAGAGCCAAGTGAAACAAACAATGATGCTGAAGGATTGAAATGCCTGAGGCCACTGACTATCCATGCTACAAAACCATCACTAAATAGGAAATTGCTACTTTTTTCACAGCTGTGTGACTACAACTTGCAGGTGATATTTCTGAGTTCTCAGCTGCAACTATGCTTTTCATCTCCATAATTAAGACAATGACACTGAATTCAGTCTGTCATCATCCCAAACTACACCATTTGTTTGCTGCAGAACAAATCAACTAGGGAGAGGAAAACTTTTAAGCTTGGTTTTCCAAGGCTAAAAGCATACTTTCAGGCTATTAACCATCTGGCAAAAGCTTTCCAGCTTGAATGCAGGGATCCTACAACACTAAACAGAACATTAAGTCTGTTAAGTCTTTTATATTCTACTACTATGAATGAACTTGGAAAAAAAAATTAAAAAAAAATCAATCAATCTTCCATGTCAATATATGGGCTCCTTTCATTGACACCCAACAAGTATGCTGGTACTGGGTCAGACCTTAGTGACAGCTTCTAATACAGCCACGTTGGGACAGTCCTGTTGAAAATGGCTTTAAAGTTCCTGAGATGGAGGTTACATATAGAGTCATCATGTTCAATACCAGTGTTGGTGTTTTTTCCATGAATCTGTCACCATCCTTTTCCAATCTATTTATATTGTTGACTGCTTCAGTATCCTGTGGCAATGAATACTGCAGTTTTAATAACTGCATAGCCTCATGAATTCTGCAATAGGACATGGCCTGGGTTATTAAAAATGTGCTTGCAGATACTTTCACTGCTTCCAGTAGAATTTCTCTAATTTATCTTGCATAGCTAGAGCAAGAATTTGTTACTTTGGGCCTTGTAAGCTGAATATGCATTATGTTGAGTGCAAAAAGCAGAGTAGAGGATTTTGCTTGCACATTTCATCTCTAAACAGATCTAAATGAAGTGACTTATCTTCAAATAATCAAATCAGGAGTGGAAATTAAAATTCATGAACTTTATGAAACTTAGGATTTGCCTTCCCTATAATAAATATCTGGGACCAGCCAATACAGCTACAGCCCTGAAAATTATATATATTTAATATTTCAAGCACAAGTCTGTCACAACTTCACAGAGGCAATTTAACACTGACACAAAAAAAAAAAAAATGTTATGGTTTAAATAATAATAATAGCTTTATTTAAAAAGCTTTTAGAAATTACCACAGAAAATTACCATTTACATGGACTCATTATACACTTCAAAATATTTTTTTTTCTGAAGTAATGGAACAGAAACAAATTAAATGTCCCTTTAGACTTCACTCAGAGAAGATTTTCTTTTGTATATCTTTGACTCTAACCTTTTGACAGCTAAAATGAGTCTTGCATTACTAAAATAGATAATGCACCCTCCTTATTATCTTCAGATATAGTACAGTAAATACTGATTAGATTTAACATGTTAGGTTTACAGCAGAAACAATACTGAATCTGTATGAGTGCGTTAATGAATGATGTCAAGCTATACTTTAGGCTTCACTATTTTCAATTTCAATTTAAACTTGACTTTTATGTCAGCTTTAGTAGGTTTTTTAATATTAATAACACATATGTACATGCATACTTATACAAATATTATTTAAATTGCTATAATTTAAGAATAAGCATTCCCCTGCTGCCTTTCAGACAGCTCCTTTGTACAGGAAAAACAAACCCTGTATCAGACAAAGCCTGTTATATATTTTCAGGAGATATAATAATCATAACTTAATTTGCTGTTGCAGCCCCTCTTTCCCTACACTTGTAATAGGATTGTGGCATCAGAAGTATATAATTTTCACAGTAGCAGAACAGTGTACAGGGAAATTATGATTTTATAGTTCCATAAGCTCTGTGTCCTTTTCCCAGCATTTCCAGGACTGCTATATGCAGGTTGATACAATCAACAACCAACTGTGTAATGTGGTTGATGTGAACAATGTGTAAGAATGAGAACAATATGAAAATATCATTTTTTGTATTTATGGTGAATATTTTGAGGTTGGTAGTTTATTTTTTGAGCAGTCCTGTCCCTGATCACTGTTGGGAGGACAATTCTATGTCAGTGATGCAATTCTTAAGCCCCTGTCATATCAGACTGCCCACTTTTTCCAACACCCACAGAATATCCTGTTTATTCCCAAGGTTCATATTCATTTCTTAATTAAATCTTGACAGTTAAATTGTCATTTATGGAAACAATCTATGGTCCTTTGTGAGACGGTGTCTGGACACATTAAAACCATCTGGTCAAGTGCTTTTGTTTTGTTTTTTTGGGGGGTTTTGTTTTTTGTTTGTTTGTTTTAAAACAATTCAATCAGGTATGCCCTGAAAGCATTATTAAGGATAAGTGGTAGATATTTGAATATGTCTCCGAGATGAAACATGAGGTTTTGCAGGGAGCCCACAGTGCTGTAAAGCTCAGTCATAATGTTTGTTATTTTGTTCTGCTACAAGAATCCGCAGTCTACTTGGACGCCAATTTATTTTCCTAATCCTGACATCAGAAATTTCTTATCCAGCCCATGTAGCCACATGTTATTATTACCATTTTCTTTAACTCACCTCTGACCTACATTCACTCATCTACTTGTTAGTCTTTCACATATAAATAGACTTTAAATGTTGCAGTGTGATTTCAAACTTATGTTAATAGATAACACCACCCACTCATACTAAAGAGAAATACTACTTTCATCAACCATAGTTAAGATAAACTTGAGGTGCTGTTTAAACATCTCACTCCAAAACACACACACATTTAAAAAGTGCTCTTATTAATATCTTCATGATTATTATTTTCTTACTCTTTATTACTATAGAGGTGATTCTTATCACTGAAAAACAGTTAATGTTACTTTCCAAAGGAAAGCACAGCAAAGTTGATCTCCCCATTGATTTGAAATTCTGCTTTCATTCGGAACAGTTGATCTTGCCCACTCTGTGGTTACTCCTTTTCAAAACCAACCCCATTAGCAAGTGTTTGAGCAGGGGTGGGAAGCCAGAGTTCAGTAGTGTGTGAGAAGACAAAGGGAAACATATTGAACTTCTACAGGGACAGGAAACTTGGTACTGCAGCCAAAAATTGCCAGCAATGTGCAAATCAGTGCAAATTAACAGGGAGACCACTTAAGGGAAAGCAGGAATTCCCATTCCAGTTTAAGATATTCCTGCAGTGCAATACTTCATTCCCCACAGTGAATAAGCAGACATCTTGCCTTGAATATTTACCTTTAAAATGAAAATGTTACAATGGTAGAATAGGCACTTGAACCTACATTGAAACTGTGTGGAGCACACCAGCAAAAGAACAATGTCCCCCAAACTAGCAGGTGTAGATGCTCTTGTATGTGCACTGCTCAGGCACATCCTCTGGAGCAAAGGGACCACATGACAATACCTAACTAAAATCATGGAAAGAAATACATTGAAGATTGCTGCATAGTCAGACACCATACCCACTCCAGAGATTCCTGAAAAGTCAGTAGATGATGTTGTAGACCAGGAGGGTAACAGAGTGCTACCTGCACTTCTTTCATTGCTACACTTTTCCATAAGCATACACTTGGGACACTTTTCTGTCTCTTAATTCTCATCATCCTCTTATTTGGCAGAGCTAAGAATTAACACAAACCAAGATTTAGTGATAATGGCTTGCAGCCCAGTAGCCAGAATAAAATGGTGGTCTTGGAAGGCACAGTGCATCAAGGCAACCCATTTTACTCATAGATAGTACAAGAACTGAAGTCAACAAGCCTTGCAGGTTTGAACCATGGACCAATCTCCTCTGATATGCTTTCCATGGGAAGCCCCTGCATGAAGATTGCTCCTTCCTAATTGAATGCAGACATCAGCGAAAATAGTGCCAGGCTTACCACCTATAGGATCTGTTTGCCTTTTTTTTTTTTTTTTTTTTCTTTCTTTGTAGTGGGCTATCCTGGAGCCGTGATTCAGGGACAAAGCAATCTTTGATTTGAGCTTATATTCCTTCTCTGACATTTTCACTCAGGCTGTTCACCCTTGTGCCATCAGGAAAAGTTATTACCTATTATTCTTACCATGTGCTTTTTTCAGGTAAACATTAAGACCATTAAGTGTCCTAGACTGCCAGAGCAGTGTTTTTAGACCACAGCTACAATGTTTGTATTATATGACTGTGTTATAGCTTAGGGCATAAGAATTTGAACATACAAAGACTGTTTTTGTAGGGGCATAAATGTGGTGCTGCCTCATGTCATTACTATTGTTTTGGAGCAGGCTTGGGCATAAAACTCTCCAGGCTTTCATATTTGGTTTTCCCCTATTAGAAATTGTCGCATTGTATGGGAGATAATTTAAATACATGTACCGTACTGGTAATAAGAGGATCAGAGATCTGAAGTAAAATAGGAGGCAAAAAGATGATGTAGTCACAGTGCAAGGGCAGAACATCCTCAGGACA
Organism: Anas platyrhynchos; assembly: GCF_047663525.1. Classification (NCBI taxonomy): domain Eukaryota; kingdom Metazoa; phylum Chordata; class Aves; order Anseriformes; family Anatidae; genus Anas; species Anas platyrhynchos. The sequence goes on along the minus strand of NC_092587.1, from coordinate 97,602,767 downwards.
AAAGGGGAAAGGGCGAAGAGAAAGAGCAAAACCATGACAAGATAGGCTGTATGATGCATACCAGTTCACAACCTCCTGAAGGTTTTTCCAAGGTCTCCTACCAAAGGGAGAATAATTGAAGCTACTTTTATACATTGCTTATTAGGGACAGAATCTGGGAAAGGCACTAGAGATACAACATGAGTGTCAGAGGGAAGGTTCTCCCCTGCATCGAATACGTAACAGCAATAAAGTCAAAGAGCAGTCCACCAGGTCTGTGAATAAGAGGATTAAATAGAACACTTATGCATTTCAGGAAATTTTTTTATATTGTTTATAAACAGTAGACCACCTAGTTAAATAAGAAACTATGGGTACTCTTTCTGAATCAAATTTTCCCCCAATATCCTTAATAATACAATATTAATATCATAAAATAGGATATTAATATTATATATTTAAATTATAGGAAAAGACTTAGACATCTGCTTCTATGTACATTAACATTGTAATCTGAACCATAAATTTACTTTAATGACTGTAACTCCAAAGAATAGTATCCAAGGAGTTTAGACAAACTAGCAGGATGATACTTCTAGTTGCAAAGCCATTAAAAATATCTTCAGAATGGTCTCTGGATTAGAAGTGACATGCTGAAGGATGACTTAATTCGTTCTCTGACATTGAGCAAAGTAGGTTTCTGTTGTCTAGAAATGTAAAATATAATATTCTAAACACACAAATTGCAGATTTCAAAGGAAATTTATTGAAACTGAAAATATTCCTTGCAAATCACATCTTCCTAATCTTAGCACAGTAGGTTTTTGCATAATTCATTTTGCTGCTCTACCTGAAAAAATCATCACATTGCAAAAATGCACTGGATAAACAAGCAACATTTTCAGCCTTATTTGGGAAGGTAAGTAGACTCTTAGTTTGTATGCATATTTGTACATGAAGAGCATACAAAAGACACCCTGGAGGCCAAAAATACCCTATAAAATCTACATCAACAAAGAATATATTGTTCACAGACAAATCAGATGTTAGAAAAAGACAAGATTAAAACTGTCATGCAATTCAAATTCATCTCCCTTGCTTTGTTGTATGGTCTTTCATTGTACCATACTTTGCTATTTTTCCCATGAGACCCTGTTAAATTTATCAGTCAGTGACCACGAGCACTGGACAGATATTAGTGTTTTTTTCCCCAAGTTATTACTCTTTTTCTAGTGTGCATCATTTACTATCCACCAGAATTGCTCACTTCCTCACAGTCCTTATGAGTGGTGTTCATCACTGCAGATCTCTTCTGAACCACAGTGAAGGCCTCTTCCCCAAAACCCGAGAGCTTGTAGCACTGTTCTCATTCTGAGGACAGAAGGACAACAGTGCCACCAGTACCTACTAACTTGCATGGCCCTAGCTTGGGGGTAGCCTCAGTTGCCAGGGATTTAAGCAATGCACAGGCCTTTCTTTTTACTTTGAGAACACAACTCCTCATTATCAGCTTTTCAAAGCATCTTGCCACTTCTGCAAATCAGACAGCCTCTCTCAAGTCAATCACTGAAGACGACACAGACAGAGAAGAGCTTCACTTAACTGATTTCAGAGAGTTTTTAAGTGACAGAAAGAGGGTTAAAACTCCTTCGGGACCATAAGCAAATGTCTAACCCTGAAATCTTTATTTTCTTTTCTTTTATATTACTTACACTTTGATTCTGTAACAAAGCAGGCAGAAGTCTGACTCTCTGTAAAATTCTTAGACCGTGAGCACCATCTTTGCACAAGCAAGCTCATATCCAGTGTTTTCTCTTGATAAAGTTATTTTGCAGAATCTTTTCCCTTTTTAAAACAGCACAAAGGAGAGCTCCTGGAGCATCCATCATGTACCATTACCTTGATACTTGGGCGTAATACCCTCGAATCGCTAACACCAGTGTCTTTGAGCTAACCAAACAGAGGAAAGGTGTTAATGTTTCTGGGCCTACTACTAGCAGTATACAAATACATATTTTGTCAGTGGATGTCACAACTTTTGGCTAATAGAGAGAAAACCTAGAGATGGCGGGCACAGGGATAGTTTTCCATCTTTACTGACTGGACACTAACACCTATCTACTTCCAACCTGTCTTTCATTTCACCACTTTCTCTCTTCACACTAGTCTGCTTGCAGCACTTTCCCAGAAAGAAACATCCTTTATTCTGTGACGATGGTGAGTCATTACCCTCACTGTCATTTCCCATCTTTCTTCTCTCAAAGTTTTGAAGACTTTCTCAATCAAACACTGCTGTAAGAATTTTAAGAGTAGCAAAATCATAGTTTTCCTTAACCTCCTTCTCTGCATAGCCCAGCTATGCAGAGTATGTAGTTCATCCCACTACAATTCATCCTGAGGCACAGATTCAGCATGACAATTTTGTTCACAAAGCTACAGAATGTTCCTAATCATTGTACAATGGAACATATGGGAATAATTTTAGGTATTGTCACCTGAATGAATTTCAGACTGATTGCATTCATCTCCAAGGTAGTAGGTAGCAATTCTAATTTTTATTTTCATTCTTTACTCACAAACCTGGAGATCCAGTAATGTTTTACAACATAGTGTGTTACGACAGCAGAGTGCTGATATGTCCTATACAAGCATTTGTTATGTTAGGTGCAGGATGTTATTTCACTATATTCAACAACACTTTTAAATATTTTCCTAAATTAGACTTTTTTCTTTCTGTTAGACAAATCCAGATTCTTTTTATCCACAGAGGGGCGTTCAAGTTAAATGTAGACATTATCAACACCAACAGAAATATTTTGCAAGAAAAGCAAAGCCCAATGAAAACCAACAGGATGCAAAACAAAGATACTGAATTATATTGAGTGTATAGTAATAACAATGCCAGTTTGTCCATTTCATTGTTAATTAGCTAGGGAATAGCCAGACTATTGGAATAAATAGAGTAACACTCCCTGCTCTATTCAGAACTCCACACACTCAAATTAAAACACTTATTCTGTCTGCATGAGAGGCCATCCAGTCCTCTCAAACACAACTATTATCTAGCATTACAGGTACTAGAACAGAAGGAATATAAAAATCAAACATTTATAGTTTAACTTCAGAGTTAATCTTAGACTTGTACTGATGTCTACAATCCAGTTAATGTTTTTATTTTCAAGTCTTGCTCCCAGCACTTTTAATGAATAATATTCAGGGTCTGAACACAGTTTGAAGAAACAATAATCTAGAATATTGTGCAAGTATCATTCTTTCTTGACCAAAAGAGCTGGCGTAATTGTAGCATTTTTATATGTTTAGAGGTTACTTCTTAAGAACAATTTCCTAATTTAGACACAACAGCCAGGACTAAAATACTGGCAGACAGTAACAGTGCTACAAAAGTCATTTTGGATCATAAAATAATGGAGGAAGTAGTGTGTAGTTTTTAACATTGCTTTTGCCTCTTTATGTTAATTAGCTAATCTGCAATTTATTAGAATCATCTACTAAACAAAGCTTCATTATTTTGTTTCCTTAATTTTGTGCAGTTTGCTTTTTTCTTTCTCCCTCAAGCTATTACTCTTAATTCTTGATGTGGAAACAGGCTATTTTGTTTGCACTCAACTTATTTGAAGCTTTCTATGACTTGTAGAACTGAAGAAAAATACTATAACAGAAATCAGGCAATGACCTTTGCTTTTAAAACTATGAACTTCCCATTTTCCTTATAATAGTCCTTAAAATGTTCCTCTTAAAAAAAAAAAAAAAAAAAAAAAAAAACTTCCTTGAAGGTCCAATGTGTTAATAACTCCTAAGTGAGCCTTAAATCCTCTTCTGGAACTATGGTCCAAGCACAGAGAAGTATTTTTCTTCAGGTAAATGGTTTCTGGTTTCTGGGTTGTGGCCCGCTCCTGGTAATGAGACCCTAAGTCAAGAGCATTTGTGCCAAAATGGAGAAATAACCAATTGAGCAAGAGATAGCCATTGTCCTTAGTGAATTTCAAAGCACTACATTTAGATAGGAATAATAACCTGCATCAAGCAGGGTTGCAAATGGCAGGGTGGTAAAAGGAACTCCGCAAAAAAGGACTCGAGTGATCAAAAGCTGGACATGAGTTAGCAGTGCCAGAGTATTGAAGAAAAAAAAAAAAAAAGAGAACATTGACTGTAAATGCATAAAACATGGTATAACAAAGCATTTCCCTCCTCCACCCCGCCCCCCCCCCCCCCAAAAAAGAAAAAAAATCCAAAAAAAAACCTCCATTTTTGAGCAATATTTTTGAGAAAGACAGGAATTAATGGAAAATCACCCAGAAAAGAACAAGGAAAAAAAAAAAAAAAAAAAAAAAGGCTAGAAGAAATTAAGAAATTAAGTTCTTTAGTCCAAACACAGGAAACAGAGAGGAAAGCCTAAGGGCTGGTGCAGTGAGGGAGCAAATAAAGCAGTCTCCATGCCCACTCAGAATGCAGTATGAAGGTATACATGGCAACAAGGAAGCTTTAGCTCAAAATTTTGCGACTGCGTTGGTAGATCATGCCTAGGAGTTGCTTAATTTCTATTGCTGGAGTGCCTTAAATGAGAAAAAGATAATTATTTGTGAGATGTGGCAGTAACATTGGGGTAGCGGAATAGTCAAATTACTGCTCAAAGCAGGTTTTCAAGCAAATCACATTATTGTCTTGCACACACAATGTTACCATAGCCAATTCTGCCTTCACAGAAACTTAAGGGTGGCACTGACATAACCGAGTGCATGGTTAGTCTAAACAAGAGGATTTAAGGGTTAGTGAGTCTTTTATTTCTGTCACCAGCTGAGAAACTCTGTCTCTTTGGGTAGTTTTCTTCCAACATCTTTTATCTAGAATCAACATTTTTTAACGGAACTTAAAAACAGTAAAACCCAAATGTCCAATCCTCAGAAGCCTATCATTGCTCATTTTTTGGCAAGCTCAACAGATACTCAGACCTTAAATATTTAACAAAAAACAATTATTAAACATATTTATACTTTTGTATAACCAACCTCATGCCTTCCTTTTGATTCCCTCTCTTAGAACCTTCATATTTCAGTAAATTTTCAGGAGGAGAAAACATCCTTGGCACTTTACCAAGTGTAATGAACTACCTACCTATCCGTCAGAAAATGGTAATGAAGGAAGCAGGGGACGCCTCAGACTAAGGGCTTGTTATTGGTTTTTAGAGAATATAATTGCGCACTTGGGAGGCAGTAACTTCTTAATTACAGTCCTCAGGGGAGTGGGAGGAATCAAAGCACTGTCATGTCTGGAAGGGACTTGACACAAGTAGCCAGAGTGGCCTAATCCTATCAGAGGAGAAAACACTTGATCCATACTCTAGGAAGCTCCCAGTCTTCTTCAGGCACTCTGTAATTAAGTATTTAAAAACTGCTCCCCTCAGTGCACTTCTCTGCTTCTGCTTGTCTATCAGCTTCCTCACTTAAATCACCAGCATGTTTAACCACCGTTAGGCACCTCAGCCAAATGCACATAGAAATACTGAATGTACTATGTGATTATAGAAATCATTCCTTTTTTTTTTTTTTTTTTTTTTTTTTAGAAGTTAGGGACATTGAAAAGAATTTATGCTTAAGAGAAGTGTTGAAGCATATGCTAATTTTATTTATTTCAAAACTTGAGTTTAGATCTTTTTAGAATTAAAACATTGTTGGATCAGGACATGGAACAGACTGAAAAAAGAGAATATCATAGAATCAGTTGAGTTGGAGAAGACATCTAAGATCATCAAGTCCAATCATCAACCTAGCACTGCCAAGTCTACCACTAAACCGTGTCCCTAAGCACCACATCCATGTGTCTTTTGAATACCTCCAGAGATGGTGACTCAACCATTTTCTTGGGCAGCCTGTTCCAATGCCTCATAATCATTTAACTGAAGAAATTTTTCCTAATATCCAACCTGAACCTCCCCTGGTGTAACTTGAGGCCTTTATCTCTTGTACTGCCACTTGTTGCTTGGGAGAATAGACCAAACCCCACCCCACTACAAACTCTTTTGAGGTAGTTGTAAAGCGTGATAAGTTCTCCTGAACCTCCTTTTCTCTAGGCTGAATAACTCCAGTGCCCTCATCTGCTCCTCATAATAATACTTGTTTCCTAGACCCTTCACCAGCTTCATAGCCCTTCTCTGGACATGCTCCAGCACCTCAATGTCCTTCTTGTAGTGAGGGGCCCAAAACTGAACACAGTACTCAAAGTGCAGCCTCACCAGAGCTGAGTACAGGGGGACGATCACCTCCCTGCTCCTGTTGGCTATGCTATTCCTGATACAAGCCAGGATGCTGTTGGTCTTCCTGGCTACCTGAGCACACTCCTGCCTCATGTTCAGACAGCTATCAACCAATATTCCCAGGACCCTTTCCTCCAGCCAGCTTTACAGTCGCTCTTCACCCAGCCTGTAGAATTGCATGGGGCTGTTTTGCCTTAAGTACAGGACCCAGCACTTAGCCATGTTGAATGTCACACAGCTGGCCTCAGCTCAGTGGTCTGGCCTATCCAGACCCCTTTGCAGAACTCTCTTACAGTCGAGCAGATAAACACTCACACCTAACTTGGTGTCACCTGCAAACTTACTGAGGGTGCACTCGATCCCCTCATTCAGATCGTTGATAAAGATATTGAAGAGAACTGCCCCCAGTATTGAGCCCTAGGGGACACCACTTATGACCAGCCTCCAACTGGACTTCACTCCATTCAGCAAAACTAATTTTTTTTACCCAGCAAAGCATATACCCACCCGAGCCATAAGCAGCTGTTTTCTCCTGAAGAATGTTGTGTGAAACAGTGTAAAAAGCTTTACTAAACTCTAGGTAGACAACATCCACAGCCTTTCTCTCATCCACTAAGCACATCACCTTGTCATAGAAGGAGATCGGGTTCATCAAGCAGGGGTGTGTGGGGGTGTGGCTGATCCTGGTCCCACCAAAGCCTCAACAGCCACTTTCACAAGAGCTGCTGGCTTCTGGTGGCTCCCTCGAGTTTCCTCAATGCAGGAAAGCCCCCTGCACATCGCTGTCCACTGTAGAATGCATCTGCCCTGGAGCTGATGGCCTCAGCAACATCCACACAACATCTAAAGTGCGTCATTTAAAAAGAAATTCAACTGTTCATCCTTTGACCATCAAAAAATATGCAGCCTACAACAGTTAGAAGCAAGCACATTCTGTAGGCAAGTTTTTCACAATTTTCTAATGCTTTCATCTCTTGCACTTCCCTCCTTCTTGTTTAACCCTAGTGCCAATCAAAATCAGGATTCTAGATTTGAACGAGAAAACACTGGTAAAACTTCTAAAAGCAGTATGAAGAAGCTACTTATTTTAATTGAGTGCTGCCCAGCCATCCAACCACCAACAAACCAGAGACCACATTGTGAAGCACTGTTCTTTCATACGAACAACCCACATTTCACAGGGGTAAATAACCCAAGAAATTTTCAGGGTTATTAACTGGAAGTTCACTTTCTGTGGATACAGCAAATCACCATGTTCAGGAATGCTCATTGCTACTAAAAACACCAGAGATGCCCTATGAGTTCCAGCTTGGTTGAACTCACCCACAGCTGAAACAGAGTAGTAGACCATCATATTGCAAGTCGAGGCATCTCACCGTTGTATTAAAAAATAAAAAAAAAAAAAAATTAAAAAAATGTATAAATAAAGGAAAGAAACAGGGATGATGCACTATATAATAAATGAAGCAGTCTTTTAAAATTGTAACCCATAACTTTGTAAAGCTAAGCACTTGCAGGTAGTCTTGCCAAACTTCAGTTGAACTTTGGCACTAGAAAGGTACTGTACAAGGCTGGTGTCTCATTAATGCAGCCACATCACAGCAATTCATGAAGGAAGATACGGGGGAGGAGGATGAGCTAATTTAGCTCTGAATCCCACTGAAGAGAATGTCATGCTCACTCCCCCTCAGCAGTGGGCTTTTCATATGGCTGCCTCCAGGGTGGTTAGCGGCTAAAAAGAGAAATTGCTGCCACTGAGACAGAGCAAACCACTCACTCTTCAGCCTTTTTGCTGCTGTCCCTCTCAGTAGTAATACACTTCTTCCCTGATAAAATATCTTCCTTTTAACCTCATCCTACTCTGGTCTGAGATAGAATGTATTTGCTTTGTAGGGAAAAGGATAAAATGAGGCATATTGTTTTCATGTTCTAAATTGTGGTTGAAGAGCTATACCAAAGTGAAATATTTTCATAGTTTTCAAAAAAAAAAAAATGCACCAGGTTTTGATTAACAGACATTTATCTCTCAGTGAATAAAGCAAGCTAAATACATGTTTTGTTGTTAATCCTGTAGGCAACACTAGTCAGAATATATTGCATACATGTATCATCACTTAACACATACGGCTGCAACAGCCTAACAACACTTCATCTCCACTCTCCTGTCATGTGAAACAACAGTATTCATCTTGTGGTCTGTAAACCTTTATATGAACTATTCCTATGAGATCCACACAAAACAATTAGGGAGGTGAAAACCAAAACCAACACTCTACTGGAGCAGGACATTGGAGTTGTCATACAGGGACTTGCATTTCTACTGGAAGATTCTTAGTAGTCTACAAAATGGCTGGGGAAAAAATAAGTTGAGAACCACTACAGAAGCTAAATACACCCACATGATACCTTCATGGTCAATAGCAAAAGACATATCCTTTGAGAGAAGCCACTGAAACAAAGGAAGAAGTAGCAATATTCACAGAAATACAACCACTAGGATTTTATTATATAAAATATTAAAATGGAAGGGCTGATGAAAATCTGAGAAAAATTAGAAGTATCTGTAGTTAATATGATGTAGAGGGAAGGTTAATAAGAAAAATACAGTATAGGTTAACTAGCCAGAAGGTACTCTATTTACAAAAAATGAAAGCTTAATAGAGAAAAAAAAAAGTCATGAAGACAAGCCAACATTTTATGCTGAAAGATTATTAATGCACCAACAGTCTGAACATTAAGTTAAGGTTCTATAATGAGGCTAACAGTCTGTGGAGCTGGTTCAGTCATAAGATTGTTCTCTCCTTAATGCATGCCATAACCATTACAAATGAAACACAATATTTGGAAGGCAGAAATAGACGCAAAACAGAAGAACATCATAGCAAACAAAAAGCTCTTGTTCTATTCAGACTTCGGCACTGCATAGCAGAGTAAAAAGAAAAGATGATTGCAGGCTCTCTCTCTATCCCACTCTCCTAACTTTTGAGAGGTAAAGCAGATATATGCTTTGTGGGAAGATGCCCAAAAGCCAGCTGTAGCTTAGGGAATAAATCTTTCATGGCTCCCTCTACAGTTAATGGATGGAGGAATGTTCCTCATGAAAACAAAGCTGACAAGAACTTGCCTGTAAATTTTCTGAATTACCCTGTAGGATGCTAGATTAGAAGTGGCTGTTATGACAGAAGGCAGAACTTCAATCCAAAGGAACTTAGCCATAAATTTGAGGACCTGGCAAACAAACATCATACAGTTCAATACAGAAAAGTGAAAAGCTCTGCATATGGGGAAGAATAACCCCATGCATCTGTAAAGGCTGGAAACAAAACAGGCCAATTATCGTGAAAAGATCCTGAAGTTACACGGGATGCCAGATGAATATAAATCAACACCACTCTCTTGTCAGAAAGAAGGCAAATGACCGTATTAATAGAAGCATGTCTAGCAGATTGAGATAAGTTATTATTCCCCTCTAATCAGCATTGATAAGGCCGCACTTGGAGCACTTCATTCACGTTTGGGATGAGTGATGTGTTCAAGAGCAACGAAGAGACCCTGGATATAGTCCAGTTGCTTTCAAGAAGAGGATGAAAGTGGGGTTCATTTAGTCTTCTGAAGGGATGATCTGCTAGTGTCTACAACTGCTTGGAGGAAGGTAAAAAAAACAACAGTGCCAAATGGTCTTTGAGAGTGGCAGGCAGCATAACAAAGGCCAACATTCACAAGCAGTGTCCTGAGCGGTTCATAATGGAGACTGGAAAAAAAAAGAAAAAACCTTTCCACTAAGAGAATAGTGCAGTGTTATTGCCTGGAGTCTGTAAAGTGTCTCATTTATGGGTGATTTTCATAACTCACCTGGACAAAGCCTTTGCTTACATGGTCTCTGATATCAGAAGTCTTCCATGTACAAAGAACAGTCTGGACAAGGTGACTGCAGCTGTTCCTTGCAACCACAGCCTCTGTGATTCTTTGACACCCCACAGGAGCCTCACTATTAATTGGTTTAGGGAAACAAGTGTCCCCTGTAGAATAAAGCTGTGCAAATTAATCTCTCTTTCTGAACCTGCAGGAGAATACAAAGCTGCAAATCTCTACAGTCTTTCACAGGGTTGTAAAAGTTAGGAAAGAGTATGGTGAGCTTTTCTTTCTATTTCCGCATACCCATTAAAATTACAAGCAATGCTTCAAAATAAGCACCCATACGATCAGCCCTTAGACCTTGAATCAGGAACAAGAAGGCTTTGAAAATCATGTGGCATGGAATACAGATCATCAGCTACATTAACAACCTCTAGCCAGTAAGCAAGTTAATGGTGAAAGTAAAATAAAGCAGTAAATTTCAAGGTGGTTACTGCAGGCTGGGAAACAAACTAAGCATGGGGGACTTAACAAAATAGATCTAAACCGTATGTGATTGCTAACCATAGGTCTCAAATAAGTGTTTGGCATGTGTTTTGCTATTTTTTTTTTAAATCATTTTCAATAGTTTAGTAACTTACTTAAATGAGATAGGATTCTGACTGAAGCTGCATGGCCGCTATGGGAGGGGAAAATGCATACTTATTCATATTGCTTTATTACTGTGTACCCATTTTTTGTTATTATTTTAAACACAGGTGCAAGTGATTATTTAGCACAGTCTTTTCCCACATTTATAATTTTGCATATCAGGGTTTAATTAATAACGTCAGAAGTAGGAATGCTGAAAAAAAAAAAATAAGAAAAGGTATTTCAAGGTTTGCTTTAGCTAAACCCAAAGCAGGAGTTACAATACTTGACATTCCACAGAGATCTTGTTATTTTGGAAAGTTTCACAAGTTCAGGAAACTTGCCTACTGTTCAGTGGTAAACATCTAAAATTGACATGGCTTATCTGAACAGAAATGCTTTGTGAATAACACAACACTAACCATCTACGTTATATCTAAGGACTAGCTCAAGCATGGTGCAAGCCACAGATGAAATAATACATATCCCTTTCCTTTCTTGCATGTCTCTTGGGAGCACTCTGCTATGAAGATTTTGTCAGAAAGGCTGCAATAGCTTCAGAGGCAAAGAAAGGAACAAGTTATAGGGGCCATTCCTTACAAATATTGTTAAAAACTCTGTTTTTAACCTCAGAAAGATCAACAATCATTTCTATGGTTCAGAACATCTCTCTCCCCCCCCTGCTGAGGGGGTTTTTGGTAGCACAGCAAGTGCTACCTGTTCACAAGTACTTCAGGGTAGATAACATTTTGGAATAACTTCTCAGGAGACCAGAGCACAGTAATTCTTGCCCTATAAATCCAACCTGTACGGTTGCAAAGAAAAATATGAAGTGACATTACTTGTTTGCTTGATGTCCCAGTACGCACAGTAAGATGTGGATAAAATTAGTCTTACTGACCAAATTAGAAATGGGTAGCCATACGCGCTTGCATTTACATCAGTAGACACATTAAGTTAGGGCAGAAACTGAGCAGCAAGTTAAGAGATTGTCATCATCACCCAAGAGCTTGGTTTATAATTGAGCAGCAGCAGCTCAAAGGGCAAGATATAGAAACACTAATTCCCAGGCAAGAGATAGAAACACTAATTCCCAGTAACAAGACTTATGAGCAACATTTTTTTTGTGAAAGAAAGTACAAATTACAAGTGACTATGTGCCTCTACAACACTATCTAGAAGTGCATGGACTTGTACACTTGAGAGAGCAGAAGGCTCTGAGGTGAGAAAGCTCACACATTTTTACTGGGGCAACATGGAGGAGTGAAGCAAGGGGCTATATGGCCAGAAGCATGGCACTGCATGCAAAGAAGTATCATGCAGCCAAACATTATAAACAGCAAATGAATGCCCACAGAATACATAAACTAGAGTCCTGATTTATGCTTCCTAACATGTAAAACAACATTTACCTTTCTAAATAATTTTGCCATCAGTAAATAAGTCAATACTTTAAATAATCAATCCATAAGACAAATCTTAGCTAAAGAGGTTACCATGAATAACCAGTGGTGAAAATTAGGAGAAATCTATTTTTCTTCCTTGAGAGCCTCCTCTATAAATGTTAGGTGGTAGGCATTAATGTGGTACATGCAGATAATTTGCATGACTTTTGAAATATGTGTCTTGATATAGATAGTAAAATTCTAGCTATGACAAACGTAGTTCAGAGGGAAAGTCTCTCACAACAGGATGCCTTCAGCCATGAATTCTTGTACCTTATGATGAACAATGGCACATTACCAAGAGAAATCAGGCCTAAATCCTGCCCTCAATCTATAAGCACAACTACTGACATTATTTCTGAAAGGCTTAAGGGGCCTTTATGAAAATATATGGTTATATTTCCCCTTATCGGTGATGAACTATCAAGAGCATCACAAAGACATAAGACTTAACAGAAGTGCTGTAAGCTAGTGACTGATTTACTGACAGCAGAGAGACTGATAGTGACAGTATCCCCAAGAAGCAGGTAGGTGTTTTATGGTGGCAGTTTTGCAGAAATATGGACCTTCATACAAGAACAGAAGCCTAGGAATAGGTTAGCAAAGTACATGCAGCACTGATAAACCACTGAGTTAATAGGCGCACCATCTCACTTGAACCAAAACTAACAACATGAAAGTTATCAGTTTCTTCCTTGTCATAATCTAAAGCAGAACTCAGCCTCCACACCTTCCCCTGCTTATGACAAAACTCGGTCAGCTCTCCCTAGCAGCACCTTCAGGTCAGCACCTTCACTAGCAGTGAAATGAGGATTAACCATAGATAATCTGTCCCATGTTTTGCAGCAGATAGATGAAGCTGTACCTGGTTCTAGGAACATTTTTCAAGCTGGAAATGTCCTATCTGCCAGTCTCTCATGATTCCTTTTCTGCAAGAACGATAATAAAGACTTGTTTGGACACCAAAGCAGAAGGGAGAAAATTTTAAAGTTTTATGCCTGTTCATTGATTTAATTTTGTTACATTTCAGGTTTTGACACATCTTTGCTCTTACTCTATGAAATTTTGCAAGAATTGCCATGCAAAGTCAAAGCCCTTGTTTTAATAGAATCTTTAATGAATATGAAGGCTGAAACAATATTCTGAATCTAAACACTGCACACCATACATCTGTAGATGCCTGTAATCACTACTGCATCAGCATAAGGAGATGGTTAACTCGTTAGCTAACAACAACTACAACAACTGCAGCAGTCACAAGGTTAATTATTTGGGTAGCTATACTTGAAAGCAAAAGGTACAGATGTGTTGCATGTCTACCTGTCCTTTCCCTTGTTTTCAAATGCATTCAGATGCAGACCCTTTGGGGCCTGCCCTTTGTAGCAATGCCTTTAATTATAAAGTAATCATTCATTGTCACAAGTATCATGACTCTCACAAATATCATCAAAAAAAATCTTACCCATGGCTTAATGGGTTAATAAATAGATTAGTTTAAAGCAACTACTTATTTTGTTACCTTTGATATTTAGACATAATGAATCTCTACTTCACTCCTGTTAGAGTTTCCCACTCGGTGTTTCCTTAAGAGGGGATAAATCTTCATAGGATTCTTAGTCAAGGCAAAAGTATTCTTTTAAGAGAGCAGATAATTCATAAAAGAGATGGTGGTTAGTAGAACCACAAAGAGAAATGTTAAGTAATTCTGTGAAAGCAGTTTATTTCATTTGTATTGAACACTAAATTAAACGCTCCAAGCAGCACTGAAAACAGTAATTGACTTTCATCTTCACGTTATATCAATGACATTTTTCAACACAGCATGCACAGTGCTTAAAATGCTGTTGCTTATGGTACTGAACTTATTTACAACCAGACAATCACAATTCAGGGAAAGACATAAATACCAAAAAATAACTGCATCTCTACTAAACAGTTTTGACTATCTTGCCGCTTCATATGTGGGGGCTGCTTTTATTATTATTATTTTAGTTTATTTGTTTCGGTAGCATTTGTGTTCCCTTGTCAGCAGTGAGTTTTCAATGAAAAGGTAGGAAAGCTTGAGACCAAGTCTCTGTGTCTCCATTCCCCTCACTCTGACCAAGGAGAGAAAGGGGTGGACTGGCAGAAAGGAAGACCATGCACAGGTGAGGTTTGTTAAGACCACATATTAACAAAAACCACTACAACTAAGCATTCATGGAAATCATAGCCTCCAGTACAGAAAAAGTAAATGCAATAGCTGTTGTTGGCTCTCTGCTTCAGTCCTTGCAGTCCAGCATTGACAAAAGTAGGGAACACAGCCTACTTGACTTGGTGGCCTACAGAACCAGCTTTGGCTTTCTGAATGGTGGTTTGTGCATCTGCAGCATCTCATGGGAAAACGTTTTAGTATTTTGAGATCTTGGTAAGCCTAATAGTAGCTGTTTTTAACAGTATTTACTTTAAAATAAAAACAAAAACCAAGGTGAACAACAATGTATAGGAGAAGCCACTCCTGGGATATATTAAGAAGTTTCCATAAATTAAGTAGTTGTTACTATTTTTTTTATTTTTTTTTTTTCAGATTCTTGATATATTAGCTTAAGCCCAAATATTAGAAAGATCCTAGCCCTCACTTCAATTATTTATTCTCCTGTCTCCCACACATCCAATCTATAGGCCACTGCTACATACGCATGTTTTATATGTAAAATCTATACAGTTAGAATGACCTATACTGTCATAGAATTATGTATATCCACAGAATGTGTATTTATTCCCCCCACACACACAAACACACAGAAGAAGAATGTAAGTTTATATGCAAAGATGTTTCATTAATTCTTTTTTCTTTAAAACCTTGAATATACTAGCCTCTAAACACACACACCATTTGAATAATGTGATCATAATCCTTGAAAGAATGATAAATATTACCAATAACTCTAAAAACAATACATCTAGGGAAGATTTCCAACTTTTACAAGATTTCCCAAGATTTACAGGCAGAAGTCCAGATGTGAAACATAGCTAATAATGTTCTGCTAGAGCTCTTCTCAGACAATTTACTCCTTTGAGTCCCTGTGGGACAGCATCCAAATCTTTCACAGGACACTCAAGCTTCTCAAGGTCTCCAGATTGCTGCAAAATCAGTAGCTGGCAAAGTTTACACCTTTATGCAATTTCTGCCCTTTTTCTTCACTGGGTGCTTTCAGACCAAAAACCTGGCAAAATCCCTAAGACAGTCTTTTTTTAAACACCCCCAGGGGATTGATGAGTTTTTCTCCAGCTAATAATTTCTTTCCTGGCTCTCTGCTTGTTGTAAACTACTTATTTTCTTCCTTTGAGGTCCTATTGTTCAACTGTAAAAGGAACAAACGACTCCTGTGGGTGCCTCACCAGGCAGTCATTGACAGAAACTGCTATCACTGACCTCAACATCATGCACATCTGGGAACAGGGTGATTCATGCCCACGCAGCCTATGAACACCCACATAGCGCAACAAGTTTAAAAGCTCACAGCATTCCACAAACAGAAACTGGGTATCTTCTACCTTGTTCTGTGGCTGATTTATGCCACTTAAACGTCCCACCGCAAGCACACTGGTCACTATCATTTGAGTACAGGTTTACAGAGGTTTCATGGTAGGAGGCTCTGTTCCAAACTGCAAAGCAGAATGTCAGCACCTGGCAGCAAGGCATTATGTTTTGTTTACCCATCTTTTAATGTTCATGCCAGGACAGCAGATATATTTAAGACTGTGTTAACCTTTTTAACCATCTAGAAAACAGATACCAACTACATAATCAGATAAAGAGATCCAGGGAAAAAGCTGTTTGATTTCTAAAATGAAACACTTCTCTATGGACAGGAATTGTTGTTTGTTTGTTTGTTCTTCTTAGAGGAAACACTAATCCTACAAACACCAGCAGGCAGTGAAGAGAGGGAGGCTGAAATACGACATCATGGTACAGGTCTGCCAAGCAATCTCTACAGCCCATTGGTGTGGAGTACTGTACTCCAAGCATCATTTGGTAAAGCCAGCCCAGTTTGTTTGCAAGGCCTAGTCTAGCAAATTTCATTCTTTGCAGAAGCAACCAGTGTGAGGAGGAGTGATAGACCCTGAGGCTGAAGCACACATGGTTTTTAGGATGGAGAGCAGCACACTTGTTGGGCTGTGACAACACATGGGGTAGAGGCATTAGATAGCTGAAGCCTTTAAAAAACCCGGAAGCATCAAGAAATGGTGCTTCTTCCTACTCCATTTTATTTGCTAGAACATATTTACTGTCCTGTCTCAAAATCTCTGAAAAGTTCTTCACTTTTTTCTCCATCAGATGGATTGTTGATATGCATGTATAAAGCTCTCAAGCCAGGCTCTGAGAACAGAATCAGGTTTTGCCTGCCTCCTGAATCTAAAGCAGAAAAAAAAAAAAAATGATGTCAAGATACAGGAAAATAAAAAGCAGCCAGGGGATATAGCAGGGAGGTAAAACATTAAACGCAGTCACAAAGTAAGTGTTCTGGAGCTGGATTAATCCAGATTAAACTAATGCCTTTGGTTCTGATTCTGCTTCAAGCATCTTAACTCGGAATGGTGATGCTCTTGCTGTAACCAGGCTAGTAACAGAGCCTTGCAAAGCTGTCACCACAACATCACAGTGATGCTCCATCTGCCTCTCAAATGAGGTTTTTAAGAGACACCACCCACTCCAAGAAGGGGTACATGTCTTTGTAAATTGAGAGCTAGACACATCCACTTCAGGGCCTGTGCCCTGTGCACTGCAGTCTGTGTATTCCTGGCAGGATATTTTCTTATTGCAGGTGTAGGTGGCCAGAGACCAAAACATTCTTTAATGGGCTGGGAATAACAAATCTTGCAACACATTGCTTAATATATTTTCAATATCCGCAACTCAGAAGCAGATATATTAAGGTAACTGCTTAATTTCTTAAAAATTTGCCAGACTTCACAGCAGTTAGAATACACACAGAGTGGGAAGTTTTTCACTGCTCTTCATCCTGCATTACTGAAGGTTTGAAAAGCCAAAGGACTTCCTCTTCTTTGAGAGAAGACAGTTGTGTGCTTTACAGAACTGAATTTATTGCCTTGCCATTTGTTGTAGGAGATCACAGTGGTTTGAGCGTATCAAGCTGTTCTCAATCAGAAGTTAAATACAAACATTTCCAGGAATCATTACATCTAGAATTACCATAACAAAAGAAGCTTCAAGCGCATAAGGGGGCAAGTCCTGCTAAGCATCAAGCCCACTCCAGCTCCATAATTTAAAATAGTGTGGAAGGGGATGGATCCCTATGGAGCTGCATCTCATAGCACAGGCTGTGGTCTCCAGAAAGATAAAAGTTGCTTGCAACACCCCTCCTGTTTAGCAAAATCCATATTCTTCATCCTGATTCCTGCAGGGAAGGACACAAATAGGGCAGCCTTACACTGAGACAGCATGTTTTCCAGGAAGGTTTCCTTGTACCTCTCCCTGCACTACAGGGACACACTGGAAATCTTGCCTTCTAACCAGGAGCGAGAATAGCTGGTATTGTTAACCAAAGGGAAAGGCTAACTCAGGGAAAGAAGACAAAAAGAAAAGACTGTTCTCGTGATTCAAGCCACTAAGCATGTCAGCATACCACTAGAAAGCACTCCTCTGCTCTCATCTCTTTTTGAAGGTGGATTCTATGTTTGGCACTCCTGATGATGTAAACCCCTCTGCCTGAAAACACTCTCCATAGGCAGGTTACGGAGTACTGTCAAGAGCAATGGGAGCATCACAAGCAGAGTGCAGGCTGGGGTGAAGAAGATCTAGAGGTCTGTTCTGTGCTCTTTCCTGTCCATTTCCTGTGGGAGGTAGGACAAGGCATTTAGCCTTCCTATACTTTTTTTTTTCATGATTGTTTTTGAAATAACAGAGTATAATATTAAGCTGTCATTAAGAATTAATATGTAAAGGGTTTTAAGGTTAGGTTATATAAAACCACAGAAGTACAAAGTGTGTTATCCATCATTTATTAATATGCATTTACTTTGTGCAGGAATAGGCAGCAACGCCACCAGATCCACGTACCAACTGGCAACAATTTTACCCATTCTACATTCTGCTCTATCTTACTGAAATGGGTAAAATTCTCTAGAGCAGAATGTACATTCTGCTCTAGAGAAGAGGGATGTCTGTCACACAGAGCATGAATAACATTTGCTCATCTCTGGTTGCAAAAACAGAGAAGTGAAGACATGGTGCAAGATCATTGACAATAGATTGCCATTTTTCGAGGAATGCTGTTTACAAATTGAAATGACTATTTTTTAAGATGCTAGCAGCATCATGTAAATTACCTTGGAGAACTATGAGCCCTCAAATTTGAAAGCCTGACAGTAGGCCATCCCAGGATAGACAGTCTTGTTATTTCAGGAGATTGAGTTCTGTTGTAATTAATGATATTTAGTAAGTCAGAGGTAAAAAAGGTGAAAACAGGATCATTACTGATGTTGAGAAAATATGCTTGCAATTTCTTATTTAATGACGAATAAAAGCACTACTCTTAGGAATAAATGTCTGTAAGTGTAATATTGAACTAGTAGTTACGCTCTCACCACACAGCACATATTTGTTTACAGTAACTGCAAAAAACAGAGTACTAAGCTTCATTGTGGCTTTAGGCTTCTGGAAATCAATAGTGCAAAATTAAGTTTACCCTGTAACAAACTAGATGTCAGTTGGCAAGTTCTCTGACACAGAGTGCCAAGCAGTGGCATCCCTCCAGAGGGCATGTCCACAGCCCTAGACCACAGATTTGCACCTTGAATCCCACACAGGGGGTGACTGATGGCATTTCCTTTGGGCTCCATGTCCTCAGGGTGCCTGTACAGCATCTGCATCACTGGGTGATGTTAAGTTCTGCTCAATTGATTCCACCACAGGGGAACCATTAACTCCTCTCCTCACCACCATAGGAGCTGAGCATACTTTTCTTGCACTTTTGCTACAACATAAAAATTTGCAGCAGAACAGGACTAAATCAAAACAAGTGCAGCAGAACAGGACTAAATCAAAACACTTCCGCGCAGGACACCTGGGAGGAACCAAGACTGAAAACAAGGCATTGAAGTTTGCCTGCTTTATTCAGAGAAGCCCTAGAGCAAGTCAAGCACTGGACTGCTGTGCCCTGAGGATGGTTGGGTGCTGCCTTGCTGTAAAGTTCATTCTTCCCCACCAGGGTAGCAGTGGACATTTTGGTAATTTATAGTGGCTAGCAGACTCCATGGAAAGGAGTAGGGAACACTAAATCTCTGACCTAGACTCTCACATAAACTTAGCCTTCCCATTAATTAAGGTACTAGGCTGCAGCTGACATGCCCTCATTTTTTTTTTTTAAGGCATGAGGGACCAGAAAGGTCCTTTTAGAGTAGAAGGGCAGCACAGCAGTAGCAAATTAACACTTCGCTGCAGCTTTTGAGTAAACACTTCATCTGTATGTTACACAGCACATCCACCTGGCCAGATAAATTTTATAATGAATTACTACTGACTTATTTTTATGTACTTCCAAATCTAACTATAAGAAGGGAAAGCAGCAAAAGTCTCTTCACTTTTTTTCCCCCCCCTCAAATCAGTCTCTGTTCTTGAAGAACAAAGGACTGTTTAAGGATATTGTGCTGGTCCAGAAAGCTATTTGAGAACATCAACTGGCCTTATCTTCACTAGCCGTAGGGTCTAGTCTCCTATAAACACTAGTCTCCTATAAACACATTTAAAGGGAAGAAAAATAAATCTATTTTATCTCTGAATAAAAGAAAAAAATATCTATAAACTTACTAGTTGGCTGCCAAAAATCTGTAAATAGCATGAGCCACTAAACGTAGCCATGGACTGAATTTTTCATCTGCAAAGTACTTTCAAAGCCTCTACTTTCTTAAATGTCATTTCAATAGGCTGTTTGGTACAGGTCATTCTTCCTTCCCTGTGGTAGATTGGCTTTTGCTGTTCTAATGAATAGCTTCTGCCCGAAGGAGTTTGCTTTCTGCTGTCCTCTGTGGAACAAAGTGCCAACCAGGAAAGCATACCCAAAGCTCATATTATTCAAAATACTCAGTGCTCTCTCTCCACTCGGTGCTGCTACTACCTCCTGCCATGCCAGAGCACGACTGCAATAAATAGATATTAATAAATATTAAAAGAATTGAGAAGCGTCTTTCCTGCTACCTGCCCCTTTATAAATACGCTTACTAGCCATATTTATGAAGGTTTGATTATCTCAGGCTATTATCAGCTGAAAACTGTTTCTTTACAGAGTGCTTTTTTCCCCTTACAGAATACATCACTTTAAACAGCCAAAATTGTTTTCTGTGCCCAAATAATGTCTGCAAATTTATAGCCTGTTAATGTAAATCACGCATATTTGCTAGTTCAGTTCTATCAAAACTGTCCTAAAAGACAAAACTGTCCTGAAAAACATATGCTGTCCTTTGCTACTACTAAAACAAAACTGAATTTACATTCGCTTTGAAGACCATATATAAAAGCTGATGCCCAACTCTGCCTAGTAAAAGCAGATCTTACAGAATCTGATCTTCTGTAAGAAAACATAGGGGCACATTTCCCCTTACATTATTCTGAGATATTTAAATTTATGAAAAGCTATTTATGACAACAACCAATAGCTTCATAGAACCAGTACACATCGCATCAAGAAAAGAATAGCATTTCTATGGCAACTGTCTCCTCACATCTCAAAAACGGGTGAACAAGAAGCACTCATACTCTTCTGTTTTTCATTTCCTTAGTAGTATCTTGTCTTTCCATTCACCTAGCTCTTTATAACCAAGGTAGGAAAAGGAAACTTTTTGGTTAAGCTCTGTAGAAGTTGCTGGCTGCTTGTCCATTTGGTTGTTAAAGCTTTGTACCAACAGAGACAGAAGATCTGTATTACTATTCTTGCTTCTGCTACTGACCCATAGCAAGGCACAGCCAGATATAAATTAAAGCACTGTCATTTGCCTAGGACATCAGTCTGCCAAGGATGACAAACTGGGCACAGACCACTTTATCGGTGCTGGAAACCTACCAAATAAAATCAGGTGCCACCACCACCCTGGGCTTGCTGCTCCACCAACCAAGGGAGAAAGGAGTCTGGTGCACATGGCTCATACCAGCACAACAGCTGCCATCATCCCTGCCCTGGTGGAAGCAGCCTGGTTGTCCTCTGGCTTTACAGCCCGGCTCAGTTCCTCGCCCCTACACCACCCCTTCACCCTCAAGGCAGCATTAGTCACATTTCTTCCCACGCTTCAGAGAGGATCTGAGCCAGCTCTGCCATGCCATAAGCAGCTTGCCTACTTCTGAATCCTGAATCATACCTTTACCCCAAAGGACTACTGAAAGGCATTGCTCATGTTTGTTCTGCTCTTCTAATTGCTTCACTTTAGCGTCCCTCATATAACATGGAAGAAAACATTGTGTGAGAACTGGAGTCAGACAACCATGAAAGACTGAGGAACTTATGTTTTGGGAAGAAGTACACAACAGCAGCAATGACCATGAAAGTGGCCTTCTTGCTGCAGTCTTGCATATTTGTACCGATGTTTGCTGAAACTGCAGTGATCTGAATGCAGTCACGTTGCTCAAATTTTAGAGTTTAAGGAAGAAGCAAAAAGTTTATTTTCAGCAAGCAAAGCAGCCTCTGTAGTCAGGAGAGATCTGGAAATCTCTCTCCCTTTGTTTCTTCTCTCCTCCCAAATGACCACTTTAATATCCTCAGATAGAGAAAAATATTTAAAGCATTATTTGAAAACACTTTGCTTCTCCTTGAAAAAGACCACAAGTAGCTCTATCTTATTCTGCATGTCAGACTGGATATCATGGAAAAGACAGGCAAAGAGCACTATTCAACCATTTTGATTTTCAAGGTCTTTTGTGATAAATGTTCAAACTTTTACTGTTTCTAAGACTGAAACTTGTCATTCACAACCCCCACATTTCTTTATGTCTTGTTCTCAACACAAAATATGTAATTTCATGTGTTAAGGAACCTTTGCAACTCTTTCACGGAATGAGCAAGTTCTGCCTTATTTCACTTTTCCTTTGTTCAAGTTATGAATAGAGCTAGCGTCTTCAGACTTAGAAATACTGCACAAGCCTGCTCTAAACCTTAGTGTGCACTGAGATGGAGTTTGCTTTCCAGAACTTGCTTCCCTGGCCAGACCACCATATAATGTCGGTCAGAGGTATCCAAAACAAAATTGTGCTTAAGAGAAACTGATAGTGTTTCCTAGGTAGGATTTCCTCCTAGCCCCAATCAGGTTGATTTTTCAAGACACAGTGCTATCACTTCTACACTTGGAGTGGGACCATATACAACTTGTCCCACTACTACATCTCTGTGGAGTCAGGAGGTGAATTCTCAATTTTCAGCAACTGTACTCTTGAATGAGACATGCCTCACAGTCAGTTTGCTGTGTATTACATGAGCCCTATTATCATCTTTAGACAGTATTTTTGTATTTGGTTTACTTGGCTTATTACTGAAAATGTCATTTTAAAATAGTTATTTTAAATATTTCCACTAGACATCTAATGGATCAGCTAACAGGTAGTCCATCAAATAAGAAAAAAATAAAATAAATCAAGACAGTAAAACATGCTTGCTTAACAAATTTCTCTGCTGATTTGTCCTTAAGGATAACTTGCTTCATATATGCACACAAAGTCTTTCTAATTTCACTTTCCCCATCATTTAACATTAACAGTAAGCTCATACTCATTACATCTATGAAATCATCCATACTTTAGTACTTTCCAACAAAAATTCATGTGACAAATCATATCATTGCTGCTCTAAAAAAAGCTATATTTGTTACAAAACAGCATAAAACAAATATTTGTTGCTGCACTACTACAGTTTCATGTGGTACCATTACACTAATCAGCAGCTTTCTTGTATAAATTAGTTTTATAGGATTCAAAACAGAATAAAATAATTTACAAATTGATATTCTATTAACAAATCAACATTATTTTTGCATAACTGACATATTTCTGTTGCAGAAAACCTTGTTCATCCACCCTGCACTGTAGCATCCCAGACAGGATTTAGGGGCCTAGACTCTCCTCCAGGGAAAAGAAGGTCAAAAGATGACCTTCATCATTCTCAGCTCTTAAATTCAAAAGGGATTCACAGAAAATGAATACAACAAAGTTGATCCCTGCTCCAATGTGGTTATATGCCACTGAATTGTTGGCACTCAAGGACAGACAGCACTGGAAGTGTATGTGAAGAAACGAGGCAGTTCAGGAAGACTTGAGGGATCATGGGGATTGTGCTCAAGTGTAGTGGGGTGGACAAAGATACTCTAAAGCATGAAACTGCCTATGTGTCTGCATGTACAAGTCTTAGAAAACCCTTACAAATCTTTTTTAAGCACATAATAACTGCAGAGTAACTACCAGAGTTCCCCTCCCCGTATATAATGCCATCATTGCAGTGTAGGAGCTTGAAGACTTATGGTAAATCATTTTAGGGACTGGTTAATGGGATAGAAGCATTCATAGTTTTACTTGAAAATGAAAAAAAGTCTTTTACTTGCCAGCATTATCAAAATTGTTAACATGCAGGAAATATTATGGGCTTATATTAAAACAATGCTTCCAAACAGCCTAATAGTTGTAACCTTTACATCCTAATCTCAGTCTACAGAAGGGGCATAAAGTCACAATAAATCATCAGACAGCATTTTGAGATTGCCAGTTGGAGCCAGTTGCACAACTAGTACACAAGGCTGCACAAATCTGATGATGAAGGGAGTGAAAGTTTGATAAGTATTTCATAAGCAATCCCCTCTTCCAAGTGGTAAAACATTCACTATAATCATGAATCTGCCAAGAAACTTTAAACCAGTCAAGTGGATGCTTCCTTGCAGATAGTTAAAAAATATTTCTACCAGAATTGAGGCATAAAATTATAGAAATCATTGCTTGATTCAATACATTTTACACAGATTTAAGGAAATGAGCCTATCTGATCTGAAACCTGGAAGCCAGTCTAGCAGCATAAATAAAAATAACAGCCCGAAGGAGCTTCTCCAAATTATCCATGTATCACTTTGGAGGAACAATGTGAAAGTTACTTTGAGTAACTCCTAATAGATTCAGTGTTGGAAGAGCGTTGTAACCAAAACTTATATTGTGAGGATGACCCTGAACTGACCACATCAGAACCCATCCAGGTCCAGTAGACATTGATACCGTCCTGGAGACAACACAGGCAGAGTGGGTGGGTACCAGTGGTTACCGATGGCATGGACTGTTGCACCAGATGTGTAATAAACTCTCAGAATTCCTGCCAGCAATGTGGGAGGGAACACACAGTGACTTTTGTGCAGGGTGCCCAACCCAGGCAGTGGAGGTCCCATCTTTGGCTCCAGGTGTCCCTTTCAGGCTGTGTCGTTTCCTCACTACCCCCTGAAACCTCTCCTGCTACTGCCTGGGGCCTTCCATTGCTATGAGAATAGACACCTATCCCTTTCTTCAAGTTTTCATTTTTTATACGTGCATACACACATGCACACATTATTTTTGTATACACACATAGTGTTTGCATCTATGCTTACTTCAAAGTTACAGACAAAGAGCAAACACCTCGTTTAAGTTCTCTGACTCCAAATGCCCAGGTCTCTCTTGTGATCCCCAATACTCACATATCTGCTGCAATTTCCTTTGAGATAAACTTCTTTCATCTCAGAGG
This sequence comes from Anas platyrhynchos, assembly GCF_047663525.1. Taxonomy (NCBI): domain Eukaryota; kingdom Metazoa; phylum Chordata; class Aves; order Anseriformes; family Anatidae; genus Anas; species Anas platyrhynchos. The sequence continues at coordinate 97,577,850 of NC_092587.1, read as the reverse complement.
AAATTAATTAAAATGCTGAGACTTTTCATTTAGGGCACTTTCTAATTAAGCTACCAATCTTTAAAGCTTCTGACTTCTGAGACTCATTGTTCTCTGCACAAGATGAGGAGGCAGTCACAATTCATTGTCTTTATAGAGACATATTAGTTAAAAAAAAAAAAAAAAAAAAAAGCTTGCAATTTCATCTCCTTGAAATTAGAAATGCTTGTGCAGTTTAATATAGGGAAATAGCCAGACTCTGCTATGTAAGACACCTGCCCTCAGCACATCCTGCTGTCCATGGCATGTTTTAAAAAGGTGTGCTCAAGCATACAAATCTTTTGAGATTTTAATTAGGGTTGTAGACTCTCTAAAATTTCTTTAGTTCCATACATTGGGCCATTACCTCGCAGCTCAGATTTTCATATTCTCACTTATGAGGAACTGGTTAATACGAATAGGATAAAAGCCAAGTAGCACCATATACTGTTTTCCAATTAGAAGACAGAATGAGAGTTTTAATGTCAAAAGGATTACAGGAAAGCACCTACTTCATAAGCAAGGAGTTCAAAGATTGAACGAAATGAAGCCTCACATCCCTATTGCCTGTCCACTGAGTTCCCTTTTACAAGGATGTAAAGGTAAATGGTAAAGCCCTATGGGATAAATTCCCCACAAGAAATAATCCCAATATTAACATCACAATTTTATCTGTAGCATGTCACAATTTAGAAACAACCCAAAGGACAAGCTTAACCTAAAAAACACTTCTTGCATGCCTTTGGTCTGCTAGTTACTTTCAATGATGTATCCTTGCAAACCTGACATCCCCATAGCTTTTAAACACTTCTACAACCTTCTTGGACCACCAAGTAGCACTACTATAGATGTGATAAATGTTCTGTTTGAAAATTTCTCTGTCAACTTTTTATTATTGCTATAGTTTGGTCAGGATCCATTTCCCCTAGCTCTAGAGATCCACACTGCAGATTTCTATATCTGAATTAGTCTTCCTAGGCTCTTTTTATAATCAGCTGGGAGAAATAAGCACCTTCAGGCACATCTGACCCAAATGAAAGATCTACTTCAGGATGAGAACAATTGTCCCCTAGAGGTGAGATGACTGTTTCTGGGTAGGGCGACAATTCAGGGTTAGATGGCTGCAATTAGTCAAATCAATCCCACCATTTGTGTTTTAAAGCATTTTTCCCCCAAGATTCCTTCCCCATTTTGACAACAGTGTACTGAAATTTTATACAATAATAAGGGGAAGCTTTAAATGATAGCATGATACAGAGGTCACCCTCTAAAGAGCTGTTCTCATTTTAAGAGCAGTTCCCAACAGAAGGAAATCATCAGTTTGCTCTAATTAATGTGGCTGAACATGTGTACTAAAACCATCTTCCTCCATTCTCTACCCTCACGTTCAATAACTTGACAGGATACTTCATGCTCTTAGGTGCCTATTTCAATTTGAAACACTCTCTGAATAGCACTTGTAGCTAAATGATTTGTTTTAATTTACTTTCACCCTACTATCTAATATTCCAGCTTAGTATTTTTTAAATTCTGAATGCAGCAGAAGGCCTGCCTGTAAGAAAAGCTTTTCCAAACTTCTCCAAGGGGCTTTCAAGCCACAGACCATGGACAAAGAGGCAATGGGAGTACATACATCTCCAGCCATGCTCAAGGTGCACAAGACAGATATTATTCCCACCCATTTCCTGAGTGATAAGATTTAATCCTTTTTACCAGTGCAGACAAGGAGACACAGTGCTAGTCAATGCTTGTTCCTTTGGGATTTACAATATGGGTGGCCTCTAGGGGCATTTCTCTCAAGCTTTTGGGGCATTTCCAGAAAGAAACATGGAGTGGTCTCTTTGGGAGCTGACTGACTTTCCAAGTCCCACATCCATTACGTTTAGTGTCATTAGTACAGAAGCAGACTTGGCTATGTTATTTCATCCATCCACTCAAGCAAGGTATACCACCGTGTTAAAATAAATATCAACTGGACGTATCTCCAGTATCAGGAGCTTAAGTCTAGGGATAGCTTTCCTCAGACAAAGTGAAAAAGCCAGGTTCCTGCTATTTTTATCTCTCATCCAGCCTCTGCCAAGACAGACAGGCTTACTCACTGTAAAACATGGAGATAAACCTCCTCCCAAGAGAGGAAGATGCCAGTGTTAACTGTGCTTTTAGACAGTCTACCAACTACTTTTGTTTCCTGAGCTTCATGTGCATAATTTGATTGCTGAGGCACCACATGCACTAAGAACAATGCCAGATTCCTTTGTGGCTCATCTACAAACACCTGGCACAGATAACCCACGCAGAACAGGATTAGTGGTGCCTCATTTGGTACTGGGTCATCTGCCAACCTTGGCAAAAAATCTTTTTCTCTGGTCCCTCTTCTTTCAAACAATACCTCTTACCAACAGCACAGAAATCAGATACTTCTGACATATATAATTATATATATATACACACACACACACTATATATATATATATAGAGAGAGAGAGAGAGAGAGAGAGAGCGCATCATACAGTTTGATTTTTGAGTAGTCCTGTGTGTAGCCAGGAATTAGACTTGACGATCCTTGAGAGCCCCTTCCAGCTCAGGATATTCTATTATTCTGTGTCATGGTTTGGCTTCAGCCATCTCATATGGAGGTAGAACTGACTTTCTAGTGAAGTGCCAGGTTAACTTGACAAGAAGAAGAACCTGACCCTTTGAGGCACAGTTATTTTCAGCCACACACCAGTTCCTCAAAAGTTAGTTTCTTACTATAGATAGTAAGACTTGGGAAGAAATCTTATAGAAAGTATCCTTCATGAATACATCCTAAGGTTACATCATTTTATGTAAAAGACTTTCAACCTGTACCTCTGCTTCAGATAAAGGAAGACTCAAGGACATTCCTCTGTCTTTTTATTATTAAACAAATAATTTTTCCACTGGCTTTACTTGGAGAGAAGTTTACAGCTGTTAACCACCTAAACGGTCTTTAATTAAGATAGTCTGTTCTCCTGTTCCACTAGGAACTAATTACCACAGCCTTATTCAAGGCATGACAAATATTTTTATTTGCCATGTCTGAATCTGTACTCTTTGAAGTTTATGGCACATAAACTTAGTTGGCCCTTCCTCAGAGGAGACATCTTTTGTCAGGGTGACTGGAATGGACCAATTAGCAAGTTCAGTGTTTGATTTCAATGCATCCTGTACCTCCAAAGTTTCTATGCACTGATGCTTTAGGAGAGCAGGCATTATCTAACTGCCTGAACAAATGGCTGGGAATCAAAGTGCTTAGGCTCCAGCTCTAGCTTGCACCTTCAAAACATCATTTATATCAATCCATCTACAGTTCCACACCTAAGTGAAATAATAAGGTTTAAGAATGGTTCTAGTATGGCAAACATTACAAATGCAAAGCACCACTAAGCATAGTAAGCTATTCTTAACAGTAAGTTCATTGTCTTGAAGGGCTTTTCAACAACCTTGATGCCCATTATATTTCCACCCAGATCTCCAGGCTTAATAAATATGCCAGAGTTTCCAGTATTCTCCATGACATTCATAAGGCCAACACTGTGCTTTCTCTGACAAAATAAGTCCTCAAAAAATCAAGCAAAATCTAACAGGAACATCAGTAACTTTTTAGCACACTTAGGCTGGACTTTGACTTTGTGGTTTAGAAGCATGGGATGTGAAAAAAATCAAGCCTCCTACCTGGGAGGCACATCAGAAATGGTTTGATGCTGAGTTCTCTACTGCAGAGTTAATGGACAATGTTCACTACTCAAACTCCTTGGAGACTGCACGGAGATGGCCATAGGAAATGTAACCGACTCACTGCTGCCAATTGGTATGGATGGGGAAAGAGAGCCTGATGGGAGCATTTGGTCAAATTGCATGGAAGGACATCCTAAAAGCTGTATGAAACAGAGGTATGAACTCTAGACTTGTCCTCAAGGACAGAAAGGGACTTGGAACTACACATGAGCAAAAGTACTTAGTTTACTTCTCTTGGAGCAATCAGTTATCCATTTGCACACTGCTTTTCAATTAAAGCTAAAACCAAAAACTCAGTTTTAGCTTCACTGTCTTCATAGTACTGAAGGAAAGAAAGGGGAGGGAACATTCAGCTTCTGCATTGCTAATATTATCAAACAACAGAAAGGTTACTTAAAAAAAATAAAAACATCATGTACAAAATGGCAATCCAGATGATCAAACACACAAAATCTGAATTATTAAAGGTGTATACACATGGCTTTTCTATTGCCACTCATTATTATTACTACTGTAATTCTACGTACAGAAAGAAGGGCTACATCTCCTTTGTAGAAAAGGTTTATTTAACTCCATATCTAAGGTCGGAAAATGACAGTAGTACTGCCTAGAGGAACAGAGGCACCATTAAGACTATGAATCTGTTTCATTGTATATTCACAATTCCTGACACAGTGTTTGAAACATAGCAGATGAGGGAAATGCTATTAAATGACAATTCTGTTAAATCTCCGCAACTTGAGGTACTTAAGTATAACTTATTTCCCAAGAGCAAGGTTGATACTCAATTGTTTTAAATAATTAACGCTAAATATCCTTTAAAGATATACAGGAAGTTAACAAGATGTTGCAAGTCTTTCTCAAGAAATTGGTTCTTTATCCTGTTTCATGGGGTCTAGAACATTTATACAAGCTTTTCTCTGGTCATAAACAGAACTTTAGGAAAAATAAGTAGTTGATTCTACACCTTTTGGCTAGAGTTAATAACTATAGGCAGTCTTGGTTATCTTTTCAAACAATGATCCTGCATATGACTACAGCAATAGCATTAGAAGCTTCTTTATAGCTGGTAAAATGAAATTTTAAACCACACAAAACTAAGTCCAGGAGGAAGCATTTGGATTCCTCACCCCTTTAGAAGTGAATCATTAAATCTCTAGCAACTGGAGTGTACATATAGGAATAATATCCTGACTGAAGAGGACACAGGATTTGAACGTGCCTTTAATGTTCTGATCAAATGGTCTTAAAGGGCAGTAGATTCTTAAATGAAAAGTGAAACCTTGAAACAGCAAAAATCACAGACTGACATTTTTACTAGTCAGAAGAAAGTTCCTGTGCTCAGTCTCTTTTTTGATAGATAAATGATCCAAATATTGCTTCTCCCAGGAGTCCCAAGAAACATTTGGAACGATCTTAAAGGCAATTACTTTTTAGTCTGCCTGCTCTGAGACTACACATATAAATATTTAATAGCACAGCTTAAGGAAACTTTTCAAAGGCAATTGCCTTTCCTGTGACACACCTTTTGCTGTTTTTACATAACTGCTTTTAAAGCACAAGTGCAGCAATCATCATCTGTAGTAAACTGAGAATATTAAGAAGACCTATTCCCATATGCAAGTCATTGCAATTTACACCATAATTTTTAATATGAGCCTGCAATGCAGCCAATACATGCAGCTGAAGAATCCTGAAAAATTAACTGCTGTCATTATTCTTATACAATGACACTGAAACATATAGCTGCACACAAAAAAATAATACTTCAGCTTCAGTTTCAGACTGGAAAATAACTCCCATGCCATGGAATCAAGCAAATAAAAAGGCCCCTGCTACCGATTTCCTAAACGGATGTCTCTTCTCAACAATTATTCTGCAGACTTTTGTTAACACAATGCCTCCAATGACGCAGCTGAGCTTCCTTCTAAGGCATACTTCTTACCCACACAAAAATTCAAGAAAGCACACTCTCAGTAGCTGAATAAAAGGTCACAAGTGCCTCTTCTCTACTCTTACACATTAGCAAAAGAACAGCCTCCAAGACAATGATCCCCTCGTACATTTAGTCTGGACAATACCCTCCTCATGGATATTCTGTATTAACTGTCATGGTAGCAAAATATTTTTAATGGCATTATACCAGAAAAAAAAATAATATTATATATATATATATATATATATAAAATATATATGCGTGTGTGTGTCAAGAAACATTCAGTGTTTTCCTTAACAGCTTTTAAAGCTATCAGTCCTTAACCCTTGGTTGGGTAACTGTTCAGGAGCCTCAGGTGGAATGCATCTATTTCACTAGGTGGAAGGAAATTTCTAGGGAAGGCAGGCTGAGGAACAGTCACCTTGTGCTCAAAACACCATATGCATTTGAGGGAATGAAAAAGCCTTTCTCATCACATACAGCAGATTTAGCTATCCCACCAGGAGAGGATAAGAGGAGGAGAAAGAAGGATCTGCTGAATACAGTGCTGCTAATAGCAGTCCCCCGAGGCTCCAGCTGTTCCCCTCAGATTTGGCGCAGAGAATCAAACTTGTAATAATTACTTGTCCTTACAAGGTTACCTTGAGCATTGTGTAAGCATTTGTCCATTCTAACTATAAACACTGAGCACTGTCACTCTGCAGCACCACGTTCTGGGGACCATTAGCAACATTCCTCACCACAGCAGCTGAGCAACCTCTGATGAAACTGATTTGGCTCTGATTTAAACTGGTCCACAGTCAGACCAGAAGAAGAACAACTGAGAGCTGTAGCAGATTATTTGAACTAGACAATTTCTAGCCTCAGCACATTTTATTCCATACTTCAATACTTTAATTCCAGGACCATCAGCACAGCAGACAGTTTTCAATATCTCAATGAAGCACAAGAATGTTGTGTCCATTTTACATATAGAGAACAATCTCCAACATTTAACCCAACTGATCTATTTCTTAATCCTAAAGAAGTACATATTGCCATAGTGATCTAAAGTGGGTGGAGGCAAGCCAGCAAAAAGGGCAGCCAAGTTCACTGCTTCATGCAGAGGCAATTCCTTTTGCCATGCATTACATGCATGAACTCAAGTTTTATGGAGAAAGAGCAGTCTTTTGGTAGAAGTCATGCTGCTTCAGTTGAAATGGATAACAGTTCATACTTAAAAATATACATATAATGGTAGAGGTAAGTAATTATATTTATAAATATTCTCAGTTTATTTTTACATTTCTCTCCCTGAACTAGAAGACAGGCATACAGCTTAAGAAAAGTGCTGGGGAAATAGTTGACTATGTCATCCCTACAAGACTATTACAATAAACCCATAGTGCATATCTACTGTAATGTGAATACATTGGGTTACACAGATCCATCTACTAGGAAAGCCTGCATCTGGAAGAGGGCAGATTGTGTGTCCAAGGGAAGACATAGTTAGCCAAGAAGGGAGTTGTTCCTGAGATGACTTATATTCTGCCCAGAGAACTGCATCTCCATCCCACCTACTGCTGCGCATTATGCCATGACAATAAATTCATCCTCTGTGTTTATGAAGCCTCTGCTACTAAACAAGGAAACCTCTGCTAAGAAGAAGCCACAAAGTGCTGCTGGAAAGGGGCTGTTCAAGGGCATGGTGTTGGCTCTTTTTTTTTCCTAGTTAATTTTCTGTGCTGCCAATGGAAAGCTATCACCAGCTCCATTGTACTTGCTGGATGTTGCTGCAGAAGCAAAGCATCATCTGCATAAAGAGCATGCTTGATTCTTGCCATTCAACTTCAACACTGCTCTCTACAGGAAAAACAATTCTTTGTTAATAACCACTGAAGTCAGAAGCCAACATAAAAGCAGCAGATACTAAAAAAAAAACAAACAACAAAAACACAAAACAAACAAACAAAAAACCACCATGTCAGGCCTAATTATCTAAATTAAAATCTTTATCCATTTCAATGTAATAAGAACATAAACCTACTGATCCCATTAAATGCAGCTGAAACACATTTTACAGCAATGCTTTTCATCATAACATAAGGTTAATCTAATGATCCTGTGCTATATTTGATGTGTTTTTTTCTGTTGTTGTTGAGTCGTTGGGTTTTGTTGTGTTTTTTGTTTGTTGTTTTTTTTTTTTTTGTCAGGTTTGGTTTTGTTTTTCTTCTTATTTCAATGTTCTGCATTTACTTTCCATGTTATATCTCTTCTCCAACTGAGATATATGAGAAACATTCATTGCACTTAAAGGTCTACATCGTTTCAACTGCTGGCTGAAAATAGTAGGGAAACAAGTATTTTCAGAGATTTTTTTTCCTCCTAAGCTGCTGTCTCGACTGATATGTTTTCTGAAAACTCTTATGCTGTTTTTTATAGTTCTTAATTAAATTTTTTTAGGTTACTTGATTCATAAATGGTTATACCTATGACGTTTTCTCCCATGCAGTGCTGTTTTCTAGTGAATTGAGGGCATTGACTGTCAACATCGTTGCCAAACCAAGTCATATTGGAGTAATCAAAAGATAAATAAATATAGGTGCAATATCAATAAAATGTTAATCCTGATCCAATAGATTCAAAGATTTTAGGACATTACTAGCTGTATGGCCTAAATTAGCTACACTAATATGCCTTCTAATGGAGGTGGGGGGGGAATAAAAAATTATCAGAAACAGAGAGAACAAAGTGACTGGAATAAATTACTTGCAGAAGGAAGTACTGTGATTACATGCCTGGTCTAATGCAATCTATTTGAGTTACCAGAAGGAATAATAGATGTTGCAGTAGAGGTGAATTAACAACAAACCCAGCATCTGCGGCTAATGGTTCTGGAACTTTTCATCCCCCAAACCTGGAGGCAAACACCTACAGAACAGACAGGGCTTCAAAGTAAAGACAATATATTTATTTCTTCAGATGCTGGGAACTACATTAATTTTCTATTCCAACTGCTTTTCCTAACACAGCAAGCTAGGCAAGCAAAAAGCTGATTCATGTGTCCTGTTAGATTGACCAAGTACATTTTTATGCTGGCTTCATACCCTGGTTGTATAAATAAGTGGACATAAAAAGTTACAGTAGCTCTCAGTCAAATCAGCCAGAAAGAAGCTCCACTGGCTCTGTTATCCAAGATTTCACTTTCTGTTCAAACTCCCTCTCTTGGATTTTCAAGAATAATTTCAATAGGGGAAAGAAAGAATATTATTATTATTATTATTAATAATAATAATAATAATAATAATAATAATAATAATAATAATAATAATAATAATAATAAAGCATGCTTCAAGAGAAGTATGGCACTAGTTCAGCCCTGTGGCATTTTTAGGGATGGCTGCACTGCATATATCACAAACATATAAAACAAACATATCATAAAGGTGCTGTGATAGGTCTATTTAAAATTAGACTGTCGTCAGCCAATAATTTGGCTATTTCTCTTCAGCCTTGCTAGTTTTACTTGAAGCTATAGATATTTTGGTCAACTGATTAGAGAAGACACTTTCTTTCTAGATGCATATATCTAGAACCATATCTTTTTAAGAAAGCCTCTAAATACTGGGACTATGCAAGGAAACATTTCATATATGTGACCTGGCTACATCCTAAAAATTGAGAATCAAGAAATAAAGAGGTAAAAGAACCCCATAATATAATGACAGCATTGAGAGTCCAGAAGTGGGAAGAAAAAAAAAAATAGAAAAAGGGACTACACAAATGTGAAGACTTCACTGAATCTGTTCACTGCTTCTTTCCAGAGGAGTTAACATTAAAAAATTCTTCAGCTTCAAAAACTCATTTTGAACACGAAGAAAACAGTTTTCAACAAGTTCTTAAAACATAAAACATTGAAATGATGAACAAAAATAGGACATTATATATATATGCTTACATGCATAAGTGCATCCAATGTAAAAATATATTATATTTTTAATTACTTGTTCACGGTATGTTACTGATAAAAGCCCCTCTCCAGAATTTTAGAAGCTTCAAAGAGTAAAACTGATGAGGAATTTTAGCAGAGAGAATCGAAGTTATCAGTTGATCTTTTTCAATCTCCTGGTAGAAAAAGAGTTCATCATGCTATAGTTCTGAGTTAAATCCAACAACTTAGAGTTGACCTCTCACATCAGCAAGCATCAGTAAGCACCACGGGGAAAAGAATTCAGGATTTCCAGAAGTGCCTAGGCACAAGGGTGACAAGGGTGCTCTGCTACATATCAAACAAGACAGATAATACAGAAGCAATGGATTGCCTTTGATTTTTTCCAGGCTTCCTCTAGTCTGTGAAGATTAGTACACTTTCCCTCTGTCCTTTACTAATACTTTTTAACCATGTTATTTTGTGAAAGCACTTCTTATTTTCTTTCTCTCAGAAACTACAGGAACCACTGAAAGTATGCCATCCCTGAGAATGCATTGGAAGTTTTTGTACTCTCCTAAAGCAGCTCAGAGTAATGATATGCTTTCTATAGACTTGGGCAACTAGGGAAAAACAGTTTGATGCTTCTATTCACCACCAGAACAATATTACACATTATCATCTTTATTAAAATATATATATTATTTGATCAGAAGTGCTGTAAAACACCTTTTAGTAAACAGTCCTTGTGTAATGTTTTGAAGTATATTGCTAGTGTACACCAACATTACAAATAAATATTTTTACCGTATGAAAAGACAAATTTCCTTAGCATACAACCTAAGGATAAAAGAGTTGCTTAAATTATCACTTCTTTAAATTGGTATTATAATCTAAAAGACAGCTTTGCTCAGCAATCTTTTGAAGTTGCATACGTCTTGCATACGTCTTAGGAAACAAACAGCTGAAGTGTTGTCTACCAGCATCCCTAGCATAAAATATTATCTTAACTTCACTGCAGTACTAAAGGTTTTCATAATTGCAAAGTTATGTTTTAAAAGTTCTTAGAAAACCAATATCAGTAGAAAATAATACCAAAAAAAAAAAAAAAAAAAAAAAAAGGCTTTGAAATTGTGTTTGGAAATGAGTTTCTTAGGATTATCTTTTAAGAGTTTTACAAGTTTTATCAATTAGAGGTCTGGGGGGCCATTTGATGATGGATAATCTTGTTAGACAACGGCTGTCTGTACTGAATTCCTGGGACAACAATAAGGCTGTTTTTCATAATTAATTCTGATTCATCTGCTTTAATTTGAAGAAGCCATTCACAGTCATCTGTGCTGTATGTCGAGTGTCACAACTACATCAGAATTAGGCAAAGAAAAAAGCTGTGTGTGACAGTCTGTTATTTTCCTATCAGACATGAAAGCGAGTTCACAAAGTGTTAGAGAGCTTAAGACCCTATTTAGTAATCAAAGTGTCTGCAACAGGAGACCTGACGGATCCAGAAAGCTTCCTGGGAAAGGTATATCTTTCTGGATTTGGAGTCAACACATTTTAAAACTGTCCTGCTGCTATTAGCATTCTTGAAAGCATTGCACCCCTGAAGATAGGCCCAAGGCCAAAGACTTCCAGGAATTATTCAACAAGCCATGATGCCAGCTGACCACTCCCTGCCAAAACATGATGCAGAAAGCCCTTTTCTGAGAGCCGTGGGCCAGCTCCAGACCTGTTCTGGCCTGAGCATGGCACCAGGCTGCTCCAGCCGCATCCCTCCACTTCTCACCCCAGCAGCCCCGTGCTCTAAGTCAGCACGACAGCTCGCCCAGAAACAGCACAGAAACCCCAAAAGCGGGCTTTCACTGCACCACATGGACATGTTATTTGGCTCCCCGGCTCTTGAGATGTTACTGCATTTGCATACACTTGATGTGATTGAATGGCAGCGTGGGATATATACACACACAAGTACTGTGCAGGAGGTGCTCCCACACCCCTCTTCTTTCTCAGGCTCTCCCCCCAGCTCCCCAGCTTGATTCACTCTCACTGGCCTCCCCCATTCCCATAGCTTTCCTATCCACACTTCTGATCATATACAAGGTGTACCAGAACTTGTGTTTCAAACGCTGATAATTCTAACAAACAGCATGCTATAATGCAATAACAAACTGAAGCAGGGAGAAAGGCACCCTCAAGAGTCCCAGAGTATTTGGAAACTGTGGAAAGGAGAAAAGCTAAAGCGCACTCTTCACTAGGCAAGTTTTGCCAGAATGGCTGCATCCCATGTCCTCAGGCATAACTGCTTTACACCAGCCTGAAACAAATGCTTTTTACCATTAGAGCTTCTGCCAATGCACTGAGTGAACTAAACTCTTCTGGCTAAAACATTCAATTGTATCAACTGAATTGCCTCCACACAGGAACAAGAACCAGCATTGTGGCACCCCATGCGGAGCACAGCAAAAGTCACAGCTCTGTACTGAAAAGGACAAGTCTTGAGACACAGAATCAGGATTTTGGAAAGTTGGCCCCAAACCTTAATGCTCACAGTAGGTGACCAAATCAATCTTAGTAGAAATATCTAGAGGGAAATAAATGCAATGCTAGTTAGAAAGCATCAGTCTTAACTATCTAATAAAACTCTTGCTACTTCACCAGGTAAAGAGTCTCTATTTTCCTATGAAGGAATCTAATAGCTTGGATCTCCATAGGTTGACACAGTGCCATGGCATGCCACTGCAAGTCAGTGTGAGCACAGTAACCCAAGCCAGCCAGCCTTGTGGGCAGTTAGTTACTTCTGAAATGAAAACCCCTGGAGACACTCCCAGATTGAGATCTTCCCCAACAGCTACAGCTCCACTTCCTAACCAAGTTACTTCAAGACTTCCAAAGTCTTCCACCTGCCCATTCCAAGCTCCACTTATGCTCTCAGTGTTCCTTTTTTCACACTAAGCTTTTGTGATCTTCAACCTACGAGATGATCAGATGACAACCAGAATAATGACAGATGACATCAGATGACATGACAAAAACTACAAGGCAAGACACCAGGAAGTATGCAGTAAGACTCTTTGTATTAAAATAAATAAATAAATAAGGCACAGTCTTCACAAGAATAAAAAATAGGCAAAGTGCAGAGACGAGATGGCAGATTGTGTGAATTTTGGCACCTCTCCAAATTGCAAGCAATTAACCACAGATTTTACTGTTCTTGTGTCATGCAGAAACCCTGCTGCAGAGGAGCACACCGACCTGTCACATTCACTCCGCTTTCACCTAACACCTCTGAGGCCAGTTTTTCCTCCAAGTTATCCTGGTAAGCACACAGCAGAAAAAGAAATATCCTAATGCTGACCCAGGTGATAGTATGAAAATAGTGTTTTCTTATTTTGCCAATCTTTTCCAGACACATTTGAAGATAGATTGTTTTCTTACTGTCCAGGAGAAAACAAGGCAGTTTCTTACGGATCAGTAAAGGCTTTCAGAGTTTATACAGAAAAATGCATTAGATAAAACCCACCTCTCTACTACTACTAGAAAAGGCTAAAGCAATGCTTCAGAGAATCAGATACTCCCATGAGCTCCAACTATCAAATGTAACTAGCTGGATTAAGACAAAATCCCAACGAATTAAAGCAAAAGGAAAACATATTAGAGAGGTCCGGTAACAGGAGCCGTTCCATCAAAATGTTCATTAACTGAAATGCATTCAGTTAATTATTTTATTAATTTTTATTTTTTTTACATAAAAATATATATTTTCCCCCCAGATTTTTCAGGTTGGCAGGCCTTTAGTAGACTTTTTCTCAAAAGATGAACCCCTTTTTGTAATAGGTTTTCAGAGGTAGGGAAATTGATGAAAAAGGTTTTTGACTTCTAACTGCATGCATGTGTTCTCTGAGGGCTGGCAAGGAACACTTGGCCCTGAAGCATAAGGATGAGTGGGAAGTGGGAGAAACAAGGCTGCATTTTATTACCATTCAAAGAATGTAAAGCTACCTCTTAACCTCCTTGCTCCACCACTGCTTTATCATTCCTGCAGGTTTCAAGCCCTTATCTGAAGGGCAGTGTTATGAAATATAAGCACAGCTATTCTCCATTTTCACCTTGCAGCACAAATTTAGTTGACGATAGTTAAAGAAAGCCACTCCTGCACAGCATAAAATTCTGCGGTCCTTTGAATCATTGCCAAACCAAATAGAAACTCAACACAAAATAAACAAACAAAAAATCGTTTTTTCAATTCTGTGGAAGGAAAAGCAAAGTTAAAACATCCTTTCCTAATATAGAAAACTTTTGGTTGAATAGAACCTTTTAGACTGTTAAATGCAAAATAAATTAAAGATACTAGCTCGGACCCTGACTACCCAGACAAGGAGACACACACCTCTAAGGACAGGATGTTGACCATACAGGAATTTGTCTGTCTGTAGAGTAGTTGTGGGTTTTGCTCAGTGGAGAGCTCACACAGGACAATGGGATGCCCAGCAGTACTCTATTTCTCTCAGATGTTTATTTATATGGCTCCCACAGGGACTGCTGTCCAGGCCCTAGATCTCCCAGACCTGGGGCTCCTCCAGACCATACAGGATATGAGAGACAGCTACACCCAGACCACTGCCATAAGAGGTCTGAACCGTGGAGTCAGATCAGCCTCAAAGAGGAGAGGGAACTGAGCCCTGCAGTTTAATGAACTACAAAAAATGAATCACTGCCATCTCTTCTGGCAGCATTATGAATATAGGTCTGTTTTTTTCCGCTTTCTTCAGCCAAAATGATCAAATTCAGAACAGGTTCACAGTCCAGCTACCCAACAACTGAAGCTACATTTGGGAGGCATGTTTACTGTTTTATATAAGCAAGCCTGTCATGCTGTGGACCATGTCATTCTTGCTGTTCCTCCTTCCTCACTCCCAGAGTGCTCGCTGGGAAGCTGGCTTGCCTTTTCCCTCCCCATCCCCCTCAGCTAGATTAAAACAGATGGCAGAGGGACATGAAATAAAGAGCAAACACAGATGAGTGACTAATTTTCCAAAAGGAGACAAAAAAAAAAAAAAAAAAAAAAACAAACCACCAAACCCTCAACTTCAACACTCGAAGCAGCAAGGAATGCATAATTACTTTGTGAACATCATTCTTCCATATAAGCAAATGCAGCAGTTGCCACGATATGATGACAATAAGCAGGGGAGGTATCCTCCAGGCAGGCTTCACAAGCAGCAACAGACTATGCTGCAATCCAAGGGATGCAAGGAGGGAACATGGCAAACGCCTGGAGGAGAGCATTACAGACTAACTCCACCTAGGTAGCAACCCTGCTTCCCAGGGAGGTTTTGCTGAGCACTCTGCTCAGTTTCCTGGCTGAGTTGAAAGCTAGCTCTGGGGATACCTCCCCAGGAACTGCCTTTGAAATGGGACACCTGTGAATCCCTCTTTGTGAGGTTGTCACTTTTGGGCTTGAAGAGTCTGGTATTTTGCAGGCTGGAAAATGTGGAGCAACTGGTAATGCTGGTGGAGTAGCAAAGCGAGGACCACAGCCTTCTGGAGAGAGACGTGGCAAAGGGATCACAGCCAGCATGCTGCAGCTCTTGTGGCCTCAATAGGAAACATGAAGGTGAGTTGATGACAACAGGGAGGTGAGAACAGGAGCTATCGCAGCACTTCACTTTGTCCCTTTAACAGAGGTTACTGCTTTCACTCTGGCTTTCAGTGACTTGGTGCTCGCACCTCTCTTAGCAGCACCCAGAGGCACAGGGCAAGTTCTGCTTCCCTGGCAGCTTGAGCAAACCCTCAGATTTTATGTTTCAGCTGCTTCAGTGGAAACACTACCTCCATCCTGTTGATTTTGGTCCAGGAGTAATACGATGACAGAGGAGACATCTGGGCTGGTAACTTTCAGGGCTAAGTCTGTCAGAGTTTGTCATTTGGGATTATTTTTGT
Source organism: Anas platyrhynchos (assembly GCF_047663525.1). Lineage (NCBI taxonomy): Eukaryota > Metazoa > Chordata > Aves > Anseriformes > Anatidae > Anas > Anas platyrhynchos. Next base: position 97,562,290 of record NC_092587.1, on the reverse strand, counting down.
TGGCTGAAAGAATTTAAAGAGCTGTCCAGAAAACTAAAGCAAGCATCATTGTTGTGCCTGACACAAAACATACTGCAGTGTATCATTTCACCAACACAGGGACTTTTAGACTGGTAACATGGCTAAGAAAAGTGTCAGATGCAGGTTTACTGTGCAAGTTTTGTGCATTGCATTCAAGGAATTTCTTTGCCATTCTCTAACAAATCAGACCTCCTGGACTCAGACAATAAATGGCTTTGTGCATCTCTAAGCTGGAGGCACGTATCCTCCAGGATTCTGAGATTTGTTTCCTTCACGTGTTATATTGCTATTCAGGGCATGCTGCAAAGCCTATTTATTTACCCATGCTTCTCCCAAGAGGGTGCTTGGTAGGCAGAATTGTGTATGATATTAGTTCAATTGATTTATCTGCAGTTTTGTAGTTATTTGTGGTCTATGTTTCTAGAAATAGGTCTGTTGTGACCTTCTACAAGTGGAAATGATAAATAACTACAGTTAACAGAGACTCAAGCAGCAAAATCTAAACATCTTTTCAGTTATTCCTCCACTTCACCAATACATTTCAGGTCCAGAATGTGCTCAGTCCCATGAACTGAGGCAGCATGACCCAAAACAGAGACTCTAAAGCATTACTTCAGCATGCACATGTGATTGTTTGCTGACAGATGAAGGACTGGAAATAACTCTACCTTGTAATTATGGACACATAAACATCTCTTAAAAAAAAGAAAAAAAAAAGAGAGGGGAAAAAAAGGGGGGAGGGAGGGTAAGTTTACAGCCATTTTAGAATATCTGGCAGCACACCAAGATTTAAATATTTTAAAGCTGTGGCTTAGCAGGAGGAGGTACATCTACAGCAAGCATATAGCAATGCAGTTCAGGTATGGCAGCCTTGAGATTTCTGCTTTTCCTTTCAAACTGCTGATGGACGTTTACTTTGCATTCCAGGGATGGCATTGTTTACTGCAGGTTTGCAGCAGCTGCCTTCAGCCAGTAAGCAGCTCCTCTTGCACACCAGCCAGTCACCCCTACTTCATTTCAGGGGATGCACTGTAGCTCTAGGAACCTTAGGAAGAGTTAAGATTTTAACAGATTTTAAGGACAGGCACTAAAAATCAAATGAGAGAATTCCTCTCTTTCTCAGCTTGTGAGACTTCAGAGTTTGGGCTCAACAAAGCACATATCCATCACCAGATCTGGTAGGAGTTCATTCTCTTTAAACAGATTTGTTTAATTCAAAAGAGCGTTATTTCCTTCTGCTCAAATTTAATGTGATGGATCACTACTAAGCTAATTATCATTAGCATACAACATGGTTGGTATCTAAAGACAGTGACAGCCATATCAGGAAGAATTTTTACAAGCTCATAAATACTGCTTTGGGAAGAAATTTTAGCTCTCAAGCAATTATGGTACTTAAAACTGCCTTATTCTATGGTTATTTTAATCTTACCTCCAGTGTCTGGCTAGCCTATGCAGGAGCAGGTGGTAAAAACATGATGGCTGAATGCAAACACAGAATCCTCCCCATCATCAGAAAAAAATTGTAGGGTCAGTTTCCATTAAAGCAAGAAAGCTGTGCCTTTTTTAACTGGCTTACTGACCAGTTTGGCCAATAAAGCAAGGAATCCTGCTAGCAGGTGAAATGCTTCATCATTTCAAAGCCAGCTGGAGCCTGTTAAGTGAGAGGAGATAGCCAGGATCTTTCTATGTCACTGGCACAACTTTGTATTAACTCAATGGAGTTGAGAGGACAACCTGGCAGTGCAAACACTGCTACTTTTCTGGAGTATTTTAAGTATCCTCAGTTCAGTTGCTTCCTGAGCTCTACTACTACTTTTGATGATGACATTTTAAACTAAACACGCTTTGGTAAGGACCCCACGTGTACAGAAAACAAGCAAACAGCCACGAAATATACTCAAAAAACTTGTATGCAAAAAGCAGTAATTAAACTCTAATCAGGTTTTCTCCCTGACAGTGCTTACAGCAGTTTAAAACAAGCCAGACACAAATAAAATAAAATAAAATAAAATAAAATAAAATAAAATAAAATAAAAACTCCAGCAGCTGTAAGCTAATAGTTCAAGTTAAATTCAGGATCTGAAACAGTAGGCTCATGTCACCTTTCCCAAAGGCATTCCTAGCCATGTTTCTCCAGCAACTGGAGAAAATTCATACTACTTCCCAAGTTTAGGCAAAGGTGTGCTGTTTTCTAAACCTTTAAGGACAGACTGATGCTACTGAACAAGAGCAATTTAATTATTCTTCTGTAAATCTCAGATATAAATGGGCATTTATGGGTTTAACACACACACAAAACTGAGGAGAGCAAATGAAGTTCTTTATTCTGTGAATTGCCAATGTAAAAATTACACATTTATATTTGTGATCAAGCTATACAGACATTTTCCCTCATGCCTCCTAAACAAGATCAGTTGGATGATACAGTTGCCTTTATAATCAAGGAGATACATTCAGGGTCATCTTATCATGCTGCATTTGGGCAGGAAGGAAAAAAAAAAAAGCCACAGAAGTGGCTAATTCCTAAAAAGAAATAATGTCAACATATCCAAGATAACAGACATACTATCTTTGGTAAACAGCAACTTCCATTGTTTACAGATCTCTTGTTCAGCATAATATTTCAGTTGGTCAACTGAAACATCATACTTGTGTTTTAATAGCAGTTAGAGAATAAATTACTCTGTTAAGATCTATAATGAAGATAAAGCAACCTTTAGCAACATCCTTTTCCCTAATCTTAAATTCAGGAGAATATCAATGCAATGCACAGAATCGAAGCTTCAAGGCTTTCTAAAGTTTCCCAACAGCAGCTGCATATTGTAAAGATGACCAAAAAAAATAATAATAATTATAATCCATGGAATCAGATATATTCCATGTATTCCAATAGATTAAGCTTCATCCTTCAACAGGGGCATTGAGTAGCCAGTTATACAAAAGTAGCCTTAGAAATATCTGGACTGTAAGAATTTCTTTGAAAATACATACTTTTCACCACTGAACCCATCTTATATTGGAATACAGATCTTCAGTTCAGCATGACTGCAAGATGGTTTTCATTCATCAAAGTAAATTCACTACCTGGAGAACAAGGCCCAAAGTCTTCCGTGCTTCCTTTTGAAGTCTTTTTTAGCTGTAAGTCTTGCTCTGTGTACTCACGTGGGGCTAACAGCAAAGTCTGAACTGGAAGTACAGTGTACTTTGTGACCAGCAGCCCCAAACAGCACAGCCAGCAGATAGGCTCTGGAGCCTCAGACGGGGCCACCACTTTGGAGGACAGATCTTGCTGCCCACCCTGGATGGTGCCACATTCCTTGGTCTGCGCAGCAGCTCATGGGGACCACCCTGAGCACCAGCTGCTGGGGTTCTGAAGGCATTAGCAGAAGGACTTAACAATCCACACAGGAATAAAAGGGTGGGATTCCAGATGGGTACCGTTAAAGCACAGGTTATATCCCATGAATGGGAGACCCCAGGTATCTAACAGCAGCACGCTGAAAACTTGGGTGGCAGTCTTCAATACTGCTGTGAGCCCATGCTCTCAGCCTGAACGAAATCAGAGCATGCTGGCTGACAATCTTAAAACCACAGAACGAGACACATGGCAAGTAAGTGCATTGCTGTCACTGTGCTTCTTACAAAGAGCCTCATGATCATGATCAGTCCTAAGGAAACCTACTTATTCCTACACACCAGTTCTGTGAACCCATCCATACCATTTTCCTTACTCCACAGCCTCAAACTGAATAATCTTTCAAAAGCTATTAATCAACTTTCATTATATCTAAATTGCTTTTTGCTTGCTTGCAATTAAAGACTAATATCTAAAGAGTCAGAAATTTATAAGGTAATTAAGCATAATGAGTAACTGTTTTAAAATATGATCAACTGCTGGATATCAACAGACTTAGTATTTCCCAATAAGTATTTTTTCTCATGTATTTACTCAAGCTCAGAAATGAAGATTTATTTAGCAAAGGTTGAACATTCACCAGACAATATTATACTTGCCTTTTCCTTCTCTGGAAGGCAGCTAGCTATAGACAAAAATATCTGCAACCTAGCAATTACTGTGGATTCAGGGGGTTTAAGGTGACACTGACATGACAGAAGATCTATTTTATGTATGTGAAGTGTATTTCAAGTTCAGAGAGAGGGACGCAGAGAGAAAAAGAGCATGTGCGTGCTGTAATCAGCTCATGTGCAGGACAAGATTCTGTGTAGTGTTTGTAAATAACAGTAAATAAGATGTTTCCTCTCCTTGTCCTTCCATACAATTAAATGGTGGGGTCAAGCAATGTTAAAAACCTTTTTGAGTAACCCAATAGCATATTAAGCATTTCCTGGGTTAGAATATCAAACTAAATTGGTCCAAAGGATCAAGGTTATGTATATGATAATTTTTAAGCCACTTCCGCACAATACCAAAAAGCTTTAGTTATGTTAATGAGACCCTTTCTTTCATAAGAAAACACAATTCATTTATTTCATATATTTCCCTATTTCTGGCATCCAGTGCAAAGCAAGTGCAACCCACTTACATAGTCCAGGACTGATGAAAGGAAACCCCACTTAGGGGTTCATCTGGTAGGTCTTCCATGCACAGGAAATCTCATGTCAAAACTCACAATAGGATGATCTGATCATCTTACTGTGAGCTACGAGCTCTAGACTAAAAAGCTGGAAACTCCTACTTCAGCTCCAGCCTGCAATGTGCTCAGAAACCCTCCTTGATAAGAGTGCAGGGTGGAACAGCACTTCCCCAGAACACAACTGAGAACACATCTCAATATTTCCTTGCTTTTTATTTCCTGTGGAGCTGTAAGAGGAGTTGTACTGTTTCCGCAGAGATAGTCACTAGTGGAACAATCAGCTTTCAAGTTCTGTGCATTTTTCTATGGCAGCAACCAGAGAACAGCAAAACTTGAGGAAAGTAATGATGTTTTCAAGAGTCTAATCTATGCATAATATTTCAGTTAGACAATAAGCCAGACATCTGAAGATTTAAAATATATCCAGCCATTTAATTTTAGAGTTGCATAGGAGGAATGAAATTTTCAACGTGTAAATGTTTCTTCTCATACTCATAGAGCAATTGTTCACTTTACTGGTTTCTCTAGAAAACTATGTCCAAGTTTAGAAAGCCCATGTTTCGCTATATACAAGGAAGAACTCGTACTGATGGGAAAGAATGGATTCATATAGAGAAAAGAAGCATTATACTAACTTCCTGTGGATTCGTTTTCAATAGTGTTTACATTGCTCAGCAGAGTAGTCAGCATTAGCCTAGAGGCAGTGTCAGTATTTATCTTAGGATGAGATTGCCCATGTATAACCAGTTTTGAGAACCCACTACAATCCAAGCATTTAGCAAAAGGCTGGCTCTGCACCGCGGGGGCCACATGGATGCCACTGCTTGCTGAAGGGATAGGGCTGGCTGTTCCCTGCCACGGTTTGCAGCACCCTGCAGGGCAGTGCCATCTCAGGCACCACTGCATGCTCCTCTCCCCTGCTGTGCAAATATGCCCTTCCCATCAGCACAGCCAAGGAGAAAGAGAAAGCAGAGCATCCCACACCATGTTAGCCAGGAAAATCTCTGTCTAGAGCCAGAATCATTTCTAATGATAAGTCTGATGTTCCTGTAATTTTGGAGCCCGTAGTCTTTTAAGATAACAAAAATGAAGGCTCTCTATAGACCAGAGATGCACTTTCTGAACTGTTTTTATTTTTCTAACAGGTAGCTTCTACTGGTAAAGATCACCTTTAAAAGGGAACATGGATTTAATAAACTCAACAGAACAAAACAGTACGTCAGCAGAACTATTCAAATGGGTGACATCCAAGATTCTCATTTCCATTACCTTGTCTGTACTTGCACTAATGACAACAGCCATCAATTCTCTTGTGATGACTGCAATAATTGTGACAAGAAAGCTCCACCACCCCGCCAACTATTTAATCTGCTCTCTTGCAGTGACTGATTTCCTTGTGGCAGTCCTAGTGATGCCCTTCAGCATTGTCTACATTGTAAAGGAGACATGGATCATGGGGCAAGTGGTGTGTGACATTTGGCTGAGCGTGGACATTACATGTTGCACATGTTCCATCTTGCATCTCTCTGCCATTGCTTTGGATCGGTACAGAGCAATCACAGATGCTGTGGAATATGCACGGAAAAGGACACCAAAGCATGCAGGTATCATGATTGCAGTGGTATGGATAATATCCATTTTTATCTCCATGCCGCCTTTGTTTTGGCGGCACCAAACAACCAGCAAGGATGATGAATGCATCATCAAACATGACCACATTGTTTTCACCATTTACTCTACGTTTGGCGCCTTCTATATCCCATTGGCCTTGATTCTGATCCTTTATTACAAGATATACAAGGCAGCAAAGACATTTCACAGAAGAAGCATCAGCCGGATCGTCAGGGAGGAGGTAAATGGACAAGTCCTTTTGGACGCAGGTGAAAGAAGCACCAAATTGGCTTCAATGCCCAGCACAACAGAAAAGACATCAGATCCACTGGTGGACTGTGATAAAATCAATATCACCGTACGAAGCCCCAGGTCTGAATCTAAGCACGAGAAGTCCTGGAAAAAACAGAGAATCTCTAGCACAAGAGAGCGAAAGGCAGCAACTACTCTGGGTCTGATCCTGGGGGCGTTTGTGATCTGCTGGCTTCCTTTTTTTGTAAAAGAAGTAGTTGTTAATACCTGTGAAAGATGTCACATCTCAGAAGACATGTCTAATTTCCTAGCATGGCTGGGATATATCAATTCCCTTATTAATCCTCTAATCTACACAATCTTTAATGAAGATTTCAAGAAAGCATTCCAGAAGCTTGTGCGGTGTAGGCAATATTTCTAAGAGCTTTTGTTCATATAAGGAGAACATATTCATTGTTTTTTTTTAACATGTATAAATTTATATAACTGAGTTCACATTTGTTGTATTTAAGGAAAAACACCAAGACTCTGCATTTACATAATGACTCTTTTGTATTAGTAGTACTGGGAGCATAAATTTCCCAAGTTTTAAAGAGATGGATCTTCTGGGATCAGTTTTGCTCTGGAAAAGGAGGTAGCATTTACTCATTGTGACCCTGACCCACCTGGGATTTGCAGAGCCACCTAGTTTGAAGCATTCAGGTATTATCTTAAATATAAAGGAAATACATGCTTGAAGTAGACAAAACAAAGAAACAAAATTAGAAAGAAAGAAAAGAAAAAAAAAAAGTAACGACTAACCAATGAAGTTTTAAGTGAAACACCACACGGGTTTTGGTCTCTATTGTCAAAATACAGCTTGGAATTAAAGACTTAACATTATTAATTTGTCACAGGCCTGCAGCATAGAGCCAAGCCATTCCCAGCAAAGGGTGGTAGCTTTAAACATACCTAGCATCATCCTCTGTTAACTAGTTGAGTGCAGCTGCAGCTCTGCCCTTCCCTAGATGAAGGACTTTTCTGGGTTATGCCCCAGCAGTAGTCAAGGCACTTTCATGGGTTAGCAGTTCATAGCGAGCCAGCGTTGCATGCCCTCTGCTGCTGCACACACAAGACAGATGTGGGCACAGCCTCAGGGGAATGGTTAGTAGTCAGGGCACCTCACGTGATTTGCACGCATACAGTGCCTGGTGCTCAGAGACACCATTTGAATAGGGACTATGGAGAGTTTACCTCATAAAGTGCAGCTGGTCCTCCTTATGGGGATGTTGGAAAGAAGAAAAACATGAAATACTCTCTGTTCCCTCAGCCCTACCTCATATACCTGGCTGGCACGGCCCCCACGGCTTTCTGAGCACCAAACCCAGCCAGAGAGCTTGTGCCAGGGCCACTGGAGCATTGCTGAAGGTGGGTGGCTCAGTGAGCTTGGGCTGAAGGCCACCTACTGAAGCTCCAGCTCAGCATATGCTGGAAGCCAGTTAGGCCCGAAGCCTAACATCCCCTGAGTTTTTCTCAACTGCCTCAAGCGCTAGAGCTGTGAGCCCTCTTCCTAGCTGAGTGAGAAAGAAGAGACCAACTGCAGTGCAAGCACCGTGGGTCCCAAGAAAAGGTCCTTCAGCAGCTTTTCCAAAAAGGGCAGGGGGAGTGATCTCAGTCAGCAGCACACACCTGGGGAGGGGAAGCTGCAGAATGCTCAGGGGCTGGCGCCTCCAAACCCCCAGTTTCCCCAGAGTATCTAGTCCCAGTCCCAGCAAAGCCAAAGGGACCTGTGTGCACTCCAGCCATCCCCAGCCAACTGCTCTGGCCAAAGATAGCCACAACGAACAAGGCCTTTAGTGGGCTGCCTGCAAAGGCCTCAAAGACGCACCTTGGCCGACCTTGATTTACACAGCAAGACACAGCACTAAAAAGTGCAACAGCCGTTGCCTCAAAACTATCAGTGCAAGTTTGTCAGCAGCTAAGGGTACTAACAAGACAGTGGGCTTTTACCCCCACAGTGCAGATGAGTAGCTAAGAGCCACCACAGAGCCCAGGGATGGGTTTTGCACTTTTCAGGTCAGACAGATTTAGACTGCATCATCAAGACTCTGGCTTTGCATTTGCTGCCAGCCATTCAATACTGGCCAGCAGGAACAGGGACTGGAGGCTCCTTACAGGAACTACAAATCCTGCTGTCAGCTGCAGCAGTCCTTCAGAGATGCTCTGACTTGGCACATGGGCTGGCAGCTTTGGGATGTCACAAAGAAGCTGAGACATGAGACCACTACACAGAGCCTTAGTTTGGGAAAGGTGTCACCAGTCTTTGCAGCTTTTCTTCCAAGAGACTTTTAGCATTTTGTATTAGACAAGAAAATCCAGAAAAATGCTGTCACTGTTGTTTCTCTCTCCTGCTTCCCCCCCCCCCTTATATTCCAAACTGTGGAGCTTAATGATTTTTGTATTTTGCCCACTAGCTACAAGCTCCCACAATAGCTGTCAGAGGTGTTTCATGCAAGATGACAAGGTTTGAGACCTAGGATATTGAACTAATTTGTTTCTGTCACTTGAAACTTACTATATTCTGCTTTCACATCAAGATCCAAATGAGATACTACTCAGAAGTACTAGTAACAATGCATTTCTTTTACCGCTGATTTTAACCCCTGCAGGAGCCTAGTGGAAAGCTTACTTGTCACACCACATAGCTCTAGCGCAGCAGTAGCACAGCTAAATTTTGAAGGCACTAGGATGCAGCAGCATGTAATTTGGCTTGCGCTCAGCATAAGCAAATGCACTTGATACCACTGCAGTCAGACTACAGCTGCGGCAGCCCCCGTGACCTCAGCACTGGCTATATTATGCTAAAAGAAAATAACCATTTTGAAGATCAGCTGTGCTCTGCTGTCTCCAGAAAGATCCTCAGAATTGTTTCCTCAAAGGATTACCAGATTAGCAGAAGGCTGCAAGGAAACCACACTGAAACGTTTAAGGTTTAAGACCTTTGCTTCCCTTGTTTCCTGAGTACTGTGTCATAACATGGGATGTCTAGAGCCACAGCTTCCACTCCACCTGCTTTTCCCTTTATATCTGCTGGAGGGCAGCGTATATCACTTTTCCTCTTACATGTAAAAAGTTTGACAATACCTTGTGAAAGCAAAGTGGAAGAAAAACTAGGGGTTGCTTCTGAGGAGAAAAGATGCTTAAGATACTCATATTTAAATAACAATAGTAAGGCTCAAAGAATGGAGTAGCATGTAGATAAACAGAAAATAGCTGTCATTTATGCACTGTCAACAGTATTATACTCTGAATCTACTTAAGCTGCTAAACATTTCTCAAAATGCAAAGGTGGTTTCTTTTGTATCCTTTTCACTGAGCTGTATCTGCTCACCCTTCAACACCCAGTGGTGGAAGATGCAACTACAAGAAATCTAAGCAAACAAGCGGATAGTTATCTTATTAAAAGCACTTACGGATTGTGGACCATCATTTCTCAGTGTCTGAAATTTCCATAGTGCCAAACACTTCATCATACATCCCCACACAGAATCATTTCACCTCTAGCATTTATCTATGCATGTGATGTGCTAAGAAAAATATCTGACTCTTTCAAGATGCATAATAGCTTTTTGCTGGATGCTGCTTTCCCCTCCCCACAAGGTACACGGGCACCCACTGGAGCTTAGTACTGAATCCAAGGAGCAAGAAAGAAACTACAAGATTTTATTCCCTGGAACTAAGTATTTTTACAAGTAGCTCTTTACCTTCTAAGAGTTCAGTCTCAGAAAAGAGGGGAAAAAAAGTCTGTTTTCTTAACTCCATTTATCAGAAAAGCACACATGTATTGAAGGAAAGGGTTTTACATATCCTCTGCTTTGTGTGAAGCTCTCTGGACTCCTGTCTCTACTGTAACTGCCTTCCCAGTTGCTGCTTTCTGCCTACCCACCCACCCATCAATTTAGATTTCTTCTAACACCTAGGGAACTGAATTTGGAGCAGCTGACCTGGTCCCACTTCGTCTTTCACACAGGATGATTCCTGAAGCAGCTGTGAACACTATATGTAGTTCAGGTAGATGTTTTTTTGCTAACAGCAAGCAGTTAAATACATCTCATTATTCTGTGCTCAGTCCTTCACATTTCCTCCCTGCCAAATGCTTTATTGGTGTCCTTTCCTCTTGAGGAGAGCACATCCCTGAAGAGGGGTTGAGCTACGAATACACTTTTGTTTTAGTGATGCAGTCACACTTGTTAGTGCATGACTGTACCACCCAGAAACACCCACCTCATCCAAATGTGCTTTTGGCAGTCACTGCCTTCAGCTGGTGCCTAATTGTTCTTGGTGTTAGGGAGGTACACAGAAATAACTATGTACCAAATCATTTTCTCCAGTAGTTACAAACTTAGCACATTATTTCTAGGCAAGTACATGTTATTATTTATTTGGCCTTTGCATTTCAGATTCCTTTGCATAAGGGAAACAGAAAGTCACTGCGGTAGCTGTTGAAGGGAAAAACTTTTTTGAACTCTGCACACCAAAGAAAAAAGGCTGCAAGAAAAGCATGATGAAGACCTTGTAGCAGCCCTGCAAAGGCTGAGTATAAACCTAACACTTGAAGGCACCCCAGCACTCAAGTAGTAAATGTTACCTGCTGTTTGCTCTCATGTTCCTCTTCTGAAAAGTGCTACTGCACTACAGGGACAGTACTAACAATATCAGAACTACTGAAAATACCAGCAATGCTTTGATACCGCCTCCGCTGCACAATCCTGAGATGAATTAAACAATTTTTTATTATTTTTAAGGATTTTCCATTTGTTTTCTGGGGACACTATTTTCTAATTTATTTTTTTTCCTTTCTCTTTAACCAGGAAGGGTAAGTCTTCAAAATAAATATAAACATTTCTATGACCTAAAGTTTCTAGACATCATTTAAACTCAAGCAATCAAAGCTTTGGTGATACAGAGCTTGGCTAAGAAGATTACGGAGAACAGAACAGGCAAAAGTCAGCAGCATTGGCATGAACAGACAAGGTTACAAATTCAATCCAAAATTGCCTTTCTGGTGTCAAATCCCTCTCATAACAAACAGCAATGGCTGAAAAAATCTTATATCCTCAGGAAAATACTGAAGTCTGAATTTTCTACAATCCAGTTGTTTACTTCATTTTCAGATGAGTTTAAGTAAGAACTTCGCAACTCAAAATAATTGCAAAGAAATATTTTTAGGTAAGGAAAAGGCACTGTGCTTTGTTAGTCAGTCTGTACAATTATGTATTAAAAATCTCAGTTGAGGCAGAGTAAAAAGTGAAAGAAGGTGTTTACTGAACATTTATTTCTTATCTACTAGTAGTTCAAATCAATTGTATCCACTCTTTAAGGCATATATTTATTTAAACTACAGTTCTGAAGGTATGAATTACTACATAACAGATGAGTAGCACTAATAAAATATTTCCTTAAAATGAGATAGGTCCTATACATACACAATACTTTCTCTCACTAAATTAAATCTTTTCCGGTTCCTCCCATACACTCATTGATTTCAAACTCAGAGCAGTGTATTATAGTTTGGATTTAAAGATAAAAACCATGTTTGATGCCACAAAAAAAGTGCTAATTGCTAAGTTAAAGCTAGAGGAGCAATTAATCTTCTTGCTTCAGTTTAGATCATGACTGGTAGTAGATGTTTAATGCAATAACTATCTCTCTGCTGGCAGTACTCCAAGATGCAAAAGCTGTGGCTAATTTGTATGACAGTAAGCATCTGCTAAGCAACTCACTTTTGGCTAAGCCCGGTTTCCTGTATTTCACAGTACAAAGCTGCATAATGTAGTCCACAGCCATGAAATAAGAAATCACCCCATTTGCACTTCAACCCTTTCTAAAGTGGTAGTCACTATAAAGTACCTGCTCCAAAAAGACACACCATTAACCAGCAAGAGCAAAGTTGTGTCGTTATCCACAGCAAAAACCGACAAAAGCTTTCATCTCTCTTACTTTTTTGGAGGTAGCCAGAAGGCAACCTGACCAGACTGGGGTCAGGTGGGCTCAACACAGGCCAGCACTGCTGCCCAACCAGGTGCAAAAAGAGATCTCTTCAAGCAGAACACCACCAGCAGCAAGCTCAGTCAGCACTAGCTAGCAACAAAATAAAAAGCAGTCCAGCATCTGTCACATCTTCTGTGGCAAAGGAAGTCCAAAAAGATATTGATGCTCCCTTCAGTCACCTGGTCATTTCCTGCACCTTATTTTCTATCCTAACTTAGCTGGGCTCTGTCAGCTCTTCTGGCTTGTTTAGCAAGACAGTTTTGTATCAACTTTGTGGTGGTCAGTACAGGGCTTGCATACCCTGTTACCATAAAGCTCAGCTCTGAAGCTTGAAGTCAGTCTTCAGCTTGGGTAAATGCAAAGAGATAGTAATTTAAGATAATAAAAATTTAAGGTAAGGACTTGATCCACTTTTTCTTCCACAACTACTTTGACAGCAAGAAAACCAAGGTCCTTTTGAACCCAAACTAGTTTTCCAAGCAAGATATTTATATTACAGCCAAGCATGACCTTAATTTTCACAGACAAATATAAGCTATATTACCATTAGACTGTTTCTAATCTCATTTATTGGCAGTCTTTTGCATTTTGTCAAATTCTCCCATCTTGTTTTCAAAGTATAGAAGAAATATTAATTAACTACTTATCTGAGGTAGGTAGGTCTTATCACCATTTTACAGGTAGGAAACCAGAAGCCCAGGGAAGTGAACACCTCGGTCTGGATAAGGTCCTGGAGTGCTGTTTTGCATACTAAACAAGAGAAGGGAACATTTCCAAACCCAGTGCTAGAATCACAGCATGGTCAAGACTGGAATGGACATCTGGAGGTCATCTAGGAGGGCCACCTATAGCAGGCTGCCCAGGACCACATCCAGATGGCTTTTGAGTATCTCTAAGGATGAAGACTCCACAACTTCTCTGTGATACCAGTGGCAGTGCTCAGTCACCCTCGCACTAAAAAAAAAAAAAAAAAAAAAAAAAAAAGTTTCCTGATGTTCACTTGGAACCCATTTTGGTTTAGTTTGTGCCTGCTGCCTCTCGTCCCATCTCTGCCTGGCTTTGTCTTCTTTACACCCACTCTTCAGGTGTTCATACACACTGATAAAATCCCACCGGAGTCTTCTCCTTTAGGCTGCAGAGTCCCAGCTCTCCCAGCCTTTCCTCTTATGAGAGATGCTGCAGTCCCTTAATCACCTTTGTGATCCTTTGCTGAACTCTCTCCAGGATGTCCCTGCATATCTTACACTGGGAAGCCCGGAACTGGGCACAGTACTCCAGGAGTGGCCACACCGGTGAATAGAGAGGAAGGATCACCGCATACATTTCTCCAACTGTTGACAACATTCCTGCTAATACAGTCCAAGAGGCTGTTGACCTTCTTTGCAGCAAGGGCACCTTGCTGACTCAAGTTCAGCCTTGTGCCCACCAGCACCCCCAAGGCAGTTTCTGCAAAGCTGCATTCCAGCTGGTCATCCCCCAGCAAGTAATGGCACCTGGGGTTGTTCCTCCCCAGGTGAAGGGCTTTGGGCTTCCCTTTGTTGAACTGCACAAGAAATCAAACAGTAGTGTGAGAGAAGAAAATGAGCTATGGATTGAAGCAAATCAGAAAAGGGGAAGGAAAAAAACAGGAGGAGACAGATTGAGTAGGTTTCTTTCTTTCTAGTGCCAGGGAGCCATGAAACAAACTTGCTTGAACTCAAGTGCAAGTTTATTTTGAAGCTGCCTGGAACCTGCTGGGGGCTGAGCACAGAGAAGGAGAACACACACGTGAGCACATACAGAGCCAGTACAGCACACTGGATCCTTCTCAACGATCAGTGTGATAATACTAGTCAGCACCAGGCACACGAAGCCAGTGAGAGTGGGAAACTGTTAAGTACTGGGATTTTAAAAGCAACAAACAGAGAAAAAAAAAAAAAAAAAGTACTAAAGTACTATTAAAGCACATCTTTTCAAATCATACCTACATTTCAATGTTATTGTCTACCCCTCTCTAAAGCCACCTTGAACACAGAAAGCATTAAATGGAGACTTGCCCCTAGCTTTAGAACTAGCTGGGGATATTCACTCAGCCTTATGTTCCCCAAACACAAGTTACATAAAGGCAAACCAGTACCACAATTTCTGCCTCTCCTCATTCAGTATTCTGGTGTATGCCAGCCCTACCCTCTCTGCTCCCCTGCCAGCCTGGCCTTCACCCATTTCCAGCTCACTGAACATGGAGTTAAAGTACTTCATAATCCATTTACTCCACAACTCCTCTTTTTTGTTTGACTAGAGAATAACAACAGAAAGCAGCACAAAAAAAAAAAAAAAAAACCTCCAGACTCTAAACCTGCAAACAAGACAGAAAATGAAATAAAATGAAGCAATCTAGATTCAAGAGAAAATAAATCAAGGAACACTTCTCTGAATCATCCCTTCTACCCACTCCACTCCGTGGTCTGACTGTTCTTACCCACAGCACGATGCACACCTTGAATGAAGGATGAGTTAATTTCAGTGGAAATTTTGGCTTATATTGTGTTACTGGACAAAAGATCACATTTAAAGATCCTTCAGGGGAACAAAGAAGGCTATGGAATGACACCTCTTCTTCCTTCTCATTTCCCCTACTGTACTAGGAAAACTGAAGAGGAGAGTGCAGTGATGATGAGCGTGCAGGCAAGGAAATAGCACAGATGAAAAAAACTAGGGTAAGGGAGAAGGAGAAAAGACAGAACAGTAGAGCAGGCTTTTCCTGAGGGATGGATTTGTCCTCTCTTCCTCCTGAGGAGTGTGTTCTTACCAAAGTAATCCCAAATCCGAAGCCACACCACTACTATGAGCACAGGGCCACTTGTGCCAGGCCACCACCTAGCACAGAAAGAGCAGCCAACTGGCATTGCTAAGGGATTTGCCACAGTCAAGAGGGGGAAGCCAGCCCAGGCTACCCGGTGAGACATACCAGGAGGCCCTGCCACTCTGCTGGAGCTGGGAAGCTCTCTAAGGGCCAAGAATCCTTCCCTCAGCCACCACACGCTCCATGACGTGCACAACCACGGCCTGAACCCACTCCTTTGCAGCTTGCTGCTGCAGCTCCCACATGCAGCCAACGCCAAACTGCATCACAGCCACACTCCTGCAGGCCCAGGGAGGAGCAGGGTGTGGGGGGGCAAAACTGCAGCCAAAAAACATGAAGCAGGCTTGCAGCCCGCCCAGCTGCTCAAGGATGTAGAGCCGTTGTGGAGCCCCGGGCTCGGTTACATTTATTGAACAGGCTTTGAAAATAAAGGCCAATGGAGCCAGAGATGAGAAATCACACGTTGTATGAACAGGGGAGTGCATAGGAGAAACAGGAGACTTTTTTTTTTTTTTTTTTTTTTTTTTTTTTTTTTTAATTTTTCTAACCATCCTGGGACATTCGTGCCTAAGGCGACTTGCTGCGATGTCAGGATTTGGGTCACTGCCCCTATCTCGTGTGCCCCCAGAGGGACCACAGCCCCCATATCCCCAAACCCCGCTGGGCCCGGCCGTTCAGCAGCGGCCGGGCCGGGCCGAGCGGAGCGGAGCGGGCGCCATTTCCCGGGCGGGCGGTTCCCCCTAGCGGCCCCGGGCCGCGCCGCGCCAGCGCTGAGGGGGCCGAGCCCCAAGGCCGTCCCCTCCCTCCCGGCAGCGGCTTGCGGAGGCTCGGGGCTAGTGCCGACCCCGGCGCCTTCCCCCCCGGGCTGCTGGGGGCCGTGCCATCGCGAAAAGGGCGCTGCCTTCCCGGCCTCCTTCCTCCCACACCCAAAGGGTTGACTCCAGCAGCACCATCACCCCCACTTTCTGTTGGCCCCCGTGTCACCAGTGGCGTTGCCCCATGCCCACACCAAGCAATCACCAGTAGCGAGTACATGGCCGTGTGGGTGCACCCCTGGGTGGAGGTTAGCACCTGCCAGCAGGAAGGGCCTGAGGAGCTGGGAAGCCTTCCCTATATGACCCATCCCCAGCAAGACAGAGCTGTGCTCAGACCCCATGTATCCACCTGCATTCCCCTTCATTTAGGTCTTGGTCATTAACAACTGGTGTCAAGGCTTATTGTAATTAGTTGCACACAGACACACGTGTGTGCACAAAGAGTTTCAGACTAAGGCTGATTAACATGCCTGGCAACAAAAGGGATGATTACTAGGACAGTAGCCCAAGAGTAACCATCAAGCACACAGCTGGTTAAAGACTGCATAGCTGAGAGAAGGGAAAA
The DNA here is from genome assembly GCF_047663525.1 of Anas platyrhynchos. Taxonomy (NCBI): domain Eukaryota; kingdom Metazoa; phylum Chordata; class Aves; order Anseriformes; family Anatidae; genus Anas; species Anas platyrhynchos. The sequence goes on along the minus strand of NC_092587.1, from coordinate 97,545,556 downwards.
GAGATTAATATAACTTTCCTCTGGGTTAATGCTCACTTCTGTAGCACGAGACTTCTGGGAAACTAACTGCCAGAGGCACTGGAGTTTTCCTAGGTAGGAGAAGGGGACGTGACATTTGCTCCCTCTCATTGACACTTCAAGACTGAAGTAATTTATGTCTCTATAACATTTTGTTAGCTGAGGGAGACTCCAGGGCATTTAAATTAAAGCTGACAAGTCTGGGGAGTTCAACAACTTCTGTGAGACCTCTCAAGCAAAGGTCAGGAAGGGCTGTCATTTGAAATGATGTGCTGAAACATCTACACAGTTTGAAAATGTACATTAAAAAAATTACAGATCACCAGAGATCAGCTCCCCTGATAAATTCCAATAGCATAGGTATCAGCTGCAGGTTAAAAGTTTCTAGGACAGTTTCTAGAGAAGCTCTTTCATTGTATGTTATTACATTTTTATTTCAGTATTAAATTTTAAGGAGTCATGAGCAATACCAGGCACTAGCAAAATAGCGACTCAGCCCTCCATTTAAGAAAATAATGACATTAGGTACAGTGACTGCTATTGATTCAGCCTCAACTATGGTTTCCAGGCCATAGACATCATTCGCAGTTGCTCTTCAACACTTTTTACAACTGTGGTGGTTTTACTTGGGTGGACAGCCAAGTTCCACCACAGCCACTCTCTCACTCCACCCCCTCAAAAGGAAAGGGGAAGAAAATACGACGCAAAGGGCTCAAGGGTTGAGATAAGGACAGGGAGATCACTCAATGATTATCACAACAGACAAAATAGACACAGAGTAGGGAGACAGTAAGATTTATTGCCTATTACTAACAAGCTAGAGAAGAAACAAAGGAAAGAAACCAAAAACGCCTTCTCCCCCATCCACCCTCTTCCATCTCCTCCCCTCAAGCAGCTCAGGGGAATGGGGGTTATGGTCATTCTATAGTGCTTCATCTCCGCCGCTCCTTCTTGGTCACTCTTGTCCCTTGTGCCATGCACAAGGTCTCCTCCCACACCGTGCAGTCCTTTCTGAACTGATAGGCATGGGCTTTCCACAGGCAGCATCTCTTCCAGAACTGCTCCAGATGGGTCTGTACCATGGGGTCCATCCCTCAGGAGCAAACTGCTCCAACCTGGCTCCCCCACGGGCAGCAGCTCCTGCCAGGTCACCTGCTCCTGCGTGGGCTCCTCTCCACGGGCTGCAGCTCTGGCCCGGGATCTGCTCCGGCAGGGGTCTTCCACAGGCGGCAGCCTCTGTCGGTGCAGGGCCACCTGCTCCACCGTGGTCTCCTCCACGGGCTGCAGCGTGGAACCCTGCTCCACCGTGGTACTCCATGGGCTGCAGGGGGACATCCTGCTTCACCATGGTCCTCACCACAGGCCGCAGGGGACTTCTGCTCCGGTGCCTGGAGCACCTCTCCCCCTCCTTCTTCACTGACCTTGGTGCCTGCAAGGCAGTTTCTCAGTCCTCTCGCTCTCCCAGCTGCCATGTAGAAGCATTTTGTTTGTTTGTTTGTTTTGTTTCCCCTTTCTCAAATATGCTCGCACAGAGACACAAACATCATTTATTGGCTCGGCTCTGGTCAGCAGTGGGGCCCTTACCTAACATGGGGCAGCTTCTAGATTCTTCTCACAGAAGCCACCCCTATGGCCCCCATCTACCAAAACCTTGGCACATAAACTCACTACAACAATACTGAGTAAAGCAGCCAAAATATCTTCATTTCCAAAAGCTGTAACTCCTATCATACTGTAATGGTGTAAAGGACAGAGCAAGGCATGAGGCAATGGAGAACTGTGCTTTGAAATTATAGACTGGTCTGTAACTGAAATCTTATGCTAGGAAGGAAAAAAAAAAAAAAAAAAGTGCTTCACCATAACTTAAATATCACTGTCATATATTTTCAGTTAAATTCTACTGACAGAGTCCCTGGATTTGGTGGTGTAGTGGGCAGCAGGTTACAAATCATGCCAATCTGCAGAGCAGTGAGCACTTGAGACAGACACATTCTGAAGAGCAGCAACCAGGGAGTTTGAAGGCTTGTGTTTCCTCAGTGCTGGCTTGCTGGGCTGCAGCTGGAATATGTGGGTCTGAGCAGATTGCAGAGTGCATGGATGTGCAATTACAACCCAGAAGAGGTGTGCTCTATCAGTTAGTATTGTCTATCTGGGTTAACGGTGTGAAACCCAGTAACACAATCATGGCAGCATTCAAGTTTTTATAACTGGTCTTGTCCGTCTGCCTCCGTCTCTCTTGAGAAGATGGAAAGAAAGAGAAGAGAGTCATTAAAATAGAGAAACAACATGGAGGCAGGAAGGAGGAAGTGTTACAATTAATAATCTCTTGCTGTGCTGCTGTCATGCAAGCACACTGGGGAAGGGAAGGGGAAAACAAATTGAATAGCTTCCCATGTGGTAGAGCCAAGCACTCAGTGCTTTTTTAAAAAAATAAATAAATAAATAAAAGGATTATTATAGTCCAAAAAAAAAAAAATCTCATGGTTTTCTAAAATGTAGTATCAACACAACCTTGAATTGCCTTGTCACTCACTTATACCTACATATTTCTGTTGGTCCCTGTTAGCTGTCCAGTTCCATTCCTGTTCTTGGGATAGTGCACCTAGAAGAGTTTATACCTTTCACTTGAAGCTTGAATTTTATTTATTTATTTTTTAAATTTAAGCAGTGCAGGAGCCACTTGAGCTGCTTTGCGAAGTGGAAATGAAAAATGACAGATTTCTGACTCCTGTGCTTCTGTCAACATCTCTTCTCCTTTTTTTCTGTCCCATATGTTCTCTTTCACTGTCACACAGACAAAAAGACCTGGAAATTTCTTTCCTCTTCCAAGTTTCGTTGAATTCTGAGGGAGAAAAATAATCAAATCAAAGAGTACTCTAAACCTTTCAAAAGAAATGTGAGGCTGGTTAGAGTTACCTATGCTGCATTACCAAAGAAATACACAGTGGCAGTATGATTCCATCTTGTTCCCTTCTCCTGTAGGATATATATTGCTGTGAAGGAAGCAGGACTCAGGTAATTACAAATGTTTACATGCCCTGAGGACAAGCTAGTTCTAAATAGTTGAGAGCTCACATTTTCAGGTGGTTTAGGGAGCTATGCAAATTTTCCTATTACATTTGGCAGGGCTATAAAGTGTTGCAAACCCCCATCCAACTCGGTAGCCATGGAAAGCATAGGTAAGATTTTTTTTGCCAAATTGTACTTTTCACAATATTTAACATTAGTTTGATGCAGAAATGTCAAAGGGACTCTTTCTACTTGCAACATTTCACTATATAATCAGCAAATATAAAGTAAACTCTTTCCTTTGTTCCCTTGTCCCTACATAATTCTTTGTCTCGACATGACATATGCAGACAAACATCCTAGCATGGGAGTTCTCCTTGCTCAAACATATTTCCTGGAGTTTTGTTGCTGGAATAGACAGAAGATCAAATGATATCATCAGTATTGCAGGAGATCTACAGATGTGAAGTAAGCTATCTTCTCTATGCTAAGAAGGTATCTGTCAAAGGCCCTGAGGTAAAACAAAGTGAGTTAGTGATCTAACAGGTAAGGACAAGAGCATCCCCAGGCCCCAGAAAAGGAAATGAAGACTGATGCTGAGCCAGACAGCTGCTGTGCCCTGAAACACACCCAAAAGGAGTGAAATCCACTATCCAGCACTCAGAAAGGTGCCCACCCTGCCAACAGGTCCCTCTCTATTCAAATGAGCTCCTGTTCCCTCTACCTGCAGCTGCCGAAGGATAAGTCAGGGGCATGCCAGCTTGTGGCAATGTGCTGGCCCTCAAATCCACATGGCTGAGGTCACCGTGGACAGCAAAAGTCCAGTCCGTACACACAGCCAAGGAAGCTGCTAGATTTTGTATCCCTATAGCACTTCAATTTACATGCAAGTACTGCCTCCTATATAGGCTGCTGTCATTAAGCTGCGTTAAGGCATGGCTATTTCTGGGCCCCATGAGGGCTTTTTTGTGCAAAGAAAGTCTCCCACTGACCACTTAATACAACTTTCCATTTGCTTAGCATCGTGCTGCTGGAACAATACAGAGCAGCCCAGCATGAATGTACTCCAGTCAGCTCTGGTCTTTGTTGCCAGGAAGAGAGAAGTTGCAAAAGCAGTCACTGCCTTCTCTGTGCTGTTCACAGACCTGGGATGTTCAGAGAATTAGTTCACCATTTTGGTGATTTTGTTTGCTATCTGATCCTATGCTCTCTAGTACTGAGCTAGATCATCATCACTGCACTACCTTACAGAAACCAGCTCTCTACCTGCATTAAAAGGAAGCCTTGGCACTGTCTGCACAAGTTGCTCCAATGTTTCTTTGCTGGCCTCCATCAGCCACATGAGTCAAAATTACAGAGTACAACTTTCTTGCAGTTAGTGTTGTGAGCACAGCCAGAGAAAAAAAAAAAATAGCATTGTCCAAATGCCATTCTGGTCTAGTTCTGGACTCTCCAGAAATTGCATAGATCTGACCAGTATGACTTACAAATCTTTCCTCCAAAACAGCATGCAAGTTCTTTGACCATAAGTTTGCTGTCAGGCAGCATTAACCCAGCTGTCTTTGCCATATATCACATCTTCACACTGGAGTTGAACAAAGGGCCATGGAAATCCCTCTGTAAAGTGTGTGAGGATATTCCCAAAGGTTGATGTTAGCCTAGTGAGGTAGATTTCCTCTAGGGAATGCTTCAGGTGGTGGAAAGAGGTTGTTCAAGAATAGCTAAATATAGATTGTAGAGAATAGCCACAGAACCTGAATACTATTTTCCTTCCCACCTTGTCAAGTAGACAGAGCATGAGGCTTCATATAGTCCTTACATCACGCCTGGCAGGAATTGGAAAAATATTGCCGCTTGTGCCCTGTATCCTCTATTCATTCTATTAATGCAGAGCCTTTAAAAACCACAACAACCTGTCAAAACCAAGTCCAGAAAGAAAAATACCAGCAACTGAAGTCAAAAGATGTTTACATTCGCCTTTGACTTGTTTCACGTGGCCTGTCTGTGAAACAGCTAGTCCCTGGGGAGTACTAGCCTGATTCTACTAGTGTCTGCAGACAGACCATCAAAATGTGAAAGTTTGTTGCCATAAGTTATAAGAGCTTTGTTTAAGCAGATAAAGTGCCTTCCCACCACGATACAGCAATCTAACTATGCATTTAACTCAGCTCTGCTTTTACAGTATATGGCTTTAAAACTAGCGTAGCTTCAGATGTACCACAAAGAACCTAATGTAATATAAAGCTAAACTGTGAGAACTCCCGGTGCCCCCGGAAATAGTAATGTTCCTACCAAGTACAGAAGGGTTAGAATGTCATCCAATGTTTAGGCATGATATAAAAATGCAATTTGCTCTGATTTTTTTCTTATAGTACCCCTTCTTTTCTAGGCTGCCTAATTATCTCTATGTTTACCTCTCTAAGCTGTAAAGGGAGAAAGCTTGATTTGACTTTAAGGCTCTTTTTTCTATTCACCAGTTAAGAAAGACCTCATATTGGTTAATGTAGCTGTATCACAAACAGAGGAAACATCTGCCAGCCAGCATCTCACCCGCTGAACAGTGATGGTCTGGGAAGGGAAGCATCTACCCATCTGTCCCACTGACTGACAAAGCACCTTTACAGTATGTAATTTGAAATCTGCAAGGAGGAAAAGCAGGAAGGGGCAATATAGCAATGAGGCCTGACGGTAGAAAGGCAGAGACTTCAATGCCTAACACCTGAAATGGAAAAAAGGATGGTGCTAAGGCAGAGCTACAATGTCTGCTCCAGTTCCCCAGGAGAATAAGGGATCCACTGTAACAGCATAATGAAGACCGCCTGAAATCACTTGGGGGCATGGAAGTGCCTTGCTTTTACATCTTAAATCCCCTCCAAGATTCAACAGAATAATAGCAATTTGCCTCATTCTCTGTGGCTTTCCTTGATGTCTTTACCTTGACATCTCTGTGGATTTGCCAGGAAGACATGAATTTTACCTTTATTAACCATTGGCGTCTTGTTCCAGTAGCCTACATTTAACACAACCTGGAAAACAAAAAGCCCCAGGGCAATTGCCAAATGGAACCCAGCTATCAAGTGAACCCAAGGTAACGCAGATAACTAGATAACTTTGCTATACTCAGCCTGAGACAAGAAAACATTACTGTTCTCAGCCATAAGTTCTAATGTGGACAACAACAGACAAAGCTTCTATGTTTGTTCCCCATTAAAAAAAATAATAATAATAAAAAAATAATTATAATCCTTTATTTCAGAAACTCCAGCCAGCCAGAGGTATGGGATCCTGGCAAACTGCTCCTAGCAGATAGAGCTTGGCTGCTTCTGATGATGCTTGCACAACACAGCAAACACCACCCTGGTGCTTGCACAACACAGCACAAGTTGTGGCTTTGTTAACATTTTTAGGCTTTTATAGGTGTGTTTCTACTTCCTCCTTACAAAGTACGTCCCCATTCATTTGTGGTGGTTTCTTTGTGATATCATCGTGAAAACATCATCGTGATATTTTTTTCCCCTTACACTTATTACAACCCATTTCTTCACAGGTGGACCACTGCTTTCTCAGAGAGGCTTTATAAACCACGAGACAGATATAGTCTGATACCTAGCTCCTACTCGCAGAATCACTGCCCACAAATAACATTTTTCATTTGTGCTTTTGCAAGGATGCCAAGAGAGCAAAGCTAATAACCTGTTGGTTTTTTTTAAGCATAAACCAGTGAAATACAGAAATAAAGGTATTAGCCTGTCCCCGAAAGATTAAAGACAGCTCCCCAATAAAATTAGGAGTAAAGAAGAAGAATCTGGGGATAAACCAGATGTTTATCTGAATGACAACACTATCAGACAGCACTTTTCTCTGTCAGGTTATGTCCAGCGGTAGCTGGGGAATACCTTCCTTCCAGGCTGCTTCTGACTGAAGTTCATGGAAACCTGATGCAATTAGTCAGTGCCTGTTGTGTATATCCCTTATAGCTGTGGGGCATCAATGCACTGTACAATTTCCTTGCTGATCTTCTCATCTTGTTTTCTAAGTTAGTTAAATGTATCATAAGGCCCAGGCTATAGTAATCTAGCCACAAAACTCAAGCAGCACAGAAGCAATTCACTCAGTACCTTACTTCTTATTTAAACAGACAAAAGCAAGCTCATCCCACTCTTCATTTCACAGGTGTGTAGGTTTTCTAAAGCTTTCCCAATATCAGAGATTAAAAGGATGAATAGATCTTTATATTAGTAAGAACAAGGCTTGAGGCAGCAGCAGGGTTCAGATCTTTAGCCCACTGAGATGCTAATGTTACTGGTATCCTCACCTCACAGAGGGCACAGCAACCTGGTGGAATTATTTAAACAATCCAGCCTCAAACATCAGGAGCCTCACAGCTTTTTTTTTTTTCTTCTATTTCTGTTGAGCTATTGTACTTACCACAATGCCCCTTGCCTACTGCCTGAGTTCTTCATTGTCTCTTACAGTGATTAAAATAATGCATTTCCAGGAGAAACAAGGAAGTGCTATTGTCCTCGCAGACAGAGAATCAAAGCAGAGAGAAAGAGGGACAAAGTGTTTGCCTGAGATCACAAAACAGCAACAAAGAATTAAACTCAAGTCTCCTCACTCACTATGACATTATCTTACTCCTTCTTTGGGTTTCATTATAGCATTAAAAAAAGAAAAAGTAAAATATTGAAGTCAGAAAACAAGCCTTTGACAATGAAGTGGGGTCTAGAGTAGAGATTTTATGAAATAACATATAGGTATTCATCATTTTAAGCTAGGATCATTATTTTTAACCCCTACTGTTCAAAATCATGGCTAAGGCTTCAGAAAATAGTTTCTTTGGGATTCTTTTAATTAGTCATTGACAGCTGTAGTGTCCAGGTCCACTGAGTTTTCAAACATTTCTGGAAGACCCAGGGACATCGCATTTCTTCTACAGTCACAAAGTAAACCAAACGTAGATATGGGGACTCTAACATAAGATTTTAAGACAAAACAAAAATCAAGAGAAAAGCATCAGAAATTTTAGGAGTAATCAGTGAAAACTAGCGATGCTGTAGCCAGGTTGAGTTGTCAGAGATATTGGGAAATGAAAAATGACTCGCAGGAGGGAATTTGGCATGAAGGCAATAGGAGAAATTTTGAGCATACCTCTGTGGAAGTCCAGAACCAAGTTTCCACTTTGTCTGTTTAATGTTAGACTAAGATAACTCCCCAAATTACCAATTAGTATCCTGAGGAAAGGAGTTGATCTTCCAGATATGGGTCAGCCAAGGCCACCTGCATAGTGGCTGACTGCTATCACACCTTCAGAGGCAGATGTTTGATTCAGATACAGTAGACGCAGGATTTGAGGAGGCATCCATCCTTCTGAGACAGATGGGGTGTTTTGTTATGTGTGTTTATTCCCATTCCTCAGGAACAGACAAAAAAATGAGCGAGAGTTTTGTTTGTTCCCTTTGCCTCAAGCCAAAGTCATTAATTTTCATCGCTGTCTGAGCACCTGCTGAATACTCTGATGTGAAGTCATTACACACCAAGCTAACATTGAGCTAATAATTAAAGTTTCCTCACACTTTGCATTGCAGGACTTTGTTGGTATCACTTTTCTAATCTTCTCATTACTCTGGCTGACCCTCTACACCCTGGACAGCTGTCTCAGGCCAAAGTGAGGCTTGGTCTGAAGGGTGGTCCCAGCCAGGCCAACCTCACCAGCTGCTCAAAGCAAACTTGGACTAAAATGTTGCTATTGTTAAAGAAAAAAAAATGGAAATAAATTAAAATCTCTATAGTGATTCATCCACACACACTTTTACTCTTACTTACAGGCCAGTGATTGTGTGTGACCCAGAATACAAGCACCGCAGGGTCTCCTGGGTCTCCCAAACTATAGTGACATGACTAGAGCTTCAGAGCTGAGGACTGTACCCACCACAGCTCCTGTCCTTGTACAGCTTTATTTGCACACCCCAAGAGAGCCTTCTGCTCATCATTTGAAGGTGTTTTGCAAGAGCAGCCTGCTGGCAATTCCTGTTTTATCCTTGAGCTTCTTGATGTTTAAGACTGGTCTCTCTGCCAGGTAAATATTTTCCTTCATCCTTAGAGGTACTCTGTGCATTTCTACCATCTGTTTCAAGAGAATTTGCCTTTATTTCCAAAGCTGTCTGGGGATATTTTTTCCTTTGCTTCAGATGCCTTCAACAGATTTACACCTTTAACACAAAGAAATCTCAGGCTTCAGTTAAAATTAAGTCCTGAGCTTCATAGTCCTACTGACCTCACCGTTTAGTTCTCTCCTGTCATGTATGAGTTTCACTATTTAAACCAGGAACACAAGTCACAGACCTGTATTCCAATTCACATCAACTAAATCAACCTCACTTTCACTCAAGGTATTTTCTACAACCACGTCATTGATATTGTTGAAGTTAGTCGCAGAAACAAAATGTTAAGCAGTATCACCCTCAACTGCTTCACTGACTGCTCAGTTAAACATATATTTTGATTTTCACACCCATGGCCTATCATTGTTAATGGTTTTCAGTCTATGTGACTGAGAAATTAAAATTTCCTGTGATACAAATCTCAGGAGTATTTCTCTCTCTAATAGCATTAAAGAATTCTTTGTTCATATCCAAATTCAACTCCCCAGTCTATCCCAGAAGGGCCTCTTTTAACATCCTTTCCTAAAATGATTTTGGTCACGACTAATCTACTTTATTCACATTATCACTCTTTTTTAAAATATAATTTCTTAATATGATTTCACTCCTCCACTGCCTTTAAACTGTTATTTCTATAATTTCTGCACAGCACATTCCTAACATGATTGCTCCTTACCATGTAATAATTGCTGCTGCTGTTCCACCGTGCTGCAGTCAATGTCATATTCCATTTCATGCACTGCACTCCACTTGCCAGGTATGAATCCACAAGAATGTCTGTTGTCTCCTGTTAACCACACACTTCCTACCCATGTAAAAGTCAGGCATCTGATTCTTGATATCACCAGCTTGACTACAATCAGCAAGTGTTACTCCTTTTTTCCCCTTCTCATTTTATTTTAAAGAGAAAGATAAGGATTTCACTACTATCCCAAAACATTTCCCTCATTTCTCAGTTTAAAGCTCCTCTTAGAAGTCTTGCTAAGTGATATCTCAGGAAACTATTTCTTCATAATTACCTATTCTCATAGAAGTCCCCTGGCATGGATTTTTCTCCTATCCGCAGTTCCTACATTGACTGTACTAATCTGCATTGATTTGTCTGGCTTTCACACTTCATTCCAATGACTGAAAATATTTTTAACAAAGCTCACCTAGACACACTCTTGAGTATCTATCATTCTGTCACAATAATTTTTGATCCAGATATTGGAGTCATCATACTGGAGTGTGGGTTTATCAATGACTATTAAGAGATGATTCAAATGCTCCATCTCACAAAGTCTTACACCAAAGTCTGCAGAAAGCTGGGCAAGATGTTGAAAGGGTAGGGCAGCTCTATGTGTGTTTTTTTTTTTCTCTGCTGGTCACTGTTCAAGACAGGATGCAACACCGGATAGACCAGCACTGAAATTAGCCCTGCCCCTGTCAGAGAGGAAAGCAAAGCTGAAATAACGCCTCAGGACAGCAACCTTCTATCATTGTTATCAAGATAACGTGAGAACAGGGGTTGTTTGCTCATATGTTTCAGATGGTAGAAAATATACACGTACGAGAACAAAATAAAGCAGAACACTCTCTGCCACTCCATTTACTGTCTGTTACATTGCAACAAAAAATAACATTTTTTTTATCAAAATAAAAATGTGGGGCTTGTGAAAAAGAGTTGGATTAAGAACACTATGGAGAAAAACCCTCATATGAATTGTAGAGATTACAATGACAGGCAAGTTCCCTCAGTCTGACACTAGCTACAGGGCAGGAAAATGCAGCGATTCCTCCATGCCTGTTCACTATCTGTCTGTGCAAAGACTCATCACAGCAACGTCAATGTAAAAGTTGCTATCAAAGACATGAACACCGATCCACTGGGAATGGGAATGTGCAGCACATTTAACACGGGCCAGCCATGCTGACAGAGAAACAGCCTCTTAAACAAATTAACTTTGTGAAGAAACACCTAGTACTTGTCTGTGAAATATAAATGTCCTCATGTAGTATGGAAATTCTGAATCAAATTCATACAAAGTTAGAACAGTCCAGAGCCAGCTCCAGGATGTCTTCAATATTCCTGGGCTAGCTTCTTTCACAGCCAACTACTTACGCAAATTATAAGGCAGTGTAGAAGTATTCAAGTAATGGTTCCAAGCAAATTCAGTCACATACCACTAGATCTGAGTCCTGCATTTGTAGCACTAAAACTGGAAGGGCAAAAAAATGCCTGCCCATTAGATAATGCCACTATATAAAATGTTTGCTGAGTGCGAGCTCCATAGCTGGGACCGGTGTCTTGTCATTGTCACTAGTCAATGCAGCCTAAGCATTTGGCTTTTTTTTTTTTTTTAAGATATGCTAATTCTCAATTTGCACTTATGCACAATGGCTTTTTAGCTGCAAGCTGTTGTGCGATAACAGTAGAAATTCTGTGCCAGTTTACTAATTTTTTTTAACTACTGAATAAATCAAATGAGACTCATGCATTTGCAAATAATTGTGCAGATTGTATTACATCATTCTCTGTGTTATTCCAACATTTATGAAGAAAACATGTGGCTTAACTGGCACTAGTGCCTGCATGCAGCCTTTGTTTTCTTGCTGAGCAATCCAGGGGTACCAGATCATCCGAAGATTCAGTCTGTAATGCTTTTTCCTGGACAGAAACGGGCCTACCAGGAGCATACTCAGTAAGACCCTGTTCTTTTCCATACACATCCTTTGTGTAATCACAGAGAGAGAGAGATTAAATACAGGAGCACTGCACATCAGCAGTTTTCAGTGCCTTCTTGGGGCTGATGCTCAAGTTATTTCTTGCATACAAAGCAGATTTAAAAAAAAAAATCACACTACAGGAAGAGGTAGTTTAACAAAAGCTATGTTTATCTCATCGGCTGCATGGGCTTGGCAGGAGTGGTTTGACAGAGCACAACATGGGTTGGGAGGATTTTCTTTTGGTCTAACTCTAGTCTGATCCTGTGAACTGAGCACCCACTAGCAGCTGGAGAGCATTAGGTGTACCCCCGGGGTGCATCTTCTGCTTTAGCTCTGTCAGAAAATAAACAAGTTGGCTGCATGCCCCAAGGCTGTTTGACAATGTGAACCCAACACAGTAAGAACGGACCATTAGGAGTTTCTCTTCAAAAGCACAGTCCTGACCCAAACTAACACTGATGTTAATACATCCGCCAACAGATGACTACAGAAAATAACAACCACAGAAGAATACCAGGAATGGAACATGGACACCAGCTTTAGTGTGATCAAGCCTCTCAGTACCAGAGCAGTTGGTACACACAAAGCTCAAGTTGCTTTTTGCTTATTTGACAAGCCATATTTGAAATATGTGGTTTTCTGAGAATGTGCGAGAGGATGATGACAGCTGCAGCTGAGAAGTAAAGAATGTTATGTATTTAGAAAATCATTTTCTGTGTGCCTTAACATCATTTTTAGTCTTTCTTCTTCCCTCCTCTATACTCTACCCCGGGCTGTTTCCTCCAGTGAAAGCAACATTTTCAAACTGCTGAAGCTGGGCATAGATGGGCAGTAATGATGACCGCAGATGAAATTTTGCTGCCTTGCATCAGACTGATACCAAGACAAGAAAGGGGCTTAAAATACTCACAGGAAGAAAAAAATAAAAAAATCCATTAGTCTGAGATGCACTATACAGTCACAGTCAGATGGGATTTCCATTTGTGTATCAGCAATTCAGATTCTTTTTCCTAAAGAAAGAAATTATATGCAAACAACATTTTAATAGAAGATGAAGACTGGGATTTTGAGTTCACCGAAAAAAAGAGAGATTTATTTCAGGTTACTGTTTCCACAGCAACTTTTAATTTTATCCCTCATGTGTCTATCTGGCTAATAAGGTCTTTCACAACATTTATATATAATGAGATGCTCTGTTGATGGGAAATTAAGAAACTAATTTCTCAAGAAAAGAATAGAATTTTTCCTGTATATATTCACAGCTTCACATGCACATAGAAAAACATACATCCATACCTACACAAAGGTGTTTGCATATATGTCTACAATTTTATTTTTGCTGTATGTATCACCATGAAATAGGAGACCATTTTTGATCATACAAGCATGACAGTGATAAAGAATGTGACAGCAAGTGCAGCTGGTAGAGATTCAGACCTGGAGGCCGGCAGTGCCAATGAAGGTATCACAGCTCTGCAGATGCTAACCTGTCAGATGAGGGAGGCAGCTCTAACAGCGCACTAATTTCTGTTGTTTGATTCTAATCTGCCTGATTTGAATATTTCAAGCAAGTTGAGGACAAAGGCAAGCATCCAGACTTGAGTTTCTCAGTAACTGGCTCACTCATCTTCTTTCCACCCAACAGTCCTCTTGCACAAGAGATGAAGTGAGTACAAGCAATGTTTCTGTACTAAGGAAATTGTTCTGCGCGGGGTCACTTGTTTTGCACAGAAGACAGGATTGTATGCTTCCTATGTGATAAATTTAATATAGAAAGGATTTTTTTTTTCCTACACAGTTTCTCTTTCATCCTTACACATGTAAATCAAAAATGCAAATACAGCCAGATACAAACACTACACTATGGCATATAAACACTGTTGGGACCATGGCAGCAGTCAGACAAAAATCAATTCAAAGAGCACTTACCTTTGTTTGCTTAGTAGTATGTACTGCCAGCAGAGAGAATAGAGCAAGTGGAAATTAAATTTTCAGAGCTCAGTACAGAGTGATAAGATTAAAGTGAGAAGATCTAGAGATGTATCATCAGCATAAAATGCCTCAATATGTGGTGTCTATGTTTACAGCATCCTCTTTCCTACTACAACTCTGTTATTGAATTAGCCATTTAAGCTTTATTTCTCTTTAAAAGTTTCAGTAATGGGTAAATATTGTAAATATTTTTGAAGCCCAAGTATCCTCCTATTCTGACCTCTTCTCAAAAACAACATGGAACTCCTGTTCAACTGAGACATCACTGCAACTCAGCAAAAGCAAGAAGTTTATGTGCAGCAACTTACCACACTGGTAAAAAAAAAAAACCAACACTCAGTTACAAGAAAAAAACAGACTCTGGCTGGAAGCATACTGCACAACTCTAAACATGAAGGCATTGATAGCTCATCCTATCCTGCAGTACATTTGTGTGTTTCCCACTGAGAAATACATGAGAGAAACATACGTCCATGTGCAATATTTATCAGGCAGAGACAAAGTACTTTTTGAACAACAAAGTCCTTGGCATTTCCCTCGTTGAACTTTGTGCAGAACCCATTTTCCTAGTGTCTTGAGGTTCCCCGAATAACAGCACAACCCTCTGGTTCATCAACCACTCCTGCCAATGTTGTATGAACTAGAAACTTGCTGAGGATGCACCAGCATCCAGGTCATTAATGGAGATGTTAAACAGCATCAGACCCAGTATCGACCTGTGGTACAGCACTAGGGACTGGCCTCCAGCCAGACATCGTACTGCTGATCACAGCCTGTCTCACTTTTCAGTTTCCAGTCCACCTCCCTGTTTACTTTTCTGGTAATTTTGTCTATGAGGATGGTATGAGGGACGGCTCAAAAGCCTTGCTAGAGTCAGGATAAACAGCATCCAGTGTTCTCCCCTCACACGCCAAGCCATTCATCCCATCATAGAAAAATAACCTGGCTCCAGTCTGAAGCAGGAACTCCAAGAAGTTTCTCTGGGTACTGTGTTATATTCTGTGCGAGCGGATTTGATATCATCATCGAAACAACCAGAAAATACACAGGAAACCAAGCAGCAGACAGTGATAGCTTGATAATGACAAGAAAGGGAATCTGGAGGAAGTGGAGCAAAAATCTTCCTTATGCTGTTTGTCTCTACTGTTGTTGGGGAAAAGCTTCATGTTTGTAAATGCACAAGAAGTCTGTGGTTTGTAACACCATTTGCCTCTTTTGCTGAAAATATTGGTTATTAATCAAGTAAATAGCATCTGTTTTCTGTAATGGAGCTAGGACCACAATTTCTTGGTTTCAACAAGGGTTTTCAACAATGTAAGCATCAGATACAGTTATAGTCCCATTCAAAAAACAAAAAAAAAAGTATGACATTGTATCAGAGGTGTTTTTTTCTGTGTCTGAACTAAGTAAAATCACTGATAACTGAGTTTGTCTCAAAAGCCTCAATGATAAGTTCTTGTTGAGTTTCTCTGAGCTTTCATGGATCCCTGTTGCTGTGATCGAGTGGTACAAAGCAGTATGGAAACTATGGAGTAAAAAAAAAAATGTCTATGATGTTTTTGCAGAATAATCCAAGAGAGACATCACCCAAGGTCATATAAAATGATGTATATTACACATTTGGATTTGGTATGTAAGCTTGGATTTGTAGGCACTGAAGCACAACAGTGGTTTACAGTAAAGAGAGAGATTAATTTCTTATTATGTATTGGCCAATAAAGTCGAGTAGACCTGGATTAAGCATGTCTACCAGTTCAGTGAAATGCACTAGTGAATTGAAAAGCAAATCGCAGTTTGAAGCGTATTGTTTTAACCAAATATATATATAAATATATGTTTATTTATTTATTTATTTATTTTTAATTCACTGAGATGAACTAGTAGCTACTAAAGCAACTGAATAGAGAATGAAATTGCCTTTGATGCTAAAAGGGAGGAAAGAGAACTGGTTGGTAAAATCATTGGAGAAGATTAAAATCAACAAACTGATAAAACTAGTGCATCAGAGCACTGGTGAGACAACTCTCAGGAAATAAAGAGAAAAGTAGGTAATAGCTTTAAGAAACAACATTAAGAGCACAAACACAAACTACTCCAGGACTATTCCAGGACAGAGAGTTGGTAGGAAATGTAATAGATGTTCCACATGGATAAATCATGTTCTCTCCACTGACCTCCAGCACATGAAAGATGCATACAGATTGTGGACACCAAGTCAAGTAGCTGAGGAGAAGTTCACAAATAAACATTTTAAAAAAAGAAAAAGAAAAAGAAAAAGAAACACAGCAAGACAGTATTCCACAGGAGTTACAGTAATTAGTATATACAAGCAAAGTAATATTTTCTTATCAGAGAAGAAAAGCTATGAAAAAAAAAAAAAAGCCTAGACCAAAAAATACAACTGGAAGAAAAAACAACATAGACACAGCTTTTCACTGAATTGACAAATACCTGTAGGATTTTTGCCTCATTTCCAAAATCTGAAGAAAAATATTATTTATCTTCTTCATTTCAATCCTGATGTTGAAAATTGGGGTTTAAAACAAAGCTTAATCATAATCTGAGATTGCATTCCAATTTTTGAGGTTATAAACTCAACATTTTCTCAGCTATTATTTCTTCCAAATTCAATGAACAGAATGAGAATAAAGAACTGCACTAAGGTTTTGCAACATCTGCTGTTAAGATTTATGTTAAGATAAATTGCTCATAGATAAATCAGAAAGTAGACATCACCACTATTACCAAGAGTGCCCTGTAAGCATTATGAGTGAGAGTCCACACAACAAACAGGAGACTTTTCAGCCACAATCACCTAGTGCTAAAAAGCAGAAGTGACATTCTGTCAACTCTATATTTAACTAAACAGTCAGCCTGAAACAGCAGCGGCAAGGCAAAGCTGTTGCAACAGCTCTGGAGCAGGAGATCTCCAGGCTCAGTATTTCTGGAGACTGATGAAGAGAATAGAGTCATCCATCACCCATTGTATTCAGCATTATTCAACACATCAGTGTATGCTTACTGAGCAGCTGGAACAGGACAGAGGAAGCAACAGGACTGCTCTTGGGGAGTAACTATCGTAACTAGCTCATTCCGATACCCATTTCATTTTAGAGGCTCTCTCATAATAATTATTCAAAAAAAAAGTCAGCATTTCTCTAGCCATTTTCACAATTAGAATACACAGAAATTTGCAATCTAAAACATTCGTCTTGCTTAAAGCTTTTCGTGCAGATAAAATCTATTTAAAAATACCAAGTATGCACATAATAAAGAAAAAAAAATGGTTATAATCATAAAAGCATCCTTAAGTTGATTATTTTCCAGACCAAATTCCTTCAAGAGTCAAAATACACATTTTGGACTCTTTGGTTGACATCAATATGACTTCCCCATTACAAAACCTGAGAGAGGAGCTTCCCATGTGACAAAACCTACCAAGATCAGTCATGATCAGAAGTTAAGGTACCCAATGACAGCCAGAGTGACTAGACAAAGCAACTAGTCACAGTATAACGTATCAAGCTGCAACAACCCAATAGCATGCTTGTTCTCCTTTAAACCCCAGCTGTCTTGATCCCCTCTGTCAACCCTTTCTCCAGCCTCCCATTTTCCTCTTGCTGTTTCCATGCAAATTTGCTCACCTCACAGACCTGTATCTCTTCTCCCAAGCACCAAGGGCTTCTTTCTTGAGCATACTCACAGGCCCGTGCTTGGCTCATCCCATCTTCCTCCTTTCAAAGATGATGCTCTTAGAAGCGCTGACAGGTCCACTAGAACAGTTATCACCCATTGACAACCTGTACAGTTGTACATAGGATGTAGTAGTATGCATTCCTGTGAATTTCATATAGCTACGAAGAAATGAATTCTGTATCCATAATTGCCTACCGCTTGTACCACAACTTCAATGTATACAAAAGACGAGCAGAAAATTAAGTGAGATTGGTCAATTATTATGCTCTGACTAGAAGACCCATTCATGTCCGTCTTTCTTACAATCACCCCCACTGGCCACATTATTCTCTTTGCCCTAATAAGTTTTATTAATCTTACACAGCAAGCTCGAAAAGCATGAGGGCCAATTTTATTGCAGAAGGAAGATACAACAATTAGGCAGCTGAGACCTTTTAATGCCTGCCACATGTGGCTTTGGATGAGCTGTGGACTGGTAACAAGCTTTTTGTTGGCAGGGAACAGGTGACAATTGCAGCCTGACCAGGCCACCATGCTGTAAGTTAATTTTCTGAGAGGCTGCAGCTGAAGTGGTAATTGGGCCATCCCAGAGATAAGAAGTCAAACCATCATCAGTATTGCTGTTTAGAGCTGTGGAACTGCCAAGAGAACCCATTTCTCTGCATCCCTGTGGCACGATGGGACCTATCTCATTGCCAGAGCACTGTGTGTTAACATATCCAGAACAAAGTCTCCTCAGAATTTCTCATCAGTGGAAATGTTGACATGTTGCAGGTGACTGGACAGATTCCACCAAATATAATTTAAAAGGGAAAATAAAATCACAAACATGGAAACCACGCTTCTCTGCCATGGGTAACTATTACAATGGAGATTCTCCAGAGGTCTTCCCCAACACAAACACCTCCCCTAAGTTTTATTTCCTATGTCTACTTTTCAACATTTCACATGGTGCAAAGGAACCATGAGAAGTTCTTGCTTTGCACCCTTAAAATCACAACACCTGTGCACCATGATTATCAAAACCAGATTGCTCCATAGCTTAATTCTCCTCAGTTTGACAACTATATCATCCTGATGTCTGGCTGCAATGGTCCAGCTTCTGAATAAGACAAACTCAAATTGCAGCAGCTGTAGAAACCCTGGTTTAGACCCAGCTAGGCTGTTCCCTAAGAAATATGAGATCTTTTCAGAGGCTTTCAGACACAACTAACTCCTCGACAGCACCCTAGCTGTGATAGGTCCAGGTTGACAGGAAGAACAAAAAAGGATGCAGGATTGTGCTCATTATGCACTGCCAACCACAGACCAGCAGAACTGGGAAACCACTCCCTTACACTCAGCTGTGAGTTTCACTCGAGCTACTGAACACTTTTCCTAAGTAGAATCACTGAAAACCTGTTTTCACTAATTTCAAGCTAGCTGTCACATATTTCTCCCAGAGGCTGTATACATGGAAAGGTACTTCTCCTTCCCAGCAGATGATATGAAGAAGCTATACACAGCTCTGAAACAGTAACCCACCACTGACGTTTAGCACTGCAAGAAGGGCTACACTGAGTTACACAACAGGGGTGAACGGACTACCTTCTGTAGGCACTTGTCATAAACCAGGGAGTTGCTCATCATGCCCTTCTGATGCAACTGAAAGGAAAGCCTGGAGCAGTGTCAGTAGGTGCTCATCCTTGCCTATTTAGAGCTGATAAAGTGAAACGCAATTGAAAGGCACTGAGGGATCTTCATGCCTACTTCATACTTAGTGCTATATTAGTGCCTGGAAAAGGTTTCACAAGCCTGGCTTATGAAAACTGAAATTATCAAGCAATCTGTGGTTTTCTTCAGCTTGGGGACAGGGAAATAAGTGGTTTGATTAGTTGTTGGTGTTTTTTTAAACATGTACACCATCTGCATTTTTCACAACTTAACACTGCTCTTCTCTTTAAAACCAGGGTGTGATCTGGTCTGTAAAGAGTTACCCAAATAGCCCCACAAATCATTTGAGATAAATATTTGCATATTTATATTTTTACTTTTAAATTAATCTTAGAAAATTGCTCATTGCTATTTCTCATTTTCATATCAAGTACAAATTCAGATTTGTTTTTTTTTTTCTGCCATTATCAATGCAAATAGAAAGTTTAATTGAAAAAGAAGTACATTAAAGGAAAAAAAAAAAAAAAGAAAAAAAAAAAAAGAGTAGATACTTATCTGTAACATGTAACTATCTATCTAGAAAAAAAGTTTTATTTCTGCTGGGTAGGTCTTCTTGGTCTTTTCAGAGTCCCTTGTGTCGCTTTCTGTTTTCCAGCATTGAATTGCAATGAGAAACCAGTCACTAAAATGGACTGGACACAGAAGTGCTACATTTTCACCAGCAGTCTTTTACTCAGTCACAAAATTATGTTAATTGTTGATCTGAGGGAAAACAGCACATGCTTCAGAGTCCATTTTCCCAAAAAAAAAAAAAAATCAAATCTCTTTTTCCAACTCAGTCTTTAGAAGTTGCAAATATTTCGAGAGTTGTTCTGATATTTACAGTAAGAGAGGAATCATCAGCAGATTGTTCCCTTGACTGTCTTCAGGTCGGGAAAGACAAAGGCTTTTCTTGGTCAGCGTTGAGTATGTGAGTACTCTGCTAGCCTGCTGTGCATGAGATCTGAGATTTGTTAGTTCAAGGACAAGTTCAAGTACCATTAGTAGCTGAGCTGGTATTAGACCACTTATGCCTACATCATTAGGAATAATAGTCCATAAATTTATTTCCTGCTCCATAATTCTGATAGATAGTCTCTTCTAAGACATGAGGGTTGACTTCAGGTGTGTTTTTATGTGATGGTGTGGACCTGAAGTTCTCAGTCTGCAATATAAAGGAAAACATGTACCATTATATAATGTACATGTATATACATGCAGAATTTTGTAGAGCCATCATATCTACAGAGGCCAAACAAACAAGCAAGCCCAGAAGAAAACTAGCAGTCAGCAGTAGTTTTGCAAAGGAACCTTGAAGCAAAGGAGTAGGGTGCAGAGGGTGAAACCTGAACCATCAGAGAGAAACAAGTGCATTCACAAAGTCTAAACAAGACAACCTTCTGAACCTCTTTTTCTTAATGAGATTGGAAACAATTTTTGAAAAGTCAGTATTTTGAGCAAAATAGATTACAACAAACAATGCTAACTTCTCTGAGAAAACAAAACAAACAACAACAACAACAACAAATAAAAAGGTCAGGCCACAGGCATCCAACGTAGGCACCTAAAATTACTGGAAGCTTTTGACTTTGATCTAAGCAGCTCCCACTCCCGTCAGTCAAATTCTGCTGAATGCCATAGAAGAACATATCAGGAAATTAATCATTCTGGCTTCAGAGCACTGTTTGACTAGTTTGCAACAAATAAGGCACACGGCCATTAATTCCACCATGAGCAGAAAACAAAATATGAAATAATTGCTCTTTCAGTGCATTAAATGAGGCAGAAGCCCTGAGGAAAGAGAAGCATATTATCATGCTGTTAAATATGTATCAGGACACCCTGGAATTAGAGAGGAAATAAAAGTTGCAGTGGCAAATTTAACAGTGTTGTTTCCTAGCTCCTGAGTGTCTGAATTGCAGCTTAAAATATAGAAGTTTCATAGCTGTTTGTGTTGCTAAAATAGCTAATACTGCATAAGGAACTGCACCCTTTTCCCTCCATGTAAATGCCTGCCTGTTTTCATCACATCTTTAATCATGCAGATTTCTGTCATCAAGGGCAATACACATTCTTAAGGAAAAGATCAGAGTTAAGATTACTCTGTGAAGCTGAGCTGTGAACACATTAACATTGGGAAGATCTAAAATTCAGTTTAAACCTTGGTATTGCAAATTTAATTTAGAGTATTCTTAGGCAGGAAATGCACTACTCCATTCTCCATGTAGTGCTTACGCAATTACTCAGATATTCTGAGTAATGAAGTTAGGGCCATCCAAATAATAAATACCCTTCCAGACACACAGTTCCTCATTCCCCTTCTCCAAGCACAAACAGAGATAAACAGAAGTTTTTTCAGAGCAGACACGTTACAATGAAATTAAATGTTTTAGTGAATAAAACAACAAACAAAAACAAATAAAGAAACACAAAAGCGCACACACACAAAAATAAAAACCCACTTACTTCAACCAGTACTGGTGGCTCACGTGCCAATTTACGTAAGCAGAAAGCTGGAAGTAGGAAATCAAAATGGTTTGATGGGACACGGTGAAAAGTTGTTATGTGCTGCCCTCAATGCCTGAAGGACTGTCTTTGAAATAGTTGCTCTCATTGGTTAAGTTCTCACCTTTTATTCCCTGCTCCTGAATTCATTATTGTTTTATTTTCTCCTTCACTGAAAGTTTTGGTCTCCCTGGGAGACATGATTGAACTGACTCAGGTGTACTTTTCTGAGGGGACATGATAGGCTAAGGACCTCTCTTCCTTCCATTTTAAGCCTTCACTCAGGCTTCTACTCCATCCATACCCCATCACAGCCATTTTACTTAACTCCAAGAGTGGGAGGGCATTGAGTCAAGTGAGCTGACTCAATGACCAGTATGAGCTGACTCAATGCCCATGAAATCTACACGGCCTGAAAAAGTATGGTTGTACCAGAGGGAAGCATGTACATTTGACCTATTCTTACATTTGCTTAAGGGAAAACTTATGACTGCAGATGGAAACAGGATTTAGAGTGGGGGAAGGATTGTTTGCAACTAGTTGTTAGACTAGTGTCTAGACAAGTTTGTGAACACTTCTTTTTATATACTGAATTTTTATGTTGGTGAATGCAGAATGATCATTCTAAATTCTAAAAACTCAAGACCCATCCTACTCTCAGCAATTATCCCTTTCTTCCTGGATAACTCTGCTGTGAATATAATACATTACTAGTATAACAACAATGGCTCTTCTGAAAATCCAAGCTTGTTTTAAAGTTCTGTCTACTCTTTTGTTAGGACTTTTCTAAAGGGTCAATGCATCCCATGTGGACATTTTCCTCAGTCTTTCCTCCCAACCCACTCTCAACAATAATGCACATGTCCTAGTACCTGCAAGTAGTCAGACACAGAATTGTAAAACATTTCAGACTCATCAAATGACTTACCTCTGCACGTGAAAATTAAGCATAAAAGCACACCAAAACCACTGATAGCAGCGACACTTGCAGGCAGTGCCACCAGGGGATAGTGAAGCCTGGAGGAAGAGTCTGAGAAATGAGAAAAGAAAGCTAGTTACAGAGCTAGATGTCAGTATCCACTGACTATATGATGTTGGCACATGCCTTAACCAGAAAGGAGACCTAATGCTCTACCCCCGCAGCACCAATGAGCGGTGAGAGATAGATGAGCTGTCTAGACACCAACCAGGAATAGGAAATACTTCACACATCCAGTTGTTTGTAGACAAACATACTTCCATTTTCAACCCATGTGTCTGCATGGCCCCCCTTTGTTGAAACGGTATTAGTACGGCATCAATAGAACTAACTAGACAGCCCTGCAGAATGCTGTAATTAATGGCTGGTCTATCTTGATTTCTGTCCTTCATGCCTCTGCTGAGATATTTTGGTGATATGAACACTTATTTTATTAATTAACATTTAATTAACATTAATTATTTATTAAGAACAATTAATTTGTTCTTACAAATTTTACAGTCAAACTTATATCAGATCTAACACAGACAGCTGAGAAGCTAAATTTTACCCTTTACTACCTTTGGGCCTGAAAAAGATTGATTAAGAGTCACACACAGACAGTCTCCAAGGAAGTTTTCCAGTGGGGAGCTGGACAAAATTCAGCTCTGGGGGTTAAAAGTTTCACATAAAAAATTAGTGAACTGCATCACAGTTCCTGTGGAGAGCAACTTTTCTATCATTACTGATTAAAAAGGGTCACTGAAACAGAAAGAGGAACTGTTGTAAAATAAATAGAGATACAAGTAAACTCACACTGGAAGCTTCCCCATATCATGCCATCAACTGGTTTCAGTTGATTAAATTATTAATTTCTCTATCAATATGTATGAGAACTTTGGCTTTTCACCCCACTAACCAATCTGCCAAACCCTGGGATTCAGCTAGAACAGCTTCACAGAAAAACACAAAGAATCACAAGAGAATGATGACAAGCAATTACAGAATGATGTTTATTACCTGACAGATCTAGGGAGAGATTCTGGTTCATAGCTGGGTGGGTAACCAGGCAGGTGACAGTGGTGTTCATGCTGTTGACCCAGCCAATGTAGCTGACTCTGGTCACTGTTCCATTGCCATGTTTGAATTCTTCCTCAGAGCTGTTATTACTTGCAGGAATCCAGGAGATTTTGGCAGCTGGCTTTCCAGCAGCAGCTTGGCAGACAGCCACTCTGCTCTTGTCAGAGGTCAGAGTCACTGTAGGAGGGACTGCAGAAGAAAAAAGACCACAGTTGTTAATTCTAGTTCAGGGTGAAGTTTCCAACTGAGAAACAGAATAGGTGGTATTTTTTAGTTTACATGGCCAATCCAAGACATTTTAAAATAATTTGGAATATTAGCACCAATCATCTTCAGGGGAAAAAAAATACATCAAAGTCCAAGGTAAATAAATATCTCTAAAATATGCTAGCTGCATTAAAAAGTATTGTTCCCTCATGTTTTCCAGAAGATGACTATAGATCTTACAGGAGAAGATGGGATGATGGACAGAGCTGGATTAAATGTAGATTTATAAGTATAGCAGTGTACATACTGGGAAAAGAAAAAAAAAAAAAAAAAAAAAAGCTTACTGAAGCTATACCTAAAACATTACATGCAAGCTAAAAGATTACATAGAACTACATAGAACTATAGAACAGCTTGGAAGGGACCTTAAAGACCACCCAGCTCCAATCCTCTGCCATGGGCAGGGACACCTCCCACTAGATCAGGTTGCCCAAAGCCCAATCCAACCTGACCTTGAACACCTTCCAGAGCTTCTCTGGGCAGCCTGTGCCAGTGCCTCACCACCCTCAGAGTAAAGAATTTCTGTCTTATATCTAATCGAAGGTAGAATCTAGAATTAGATATATAGGCTAGAATATAGGTAGAATCAAGAATTTGACAGTCTGGAAAGAAAGGAGAAATTGGACAAGAACTATTCTGCCTAAAGCCCAACAATTCATATTCTACATTTGACAAAACAAGTAAAGGCTTGGACAATGTCTAAGGCATTATTAAAAAGGCAAGACCCTGCAAGGAAGAAGAAAAAACTTCAAGAGACAAAAACTATCAGTAGCAATTATTGATTTACGAATAAATTTTCCATAAACGTTCTGAGCATAACTAAAAATTGACTAATATAATCAGAATACAAACTTCTCTCACAGTAAAATGTTTCTTGAAATTTAAGGAAACCTAGAGAAAATTTACCAATCTGAGAAAGATTATCTGATATATTGGTTATGTTTCCTAACACACTTTTGTTCCCGCCTAGGTTGAAAATAGCCTAGTTTCATTTTTATTTTAGTGATGCAGCCTTACAGACAATTTTCAGTGTTTCTGTAAGAGTGAAATATTTCCAGATAATGTCTTGAAACTCTCTCTTCTTTCCTACTTGGCTCTTACCCACACAAAATACACATCATGTGCATTGTGAATTTTGGTTCAGCACCCTTCTGCTCAGCTTAAAGCGGGAATATTTATTTAATATCTTCTACTTACATTAACTTAAGCAAACATGTGTACTCCTGGTTATGGGAACATTCATACAACATTCAAATCCTGTGTTATGCCCAAAGAACTACCTCAGAAACTACCCAGAGCATTGCATTTCATACATCTTTGCCTGTTCATGAGTCAGAAGGGAAAAAAAAAAAATATATATATATATATCCCTAAAACAGCCCAGTCCTATTCTGTAACTCTTCATGCCTCCTTCCCCTCTCCAAACAGACAGTCCAACTGAATTAAGTTTCTACGTTGTTTTCAATCTCAGTATACATCCAAAATGAATTTGGTCTTTTAACACCAAATAAAGCCATTTTTATCTCCATCCAACAACTACAAAAAAAAAAACACTAGGTGTGTCTTACCTATCACAGACAGGGAAGAGGAAAAATGAAAATTCCCCATATCAGTGGCAATTTCACAGGTGTAATTTCCCTCATCACTCAGGTTCACAGGGTAAATACGAAGAGCAGGGTCCCTGTCAGGTGAATATTTCCACATCATCCTCTCACTGCAGTTTAACTTTGTCTCGTTGCGATCATTTCTATAGGCCAAAGAGCAGGAAGTGTTGGATTTTATCTCCCATGTCACCATTACCAAATACATTTTGGAGGTGGAAGCACAAGTCAACACAGCCTCATCGCCAGCCTCCACATTCACAATGTTATAAGCTACATAAGAAAACAAAAACGAGACAGAGAGAGAGAAAAAAATGGAAAAAAAAAAAAAGTCAAAAGTTAAAAATGATGTTACAGCCTTCATCAAAGCATAGGCATGGCTCTTGGCTTCACCACACTTTAAAATCTCTATTTTCTTACTGTACTGGCAGCCTTGGGTACATATTGCTCTGTGCAGGCACATATAAGTCATATTCAGTTTCCTGGTCCTCCTTCCCACTGTCACTGACTTTGAAGTCTGGAAATGCAGTGGAAAAGGTGTCTTTCCTGTGTGGATACTGTGCAGTTACATTATATTGTGCTGGGTCTGTCTGGGGTGGAGTCACCTTTCCCTGCAGCAGCCCACACAGTGCTGTGCTCTGCACTCGTAGCAGGAACAGCACTGATATCACTCCAGTGTTGTGTCTATTGCTGCGTAGTGCTGGCACAGCATCAGGACTCCTTCCAAGCCCCCAAGAGCCAGCAGGCTGGGGGTGGGCAAGTGATGGGGAGGGGACATTGCCGGGGCAGCTGACCTAAACCAACCAAAGGGATATTCCATAATACCTGATGTCACACTCAGCAATAAAAAATTGGGCTCCTGTGGGGGTGGGAGCTGTCTTCCCGAAAACTGCTATGCATTTTGAGGCCCTGCTTCCCAGGACGTGGCCAAACATCACTCGCTGATGGGAAGTAGAGAATAACTTTTTTTTCCCCCCTTTCTCTCTGTGCCTCTGTGTGGCCTTGTTTTTTTTTATTATTATTTTTTTTTATCCCCCCCCCCCTTTTCCCTTTAATTAAATCAATCTCATCTCAAACCTTCTCCCCCTTCCTCTTTGAGGAGGGGGCAGTGAGAGATCGGTTGTGGTGGAGCTCGGCCACCCACCAAGTAAAACTACCACAGATATATGCTGATGAGCTACAAGTCCTTCATCTTTTTTTGGTCAGCAGTTTCCTATTGCTTTAATACGGGCTTTGAAAACCCATTGGGGAGGCCAAGATTCACCCTTAAGGGAAAGAAAAGTTTAGTTGTTTTTTGTTTGTTTGTTTGTTTGTTTTGTCTTAGAAAAGTACACTGTTATTGAGTTAGCTGCCTTAGTTAAAATCCAAGTAAAACCTGGGAGATGACTACACCTGTAACAATGGTAAAACACTTGGTGCAGTAGTTCTTGGCTCACATGTAACATGGAGCATATATAAACACCTTTTCTGCCAGAAACCATAGATCTCCTGATGATCACAGCTGAACAGAAGATGCATCTTCAGATGATTTGTGTTTTGGATCCCTATTAGGTATATTATCCTGTGTCACTCTGGGAAGCACAGGATTATTTTTCCAGCTGAGATGACATCACTCCTCATGCTCACATTAAAAAATAAGCAAATTCCTCTGGGGAACTGTGAAGTGTCAGCATATGTGCAAGTTGGTAATACAGAGTACCACACAGTGGCTGTTGCTTGGACCTTTCTCACTTACCTGACCCTTCAACCAGGCTGAAAATCAAGAAAAGGAGTGCAGCCAGAACTGACCACGTCTGAGACATCTTTAGCAAAATGAATCAACACTGCAGAAACTGAAGGCAAAGGAAACGATATGTAGTCACAAATTGTCACGCAAATACCTTCAAAGAGAACAAAAAGTAAAACCTTTGTTTCCTTTGAAAACAGATGTTCTAAAAAAGACCCCATGTCAAGTATTATTCTTATGCTGGAGGGAGAAAGTAAAAAGGGCTTCAAAAACAAACAAACAAACAAAACTACTATTTACAAGAAAATTAAATAAAGAGGGGGATAAAAAAATAAAATAATAAAATAAAAATAAAAAACAGGATCTCTGACACCCTTTTCCAGTCACCTCTAGCTGCTCACTATTCATGGCAAGTCCAACTAGCTAGCACAAGGATAACTACAAATCTCTTACTGCTGCTTTGTAGACTTGCCTGCAGAAGATAAAAAAAAAAAAAAAAAAAAAAAAAAAAAAAAAAACTTTTGCCGTAGAAAACATGCATGTATTACAACTCCTTTTGAAAAATCAAGGTAACAGCATGTATAGGAGAGTTCAGGATCTAGACTCAACTATTTGAAGGAAATAAACTAAAGAAATTTTTCATAACCCTTGCCCTGCTTCTAATTTCTCAAAGGGTCACTCCGTTTCTTCAGTAAAACTAAAAAGGCAACTGTCTTCTACTGTCTTCTTGCAAGAGAACAAAAATATGAGTTTGTTTCCTGCTTTAGAATTTAGAAGAATTTAGTAACTTACATCCCTAGCTATGTATGCTTTTTAACAAATTGTATCTTACAAATTGCTAGCTCCTTTTTGGCATAAGGGCACCTGTTCATTGGTAAGATTGAGATGCTACTTTCATCCAAATCCATAGTTAGCCAGTTTACAGAAAAAAAAAAAAAAAAGAAAAAAGAAAAAAAAAAGAAGCGCATGCTATCCAGAAGCTTTCCAATCAAAATATATATCATTCACAATGGAGAATTTTGATGAAAACCCATTCAGCTGTTGCTTGAACATGAATTTGGCAAGGAACATTACTGATACTTTCCGACAGTTGGGTAACATACATAAATGAATCAATTTTTTTATGGCAAAATTGTATAGCACTGTACTGAAAAATATACATATGTATTCCCACAGTCAAACTCCCACCTTCTTCTGCTCAGGTCCCAAGACCTGCATCTGACTGTGGACGAGCACCCAGCTGCAGCTCCCACCAGCTATGTTACAGCAAAGGGCTTCACAACCAATGCACTGCTGTGCCCTCCACCGCTGTGCAATAAAGCAGAGGTCCCAGCATGTGTCTGTTTTCACGACACTACAGTAGCACACCTTGCATGGTGTTTTCTGATGTTACTGTCCAACCTGCCAACGAAGTTCTCATTTTCTAGCACTCACCTCTGGATTCTCTCAAACGTTCTTTTTGGTCATCCTTTTCTTATTCTCTCCCTTCTGCTGTCATTTGTCTCTCTTCAATGCTCCGCTTTCTGACTTAGTCACCCACACCTAGAGATAATTGGAAGATGATGTTGCCATCCTATGGCAGCTATGGCAAGTACTAACATGTTGTTTACATTCCCAAGTCAAAAGCCAATACATGCCAAACTAGCAAGTATCTTTCTGTCATACTTGATCCCAAAATGTCGTGTGTTGCTACAGGACACATGCAGCCTATTATAATCATGCACTCTTCACACCCATATGCAAATGCATTTTGTGGTACTTGCTGAGAGGAGGAGGAGGAAAGGCAGACAGGGTTCTGTGCAAAAAGAAACCTCAGCTGGTATCGATTTCTGTAAAATAACAGGATGCAATGATGCTACATCCTTAATGTAAAATATAACAAGTGAGGACACTTGGTGCACAGAAAAACAAAACAAAACAAAACAACAACAACAAAAGGACCAAGCCAAAACAAAAAGAACAATGCCAGACTTGTGGCATGGAAAAACAAATGTAGCAACATTTGTGATCTGAGTGCAAGAGGCAACAGTACTTATACACAATGCAATATGTATACACAACAGCTTGATAGGTTTTCTGCACAGTTCTAACAAAACAGCTATGTATCTAGATGGAAAGTTTTCACTGCAACCCAAAAATAATGCTCATACAAACACATTGGTCAATATTCTACTACTAACATGCAACTGACAATGAAACTCTTATACCACCAAAATCCCAAATTTCATTGTCTATTCAATTAATATCCTTGCCATAAGTTACATTTTTTGTTTTGTGTAATTCACTACTATTGTAAGAGTTGGTTGGTTGGTTGTTGCTGGTTTTTGCAATTTGAATAAATGACGCATGCAAAAGCTGCTGTCGATGAAAAAACTTAATTTTTTTCTTAACAGAAAAATAAACAACATTATTTTGGGCCAAAAATATGCACAGAAAATTGACCCAAATTGCAAATAGTTTTCCAGTCTTTTTTTAAAAAGAAAATAAATAATAATAATAAAAAAATCCCTCCACAACGCTTATCAGTAAATTCAATATTCACCAATTTTGATGGACCTATAAATATTCATACACGGCATATTGTGATATTGGAATTTGTCCCAGGAAACTATCTTTTTTTAAATGCATACAAATCATATATATATATATGGGGTGTATTTGCACAAAACTACAGATATTAATGATTAAGAAGGGGGCCTTACAGAAAGAACAGACAATATTACTCTGTTTAAATATTCATGTATGAAAAACAGAATTTAGATTGCAATTTTTAAGGTTCACAATCCTTGAATACTTACGCCTCTAAGCAAGAAGTAAATCTCAGAGTAAAACCCAAAAAAGAAGAAACCAAGCACAGCTGAATCAAATTCATTTAGAAGTAGCAAATGAATATATGCAGATTGTCTTGTGTTATTTCCTTTGATGGAATTAAAATGCCTCAATAACTACATTAAAATAAATTAAAATTTTAACTCAGCCTCGATTGCAGTGGCTGGCATGAGCCCATGCAATGCGTGCGTCACTCTTTCACTATCCTCTGTGCTCCAGCTGGGGAATGGCACTGCTCATGCTTGGTTTCCTCCCTGTGAACGCTGAGGCAGGGGGAAGTTACCCAGTTATCAGCCTGGAGAAGAGTCCTTCAGCTACAGCAGCATGGGAGGTGAACAGCAGCCATGACAGTGTGCTCTGGTCTTCTGATACTCTTAGTCCTGGGGAAGAGAAGGGAGATGTTAGCACACACATTTGGTCCAACTAGGATGCTACTCCCAGTGTCCAGTTCCTGCACACCAAGGAACTGCACTGATGTACCTGGAGCTCCCCTCCCACTCTGCCCTCACGAGGGGCTCAGAAGCAAAGACATGAGAAGGATCTCAGCTCAGGACTTGTCTACACCAGACAGTCCCTCTTTTCAGTTGTACAGTTCACTAATTTCTTTTCGTTGACGTTCCTGAGACTTCAACATGCAGCTGATTTGTCTCACAGACAGACATAGCTTCTTGCCCCACTGAAACAGCTCAGTGAAAATAAACCATCTGATTGTACATCCCCCCTGAGGAGGATGTGACACAGTTAAAACTAGGAAAATAAACTGCTTTCAGACACAGAAAACAAACCACAGCCTTAAGTTACCTAATATTACACATCAAAAGCAAGCTACAAGCCCTGAGCTATGTGAAACAACTTAAAGTGAATAAATAAAAGCCAAGTCCAACATAATGAAAATGTATTTAACACAAACTGAAGACAAAAAAAAAAAAAAAAAAAGTACAGCTCATAAAGAACCAGTTATCCGTGCATCAGTCATCATCACTAACATTTTTAAATGTCACGTAGCCACTGCCATCATTAACAGCAACATATAACTCTGCTTTGCAGTGGAAACACATTGTGCAGTACAGCAAAGACTCTCAAAAGCCCATTCTGTACAACAGCTGCTGTCTCTGGGCAGAGGAGGACAGGAAAGGACAGGAAGAAGAGGAACCAGTGCACACTGCTCTGCCAGCTCTCCCACCTCTTACACAAGTATAAGCTATCAGTAAAGAATATCCAAAGCAAGGATACATATTTAAAGTCCAAACCCACCCTTCTGATGCATCCAGAGCCTTCATGCAGCCTTCAGCCATTATGATGCATGCAAATTTACACCTCACCAGCAAGTCCCCTCTTCTCAGAGCCATGCTCCCCTATAACCAGGCAGGTGTGATTTCTGCAGGTGTGAGCTCCTACTTCTTATGTGGGGCTGGCTGTCATCTTGTGAGGCCAGGAGACCTTATACTGAGCACTTGGCAGCCACATCACAATGACTCAGAAGGCTGCAGTCAGCGAACAGAGCCTGGAGTGAGAGGTGGTGGGACATCCATAGGCCACCTTCTACCTCTACCTGCCCTTTGGGGCCTGAGCAACTCTCTAAGTCGGGATACCTGCTGGTAAAATAAATGCAATAAATATCAGAGCAGTTCAAATAGCAGCCTCAGGTGTTCTCCCATTCCTCCTCAAAGTTTTAACACCATCCACAAGACATCATTTTTAACAGTTGCCTGAGGAAACAACACAGTGCTAATGTCTGCGTCTCTGCATTTCCTGTGCATCTTAGCTCTGGGCTATTTTTGAGCAGCCTATTCACTGCTTATGACAAATTTTGCAGCAGGTCTGAGAGTGGTCTGCAGTCCCCACTCAGGGGACAGATTCTGCTTAACTGGTGTCCTCCGTTGCTCCCAAGCAATGATCCACCCTTTAATCCCTCAGCTGGAAATAAAGTTACATACATGAAGTTTACAGGCAAACTTTGAATGTCCTGGAAGGACGACAAATTATGCCAAAAGAAGCAGCAAGTAGATATTCCCAGAGCTGTTTATTCTTAGAAACTGAGATGCATTTTGGGGATGGGGAAGGTTGCATGCTTGCTCTGTCCTGAGTTATCCTCCTTAACCATTTGCTGCTGGACACTGCAAGTGGGACTTTGGTGAGGGGACTTTGGTTTGACTTTACAGCCTTCTGGTATTTTTATTCTCCAAAAAATAGTCTGGCCCTGGAAATGCATCCATGAAGGCCTCTACTAGCATGGCAGAAGATTGTTAACACCATTAGAGACTGTAAAAGCTGCAATTTCTTCTCAGGCTCCGTGTTCAGCTCATACTTTCTGGCATAAGTGCAAGCCACAGATGGTTCTTAGCTGCTAAATTCAACCCATCCAGTTCATAAGCCAGTTTCATTCAGTTCCAAATAGGAAAAAAAAAAAAAAAAAAAACCTTTCTCTATGAACTGGGAAACAGAGGGTAAGAGGGTAGATGGATTCCTGAAAGGCTGAGAACTAGCCTAGTAGAAGGAGCTATCAAAACAGTTATGAAGTATTTGTACTGAACTGCAAAATTAGAATTTTCTGATTTTTTTTACCTGGAGGTAAATATGTTTGAAAAATCCTTCACAGTGGGGTACACATTTGTGGTGTCTATATGCTGTTTGTCAAGATATTAATGTTTGGAATAATACTAATATTAATATTACAATAAAGCGTGTGGGTTTTTTCCCTAGCAGGGAGGAAAACAAGCAAAACAGCAGATGTGTATATTGGCTCTTTGTTTGTATTTTTTTTTATCTTTAGTAGCTGTAATTCAACAAAGCAGGTAGGAATCCTGTCTCCTTTCAAAAATATTTACCTTCTTAACACCAGCTCACCCAGAAAATAGCTAAGTCCCATGAAGTTACTATACGAGCTAAATTGTACACGGCACATCCATAGCTGCCTTGCAGCCAACCTATTCAGAAAGCACTGTAACCCAGTAATAGAGAGTAGGACCATAGGATATATAGGAGTAAGAATAGCCTCTGGTAGGCCCCTTCTGTTCCTTTCAGGAAGGGAGAGTTGTTTGCTCTGGAAAACAAACAAACAAACACAAAGAAAACAAACAAAAGCCACAAGAAAAAAAAAAAAAAAAACTGTTCCAAGTACATAACAGCTTGATTTTCCCAGGTACAAACCATCTGTG
This sequence comes from Anas platyrhynchos, assembly GCF_047663525.1. NCBI lineage: Eukaryota > Metazoa > Chordata > Aves > Anseriformes > Anatidae > Anas > Anas platyrhynchos. Next base: position 97,512,152 of record NC_092587.1, on the reverse strand, counting down.
GTTCTCACCAATGTCAGCAAACATGGGGAGGGAACACTGCTGATAATGAAGCCTTTAAAACCTGACACTTCCAAGGTAAAATGTCCAGAAGCACTGTCTATTGCTTTTTACAGAAACCAAGAAAAAGGATTTTTATTATTACTTTTTTTTTTTTTTTAACTGCAGCTAACCTCTGCCTAATTGTACAGCCAGTAGACCAGCATGGCCATGCTCAGCAGCTTCTGCTGCTGGCCCTACAAAATCTACTTACCAACTGTGGATCAGTAACCCGTTCATCGTGGACTTCTCTCTTGATCCCAATACTCCAGCAACAAAATATATTTACAGCAGAGATGCCCATGACTTTAGCTACTTCATTTAATGTTTCTTATGGACTTACTTCACCTTGTTACTTGTTTCCCATGAACAATCTGAGAACCAACAACCCACAAGTACAATGACTATCTTCAGAACTGTGGATAATCTAAGAAACAGGCTCCAACATATTCAACAATGAACAGAGACCATTTACTGGTAGACACTTAGCTCCCAAAACTCTTCACTTAAGAGTTGTCCAGGGAGTCTGAGATATGTACCAAAGGTTTCCCTCCCATGTTACAGCCTGATGTATTGGCCTTCCACTCCACAGCCAAATGTGACCCTATGCATCACACATCCTGAAATGCTTGTAAAGATGCCTCAAACCTCAAATAATACCCACTTTAGAAAGAACGGAAATAGTGGCAGATCTGATATGTAGCAGAAATGAAACCCAGGTGGTCCTTCCGCACCCATTAGTCAGTCTTAGGTGTAGTCCAACTGACTGTAGTTTAGGCAGTGCCAAGCAGGGGTAGAGCCACAGAGGACTACTCTCTACCTCAGCTAGTCATTGCTCCTTCACCCCAGGGAAGCCAATATTGTCCCAAAGCTTCAGCTTCCTCCTTCCATGGATAGCTGTAAATATCCTGTAAGTAGTCCCTGGAACCACCCCAAAACTCAGTTAGGAATCAGCTACTCCAGTCATGAGGAGCTACGTACTTGGCCCTCCTTAGACTTGTCATATATAAATCGATTTTTGCACGCTTTAATTTTCAAGAAATGAGAACTTGCTGCCCCTTCTGCTTATATAGAGCATCTGAATCAGCTTTGACATACATGAAATCATGTAGCAAAGGAGAAGGTTCAGTAGGCTTCTTTCAGTGGATTCTGTTTCTGTGGTTCTTAAATGGAGTGGAACAAATAAGCAGTAAAATAAAGCATACTAGCATCAAGGTGACATTTATCACTGACTATAATCTCCTGGTGCCATTGAATAAACCATAGTGGGTGTTTCTGCTTTTACCTATTTCTTCCCTTACTATACGAGCTTCTCCGCTGTCGTAAACTCCCCTTCTTACAGAGTAGCTAATACCTATAGCTCTGCACCTCTTCATGGTTCAGAAGACTCCTCCCCAGTGTTTTCCAGTCAGACTTCACAGACCAGCTCTTTTCCATGCATCTGGTTAGCAGCACTTCTGGCAGAGCTATGCTCAGTGCGAGGGAGTGCAGTGCATCCTACAGGGTGTCCTCATTCAGGTTTGTGCTGCCTGAACTGCCTCCTCCTTTCACAACACAGTGGTCTGCAGGGTGGAAAAAGTGACAAGAAGTCAGGTCATTTCTCACAAACGTTGATGCTATCGCTGACTGTGGTAAAAGTTCTTTGTTTTCTCATTTCCCCATGGTGGCTTATCACACAGCCCAGAGAAGCTCCTCTCAGTGGAGCAATGCATGCTCCATGCTGTGAGAACATGCACATCAGGTCTTTAGGATCCTTGTTCAACATCCTAAGGTGCTGTGTGGAAAGATGAGGCAAGGCACTATGAAACAAGGGGAGGGGAGAGGGAAGTAAGAGGTACAAGAAAAAAAAAAAAAGTACAGTGGCCAGGAAGCATCAGAAGCGGCCTCAGGAAGTGTCACGCTGGTCTACCACAAGGCTTTGGCTGTGTACATTTATGCTGCAGCCCACAGTCTTCTTCCCACCCCCTGCCCACAGGCCCACATCATCAAGGCCCTGAGTCAAGCTCTCCATCCCCCTTCCACCTGCTTCAAAGGTAAATAGCCCTGTAGCTTTTAAACCACTGAGGTGAGGTGGGGTTACAGTACAGTCACAGGATAACCACAAGATGAGTAACAGGCACATCCACACTGCTGGGACTTGTTAAGAGGGTGCAGTGTAAGTAACAAGAAGAGTCACATCTCACAGAGGTGCCGGGAGGCCAGGGCTGGTACCAAAATGAAGGTGAGAGAGCAAAATGGTGCTGGCAGTGCTGCTTCACCAGTTTTCCTCGCCTCTTTTCCTCCTAAACTCCCTGCTTGGAAAGCCGAGAGACACGTACCTCACAGCCCTCCTACTCAGCAGGAGAAGGTCCCTGCACTATTTGCTTAGTCTCCATCACTAAAAATCTGTGTTGCACATTGTTTCTACGTGGTTTGTTGTCAGAGCTAGTTTACGACTCCTGTAATGATAAATAGCCTCTAGCTAAAGGAATTAAAAATGCATCCAAAGGGATTTACTGCGTGCACCTTTGAACTACACAGGTTTCCAGCAAGTCACTTTGAACAGGATAATTTTCCTGAATGAGAAAATAAGTCATGTAAAAAGAAGGTAACTTGTAGACACCCAGTACAGCTTACATGGAAGTCCTTGCAACTCAACAATGAAGGAAACAAAATCTCAAAGTCCAGGTGTGATACTCTGGAATTCAGCACTTCTGCTCAGCCAGACCTACATACTTATTCTGTAAAACAGGTATGGCTGTGGCATGTGTGGACTTCTCCAAACTAGCATTAATGAGGGCACAAGGAACAGTGATCTCAGTATGCCCATAAGGGATCCTGGCTGACTGCATACTTGGACCGTTAGCTTTTCATTGAGAAAAAAAAAAAAAAAAAAAAAAAAAAAAAAAGACATTTACAATGGGAAGCTTTAGACTACCAGTCTGTATTTCTTTGTAGGTTCTAGAAACATGTTCTTCAGAATCTATCCAAACTTGCCTTTTCCTCTTCACACAGGGCAGTTCTGAGAAAGGAAAAGAAACACTCACTATAGGTTTCTGATCAGATCCTTAAAGAAAGTCCAGCTACATATGGCTACACTGTTGTCAAGAAAAGATCATCGTGACTTGTGAAAATTAGCATTTTCTTATTACTGAAGGGCACTTACCTGGCAGAACGCTTACAGTCTTGACAAAAGTGTCCTCCATATCAGTATGTACCTCTATAACAATTAAAACAGTCAGAATGCATAGATATTTTAGAGACTGTGAAGTCATACTGACTGAAGTTTATCATTAAGTGTGTTCCTGTCCCTTCCCAGTTACTGTGGAATTACACTTATGCTCTCTCCCTCAATATAAAATGCATCTTTTGTCTTATTGCATACATTCCTGATGCAAGCACCTTGTATTTATGACTCTCTTCAACTCACGGTAGTGAGTTGCTCTCAGTTTCACAGTAGTTACAAAGAGAACTTTTTAGAAGCAGTTTCTATGCTTACACATTGCATAGAAAACTAAAGAATTAAAACCTCTTTGAGCTCAAGAGATGTGCTTTTTTAAAATTCCTTCTTCACCTTCTAGTGCCTTACAAAAAAATCAAAACATAGTTCTCATTAGTCTCTTTTCAGCTGTTCCTTATATTTGCCAGGAGGTGGAAACATAGCTACACCAACCTCCAGGAGAAGCATCATGTTGATGTGTAATTGCATGCTGCCTGCTGAAGAATAGTGCTAAAAATATCTGCAGTCTGAATTGGCTCAGCCGAGCCCAAAACACAGGATCATACAATGTTCTTCCTGGCACCTCCTGCTTCTCCCTTTCTGCCAGCTAGTGAGACAACTATACTGCTTGTTACTGCTTCTCAACATCAAGGATGCCCTTTAAGCAGCTGGTTCTGTCAGATGTAACATATACATTTATTTCAACAGGAATCCAAAATCAGGCTGCCTTTGATGGAAAGGCTCACAAAGGAACAGCAACTGCAGCCCTTCATGGCTGATAAACAATCAGACACCTGGCAAAGTGACAAGGAGATAAACGATCAATTGACTTATTTATTTAGAAGAAACTTGTCTGCTTTTACATTCAAAAATATTACACGCATGCTCAGATATGAAAAACATAATAGAGGTCAGAAGTGCTCATCAGATAATCTTCAGGAGTAGTAGAAATAATTCCCAAACATACTAACAGATCCTGATATAACCATATTCCAAATGATGTTTGGTAGGAAAATTTAAGTCCTAACAGAGAACCCCTTATATAAAAGGCAAAATTGCATAAATACTCAAAAAGGGGGAGAGGGACATAACACTTAAAAGACTGTAGGCAAAATAAAACAGCATTTCAAAACATCCCTGAGTTAGAGGAAAATGATATGCCTGGGTTTGGTTTCTGTTTACAGAACACTTAGTTAGAAATCAGCTTCATTTCTGCTTCCTGTGCAATCCCCATTCTAGCTTGCATGGTGTGAAGAGGTCTCCCAAAGAGAAAAAGAGGTGTGGTCCCTGCTCCAAAGAGCCATCTGCAAATGGACAATATTTCAGTCCGGTTTGGACAGTGAATTTAACAGAGGCTTTAAAAAGGAAACACTTGTTCCTCCATCTCTATGTGTACACAGACACACAGTCCTGGGCCTAGGCTAAGATTTTATTTATTTTTTAATGCCTGGGAAAGTTGTTAGAGGATATTATGTTCTGTATTTCTCAAATGACTTGCAATAAAATAACAACTGGAATCCATCTGAGGAAATCCTTCCTTGCATGGAGAGTTGTAGCAGAAAGGGAAAACCTTCCTCCCTGCATGGAGGCAAGTCCCAGAATGTACAGTTGGAAAGAAACGATCTCTTCATTTCAAAGAGCATGACATTGAGAAATCTATCACCTGAATGAAGGCAAAACCTGGAAGAACTGACATCAGATGCAAGAGAATTTCACTTTCATGACTAGAAAAGGAATGACAAATTAATATTCCTCTACCCATAGGATGTGGATGGGATTAACAGCTAAAGTGAATAATTTCGGTGAACCAATACCAGGAAGTGCAGAAATCAGTCCCCAGAACCTTGAAGTGCGCCATGAAACACAATGTGAATCCCAGATATTCATCATGTGCAGTAAGATGTTGTTGTTTTTACAGCATCTCAGGAATGTTATCATGTTTTCAAGCAAAGCAGCTCAGACTTCACAAACTGTGTTTTCATGTTACAAGTCCTTGTGTGGAAAGAAAAACACATAAGAAAACAACAAAATCTACTGGTGTTTGGCAGCAAAATATACCAATGCAAATTAATAAAATGCAGGCTTATCCAGACTGTGCAACATCACTTCTCAGAGGTTGTATTGAAGGATCATCTGTCTAAGAAGAGAGACTTTGACACATCCAAATCAAGTGCTTGAGCTCAGGTTCAGTATTGAAGTTGCAGGACACCTTACATCACATTAGCACCCAATGACACATTTCCAAAGGCCATACAGGCAACATCTGAAGCCCGTAATACAATTGTCCTGTGCTAATTTAGTGCACTGTGCTCTGACATGGCCAGGAATCGGACACTGAGAAAGGTGGGTTCTTGTTGGTGTTGGCCTGAACCCAGCTCAGTTGCACTTTGCACAAAATCTCTCAAAAACCAAAACCCATGCAAGTTAGCTTGGATCATTTCACTTTCCTTCCTGGCGAGCTTTAGCCTGCTAGTTTCTATGGAATTATTACAATGGGAAAGACGGAGTCATTAAATATCAGGCCCATGACAGAAATCTACGTGTGTGAGAGGTGATATTAAAAAAAAAAAATCACCTCAATAAGAACAAAGTAATCCACAGTGGTGACTGCCATATCTGAAGTCCCACTACTTCTAAGCACCAGTCCTCCCTGGAGCCTACATATGCTACAAGGCATTCGAGGGGCAATAAGACTAGGTTTGCATACACAGACATCCGCATTTAAGAAAATGCACAGATCTCTGTTTTAGAGAAAATAACTATACCACCTGTGAATTTTGCTATGGCTATAAACCCAGAATAGATGCTAAGTGAACTGGGGCAGACCTGTGTCTTGCCCAAGACTAACACATTTTCCCACAGAGCTTTTTCCACCCTATTTCTTTCAGCTCTGGCAAGGGTGCTAGGAGCAGAAATCATGTGGGAAACTATTCACGTTAAATCAGAGACATCCACAGCCAACCTAAAACAACCCCCCAACATTTTTCACATGTCAGTCTCACATTTAGCATGCATAGATGAAGAGATAGTGGAGCATGAAACTTATTCCACATGTCACGGTGTGGCAGCAATCAATTTTAGTTTTGCACCCTAGGAGGAGAGGATATATCCTCACCGACACAATTTTTATCAAGCAGAAATTTCACTCCAGAGACAACCACATAATCTCCCAATTCTCTCTGCAAGAAGGCCCATAGACATGCAAAACTTATCAGTTATGTTCACTCTAACGAGGTGGCCCACAGCTGTAAGGTCAGTATTGTTTATTTTGGCCCTGCACTGATAGTGGCCGCTGTCTGGTTGACTTCAGCAGCAGAAAGGACATGACTTTTGCCTTGGGGGCTGCTCTTCGGGAGAGGTGCAAGTGCTTCATCTCCTCTCCAAACCCAGTCTCATTGTTTTGCTTCTTTGCTTTTTTGTACCAATGGGCCTGTGTCTGTGAGGTCTGATTCTGTCAACGCCTGATGGCACAACTCAAAGTTGGGGTCTCTCCTTCTCCCAGGTATTTCGTGCCAGATGCATAAGTGATTTCCAGCATATGGTGTTCTGTGGTGGAAAAGAGCAGGCATTAACTGAACTGACCTTCGTGCCAGACCAACTCCCCCTCCATCACCTTACTTTTCCATATGTATTGTGAAAGCAGGGACTACCTTATGTTCCAGGTATCCAGACAGTGTGCAGAGTAACAAAAAAATCAACACTTTTTTTCCCCTCATGTGAGAAGAATGAAGTCTCCCTATCCTATCCTAGATCTTGCTGAAAATGTATTAAGCAAACAATATTCTTGATAAGCTTTGCTATTTTCATAAAAATGGAAGATAAGAGGAGCATACTTTCTTCGAAGAAGAAAGTGAAAGTGTCAAAGGAGTGGAGTATTTGGGGGTTGTGTGTTTCTCTTCAATTTGCAGGTTTTTCCTTTTGCCAAAAGTTGAACTGTTCCATGAAATATATATATATATATATGATATAAAAATGCCTATTGGCTCTAAATACTAGTTTTTGGGGGATCAGATTTCACCATATAGCTCCCAGGGCAAAATTCACCATGAAGAAAATAAAAGAATGAAAAACATGCAGCATACATCCCACAGGAAGCTTATTGCAATAGATACCCTTCCTCACCCATAACCCAGACAACACATTTCAGCCACAACAAGTAACTCCTAAACAAGACTATGCCAACATGCTTTTCTGCATTGCAGCTCCTCTTTACCTGATACCAGCATTGCCAGCAGCCATTTGGACCACGAGAATGGGGCTGCTACCTACAGTCATCTTTTGTGCTAAACAAAAAAAAAAATTAGGGAAAGGAAAAAAAATCATAGGCAGTTACTGGTATGTTCTTCTTGTGGCACAAAGGAGAGCTGGAGAGCTAGCATCACTTTACTCGGCACTGCAAGCCTGCCCTAGCACTTAAGTGAGCAGTCAGAAGTGCAGAGACCTTTCCTTGAAGTGATAAGTCTGTAAATGATATAAAGGAACCCTCGACCTTTAAATCAGAAAAAGAGACATGAAAGTGAGCATATTCTTTAAATAAAAAAAAAAAAAAAGACGACAGAGGACGAAAACCAGAACACCCACCCACACGTAATAGCTCTAAACACAAGTAGCAGGCAACAGGTTATTGAGGCTATGAGGACACTAGCTGAAACAAATGGAAGTTACAACTTAGAGCACAATCATGTAATTACTGCTGCAGCTTACAGTGAATTGAACAAATCAACAATTCTTAAAAGCTAGCAAAGGCCCTTTGCAATTGTGTCCATTCCTGAAAAGAGCACCTGCACCTTTTTTTTTTTTTTGTCTGGAGTAAAGCAAGAGACAGTCTCCCAACAAATTGACTCAGGACACACAGAATAAAGGGCTACTGTTGTCTTTTTTTCAAGGGGGGGGGGGACTAATTCTTCTTACTAACATGTTACTGTACTTCTACTCTAAGTAGGGGAATGATAATATGTGCATTAGGAAAAAAATGAGAAATTCTGAAGAAAACAAAAATGCTTACCAGGACATCCACCTGTGTTGGATGGCAGAAGTGTTTCTTTCTTCACCCTAGAATATAAATTTTGCTTCTCACTAGAAGGAAAAAAAAATGTATAGCATAACCATCGTTTTAGAAATTTCTTTGTGTGTCAGACCAGCAGGTAGAGTTTGGCACACTGCTTAGGAAGGAGAAAAGTTTTTTTGGCCTCCATTTTCCAAATGGGTAGGTACCTTGAAGACTCTGAGTTTAGAAAAGTAACCAAGGTAACCAAAATTGAGAACTTCATGTTGTGTTTTTTTGTTTGTTTGTTTGTTTGTTCATTTGTTTTTAATTGGTGTTTGCTCCTCTACACTCCACGCTCTCTCTCCTGTCACCTTAGAACAAGACATGGAAGGAAACCACAACAGGACTTCTGCTTGTTCCTTATTGTCCTGTACTTGTAATCTGTGTACTTGTGTGATTTAAATGAGTACTTTTTGGTATGCTCTCATCTTTCTATATGCAGTGGAGAGCAGAAAAATCATGAGTGAAAATGACAACCAACAAGCTTTTATCTGCATTTTTCTACACTGCAGAGAAATTCCCTTGTAGGTTATAACTGCAAAAGGTTTAATATCTCATTGGTTTCTGTGTTTTCTACAATATCTATTTTTCACTGATTCTTATCTTTCAACTTTTTACTGACTTAATTTTGGATCCTTTCAGAAAGGGTCCCCATAAAATTTTTGGTTTCAAGCCTTCAGTTATGAGTGGGCTATCCAGGACCATGAATTTGTATTGGCTTTTATCAAACAAAATCCAGCTCTGGTAGCATTTCCTGTCTTAGATGACCCAGTAATTTTGGGACACTTAAACATTCAGCAGCTTCAGAGGAAAGGGAAAAAGTGCAAGTCCAGTTGTTCCTTTAACAGCTTTAGAGACATGTGGAGTCTCATGGCTAACATGAAGGGAATAATCAGAACTGACAATTCACAGCCTCTGAAACTCATTAAAGCAATCAAAACTCCTGGTATTAGCATAAAGTAGTTCAGCATCCCACTGTATACTGTTTCAGTAACTGTATCCCAGATACAGTTACTGAAAATGTAAAGCCTACATCCAACAAAGCCAATAGTTTTCAGATTTGCTTCCAAACTTCCTCGACTTAACAGGACACCATGCTTGTAAAAGCTGTTGACTTCAGAGTTCAGTCAGAAACATCAGCCATTCAAAAAGCACACACAAATTAGAGAACAGAGCATGATTTTTTTCTCTTATCCTTCCACTTTCGTGTGTCAGGCCAATCACAAAGCGACCTCTCCTCCTGTGGGGCAAGCAATGTCTTCTTTAATGTCCATTCATTATCAGGTCTGTCCATGGAGAGTAATCTCTGTTACTCAGCCTTCACAGTGGAGCCTGGGTATACGTACTCACCAGCAAACAAGACTGAAAGGTCCCAGAAGTATCTCCTCAGAAAGAGGACAATGAGAAGCTTTTCTATTTGAGAAAGGCCTAGAGAGGTTTTAAGCCAGCTCCTTGAGGTACAACTATTTTTTCATCTGAGCTGAGTAACACACGAAAATACTGAGAGTGCAGTGGAATACCCTCCAGTACTCCCACTATGTCATTTCAAGAAGGAGGAAAAAATTTCTCATTTTAACCCTATGAAAATAAATATACATATATATATATATATAAAATAAAAGATCTACTTGCTGAGAAATTCTGAATAGATTATTTGTTTTGACATAAGAGAAACATCTTCAGATGTCTCAGGGTTAGTAAATCCATCAGGTTTACTAAAACAGCTAATAAATGTTCATGATAACATTGCCTGGCAAGAATATATCAGAGCTGGGAAAAACAAACACAGGATTAGATAATTTATTCTCCAGTGTTCATCCTATGGACATATGCATGAAATGCATATATCCTACATATTTCCTGCTTTCAAACCTCCTCAGGGGAAAAAAAAAATTCAACCCTTGTACATACTTACATTAAACCAAGAGATATATCTTAGCTATTGAAATAATATCTTTGTTCAAAAAGTAAAAATAAAAAGACAACATCAGAGAAATATATACGCTTAAAAAAAAAAAAAAAAAAAAAAAAGTGTCCTGAGGCTGCTTTAGACAGAAGATTTAAGGATTTGTCTTAGTAGTGTGCAAATAACGTTGAAGTAGCAAAAGAGGAAGTAGTGTTGACTTAAATCATCTGATACAAATAGAGAACAGCATAGTCCTGAGGAAAAACATACATGGAAGATAAGCAACTCAGATTAAGCAGATCACAGCAACTGATCCATAATTGGATAACACAGGTTCCAAGAAGTATTTAGTAATACTTTATTTTTTTCCTTTTTCTAGACACAAACCCAAATACAGAGCTTTCAGCTCTGTAAATGACATGGGAGGAAAGCCTGGTCCTCATTAAATCTGCTTTTTTACCGCTTTAGGTCAGAAGTGCATCAGGAACAGGCATGGCAAAGCAATGCACCAGACTCTGGATTTCTAATAGCCCTGCTTGTAATCTGTACTAGATACTTGGCCTCACCCTGATCATATGGCGGTACTACTTTTGAACCTGTAGGTCTACAACCCGATCAGGACCAAAAAGCACCCTTTTACCCTCTTTCTTTTCTTCAGTTTAAGCCCTCATTTGATGGGTTGTTTTTGTAGAGTACCACTTCATCATTACACGTTGGCTTGTATAAATGACAAATAGGCCGTCATTATTGCTTTCTTATATCCTGAGTAAATATATACACACACTGAATTAAAGCATTAAGGTTTTTCCATAGTGATTATTTTTATTAATCAGGCTGTGAAGCAGTATAGGACTAGTTTTGAAGAGAACATGAAGAGCTTACAAATTTTATACCTCAAGATGCATGCATTCTGTAACTCTAAAGAGAATAGGTCCATGTGCCAATTACTGAAAAGATGCCACCTTCTTTTTTTTTAAATCAAAATAACAACATGAATAATATAATTCAAATATCATAAAAGCAGGCAAACCTTGAGAAATCAACACTCCACAGTTGCTAAAGCTGATAAAATACAGAGCTTCACAGTATGACAGTGAATCAACAGACTAACACAGCCAAGTGATCAGAACCCTAGGCTAATAGAACGGGCTATCACCATTCACAAAGTTAACAAAAGGAGGTATTCCTGTAACTATTGCCCTAAGAGAATTTAAGACAATGACAACATCCTTCAAGCTTCAACTCCCTACCCGGTGATCCAGCTACAAAAGCACATAGCTAATGAATAGCACAACTTACTTAAGAATATAAATGCCTACCTGATTTAAGTGTCCATTAGCTACTTTTTCTTTACACCTCACTGTCACTAAACACAATTATGGAAAGATCTCATTCCATCATCCCCTTCAAAAGGATGCAGTGGGCTTAAAAGAAGGTATGACAGTTAAATCACATCACATCAGCTTTAAATATCACCATTAACACTACAGAATCTGACTCAATGAGTGACAGGTTGTGGTTTAGCTTAGGAAATCATTAAAGGAATTGGTTAGGAATCTCTTGCGCACACACAAGTGAAAATCAAGAGATAATAGTACAACACACACACCAAATAAAAGGTAAAACAAAAAGCACAAGAGAAGAATTTAGGCTACGTCTACTTAATTTCTTGGGATCTTGGTGCTGATTATATGGACACAAGTAATATGGAGCTTATGGCCACAAAGAAGTTTCATTCAGACATATTCTGGCTTCCCCAGTGACATAAATCTTTAAATTCTTCCTTCTGTGGATACTCCGACCAAAGAAACAGATTAATGTTATTTCAGCTATGTCTGAAGATAAGAGCTTTGTTCTTTTTCAGTCCTTGGTTCCTGAGAAGGCATGCCCCGCTTGCTCCAGCTCACAACCCAGTCGAACATTTCACACTCAGATGGTCACACAGGCCCAGATATTGTCATGCCACTCAGGAAAGGCAATTAGATAAGATGCAGGTGAGCATTTACTAGAAAGTTTGTGTGTATTCTAGTGGCTGAAATTGACACAAGTTCTGCTGTTGCCAAAACCAGTGAGTGCCCACTCACAACAAAGCCAACTTTTTTCTCTGTATGAATTTTAAAGAGATTTATTCTGTCTTTAGGCATGAATTTCTGGTAGGATCCATTACTTGTTTGGAGAGGATTTAAAAAAAAAAATAAATCATAAGCTCATAACCAACTCTACTAGATTTTATGCCATATTAAAATATTTTTATACTAAAATATTTTTTCCTCATATGAAGGTAATGTTGTTTTCAGATAGCATCTAGATTTATATTCCACACAAAGCTTACAGTAAATATTTTCAATGGTTACCAAGGGAAAGGGATGCATTCTGCATCTCTGCAGTGCCTAGCATGGTGGTTGCCATTTCCTTTTTGCAATAACAGATAAGAAGCCTTTCAAAACCAAAAAGTGACAATAACTAATAAAGAGCAGGCCTTACCCACACCCATGTTTCTCTTAACACTTCTATAAGTGTCATATAAGCCACATCAGAGTAAAAGACAAAAACTGCCCCAACACAAAAGCAGACATAAAATGACCAAGAAGATGGAAATTTCTACAGCAAGTTTGTATTTTTCTTTTTTGTCGAGGCTATATTAAGACATTCTGTTATGATCACAGAAAGCAGCAAGAGGGGTCAAGGAATACCGTACAAGTTTAATTCCTTCTTGTAGAAAGATTGGATGCACCTAGCAGAAAATATGAAGTAAAAGTTAAATCCTTGGCATGCAGAAAAGAGTCAAAATTATTCTCCTGACTTCATTTATATTTGCTGAGAATAATGCACATTACCCCTCCAGACATCAGTGCAGTCATAGCTTAGTGCACTGAAATGTCATATTATCTTTACTGACAAGGTGAAATAAGATCGTAGAATCATAGAATTTATAAGGTTGGACAAGATTTCCAAGATCATCTGGTCCAACCATCACCCTGTCAACAATGTCACCCACCAAACCATGTCCCTAAGTGCCATGTCCAACCTTTCCTTGAAACCCCCAGGGACAGGGACCACCTCCCTGGGCAACCTGTCCCAACACCTGACTGCTCTTTCTGAGAAGAAACGTCTCCTCATTTCCAACCTGAACCTCCCCTGGCACAACTTGAGGCCATTTCCTCTAGTCCTATCACTAGTTACCTGTGAGAAGGTAGCTGTAGAGAGCAATAAGATCTCCCCTGAGTCTCCCCATCTCCAGACCATAAAAACCCCAGTTCCCTCAGCCGCTCCTCAGAGAACTTGTGTTCCAGGCCCTTCATCAGTTTCGTAGCCCTTTTCTGGACACACTCCAGGGCCTTGATGTCCTTCCTGTAGTGAGGGGCCCAAAGCTGAACACAGTACTCGAGGTACAGCCTCATCAGAGATGAGTACAAGGGGACAATCACTTCTCTGGCCCTGCTGGTTACAGTGTTCCCGATATAAGCCAGGCTGCTGTTGGCCTTCTTGGCCACCTAGGCACAATGCTGGCTCGTGTTCAGACAAGTGTCTACCAACACCCTAAATTCTTTTCCTCCATACAGCTTTCCAGCCACTCTGCCCAAAGTCTGTAGTGCTGCATGTGGTTGTTGTGGCCACAGTACAGGACCTGGCACTTAGCCATGCTGAACCTCATCCCACTGGCTTCTGCCCATCAATACAACCTGTCCAGGTCCCTATGCAAGGCCTTCCTACCCTCTGACAGATTGACACTTCCCACCAACTTGGTGCCTGCAAACTTACTGAGTGTACACTCCATTCCCTCATCCAAATCATCAATAAAGATATTAAAGAGGATGGGCCCAAAACCGACCCCTGGGGAACACTACTGGTGACCTGTCACCAGCTGGATTTCACTCCATTCACCACCACTCTCTGGGCCTGGCTGTCCAGCTGGTTTTTAATTGAGCAAAGAGTGTACCTGTCAAAGCCATGGGCTACCAGCTTCTCCAGGAGAATACTACGGGAGACCATGTCAAAGGCTTTGCTGAAGTCTAGGATACTCAATAATATAGATGTATTACAGAAAGGAGGGGGATTTTCTGGATGGATTACAGACTTTGGGGACTGGGGAGGGTAGGGAGACAGCAGGAAAGGGAATAGAAGATGGGAAGAGAGAGATTCGCACTTGTTGCTGTCAAAGTCTTGGGCTTGGATATCTTCTGTGCCTCAGAGCTGTATTTTTGGAGGAAGAATATATCTTTTTGGTTGTGATTGTATAAGTATCTCTTCCTCCTGTTTCTTGAAGAAAATAGTGAAGTACATTTAATAAATGAAATTGAACACAAGCTACTGTCAAATTCAAAAAATCAGTGTCCAGATGTTTAGAAATGCTCATACAACAGATCTAAAATCAAAACAAAACAAAACCCACAGTTTTATAAGGGTTCCTATCCTAGGAAACAGAAAAATATGTGCTGAATGGAAAAAGATGACTGGTAGAATTACATTATTTTTTATGTCTTTTTCATATCTTGCATGTCCAAAGAACATTGAATTGATTAAAAAGCAGAACCGAGGACATGTCGAAAAATGTCCAACATAAAAAGCTGGAAAGAAAAGTCTTCCTGCATATTACCAGGGCTAGACGGACGAAAAGGCTGCCAAAGGTATTGCCATTTGAACAGCATTAATAGAACTTCAACTTCAGCTTCAGTCACTGTTACCTAAACAGTCCTGCAGACAGCCTGGTTTCTGTGCCTGCATGTAAATACACACATGCACACATCTATTTGTTATGGATGGATACCTCCACCTAAAAGCTGACTCAACTCACTTCATTTTGAAGACCTTTAAATTTTTGTTTTAACAGAAATTTCCATGTTTTAACATTGATTTCTGTCTGACACAGCAGCAAAAGAAACTACACAGACACTTCATTGTTAATTGTAAAAAAAAAAAAAAAAAAAAAAAAAAAAAGTCAGCATCTAATATCACAAATTCTTTATCAATAGAGAATATTTATGTAATAACTAAAGAGGAAATAATTGTTTATAGTTCATGTTCTCAAGTGGAAAGAACACTATGGAAAGCATTTCCATATGTAAAACACACACAGCAAAGCCTGAGGGAAGAGAACTGCCACTGTAATTCCTCACTG
Source organism: Anas platyrhynchos (assembly GCF_047663525.1). Lineage (NCBI taxonomy): Eukaryota > Metazoa > Chordata > Aves > Anseriformes > Anatidae > Anas > Anas platyrhynchos. The sequence continues at coordinate 97,496,845 of NC_092587.1, read as the reverse complement.
ACGGGTCTAGAGGATAACAGAACACCTTTCTTTGCTGTAAATACAGGGACAGCAATTTATTTATTTATTTAGGAAGACAGAAACCCAAAAAACTAGGAGGGATATTCTCCCCTTCCTCACCCAAGACCAGCAGGATGGTAACATCATTCCTGTTTGCTTCTCCTTTATTTCCCTGACTCTTTTCACCATATCAGAAGCATGTGGTCACCAGAAAAGAAAGATTTAATTACCATTTAGCTACGTGCAGGATGACTGATGAATATTCATTTAGTGAATCAAATGGACTTTGCCTCATGATTAAGGAGGATTTCAGTGAGCTAAATATTTCTATTATCACATCACATGGTGTTTTATATAATACTTGTCTGGTCATAGTGGGAAAACATCACTGGTAAAATAAAGGGCAAAAGGAAAGGGCTATACTGATTTTTGAACAGCTTAAATATGAGAACAAATATAAAACATCTCATATTACCCTACTGAAGGAGACCTTAAAACAGTCCAAGGCTCTGATTCACAATCCCTGTCAGACTTAGCTGTAGAAAGAAAGACGGAGCTGAAGAGGCTGCTGCCTCTTTGCATAGGAAAAGGAACATCAGACACCATACCTCTATGTGACAGAAGTTATGGAGCACAGCCTTCAGCCATCACAGCCCTGTGTATTAATATAAACTGAAAGGGATATTGTGTCTTCTTAATACACTGGGTTGTGGTGGTTTAAACCAGGCGTACCACTTTCCAGGACCTCAATTACAGGGGAAAAATATTTTGCAAGGAATAGGGGACAACTTCACAAAAAGAGGACATGAGTAAGAGCTTTTTTTCTCCCAGTGTGCTGCATTTGAAAATCAATTTTCATTAACTAGTTTATGTTTTAAGAATCCAAGGATGGCACTGCAAGGAAATGAGTGAGCTTGTGCTTAGCAAGTACATGGTAAGCAATATAAGTAAACAACCATTATTTAGTAATGCTTCATTACATGGATTTTTAAGAGGTGTACATGGTCCCAGGCAAGAAAGTTCAGCTCTGATCAGTATAGTAAGCATCATTAAGTATTAGAGAGAGGGAATGTTTTTAATGCAAAATATCCACATAAACCTTTTGTCAAGAGAAAAACACTGGTGGTGATGTGTATCATTTGATGACAACCTTATTTTCAGAACTAAACATATGAAATACATTCTTAATAAAAAAATTACCTTTTAGTCAAAGCTTTGTAACTTTATATATTGGTATTATAAACTTCAAAAATTTACTTCACCAATCTGTCATTCATTACTAGCCCTGTTTTCTACTCCTCTCATCCAGTGGAATGGCCATGAAAGATGTTCCTTCACCATCTTCCAACAGAATCTTAGTGTCAGCCATGATTTAAAATAACATAATAAATAATGAAAGGCTTAAAAAGAAATTGGAAGTGGTTCAGAATCTAAAAACATTTTTTTTTATTTTTTGTTTTAGACTCAAACATGAGCCTGTATGAATTCGTTAGACACGAATAACAGTTAGACAGAGCCCATCATCTTGGCACCAGTGTGCTGTAGAGGTCCGTACACACAGCTCACATCTGTGTCCAAAACATGGCCAAAAAGTGACCTGGATCATGTTTCCTGACAAAGGAGATTTTGGCAAATAGCACTTACTGAAAGTGCCCTCTGGCACAATATGAACTGTACTAGGTTTGGCTTTCTTTGCTCCACACACTCTGAGAGCACTGTAAAACCCTGAAACAAGCCACACGCACCCCCACATTTCAGGCTACTAGAACACGTGCAGCACAGCTCTCAACCTATTTCAGATGCTAAGTAGGAAAAATACCATTACATTTATTGTCACCATTGCTCAGTTGCCAGCAGAAGACACACTCACCCTTCCTTGAAGTTAGACAGCTCTTCAGGTCTTTACAGAGAATGTGTGAACAGGATACAGTGGCACTTTCTGCTAATATGCTCAAGTCAACTCCTTTGAAAGCCTTCAGACAATGAAAATAAGGTGCCTCAGACCTACAATCCCAAAACATCTATAGGTATAATGCTACTATACTAGCTGGCCTGCTGGAAGCAAAAGAAAGTGCTAAGTTTTTGCTTTGGGGAGGGTTCTTTGTGGGAAGGAGACTAAGAGTTTTCAAAACCTATGAATTTAGGTAAAGTCAGAGATTCTAGTAAGCACCAGTGTTAAAAACACAGGTGCTTTTCTCCATTTACCAATGGCTGGGAAAACAATGTGACTACTCACAACTGATAGAAAATGTTTATTTCCAACATAAATCTAAAATTTAGCAGATTAAAAAATATCTTTGGTAACAGGATTTCTTCTGAGTGAATATCAGAAAGGTCTTGCAAAAAGAACAATTGCAAGTATATTGTCAATGTTACCCCTAGCAAGGAAAGGAACAAAGGTCCTTATATTACCACAACTATGTTATAGATGAAGAGGAACATACCTTGGAGTAAGCATGCCTGCAAACTCTAGTCCATGTGCTAACAGAACCACATCACTTAACTCATTGTGACTAACTCCTGCAACATAAGAGTCCTGCAAATTTGGAGTTTTGTCCAGAGATCCATATGCTTCAAAATTTTTAAATATCTTTTCTTTTTTTTTTTTTTTTAAGTTAGGTTCCTCATTTTTGTAGCTGTATGAATATGCTTGAGAACACTCTTCCAAAAGCCTGAAGAACCAGAACAGGAGATATTGTAAGCCACCTTTATTCTGTTCCTGTCTTAAATATTTTTTATTTTTTATTTAAATATTTTTTATATTTATTGTCTTAAATATTTTTTATTTTATGGTACCAAGAGCTTGTCAGCATTGGATGCACTAGAACACCTTCCACACAATTTACACCTCAGTCCCACAGGGACTCTAACGCATGCAGGGTCCTGTTCTTGAGTGCACATGGAGATAATATCCTCTTTGTGACTTGTCATCATCATCCCATCCAACTTCTTGTCCAGGGCTAACCTTCTAGGGCTAACCACCAGACCAAGACTCAATTCAGAGAACCCAACTCAAAGAACCTCCCCCTCCCCATTCTCATTTACCAGCCTTGGTAATTTACCTCACCAGCATTTACCTCATTTACCAGCTCACCATGCCAGAAGCTCCTAAGTGTTCTGCTGACTGCTAGATGTTCCTCCTTCAATTTTCTTTCACCTTATTCTTGAAAAAAATCTAGTCTGGACCCCAGACAACCTCAGCTAACTATCACAGTGGCACTACAACCACAAAATACCTTCTGACATCATTTCACATGCTGTGCTGTTTCCTTATGTGCTGACCTGAAATCCTTGTATGTGCTCACATCCTCCCTGTGCTTAGCTACGAAACTGTGAGCTGCTGTGAATCTCCTTTTCTATCTTCCTCCTTACGCAATCTTTGTCTCACTTGTCTGAAAGACTGCAAAACCACCTTATGCAGGGTCTGACTACATTTGTCTAGTGTTTACAACATTGAGACTCACTTGCATAGGTTTCTAGACTACAAGGTATACGAAGAGGAACAACTCGTAGTCACAACAGGCTTGCAAATCCACTTACTCTAAGTGGATTACATTAAGGCTTTTATAGCATTGATGCCTTTCCTGTTGCTACACACATAGGTTATGCTTATTTCTATTACCTTTCGTCTGAATTGAACAGACAGCCATGGAAAACACAGGTGTTATTTCTAATAATCCATTTCCACAGCAAACTAATCAGGGAAATCAGTCATTTTAAAGCTTTCTAAAACTGAATGAGACTTTGTAACACAAACTTCACACTATCAATCGCTAAATACCTTAGCATAGCAAGATCTCCAATTAGGCTTCCCCCACTTCAGAAACACCATCAGTTCAGTCCATGTCTATCAGCAGATCCTGCAGATGTTTTGGTCCAGTGAATAAGATATATTCAGTGGGTTTACACGGGCCAACAGCCAAATACACAACCTGCCTCTCCACCATGGGATAGGGAGAAAACAACAGGAAGGCAAGATTCAGATATCAAGATAACAACAGTTTTATGTGCAGCAAAAGTTGTGCATGCAAACAAATCAAAAAGAAGAATTCACTCACTACTTCCTATGGGCGGGCGGATCTTTAGCCACTCGCTGAGAAGCAGAGTGTCAACAAACATAAAAGGTGTTTGGCAATACAAATACCATAACCAAAGATAGCCTTCCTCCCTCCTCCTTTCCCCAAGCTTTTAATGCTATGTGTGACCTCAGATGGCATGGAACATCCCTTCAGTCACTCTGTGTCAGCTCTCTCAGCTCTGCCCTCTCCCAACAATTTGTTCAACCCAGACTACTCATTTTTGGGGTTGAGGGGTGGAGCAAGTCTTGACGATCTGCACACAGTTCAACAACAGCCAAATCACTGGTGTGTTCTCCACACTGTTTCAACTGCAAATGCAAAGCACAGCACCATACAGGCTGCCAAGGAAGAAAGTTAGCTCTGTCCCAGCCAGACTCCATACGATCTCAACCCCTAATCCCATGCCATTTTCATCATGCTCAGGTCCCACATAACCTGATACAGCTACATGTCCTCTGGACTTTCATGCCATCTGTCAAGGACATCACTCAGGACAGAAGAAGTATCATATTGGTTCATTGGGCACCAAGACTGGCTTAGTCTGGGTCACCACTGTACTCACACAGTTTCCTGAGAGGCTCATTCCTTTTTGGTTCAGATAGTTCCTGCTGTATTGCTTACTATACCGTGCAAGTCAAATCCCACACTGTTTTCCAGCAAGGATAAATATCCTTGAGGTACACACCAAATTTCCCCACCATTCCACATTAACTACCAAGCACACCTTGATCCATGAGCAAAGACAATACCACAAATGGCTTTTCGTTTCCCCAGGGGAGAGCAACCCATGCTGTCTTTCCTGTGTCCCTGCATGCACTACAGGGACCTGATCTCCTCCCACTGTATGAAGAGATTTTATTTTGGCAGGACCAGGACTGTTAACAGATCCACCAGTTAACACTAGCTAAGTGGCTTCTGCTAAATTTACATCCATCTGCTGCCATTCCCAGAGCTCAATGCTCCCACCACAGTCTTCAAGAGTCCATTGTATCCAATCCTTCCAGAGGTTTGTGTGTGATAGAAGATGTGATTCACCAAACTAATTCCTTGATTCTTGGCCTAGGAGTAAAAAAAGTTTGCTTGTTTGTTTTTGGTTTTGGTTTTAGAACTGAGTAGCACTGACTCAGTTCTTTCTGGGGTACTGTGCCACAGAATCTGACTTATAAGACTCAGGATGATGTTTTAGGCAGTGGCATGGTTTACAGCATGTGCTTCTGGCCACCTAGTAGCAGCATGCACCACGCACATGTATCACGTGCCTTGGCAGGCTTATGGAAGTGGCCCTATTCAGCCAATCTGCTAAGCCTCACCATATCAATATCCCAGCCACCACCCTCTATTCCAAGGACGCTTTACTCACATGGGTTGCTTGATTGCGGTGCATGTGTTGCATCCACAGGTAGCTTGTGTGATGTCCTCAATGGTGAATCATCATTTCTCTGTACATTGCACCTCTCACAATTACTCTCAGTGTTTCAGATTCCTCACACTTGTTCATCCTATTTTCTTCCCCTGTCCCACTGAAGAGGGAAGTGAGAGAGCAGCTAGATGAGCATCTGACTGTTGGCCAAGGTTAACCCACCACAGCCCTTTATCTGGCACCCAACATGGGTGATTTGAACTGGGAACATCTTGATCTGCAGTCAAATACTAACTAGTGGACAACACACCACAATGCAAAACTGCTCTTTTTAAGACGTTTCTTATAGCTGGAGAAGGTTCTTGCCCAGAGCAAAGATCAGGCTTGCCTCAGATCACCTCCTTGACTGAGTTTCCAAATATAATTATGAGTAGAAGAGATTCCAAAGCTTCTGCAAAATGCATGTGATTTGCAATTCTGCAGGCAAGGACAAGGCAGGTTATCAAGGCATTAAACATATTCAGTGAAACTTGGTTAAATAAATCACCTTTTAAATCAACCTTTGCCCAATCAAAGTCCATACTTACCTATAGGTATAGCCACAGGAGGGAGAGGAGCAAAAGAGAATTCCTGTGAAGGCTTCTCCACACAGACATCACAGACATACAGGTAAGACATTCCTTTTTTTTGCTAATCTCTCTTCCCCTATTTAATGAACTCTTCCTCCATTTAATGAACCTGATAATCTTGCATGTAAAGCTTGCATGAAGTGAAAATAGTAGTAGTCAGCCCAACGTAACCTTCCTTCCATTTCTACATATGAAGAAATATTCTTTCCTCTAAAAGCTTACTCTTCCTTCACCTTTGTGTACCACTGGTTTAACACAAGGTCCCAGTGTTTGTCAAGAAAAACTGCTTTGAGCTGTAGTTGAGGTCAATATGATTTGATGCATACCAATGTCCAAAGAATAGGGCGGGCCATCCCTGAATGGAGTTAGTCCCAATGCACCTATGCATGGACTCAAAACAGCATTAAACACCTCACCATGGGGAACAAGTCATGATCTGCAGCCTTCCTAACCATACATGATGAAATTCCCTATATTCTCCAGCTTCAGTGACATCTGTGTCAACTCTCTCACCTTCACGCTTTTCTATGTGCTGCCCAACTAATGCACTTTTGGCTTCAAAACCAACCTGTGGCACTGGTAACCAGAGAGGTGCTTCAGCAGTAGGCCGCTGTCTAGATCATGGAGAGACTTGACCGATTTTTCTAAAAAATAAATAAATAAATAAAAACAAGTTTCCACATATATTATTCATATGAGTGATATAAATTAAATAATAATAATAATAAAATAAAATAGAATTGCAAGGAAATCTGTGCATGCAGACATGAATTTTCTTAGTATTCATTAGGTTGTGATTAATATCTAATCTCTGCAACAGAACTTTGGCCTTCTCACAAACTTCTATCTGGAGAGAGAAAAAAAATCCACCCAGTAAAACACAGATCATCAGGTTTGCTAATTACCTGGACTTTCCAACCACAGCAAGTAGTCATCATTCATCTTGTTCCTATGCCATCACAGATCCTTGGCAGGATTTCCTAAGACAGTGAACTTTGGAGTAGTTACTTGGCCACAACTCTCTCTTACTGTCCAAATCTAATACCCACCCTAATGATACACATCACCTAAAATGGAGTTTCACTATATAATAACAGCATAGAATAGGTTAGGTTGGAAGGGACTTCTGGAGGTTGTCTAGTCCAATCCCCCATGCAAAACCAGGCCAGCTTAGATGAGGTTGCTCAGGGTCTCATCCAGGTATCTCCAAGGATGGAGATTCCACAGCCTCTCTGGGCACTTGTTCTAGGATGTGACAGCGCCCAAGATTACAAAGCTGCCCTTAAGCTTTGGAATTATTGGAATATTTGGAATAATTGGAATTATTATAGACAATCTTCATCTGTTTCCTCTCATCCTATCAGTATTAACTTCCAAGAAGAACCTGTATCTGCGCTGTCAACACAATCCAGTTAGGTAGTTGAAGACTACATAAAGATCATCTCTTTGCTTTCTTTTCCCAAGACTGGATGAACCCAGATCTCTCTGCCTCTCTTGAAATATCTTGTGCTCCAAAATCTGAACCACTTCAGTGGACGAACTCCAATATCTTAATGACTCAGAGAGTTCAAAACCGGAGACAGGACTCACAGGTGGTCTCACAAGTGCCAAAAATAGGGAAGCAATGCCTCCACTGACCTGTTGGCTACAGGTCAGATGCTGCCCACTATACAGTTGACCTTCTTCACTGCAAAGCTACACAACTGACATTCAGCTTGTGCGTTTGTGTGTTGTCCTGCAAAACTGTCTTCTGGACAGCCAGAAGCCAGCCTGTATTGTTATGCATGGTCTAGATACAGAGTTTTTCCTGTTTTTCTTTGTTGAACTTCAAGAGTTTTCTGTCATGCCATTTCTCCAGACTGTAGAGGTCTCTCTAAATTGGTCCTTCCCTATCCTCTGTTCTATTGACCTCTGTCCCTCTGTTTGCTATTATCCATCAGTTTGTTGAGAATCTATTCTGTTTCACTGTCCATGTCGCAAAGATATTAAACAGCATCAGCCACAGTAATCAGCCCTAAACAATGCCACTAATAGCCAGCCAAGAGCCGGATTAAATATTATTGATCAAAACCTCCTGAACCTAACGGCCCAGCCAATTTTCTGCCTGTCTAATTAGATCCAGTCCATATGTCACCAAATCAGCTACATTGGCTGCACAAGAGACTGTCTCAAAGGTATTGCAAAAGTTAAGGAGATCAGCATCCACTGTTCTCTGCCTGTCACAGAGCCAGTCCACTCATCATGAAGTTATCAGGTTCATCAGGCATTGTAAAAAACAGTAAAACCATATTGCACATCCTCAAACAACTTCCTGGCCTTGACACGTGCCTTGACACAGCCTCTAGGAAGATTTGTTCCTGAACATTCAGAGGACAAAGGTTGCTGCCTAATAGCAGTTCAGTAGCAATCCCCAGCATCAATCCTTAACCAGCTGGCCTCGACTTCTCTGGGAAAGTAACACAGCACCCTGGAGACACCAACTGGAAATTCTGCTCCAATTGTCACAAATTCATTGGGAAATCATTTGAATCAAACTACTGCCAACATTTCAGCAGCCTGCCACATCCAAAACCAAATTTAATTTCTTCCCTTCCTTTCCCACACAGTGTTACATGTTTATGTTGATTGATGTCTCATTGCATTGTTAAGGTCATTATGGTTGGAGACAAAGTTTTGCAGACAGGCAGCAAACTGAGGCTTTATGGTCATTTCAGGATTCATTTGAGAAGAGTAAGATAAGTATAGCAGCCCAAGTCCTCTATTTCACACAGACAGACAGTATTAAATTACCTCTCCTCCAAGTGATTACCAGATGGCACATTCACACTGTCAGCAGGTGTATGCCTGAATATTCCACGCTTTTGTTAGACCTCATAATACAAACCTATATTACTATCTTACCAAAGTCTCACATATAACAATATACTTCGGTAAAATGTCTCTGTTAGCTCATCTTCACAACAGAATCAGAGTCTTTTTATTAAGATTCTGAGGCAGAGGAAAACACGGGCAACTCCAAGAACTTTGACTCTACCAGTAACTTCTAAAGAAAACAGAAATAAAAAATTAAATACACCATTTTGTTTGGAAACTGAGATGTAGAGCTAACAAACAGCTGGAAAAGCTTTGTAGCTCTTGGAGACAAAGGTCTAGCTAGTTCCTTTAAAGTCTTTCCCTTCAACCTTCCAATGCAAGTCTGTCACCAAGGGTGACCTCGTCAACAACACTCCAGTTACAATTTCTTTTCCTGCAGTAATGCCTCATTAGTATGAGGTCCTTCCTTGATTCCACCTGCTCTTCTGTCTGCACAGGTTGCCCAAAGAGGTTGTGGAGTATCCCTCCTTTGATATATTCAAATGTCACCTGGACATGGTCTCAGGCAACCTGCTTTAGGTAGCCCAGTTTGAGCAGGAGTTGGACCAGATGACCTCCAGACACACCTTCCAACCTCTACCATCTTGTGAAATTTCTGTCTGTCACTTAACTTCTCTATAGTGTTCCAATATTTTGGTGCAGCCATTAATTTTCCTCTGTAAGACAAAATTCTGTTGTTAAATTCTCACCTCAGTTTTCACCATGTTACCACAGGCAGACAACTGCTTTCTTCCAGCTCTTCATCTTGCTTAATTTGCTTTTAGATAGAGCCAAAATAAGCAAGGAGGGAGAAGGAAAAAGGATTTGTTCCTTCTCCCTTTGTACAGCTGGATTTCCAGAGAAACAAAACTCCAAGAATTCTGAAGCAAATTGTCTCAGAATATATTTAGAGGGAACACATCTAGGTCAGCTTGCTATTTTTGCTCACACTTATCTTTTCCATCCTGTTTGGTAGAGATGACTTCTGTTCTCCACCCCCGAGAATGTAAAGTGACCAGAAAAAAACAAAAGAGCTACGGATTCTCCCTGCGTATTGAGAAGGACACAGCAGGACATCTCATCCGGAATGTGGAAAAGAACAGTCCAGCTGAAAAGGCTGGCTTGAAGGATGGAGACAGAGTCCTCAGGGTTAACGGCATGTTTGTGGACAAGGAGGAACATACACAGGTACATCTCTGTTTAATCTGGGATCCACACCACTCCTCCACGACCCAGACCCACTGCCGTTATGGAAAGCTTTCTCTTCCATTTTTATGGCATTTGCAGCTAGGAAGCCCAAGAGTTGAGCCAATTGCTCTGGATATCTCCCTGCATCATTTATCACCCACTATGGGCATGAAATGCCTTTGAGGTGCCTCCATAGTGTATAAGCAGAGGAATGTGACAACAAAACCAGTAAAACAGTGTAATCCTTTCTGGAGAAATCTTCTAGGTCAATCACTCTAGCATCTGTTTGCCATTTCACTTTCTTCACTACAGGTAGTGGAGATTGTGAAGAACAGCGGGAAATCTGTTGTACTTCTTGTTCTGGATGAAGCATCCTATAAAAAGGCAGAAAAGGAGGGAGTGAACTTGGAAGACCTGGGTCAAAAGGTGTCAAAAGGACAGCAGCAGCAGCAGAAGAAGCAGCAGCAGCAGGCCACACCACCCATGGCCAATGGAGCAATCACTCCAGCTCTACAACCCCGGCTCTGCTACTTAGTGAAGGAGGAGAAGGGCTATGGCTTCTCCCTGAAAACCATAGAAGGTGAGAGCTCTGGGAGGGGAGATGGCATGTATGTGACAGCAGAGACAGAGGAAAACACTGTTGTAGGAGCACACAAACCGTTATTGCTAGCAGAGGGGAAGTAAGCAGTGAGGTGGTTTCAGATCCATCTCCAGCCCATTTCTGTACAGCATATGTTGTTTTTTTTGAGGAGCACATTTTTTATGGGGTGCAGAGATCAACTTCTGCAGCACAGGCTTGAATATCAGACATAGATTAAAACTGCTGCTTTAAGTCCTGTTCTATTCCTCCAAATCACCTCAAAAACTACCACACAAGGTTCTGGACAGCTGTAATAGAAGGAAGACCAAATGCTTTTCCTGATTTATTTCATTTAAAAAGTGAGGAGTTTTCAATCTCTTTCACGCATGCCTATTTTTCCCCAAGGCCAGTCAACAGAATAGGTAAGCCTTCTGGAAAGCATCAACTCTATAAAGATGGTATTTATTTCAGAGCACAGTATAATTGAAAGGCCAAACATGGAAGCCTTCCAAACACAGGAAATTCTGAAGTGTATAAAACAACATTAAATGCAGCTCCTCACTTCAAACTGCCAAAAATAAATAAAAATTCTTTCAGCTATCTTCATCAGCCCTTTTGACTGAGAAATGCATGTGAAATATATGCAAAACCCTTTTGGTAGAGGAATAAGATTATTTGAGCTGCAGGCAATGAAAAAAAGAAAATGCTTTCCTCCCCCACAGAAGTGATTTTTCCAGGGTAGAATAAGAGACAGAGGTGTGACTACATTAAAGGTTTACAGTGCCACTACAATTTGCACATAAGCAGAGATCAAAAGTGTCTAAGGACACCAGGGCTGGACTTCCTTAACCATCAAATTCAGCCATGTTTCAGTGAATTACCCTGTGTACTGAGTTTTCATCTATTTCAGGTAAGAAGGGGTTGTTCCTAGTAGATCTGTCATCACAAGGAGCAGCTGCAAAGGCTGGTGTCCAGAATAACGATCGCCTGATTGAAATCAATGGAAAAAATGTGGAAAATGACACACACGAGGAAGTGGTGGAAAAGGTATTTGTTTGCATACTGATTCATCTCCTGTTCTGGCCCGCTTTCACAGCAACTTGTCAGGGTTACTGAGGAGGCAGATCTGGCTAGTTTAAATGTTTCACACTAAATCTCGGAAGCTACTGTTTGTGTATGATCAGCACGGCAGAGTACCCCTCTGCTCTGGTTGCGATGTCATGCGGCCTCTTGAATTGACTCTGAATGAATACTGCCATCAAAACAGGCCAAAAAAAAAGAGCTAAATAGCAGAACTATACTGTTGCCAAGAATCCTGTTAAATAAAACATGCTCTGTTTCTAGATGTCCTGGAAATACTCCCAGTAGTAAGAGGACAGGACATCAGATGTGGCTTTCAGGGCAGGAAGAGGGGGAACTCTCTGATGATACAGTTAGCATGGAACAGGGTAAATTCATGTTTTTAGACAGCAGTTCCTTTCTCCTACTAAGAAGTCCACAATTAATGAAAATTAAACTGCAAGTAATTTCACTGCCTGGCCTCAGCTGCAAAGAACATTGCTAATGAGGCTCCCAGCTTCCCACTGTTGGCATTGCTAAAGCACAGCTGGAGCTGAAGAGATTTCAGAGGGCCGTGAGGCAGGCAGCATGCTCTGGTGTGCCAGAAACACTATTGAGTGCACACTACTATGGAACCGTGCAACACTTGTGTTTCATGGGCTACTACAGCATCAGCTGCAGATTGATGTCAGTTAAGATCAGTGAAGAGGGCACTCATTAATCTAGAAAGGAACTGGAGAAAGACAGAATTAGAGGAAGAGGTTGAACAGACCCAAAAGACTTTAGAAGCAGTAATAGAGGGACATGAAAGAGGACCAAGAGTACTCACACCATTGGCCTATCAGTATACCAGTTACTGAGGTAGCTACAATTCCTACATGTTGTTGAAGGGGTCACATCTGACTGAGACTGTTCATGTACTTATGCAGGTAAAGAATTCTGGAAATTGCGTAATGTTTCTACTTTCAAATGAAGAAACAGACCGCTATTACACAAGCCAGAAGATGACACTGAACAAAGAGAGAGCCAGCCTAGAACTGCTTCCCCTCAAACCACGACTTATTGAGCTCCAGAAAGGAGAAAATGGTTATGGCTTTTATCTACGTTTGGAACAAAACACCGGTGGTAAGAACCAAGTTAACACACAGACCATGTCTTTTGCTATACAGCTTATTCCTGTACAGGGTTTGCAAACCTCATTCTCCTTGTCTGGCTTCTTCGTACTCACCTCAAAGAAATCCTCAACAGACCTGTTGCAAACAAGACTACACTTGGAAAACTGCTTCAACCCTCAGTGAATAGTCTTTACTATACAAAATAACGTTACACTTACCAAGCGTACTCCTTCACATTCATCTTTTTTTCTTTTCTGATCTTAGATCATGTAATCAAGGATGTTGATTCCAAGAGCCCAGCAGCCAAGGCAGGTCTCAAAGATAACGATATCTTAGTAGCTGTCAATGGTGAGCGAGTGGATGCTTTGGATCATGAGAGCGTAGTGGGAAAGATTAAACAATCTGAGACCAAACCCACACTACTGGTAGTGGATAAGGAGACTGACGCCATGTACAAACTGGTAAGAAAATGCAAGTTACTGCTAAAGAATCATAATTCATCATTAAAAAGAGACAGAAGCAGCAACAAAACAACCAGTCTGCTCTGGCAGAGACTTCTTCATCTGGAAGCAAATGTCTAAGACGTACCCATACTTCAGCAAAATCAGACCTACGTTGCTGTGTACCCTTTTGAAGAAAACACTTAACAAAGCTTATCACATGGATCAACATTCTAGTTTTCTACTTGAACAGAAAGTAACAGCAAAAAGTAGTTCATTGCAGCTTAAATCTGAATCATTAAAAAAGGTTTCAAATAAAGCATAGTTAGCATAAAAGCTACAAATTTTGCAGTAGAAGTTTCTATATTAAACTTTCCTTTGTCACTGTTTTTTCAGGCTCAGATTTCTCCTTATTCATACTACAACAGAGGAAAAGATCCAACTCCAGCTAAAACAGAGGAAAAAGTGGAGTTGCACAGTGAGCAGAAAGTGAACCACAAACCAAGAATCTGCAAGATGGTGAAAGGGCCTAATGGATTTGGCTTCAGTTTAAACATGGCCAAGAACAAACCTGGACTCTTTATTAATGAGGTACTAATGCAGGACGATGAACAACAAAATGCTTGGGTAGTCTGTTGGGCAGTGTCCTCCCTTCCGTGGTGTAAATGCATTCAAGAAATGCCACAAAAAAGACAAGTCTCTTCCTCCAGCTCACTTGGATATGAGCTGTAATTGTTAAAGTCAAGCCAATACTGGAGGACCAAGATTAAATGTTAACACCAAAAAAAAAAACCTCATTCCGTTAGATACCTAAAAGGAAGCAGAATCCAGGTTTTGCCTCATTTTTGTTTTTATTCATGAACTTGGCATGCTAAAATTAGTATTTTAAATAGGTATTTTTGAGCTATAGGATTCCCTACAGACATTAAGATGTGACCTATGGAATTCAGTGTCTAAGAGTCAAATTTCTGTTATCTCAAATTTTTAATCAATGTCTTTAGTTTTATTGAGGGGTTCCACTCATTAATAATCTGTCAAATGTAGTAAAGTTAAATTTAAGTTACTGCCAATAATACAAAAATTGTTTTTTTCACCTTTTCTTTATGATTCTACCATGCCACCTATAAGGAAAGTTTATAAAAAAAATCCAGATGCATCTTAAACCTCAAACAGATGGGTTCTATGTGGATAATGACTAGGCCTATTACTTCTTCCAATCTATTTGTTTCCTGCCCCACAACGTTACACAATGTTTATGTAACATTGCTGTTACATAAACTAACAACAAAAAATGAGCAGTAACACAACAGTCTAGCTAGCCATAAGTTGCTAATGCATCTCCTCAAGTTTTATGCTAATATCAATTTGAACTTGCCTTTGCAGGTACAAAGCCACGGGCCAGCTGACACAGCAGGTGTAGAAAATAATGACTTTTTGGTGGAAGTGAACGGGGAGAATGTGATGAATGAGTCCTATGACAAAGTGGTGGCAAGAATCCAAAGCAGTGGTGACAAGCTAACAGTACTGGTGTGCAGCAAAGATGCATACAAATACTTCCAGGACCAGAACATTCCCATCACAGCCTCTATGGCAGATCCAATCCATGACACTTCTGAACCTGCTGCTTATGCAGAAACCATACCAGCAGAGTCCGAACGAACCTCCCCTGAACCAAGAGAAAGGGTGAGTAACATTGTATTTCACAGATGTCCAGGTACCATTTAGCAGACAGGAAAAGAACTTTTTTTTACCTACTATGTATACCTGGACTAGGATCTTTAACTTGTGTTGTTCTTTTCAAGTCAGTCTGTTATTAATAGGGAAGCTGTGATTTGATTATTGTAAACAACTCATCCCTTCCCCACACATACTGCAAGTGAGTATCTTTAATGCAAGATAAAATTGCAGAAAGAAACATACAGGGGATATTGTGAAATAAAATAATCCATACATTGTGAGTCTTAATGAGGCAATACAAATCATTAAAGTGCAGGGGAAAAAAAAAAAGGTGCTTAAATACACCAAAAAGCATAACCTGCTTCAGGGGAAACAAGGTGGAATATTTCAAAACAAATCATTTTGTAAAGAGCAATTGACAGGTTATGATGACAATTTCTAAGAAGTGTGCAGATTTTAAATTATCTTGCTCACATTATGATGGTAGAAGGAAACTTAAGCGTGACACAAGTCAGAAAAGTAGCAAGGTATTTCTTCTTGAAACAGTCATTTTGAACCCTCTGAGTGGTCAATCTTCAATACTTTTTTTTTTTTTTTTTAATCATGCAAGAGAGACAGTCAGGGAAGAATAAGACCAATACTGCCTCCTATCTATTTTTCATTACCTTTGTCTGCAAGTGTCCAGCTGCAAGATTTTTTCAAAAGTTCCTTAGTCACCAAGCAGCATTTTGCAGATCTGAAGTCAGCAGCATTTTTGTGTGCAAATTCAGCAAATACAGGATTCAAACAATAGGAAATCTTTGTTAAACAATTTTCTCTGTTAAACATAAGTAACCAAAGAGCACTTCAATGACAAAAATCCCATTTGCTGGCTCATTTTGTCATCCAAACAAATGTATGATTAGTACAGATTAAAGCAAGAGGCCTTCATGACACTGCAGACTACCCAGCATGTTTATGAACTAAAAATAATTCAGAACTTATTTGTTACTCCTCTGCAGGCAAGTTCATCCTCTTCTTCACATTCAGTCGCCTCAGCAGGAACAGACAACAGTGACGACACAAGGTTCTGAGGAGTCAAATTATGATGAGAACAAATAAAAAGTCTTCCAAATACTCTTTCTTCAATCATTCTTTGTTACTACACCTCCAAGACTTGGCTACCCCTAGGAGTCCTCCATACCCGTGAGGGACCACAATAACTTGCTGAAATGCAGCTGCCTGAAATAAGCACTTCAGTGTAACATGCAGTCATTTAACATGCTGCAATTGGCTTTCTGCTTTGTGAAGTGGGGAGTCAGTCATTTACATCCATAAAGGCTTTAGTAAGTAGAGGTATACAGTTAAGTATGCTGTAGCAAAGGGAGAAAACATTTCATAAATTCGTAAGTATCTGAGCCTTTTAAAGATAAGCTCTTAATAAAGAGTAACTGTTTCCTCGCCATCTCCCAGGAGAGGCAGTTCTCTTTCTAATCCAAGCCCGTTAACTTGATCTCGGTGGCAACAATCTGTGCTATATTTATGGCAGTACAACCGCTGCGATATGTCATGAGCTGATGTACGCTGTCTATTACACTCCTTTCTCCTACTAACACTGCAGAAATTTCTTTCAAACATTAAGCTAAATTCATAATTTGTAATGCAAAATCATTAAGCACTATTCTCTCTGCCTACAGTTGTGGATCTTGGTAGTTAGAAGTGTAATTCAGTCACGCAAGTTTGTCTCATTCCAAGTTAACATCACATTGTCTTGGATGTGACATAAATGGCTCTGTAATACTGCTATTGTACTCTTTGCCTCCTTCCTGTACGCCAAAGACAATACAGAAATAAATTGTTTATAAAGTGGTTATTTTTTTCCCCCAGGTCTTACCCTTATCACCTATGAGCTGTGTTCCAGAAGAATTTTATAACAATGTCTGTGAGAGTGTCTATGGGAAGCTGCAAGTTCAAGTCACATGAATAAAATTTACTTTTATGCCTTGAATAACATCAAGAAGGGGAAACAGGCTACTGTATAAGAATAGGCAGGTAGTGGGGAATACCAAACTTACAACATATAAGGTAAACACATTTATAACAGAGAAGGTAAACAAGGCATAGCTGTGATCTTTGACTTCAAGCTGAACTCAAACAAACAGAAATCCAAAGCCTCTGTTCCATTTATACAGGCAAGGGAAACTAAGTTGAGATTCAGCAACAGACAGCTAAGCTCCAGCTGATAACAGCAAGTACTAATGATATACAGATGTTCCTTCAACTTCTCTCCATTTCACTTCTGCTAGGCAGTAAACCCCAGCCACTTTCTAGCTCATTTCCAAATAAGTATTTCATGTTGACAAAAAACAACTCTGATGCTTGCATGAGATATTACAAAAGCTTATTTAATTCCACAGACACCCACAACCAGTTCAGGAATTATCATCCTCTGAATCCCAATTATGAGTTGCTTTTCAAAAAGAAAAATCACATTTCCTTGATGCCTTCTATGAAGATGTTCTTCTAAAACCAAGAGGTCTTATATCAGACAGCCTATTATGTAATTTCTGATCCCCCTAGATACTGGTGTACCATGGATTCCCTTTATTCCTCGGCAATGAATTATCTCACATTCAGTTGTGCATTCCCTTTCCTTCAGGCTGTGGCACCTAAACAAAATGAGCCACAGGGCTTGATTGAAGACCTGTGGAAGTTCAAAGAGCCAGTTACACTGCTTGAATGCACAGAACAGTCATGGCTCTCTTCAAGTTTTGCAGTCCACAGGAGTTGCAGCAGTCCAGCAGAAAGGACAAAAGAGCAGTGAGTGACTGCAGTCCTTACTCAGAGGGCCATATGCTTTTCTGGAGCTTGTTTGTGTGCTAAGTAGAGAAAGAGGATACTGGATAGTGCACTAACTAGGAATATCACATCAAACCAACGATGATAGAAGTTGAACTGGAGCTCTCCCAGGACTTCTGTTATAATAGTGCGATACTCTAGAGGCATACTCATCCGAATCAGGAGCACTGATGATACAAAATACATACCCTGTAAATTAAAAAAAAGATAAACTAGCAATTGTTTCACAACTGGCTATGTGGTTAAGATGGGTCAGCACATAAAGACTATTATCTCCATATATATGCACACAAATGTGTGCATACACATAAAAGTATACAGGTGTTATATATATGGTTCTGCATACTCACCATGATCTGTGCTAAAAGCAGTACAATAACATTGGAGGACTTGCTGCTGGAAATGGCATAGAAGAACTAGAAAAAAAAGAAAGTACTGGAAATAAGTAATTCAACAATGATTCCTTAGGATATCATGAAAGCAGCATGCCATTCAGTCGATTTAAAACAAAAAACAAACAAACAAACAAAAAAAAAACATGGGCATGTTTTTTGGAGAAGTGCCTGTACCTACTTTCAGAAACCTGCATTCTTAAACATGAATCTCCTAAGCCAGTGGCAGGCACCACATGATAGAAGTCAGAAAAAGATATACATTCATATTTAAGCTTAGGCACCAAAAGTCAGGTCATCATGATAAGTCACATGTCTCAAGTTAAAGCCTTCCCAGTTTGATAAAAAGAACTAGCAATTCAAATTAGGCCATCTAAATCCTTTTAATCATGATCTCAGCAACTTTACTAATAAACCTTGGCTATAGCATCATTTTGAACCCATGCTTACATTTAACATCACATTGAACATCTACATTTCTTCCTGAGAATAACAATAAAAACTGACTGGGGAAATACAGTGCAAAAGATGTTTTGCCTCCCTCTGCATGGATTTACATTCAGATATTAAAAACATAAATGTGTACTGAACGTTTACACAGTATATGCTCTGTCTAAAGTTAAAGACCTGATAACAGTTTTCCTCACCAAAAAACACATAAGATGGTCCTGGCCAAACCTACCTTTGTAAGTGTAATTAACAAGCCTCTGATAGAGGTGACAATGATTATTCCAACAAGAATAAAGGAAATGTGTTGAGACCAGAATTTCACCTGTATCAACAAGAGAAATACAGTTAAGTCTCTAACACTAACCCCATTTACACCACATTGTAAGCTGCCAATTCTTCAGGATCTCTTTGTTTTCTAATTGTACTGATATCCATTGCAGACAAGTTTACATAACAGACATTTTCAAAATTATAATAGCAATCGATTACTTTTAACACACAAGGAATATAGATACAACTTACACAAATCACAAAGAACCCTGTATTTATAGGGGTAGATTTTAAAAGTGCAGATTACGGAACATCTACATGTACAGGCAAATGTAATTACTCTGCAGATAAATATATTCATCTAAGCAGGGCAACTAGCATGTTTCTATTTGCCCAAAACAAGCATGCACATCACTGCCTCTCTGGCAAGACCACATCACCCTCCCAGCATAATATCAGTTTAAAAACAAAGTTCATGGTGCATTTTCCTTATCTCTTCCATAAGTCAGAAGCCAAAGATGCATTCTCAGGGCTCTATCACTCCTACGTTATTAGCAGTATGATTTTATTTACTTAAGGTAGGAATTACTGAAAGAAGTGTAAGGATTAATAAATTCTCACATCAAACTGGATTCCCAAATAATTTACAGTGATCTCAATTCCTCTTGTGACTGGATCTGTCTTCCCCACACGGTCAAAGACAATATTGATAGTTGCCTGCAAGACAGAGATGGATTTACATTCAAACACGTACATAAAAAGTGCACCTCACTGCTACCTGTGAGACTCTTGCTTTGCATGACTGAGGGGAGGAGCAGCTGGGTACTCTAAAAAGGTGCAAAACTACACACACCTAAGAAATACTTTTCTAAGGTTCTCCAAAAAGACAGATGCAGAGCTTTATTTAAAAAAAATGTGTTATTTTCATTCAGAATTTCCAGAAGCAAGATTTTAAGTAGACTAGAACCTTACTTAATGCAGTGCACATATAGCATAATCTATGCAGGGTATGACACTTGCATACATCCATATAAATCACAGTAAATAATTTACATACCATGAAGATTTTCCAGACACAGTAGATGGAGAAAAAGTAACCCAGAAAATTAAAATATTTTCCCTGGAAAGTTTTGGAGTACTCTATTCTCTCCTGGAGATACAAAAGGGAGGAGGGGGAAACAGAGCACAAAGAAAAATATCATTACCATGATCACCCACAACACAACACCATACATTTTAATGGTGCACCAACAGTGGCAACTACACCTTTATCCTTCTACAGCTCTAAATTCAGAGGTTTCTGAATGACTTTAGGAACAAGGGGCATGCTCTAATGTATATCTAAACTGGAAATAAACTGTCATCAAGACCCGAAACTAAACAAACATTCTCACTCCACTGTATCACAATATTTCAACATTCACCTGCTAAACAGCTCACAATTTCCTGTAACATACATTCTCTTTCAAGCCACTCTGGCCCCCAGCGCCCATCTGCACAGTTACTTTGGTTTGTACCTTTGTTGCATGCAGGTCAGCAGTTTCCAGAAAAAGCTGCCGACTCAGCTCTTCTAGGGCATCCACTTCTTGCTGGATAAGGGACAGATCTGGCAAACCAGCATAGTCAAGGCTAGCATACATCACAAATTCTTAATTAAAAAGAAAACATTCCCTGCCTTCACCCCATAAGCCACGTCTAATAGTCTGACTACCTTTATGATCCAGATCAGTTTTCTGATTCAGTCTTAGTGCTCCTTGTACCAAGGGTCCTAATGCACCCAAAGAAATCTCAAGGATACCTATCTTGCACAGTACTCCATTTTAAGAAGGCAAGTAACAGACAGCATTTAGGCAGTTACACAACAAGCTCTTTATTCCTCTGCCTAGGGAACATGGTGCAGAACCAGAGCTCTCTAAGACCACTGCTCCAAAGTGATCAGTATCCCTTGTCATCAGAGTACATTATATGTCACTCTCCCATCATCTTCAAAACCAAAACCACTGCCTAACTGCCCAAGGAAATTAGTGACTATCATGAAAGGTCTAGTAAAATAGCAAAATTTTGATTTTAACAGCCAGTGGAAAAGGAGAGGAAGAGGACTCCTTGGCCTTAAATATACAAACTGTGCACTTGAAATGGTCTGGAAAAAATTCTTGGTAGGCAATAGCAAGTTAGAGAAATACTGAGCCTTGTAATTGCTCTTGAATTCCTTCTACCCCTTTCACATGGGCAGAACAACGTCTGTTCACCTGCTCTTATCCACCTTTTTGTGAAACTGCTCATGGCTTGCCAACACAGCCAAAAAGCCAGCTATGGGCTAGGTAAATTATTCTTGCACCTCAGACAGTGCTGTTGTTTTGCCCAACTATGCCACTAATTCTCCACCCTGGAAGACTGTATTTCAAGTTATGAAAAAAATATGCAAGCAGGTAAGTTGTGTGAGCCAAGGATACATCAGAACAGAAAACTTCCTCCCACTCCAGTGTTGTGACAGGGTAGACATCTGCAATGTGACACAGCAAGTGTGTACATATGTCCTGCAACCTGCTGTACACCTCGACTGTGGTAACGTAACAGCACATTTATATGGTCGGGCAGCAGCATACAACTCCCACGTGTCTCTGTAAAACTGTGTGTTCAATCCCTGGGCAAAAGGTGAGACAATGCAGTGCTAGAGAGCAAACTTCCCAGAAGCCATGAAGCCTTTCACTCTGACCTTAGAATGTGTGGAAACACAAGTGCTTCATAACCCGCCTATCTAAGGCTCTTCCTTTCAAAAAAAATGAAGACTTGGAGCCGCCTCCCAAGGCAGGTGCCAGCATGCAGATGAAGGATACTTTCACTGCCTGCGACAGATGTTGTAACACTTTTTATCATTCCCCAGAAGCCAGTGGGTTTGTTGTGCACTTCTCCTCTCTGGAACATTGTCCTGTGAGCCACTGCTATCCTGCAAGAACAGAAAACACAAGACTTTATTCCTAAAGTCTTTTTATAGAAAAGAAAACAACAACGACAACAACAAAAAAAACATCAACAACCAAAAAAAACAGTTCCTCAGAAGACACTGTTAAACTAAATTCACTGCAAACAGATGCCCCCTTTTTATTTCCCTAAGCACCAATCTTGCTTCATAACATTATCTTGATTAGCTCTGGAATAGAGCCCAGATCTAATCAAGCAAGATTCAATGAGACACTTCCTAAGACTTCTATTCAGAATTCTGCTTCAACGCTTGAAGGGATTTACATCCAATTAAAAGTAAATATTCAAATGGCTTTCTCAGTCACGTGATTAGTCACTTTCTTCAAACACATGACTGTGCTAACTCAAATTTAGGAATTGAAAAAATTCTCATGCCCCTCTCTCCCCTTGAACACCTCTATCATGTTCCGCCTCCTCCAGAGAAGCGTGAGCACTGGGTGGTTTGCAGCAGCACTCTGTGATATGCTGTCACTCACTACTAGGCTGCATGACAAGCTCTTATGAAGCAGAAACACATAAATCCATTATTGGACTGAACCACTGGACGCTCACAGTGAACTGAACATGACTTCTAAAACTCATCCAATACTACAGCAGCAGCTGCATATTGTCCCTCACACTCTCATGTGCACTGCAGCATAATTCCTAAAAGCAGTGTTGGCTTCTGGCCTTGTTCACTCACATTTCTCTCTACTGAGATTTGTAAGCCAGCTATCCATCTACTCCTCAACTGAAAACTGTTCATAGGATTGTCAAGGCAATCCAGTTTGACAGTGTTTGGTCCCTTCTTTGTAGCTGCAGCCAGCATCACTAAATTTGGCACTGAGCCCTCTACAAGGTTGTTGATAAGCAGTGTAATAAAAAATAATAATAAATCACTTCTACACACACAGAAGAAACACCCATGGGGCACTCCTCACAGCACATATGCCCATAGACTGCAAATAAGAGAGATCTAAAATAATCTAATTCCTCGCAGTAGCTGCAAAATAGAAGCAATAACTGCATTTTTAATCCTTGTTATCTGCCCAGTACGTGGTTCCCCCTTTCCATCCCAAATGAACAACAGCATTGCAGCAGAACTGCATCTACGTCAAGGTGAAGTATGATACATGCGATATATCCGTTTCAGGTGCTCTGATTTGACTTTGATATGAGGTAACATAAAGCAACGGTGTCACATAACTTAGGCATTCTGAACTTGAGACTTAGTTATGCAAAGTCTGCAAGGATGAGCATAAAGAACCTCCAAGGTTAAAGGCAAGTATCTATAACGCTTCAACTGAGTACACTCAGGAAGGACAGAACAGTAATTCCTGCGCAAAACGAATTAGTGAAAACAACTTTCAACAACTATCTCCAGAAAATGCTAGTCCCAGAAATCCTTACTTTTAACCCAACGTGACCCTCCCCCAGATCAGAGGTCCAAAAAATGCTGTACAAAAGAGCAGTTGGAAGCAGCACTACCCAGAAATCTTTCAGCTCCAGTGCCAGTATGTTGTTATGCTCCCAGTCAATTATATCAATCAATTAAACCTCTCCATTTAAATAAATTCTCTCTCTACTTACTGTCTCACACATCACCACACATACTGAGTTAACATTTGTTCACCACTTAACATTTCCAAAAGGGAAGAAAGAAGATATGCTTTGACTACACTTTCATATGCTAATACTGATCAGCACATATGCATGCTGGTGACTAATTCAGCAAGGTTATGCTACCTTGTAATACGTTAAAAGGTTCCATTAAAACATGAGTGCACCAAAAGTAAAGATTTGGGGGTTGTCATGAGAATTCAATGTCAGACACACAGACCTTCAAAGAGACATGGATTAATTTTATTTATTCTGTACAACTGGTAAGGCATGAAATATGCCATTTGTAACAGCACACAAAAATTCTTTTAGTGTAAATGCAAGCACATTGTTTTCTGAAAGTAGCTTTTTCACTTGGGGTGCAGGGAATAAGCTAGATCAACAACAGCAGAGTTCTGGCAGGATGCCTGTACACTACGCTACATTCACATTAGCAATGTTTTGCAAATCCACTAAACTTAACTAATATTTTTGCAAATGGCAAGATTTACATAGCTGTGTCCACACCAGCTCACTAGTGTGCTTCAGCTTTGACCCAGAAACTTCAATATGTGTGAACTAATTGCTGTACCAAAACTGCCAGTAAGAGAGACCGACTGTGGTGGATTAAGGGTTATTTATTCATCAGGAGAGAAAAGTACATGTCTTAGACTAGTCAAGTTGCCATCAGAGAGAACTTGTCTGGGAAGCCTAATCTGTGCCACTGTGGTAAGAAAGGGTGATATTAGAGCACAGGACTAGGAAGAAACCAAAGTTGCTTATCATGCAAAAATAAACCATACAGCTCCCACCTCATTCAGCCACCTGATTTACTGGAACATCTAGCCCTGAGAAGACTAAGTTTCGGTAATTGGAAGACTATCTTACACTATGCTGACTACAAACTCTTGAAATAAATCGTCTCATGCTACTGCTGACTTCTCACCTTTTTTTCTTGCTAACAATCATATCCATAGTCTGAAGAAGTCGTCGCTCCAAAGCGAGAATATCTGCATCTGTCACATTCCTGAAAAATGGAGACACCCAGTTAGGCCTGCTATCCCATTCCAAGGGAAACATGAATATGCTTATGGAACAAGGAAGAGAGAAACTTGTATGAATAGAACACACTCCAGTGATGGAAAATGGCAATAGCTAGAGTCAGCATACTTAGAGCATAGAAAACAAAAAGTTGTCACAAAAGCCCAAAGGATGGGAAAAAGGCAACAAAACAAAACACTTCAGTCAATCCACCAGGAAAAGCAGAATACTCTCAAAAGGTGGACAAAGTATTTCACATGGCTGCAATTACCTGAGAAAGTAGGACATGTAAGTGTATGGACAGTTGACAGCACCAAATCCTGACAGCAAGGCCATGAGTGTCACCCCAATCACACCCACGCGGCTGATGAGCTGTTCTATAGACAGAATTCCTGCAAGAGGAGAAACACAACATCAATAACCAGTTGCTCTCTTCATTCTGCTCCGCAGTTACACAATGTTAGGGATTGGAAGGGACCTTGAAAGATCATCTAATCCCCAAGTTGGTGCCTTCATGAAACAATACACATACAGAGCTGTCTAATGAAACCAGCTACCTTCACGCTGCGATGACCAGAGGTAATATGAAGTATAGACACAGAGTACGAAAACAAAGAGGTGACATTTTCGGATGGAGACTTTCTACCATGCTTAAAAACAGGGATGGGAAACTCAGGCTATGAGGAAGCTTCAGAGTGATCTGAAGGGGACTAATGGTCAATGCTGTGGTCCTAAATTATTGTAACACTAGTGATTGGACTTTGCTGAGGTGGGAAGACAGATCATCTGCCAGACACTATGAAGCAGGCGTCTTTGGCAAAGCCACTTCTGCAAAAAACAGGATTAGAATTACTAAAGGAGTTGCTCCTGGCAAACTGGCCCAAAAAAACCTCTCTGGACCATAGCGAGGAAGCCCTATCCTGCCAGCCATCAGACATCCTCCCCGTATCTGCTGCAACTCGTGCTTGTAAGTCAGTAGAGGTGACCACAAAGCAGGCATTCTATCTAAGCACAAGATGAACTTTAAAACATATACTCACTAAACAGCATGAAGGTCAACCCTGTGCTGCAACCAGCAGCAAGCACTGAGATCACTTTTATTCTTCCCAGCCTACACAGAGCTCCACTCATCTTCTCAGGACACAGTGCCATGTGCTATTAAGCATCACTCACTTTTTAGAGAGCTCCTTATAGAGTAGCTGCTACACACAGCACATTTGGAGCTTACATGGTTGCAAAGCTGAGATGGCCAAGCGCCAAGCCGCATTTCATGCTTCAGAGAAGGGGAATAAATGATGAAAACACAGCAAAAGGACTTGACAAAGGGAGACTGAGACACCCAGTCATGTGCAGCTGCACAGAGATTTACACCAGCTACAGAATGTGCTACAACATACTGGCCTTTTGCCCCACACACTGTCAGATAGCAGCAGTTAAAACAGAGGTGCCTTCAAAATGATATGACATTCCACCAGCTAAAGCAATGCTCCCCCATAACACTCAGAGCATCCCTGCTCTTGTGATCAGGTCACATAAAACACATGCTTTATAACCTCAGATGAAGATAAGGGTCTCACACCAGTACATAATCCAAGTAAAGAATAACCTTCTCTCTACGCTGAGCTCCCAAACTCAAGTCTACAAAGTCCTACTACACAAACTGCATATAAAGTCATCATCAAGGGCTCCTGACACAGAGCCCTGGTGCCCAGCGCATTTACCAGCTGCAGCACAGTGCCAACACCATCCCCAAGTAAAGCAACTCCAATTCAGGAAGCCAGTGCATGTATTTTAAAGGGCTTCCATGACAGGTCCTACACATCTGAATCAGGACAAAGCCCTGCCATTGCCTTGTCAGTACAGCAGCACCCCAGCAGTACTGCAGGACAAAAAGTTCAGTATCCTTTCCTCCTAACTTCTGTCTACACCTGGCAGGATAAGGCACTGTGTAGCTGTTAAGTGGAGGTACTATCTTGTAAAGCAGAAGATAAAAAACAGAAACAAGAGAAACACTACCAGTTATGGAAATCTGCAGTCGTTACTCAATTCCACAGAACCTTTTCAGCAGTCTGAACTGGGATTACCTAAACCCTACAGCTAAACTCCCATTGGGTTATTATATTCTGCCAAGTCAAGCTCCTTCTGCAGTTGAAGTGGATACACTTTTTTCTTGGCAACAAAACACTGTGCAGAGTGATCTGTGCTATTTACAAGCTACTGTACTTGGCTGGCAAATGACACAATTATAAAACACAGATACACACTTTCTCTTAGGTAACTTTCAGGATCACAGAGGAAAGAGTGAGCAGACTCTATAGCAATTGGTATCCTTCGATTTTTAACCTTATAAATGAGCACCAAATAAAGTAGCCTCACAAAGAATAGAGAGATTAAGCTGATGGATATCTATGCTGACAGACACGTTAACCAATTTAAGTGAAACTGCCTGAATCTTTCCTGTTGAGAAAAACACAGAAACAATTCTCTGGCACTGGGGATAATGGCAGGATAAGTTACACAGGAAATCCAGGTAACAACTAGTCCTTTCTAGGTCTAAGGCACACCCAGGTGTGCCTTACAAGACTGTAGAAAGCCTCAGTTATGCACATGCTGACAAGATCTGTTGGGACCCCAACTATTCCAGGTCCACACAGTATCTTCACACTATAAATATTCTTGGTTCCATGAGTGCAATGCAGAGATACCCAAGCTAATTCTGCATATAAATAGCTCCGGTATCCAGCAGGACTTATCAACTCACATTCTAGTACCATGCAACTGTGCTGTCTGTGGACTCAGGTGGTGTACGAAGCTGTAGCGAAGCTAATATACCCTGCCAGACACGTTGCTAGCTACAGTCTAAATAGCTCTGCTGTTTGGAACTCTGCCATGTTTCATCAACTGGCCTGTCAGCCACCTATGTTAAATTGATCTGATTTCAGTCACAAAGAAAAAAAGATAATCAGACTGACAACACTCAGATGAAGGATTGCTTGTCAATTCTATTCTTAGAGTACATTAGTCTCCACAAGAAAAATAACAAGTGAAGAAAAACTGCAATCAACTTGTAACCACAAAACGTCATACGTTTTGTGGAGATGAAGGAAACTCCTCAAGAAGTACAGTGTTCCTGCAGACCTTAGGCTGTTAGGACTCATTCACTTCCCTAAAGTTTTTCTGTGGTACTGGGAGAAAACTTATGCAAATAATTCAGGTATATCCAACTATTTCTGTCTGACAACATTCAGATTCCATGTTTCAAATCAGACCGAGTTGCAAGAACTACTTTCTACAGTCCCAAATGTAGAGCTAAGACAACATGATTAAAGCTCCAAGATAAAGGTCAGATTAGCAAAGACTATTTTCAGGAGGAAAGGGATGAACAAGGATATGCAACTCACCATGTTTTGGGCTGAGGATGGGAAATGGATCCCCCAGCTTCCAGAAGAAATACATGAATGTCAACCATAGAACACATGCAAAAAGTAGTTTCTGTCTGTGCACTAATGGAAAGGAAAAAACAAAAACAGCGCTTTAAAGAAGTTCGTCCTTTAAGGCTTTTTCAAGCTTGCAAAATCACTAAACATTGGTCCAAAGGCTGCTTTGAACACAGGTAGCCAAAACAGGTGCCACCAGACAAACCCAGAGCTAGCAGTATGCACCCCTTCACTTCCTGCCAAACTCCTGCTCGAGACACCACCACCTTTTGTAAGAGCTAACACAGCGACACACCACTTTGGCTTTTCCCTAGGGATGCACAAAGATGCCTGTGCTGTGAACAGGGAACCACTTGGCTGCATCTTTCTTGTGAGACACTGAACGTGAAACTTGGAAACTTCATTGTAATGCCAAAACTACATATTTAATACTCCCAACCTATATACCCGAGTGTGATGAGTATCAATAGCTTAAGGTTAAATGTGCATTAGCACATGGAAGAGGCCTCAACCAGACAGTAGTACACACACACAAAAAAAAAAAAGGTAATGTATTGAGCTTTCCTGCCTTATTTCTTTCACCCCTTAACATAACACAGCCTTGCCAACATCTCCCAGGCTTGGCTGCAAGCTTAAAATTGTAAAGGAACAAATTCCAGTAACATTACTCCCAAGCACCAATCTTTGCCAAAACCCAGAAAGAAAAGCTACATGTGTTGGGGTCAGGTAAAGTATCCCCTAACTATTCAATAAATAGTTAATGCTCAGGCACTAAGTTCCAGGCAGAAGTTAACTAGCTAGGAAAAAGTTAGGGGAAGAATAGAAATACAGGAATAGTGACACCTCTCTCAAAAAAAAAAAAAAAAAATCTCACTTGTATGCATAGTCTCAAATTCTCAAATTAGCAGCCCCATTGTGCAAACCAAGTACTCACATAATCTGATATTGCTCACAACAAAGTAACCGATGTAGAAGGGTACCATGAAGACTAGGATGAGCAAAATGACACACAGGTTCAGCTTCCAGTGAAAATATCGAGAGCTAAAACAAAGCCAAAATACAGATCAGCACACTATAACACAGAAAATTTCTCAAAGAATCACCTCTCAATGAAATCCTTGCAACTAAATCGTACATTGGATAATATTGGCCTAGCATGTAGCATATTCTGTTGGTTTTGTTTTTTTTCCACCATACACAGCTCAAGAATGTGCATTTCAAAACTAACAACTACCCTGAACAATCTGCTATTTTCAAAAATACTCTATTTTCTAAAGTGATTAATGCTGGTTGCATCATGATTCATCTGGTGTACTACTTGTCTAGTTGAACATTAGGTCAAAATGATGTATAAGAAATAATTAATTTTTTTAATGAATGGACAAGTCAAAAATGGCTAATTCAAATAGAAAAGATTAAAAATATTTACTGTTCACAACTCGATATGTTTCAAAGTGCATTTTTTCACATACAAGACATTGCCAAGAGTTTAAAACACACACACACACACAATCAATACTCCTCTGACCAAAAGATATTAGCCAAATCAAGAAGAGATTAATCTTGGTTGAATTGACTTTTCACTTAGTTTTCACAGAAAAATACATGTCCAGTTCCCAATACACACCCATACCCTGTTCATTCCTCAGGGAAGAAGAACATCAGAGGATCCATGTCACCTCTCCCCTAGCTAATTCAGAGGCAGACATTTTCATCTACACTGATTTCCAACCCTTTATTGAAGCTCATGAAAGCATTCTCCACAGTGATCTCTCTGGCTGCAAGCTCTACAGATTAATAACGTGCAGTCAAAACTACCATTACCTTTTTATCAGTTTTGAACTTCGTGCCTTTCAATTCCTTTGATTGCTCTCTTAGCCTAGTATGATTAGAGACAATGAACAGGAATCCCAGATAACCTCTACGTGTTACTGTTCTACCTTCTCTCTCCTGGTGATTTCTGAAGTACTCAGTTTTTACCAGCCCCTATGTCAAGGGAGGATGTGCCTTTGATTCACAAAGACTGTAGTACTACATAAGCACAGTTTTCACTCCACAATTAGCTTCACATCTTATTGTTTTGACCAGTGCAAAAAAAAGTGCTTACAGTTTTTACAGTCCTTAACATCTAAAATGTGCTCTTCAGCATGACCTGAAGTTTCACAACACTCCCATGAAAGAAACTGCTCTTTCATTTCACAAATGGAAAAAGCCAAAGATTAAAGCCTTGCTATTAGTCCACACCAATAAGTGGCGGCACGGAAAATCAGGAATTTAGGGCTTCTAGTCTCACGTTCTGACAAACAAATCCAGTTCAAATATCTTTGTTGAGTTGTTGACAATTTTCTCACAGAATTTCTGCAACCAAAATCTCATCTACCCAGGAAGCTGCTGCTGAACACTAGGCAGGCTAGTCCTTCAGTCAGCTCCCAAACTCACCTGCTGTTCAGCACCCCCAAAATCTCAAAGATGATGAGCTCAAACATAGTACAAGAGAAGGCAAAAGTCACAGAGAAGATCACCTGCACAACATATTGTCGCACCTGCAATGAAGAAAATAAGCCAGAGATTTCAGGCATTTCCCTTCATAGAATGGTATCCTGATATCCCTCAGGTAAAAAAAATTAGTCACGAGGTAAAATTGCACACAACTCTTGCTTCAAGGCACCTCGCATTTTATCGAAATGGGAAGAACAACAGCCTGTTAGAAACCAGAGGGCAAACCCAGAAGATGCTCAGTATTATACTGACTGAAGCTATCATCATATTTAACAGAGATGCCTTACACAGAAGGGATTTCAAGCGTGTAATGCCCTAGGGCAACTTGACTAACAATAGGCCCTTGCTACTGAGCTCCATGCTCTTTACCTTAGATTTAAAAATAAGATATGTATCAGAAAAAGTTTGGGGGGTTGAAAGTGGCTTGTATTTATGCCACCTCTTGTCTAGACTGTATTTTCTTACAGCTCCCTAGGGATAAGACAGTTTTGTCCCAGTCAATCCTCAACAATTCAGCCACAACAAACACATCCCACCAAGGTGAAAGTTTAATTTGATTTCGACTCAGAAATTCTACAATTATGTAAGGCAAGCTTACTCAAGCAAAAGGGAAAGCCTTCTATTACCCCAGGTCTTCCTCCACTTGTTTTTTTTTAATTTAACAGTTTCCAATATAGAAACTCTCAGTGGCCCCAGAAAAAAATACATTTCCCTAGATACCAGGAGCCTTTTAAATACAAGCACAGAGGAAATGAAAAATAAAGTAACTGTAAAGACAACTAGGAATAAGATAAGAGAGCTTAAATAGAGGAAAAAGGCCAGAAGCAGTTTTAAGGATATTGCAATAACAGGGCGTAATTTTAAGATACAAAATTGTAATGAAAGGCCCCTTCTTACCTCGTAATCCTTGAAGAGCTTGCGCATGAAGAATAGCCATCCAAATCCAAAGAACAGCACCTGCAAAAGAGGTGAAGCACTTGACATTTATATCCAGCAACTTGCAGAATATGAAGCTGCTCAACTCCTGACTGTAGATTAAAGAAATGGAAGGAACAGAGCTGAACCAACACACCCAAGCTCTACAGAAGATTAACCTTGCCATGGTACCATGTAGAAAAGAATATTTTAAATATTCAACAGTAGCAGGTATAAAAGCCTATCATCTTAAAGAAGATTGAGCCAAGACAGCTTTTCTCTGTATTCCTAACTTCTCAGTACCTCAGTTCCTGGCCTGCCAGAACCTTTGCACTGCTGTTTCTTGTTTCACACTCCTAATCTACAGAAGTAAAGTTTATAGTTTTTACAGGAAACACAGTAATGGAGGTAAAGTAAACACCTGAATGACCACATTATGTATCTTCCAGTGATGTGCAAATCTTATAAAAAAGTCTACTTCCTTAGGATGGCACATGCATTTGATTTTTCTGGAGGGGTCTTAACACTAAATCAGACTATACTCTGACAGAATGTGGGAAAAGGGTGTTAAAAGCATCTCTATGGTAGGAAAAAGACAGTGCTGAATGGCTCAAACTTTCATCTGGAGTTGTAGAAAGCCACATAGAAAAGCTAGCTGAAGTAGGACAAGCCAATAATGCTTTGCATTTCAAAGGATCTCAGAGCACTCTCCACGACTTAGTTAAGTTTCAGAACACACCTGAGATGGACTTAACATCCCAGCCATTTTGCAGAGTTTTGCAAACTTAAAATAAATACAAATTATGCAACGCAGCCCAAACTAATTACCCTTCTTAACCCAGAAAAAGGAGCCTGTGTCGTCAGGCCTTGGGTAACCACATCTATTCCTCAGAAGGCTGAAAACAAGTGTAACGATTTAGAAGAGCCCAATCCAAAAGAGAATTCACAGTGTGTTTAAGTTATGTTTGAATAAACCAAAGAGAAGAATCATTGTATGTCAGTAAGATAAGCAGTGGCACAGGGGAACACAATGTAGATGTAGATTCCAGATGTAGAGCGCTTAATGATACGGTTTAGTGGAGGACTTGTTAACGTTAGGTCAGAGGTTGGACTAGGTGATCTCGGAGGTCTCCAACCTAGCTGATTCTGTGATATAGAGAACGAAACAGAGCAAAGAGCTGAGCACCAACGCCAAGGTATGAAAATATACATCAATACCAGGCTGAGGTAGAGGCGGCGGCCAGCACTGCGCACGCGCGTCCCCCCGCCCCGCCCACTCCCCCCCAGAGTCCCAACGGCCGCTTCCGCAGCCCTCCCGGCCCGTCCCCTCCCGGCCCGTCCCGTCCCAGCCCCGCTACCTGGGAGGTGACCATGATGGCGGAGTCGATGAGGAAGCTCATGGCGGACCCCGCGCCGCCGCCGGCGGCCGCTCCGCTCCCGGCACCGCGCTCCTGCCGCTGGCTGCAGCGCGCAGGCCCGGGGAAGGGTGAAGGGGCGGGGCGAGGGCCAGAAGCCGCCCCCCGCCCGGGGAGAGGGTGTGGGGAGTGCCTCGGGCTGAAAGCCTCCTCGAAACTGATACTGGTCATGTTAAAAAGAGCGATAATAAAACAAGCGGAATTAAGTTGGTTATAATAAAGACAAATAAAAATAGTACAACTTGAAAAATGCGTGTCCCTCACGTTTCTCCTCGGGGGAGGGGGGTGAGTGTGAGCTGGGGGCTTGCTGCAGGCGGCATTGGAGCCCCCAGCCAGGCACTGAGTTACTTCCCTGCCTGCATCCTGCCCGCTGGCGGAGGTGCCTGTCTGACCCCCAAAAATGCACGAAGGAGCCGAGGGAAAGGGACTCTGTGCAAGGGCGATGGTGGCTGGTGTCAGGGGCGAGGCCCGTGCAGCTGCATGGCGCCATGTCCCGCGTCCGGCCCTTCCCGCTGCAACCCCAGCCAGGGGTGGCGGTCAGGCCTCGCAGCCTTGCTGTCAAGGAACGGGGCCAGAAGGGAAGTAGAAGTTCAAACAGGGAATTTCCTGATGCCTATCGGTGTGAGATCCAATCCTTCATGTCACGGTCCTGCCCTTGTTTGAACCTAGTGGTGTCTGTGATTTTTTTTTTTCCCTCTTAAAAATATGCCTGACTTTTGCCACTCAAAACTGACTATGGTTGGGGTAATAAATCACAGTCGGGAGTTCAACAAAGCACAGAACACTTGCTGACTGAAAATCAGGAACCTTTCTTCATTACAACTCATTTCACTAGGAAAATGGCTCTGCGTTTGGTTGTGTTGAGTCACCGGATTAGTCCCACAGTCTCTGATAGTTTGGCTTTCTGTCTTGCTGTCAGTCATCTTGTTTTGAGATCTGTCTCCTTGTCTACAGCAGTGCAAAGAGAAAACAAACATTCACCTTTCATAGGAAAATGAACTGAGGGAGCACAGTACTCTATCTGATCTGAGGCCCTTTTTTACAGCTTCTGGTATTGCTGCCAATTAATGTCAAGCTGAGATCAGAACTTCCCCATTCGTTCTTCTGTGCCTATTGCTTAGAAATTGATCTTTCATAAAGTGATGAGCCTGTTGAGCTTGGAGGGACATGTGGTGGCTCTGTTCTGCATTGTCAGGTTGTGGGGCAAGGTTGCTTGCTTGGTTGGTTGGTTTCTAAAGACAGAAATTAAATGGAAATCTTGTAAAAAAAATAAACTGTTCAAAGCCAAATTCTGGTCTTGTTTAACCTTGGCAATTTTGCTCATTTCAAAACAAGGGGAAAAAACAAGGCAGAGTTTGGCCATAGCTCATTAAACTTTCTTCATTGTGTGTATTTATAAATAGGCTTGAAACATGTCTGTGCTAAGCCGTAAATTACTGATCCCTGAGCCTTGGGAGAAACACACAGGGAAGAAGATGATTCCTGTTGGAAACCCTCACATCCACCCTTCCACCCCTGCCCCAGGACCTCTCCTGTAGGAAAACAAAAAGTGTAAAAGGCAAATGGGAAATTTATTTCATGTCGCTCCTCCTTCGACAGCCACGGGCATGCGTGTGGGGGGAGAAGAGTCCGTGGCACATCACAGACACAAAGGCAGCTTCCCAGCTGTGACAGGCCAGTAGTTTCACCAGGCACAATATTGATGAAGGTGCCTGGAGTGGCAAGGCAGCAGCCGAGGAAGGAAGGCTGTTCAGTGCATTTCAGGCTTGTGCTTAGCTCCATCTTTTATTCTTCCACATATTGAAGTGTGAATGTGGGAATTTTATGTTCAGTTCATAGCGGGAACTAGATTGAAGTCTTTCAAGTAAAACGGAAAGGTGGAGCATATTGAATTAAAACAGTTTGTTGGGCTGGAGTATATTTAGAGATAGCATAGGTTTCCAGAAGGTGCTACAGGGCATATTCGTGACAAATAGGCTTAGCTGGCAGCTGGCCATCCATTTTGTTTTATTTTCTCTCCAGAGCTTTTCATAAACAGGAGCTCTGAAGCTGCGAGTAATCTGACATCATTCTGATTTCTGAATTTCTTTTGAATTTATTTGTGGTGAGTTCTGGGTCTTGATTCTCACCAGCAATAGATGAATTCCTTTGTGGGGTTGTCTATGGCTTTTCTTTGAAATAATATATGTATGAAGAAATGCCTGAGAGTTTTTGTCCCAGCAATTCTTCATACTCCCTGGTTGAAGGATTTGGAAAAAAAAAAATAAATTACCTACACTAGCTCTTCTTCTTGGTTCTGCCAGATAAACCCAGGATCTAGGACTTAAATTATTTTAATGTCACTGACCTTCTTAAAATCCAGTGATACCAGATCTGGTAATGGGCAGGTAATTCATTGCTCACTTTGTCTTGCCATACCCTTGCCATGAGATACTAAGTCTATGAGCTCACGGGCCTCTTAGCATCAGCCTTCGTCTGCAGCTTCCCCTCAGCTGGTGCCCTGAGTTGAACCTGGGGTTCCCTGCTGCCCTCCTGTAGGGACTCTGCTCAGCAGCTGCTTGCAGTCCAGGATTTTTTTGTGTGCTCATTTGTTGAGCACTGAAACCCAATGAAACTGGGTTTCATTGTTCTGGTCATCGTTCCATCCAGCTCTCCCCTGGACTTCAAAGAAACTCAGTAGGAGCCAACTTTTCCATTTAATGTTTCTCCATAAATTCTTTGTTGTGTTGACTTATGTTTTCGGGTAGGCTATTCCATGATTTTTTTCCAAGCAATATAGCCTTTCCTCCTAGGGAAAAAAAAAGAAAAAAAAAAAAAAAAGCTTGCTTTGCTTTAACTGGGCTAGGCAAAGGCCAGCAGTCTTTGTTTTTTCAAAATGTTCTGTCAGTAGCTCTGTAATCACCTTTTCTATTCAGTTCTGTTTCATCGCCGATCAGCAGGCTTTAAAATGCACATTTTTTTTTGTTGACAGTACATAAAATGCAGTCCTCTACACTTTCAGATGGATTTAAAGGCACAGTTGATACTGAAGTACTGGAGCTAGCAAGGTCTAAGCCCCTTATATTTCTGTGAGTTTCTCAGTTGACAAGTTCACTCATATATTCCTCATTTGCAGTGGTCTTTCCAAACCAGTTACATGACACATGGTTCTGGCCCCTTGGGGCTTTTCTACCTACCAAACACCATTTGGTTGTGTTTGTGCATTGGCCCCTGCTATGGTTAGTTGGGATTGCCGGCTGAGACAATGCAAGCAAGCTCTACCAGAGCACCCCAGGGAGGCAGAAAATGCCCCACCCGTCTGGTTCGCCACACAGTGGCTTCGCTGAGTTTTTGGCCTCTGGTGGGATAGGTAGTTCAGGCTGGAAAGAGGCAGCTGGTCCAACCTCCAGCTCAATGCAGCGCCAATTTCAAAGTCAGACCAGTCAGGCTTCTTAACTCTAAGGATGGAAAGCCCACCATGACTCTGGACACCTGTTTCACTGCTCAACCCCTCTCCACCTGAACATTTTTTTTTCTTGTCAGAATTTTTAGTCAAAATTTTCCTTGCTGTTACTTGTGATCATTGCCTCTGACACTTTGCTGTGCACCTCTGTGGAAAGTCTGGCTCCATCTTCCCTGTAATTCCCCACCAGGTAGCTGAAGACAGCCATGAGGGCTCCCCGTCCCCTTAGCCCTCTCCTCTCTAGGCTTCGAACTGTCTGTTAGGACAGCTGAAAGAACAAACTGCTGAGAGAAAAACTTGCATTGGTGACAGAGACACGAGTCTTGCCCATTCTACTGAAATAGGTGTATGCCAAGCTTGTTGCAAGGAAAGAACTGTGTGCCAGGCTATGTCTTGGCAAGTCAACACACATTTATTTGCCATGGTTGCTACCCAACTGTATAATCACATTTGGTGTTGGCAAAAAGCCTCTCCTGAGCCCTGTTAAAAGGTGTAGCACACACAGAACCTAAGAAATGGTGCTATCATTCTGTCTGGGGAAAAAATAAAAAAAATAAAGAGTCCCATACTTAGACAACTCCCCTGATTTTGGTATGCTCATCCAGCCCTGGCCCTCAGGAAATCTGGCACCATATGCCATTTTATCACAGCAGCCTTAGGCTTATGGGAAGGCTTTAATCTAGTTTTCATGGGTATTCCTGTCTTTATTAAACAAAACTGCGCTTAGGCTGGGATTATTCTCAGTTGTACGCCTGAAAAGCCATTTTCTACACAAACCAGCAATCTGCCACTTTTTTCAGCATTGTGTGGCATGGCTGCTCTCTCAATGTAAAACTGCACAGTCAGTGAGTTACCGAGCGGCAGGAGTGACTGGACTTTCCTCCCTCAGTAAGTAGATTTCAGACCCACACAGACATGAAGAGCAGAATTCCCCTCAAGTCCCTCCTGTCCTACAGAAGTAATCTGTACTTCATCATCCTTTTCAGTGCTAAGAGATTGTTGATATCTATCTCACTTATTGGAAATAATCAGTGTAATATGACAATTTTTGTGTTTTTACGTTCACGAAGGGTGTTTCTTCCTGCATGCCACAAGCAATTGTAAACTCTTCCATAGATTCTGAAATTACTTGAGATTCCACGGAGATTCTGAAAAAATCACTTGGAATTTGCATCGAGTGGTTTTAAAGAGAAGCCCAGCAATATGATGCATTATACAACCCTCTCCCAGATGCCTTGTGATGCCCTCAAAGTTGCCAAAGCTCCACCAACTTGCACCCCCCTCCAGAATCTGGATTATTTAAGCATAGGTGTTGCCACAGAATGATGCTGGGATGGACAGGAGGGGTCCGTGGAACCTCACTGTCACCATGGCTTCATACAGCCAAGCCAAGGCTAAGGTGGGAGAAATGGGTGGGGAGTCAGCAGAGTCTTCTCCATTCATGGCAAATCCACATCGGTGTTAATGTTGTCAGTGCAATGCAGTGTTTGCATTTTCAAAGTACCACCTTTCTTAGTCAAGAAGTCATATTAACCAAGTGAAAAGTTCTGGCAGGAAATAACAAGGATACAATGCATTTCAGCAGTGCTTTTCATCAGATCATTCCTACTTACTTTACAAACAGAATTAAAGAAGCCTCACAACATCCCTGTGAGGTAGGTGGAAATTCTTACACCCATTTTACAGGTGGAAAAAACAGGCACCGAGAGGTAAAGTGATTATCACAGCAAGTCAGTAGCAGAGCTGGAAATAAATCTAAGATCATTATCCTAGGTCCACTGCTCTAGACACTAAGAACACCAACTCCCACATGCTATCGTAAGCTAACACTACCTTTCTCTTCTACTTTCACCTCCTTTGGTGAATTTGACACTTGCATCGTGTGCTCCTTCCAGAGAGCCACGTGATCAGTTAATGGTTTATTTGCACAGGGAGGCAAGGGGGTAGTACACATCTTTAAATGATCCAGGCATGACTCGTTGTCCAGTGACTTTCCCCTTCCCAAGATAATTTTCCCTGTTCTCTATCTATATTTGTTTTGCTTAATTATTTTTAATACACTGAATCCACAGCTCTGAGGCTGCTACGCAACTTCACTAGCAATTTCTTGAATAAATGATTAAATTTGTCTCACTGAGGGTGGAATAAAACACATTTATATGCTATCACATTCAGAAATAATCCTTTGCTCATCTGTAGGGCTTTCCATCCAAGGATCTCCCATCCTATTACTAACACAATATATTGAGCCTCACATCATCTTCGTGAGGTAGAAAAATGATTCCCAATTGTACAAGAAGGAAGAATGACTTGCTGACAGTCCCACGGTGATTTCACTGCAGAGATGAGGCTGAACACCATAAAACCTGACTATTAGTTCCCTGCCCAGTTTGCTGAGAAGTGCTGCTTTGATGCTGTGGCTCATACTTGGCAGCTGCAGCTTCTTCAGCGGCCTGGCAGGGCACTCGAAAATCGGCTTGAAAGAAATCAACAAGCAGCTGACGGGATGCAGGAGGAAAACATTGGCTTAATTCATTGCACTGTCATGACCTGGAGGAAGAAATGAGCTTTCCTGTGGCAGCTGTGAAAGAACTACAGTGTCCATTCAGTATGCTGCATGTAGTGTATTCTACCGAGGCACTCCACTGAAAAAGAATGACATACTCAACATCTTATGATTAAAGACTGGATTGTCTGACAGCCATATTATGAACCATAAACCTCTGATGAATAAGCACTCATCTCTAAGTAGTCCAGTGATCTAATAAAGGTAGGCATGTCAGAGGTCAGGAACAGGGATGGTTATTAAAATATTTTGCAAGTATAAGGACTTTTCAAGTAATTAGAAGGAAATGGGGGTTGGGGGGATGTTCATCTACTCTGGTAAATTGGTATCTGAAAGGGTCAGATGTTCTGAAGAAAGTCGAAGATACCTCACACTGAATAACCATTCAGTTACAGGTTACTCTTTTCCCTACAGGGAAATGTGTTTCCAACACCCTTCAATGAGTAGGATCTTTTATGATCAGAACTACTACAACTCTCTTTTACCATCTCTGTGAAGAAAAAAATAAAATGTAATGCATCCCATCTAGTACAAATGTGGTGGTTTTGCTGTTCATCTAAATCATTGCTCTTTCTGGGATTCTAGCAGAGTGTTGGACACAACAGAATCATTTCATAGAATCACAGAATGGGTTGGGTTGGAAGTGACCTTAAAGCCCACCCAGTTCCATGCCCCAACCATGGGCAGGGACACCTCCCACCAGCCCAGGCTGCCCAAAGCCCCATCCAGCCTGGCCTTGAGCACCTCCAGGGATGGGGCATCCACAGCTTCTTTGGGCAGCCTGGGACAGGGCCTCACCTCCCTCACAGTAAAGAATTTCTTTCTAATACCTAATCTAAACCTACCCTCCTTTAGACTAAAGCTATTACCTCTTGTCCTGTCACTACACCTCCTGACAAGGAGTCCCTCCCCAGCTTTCCTGTAGGCCCCCTTTAGGTACTGGAAGGCCACTATAAGGTCTCCCTGGAGCCTTCTCTTCTCCAGGCCGAACAGCCCAACTCTCTCAGCCTGTCTTCATAGGAGAGGTGCTCCAACACTGTGATCACCTTCGCGGTCCTCCTCTGGCCTCACTCCAACAAGTCCGTGTCCTTCTTGTGTTGGAGGCCCCAGAGCTGAATGCACTTTTCCTTCTAAAAAACTCTTTCCTCACTTTAGTTTTGCCAGGTGTCTTTGTGTTTACTATTCTCGTTTCTGTAGTAAAAGAATGAGTAAATGGTAGCCTCCAAATTCTCCCCCGGCATGTTCTTTCACATATCTTGCTTTGCCATATCTTTTCCCAAAACTGAGGAGGTACCTTCCAGTCTTCCTTCACAAGGAAGTCTCTCTTGAAAACCTAGCAGCCTTTCTCAAAGGAGCAAAGATTATGACCACGGGCTGCAAACCTTGGGAAAATACACAGTCCCAAGGGGAGCAAAAGGATTAATAGTGTAAAAAATACATGGCACTGCTATGGTGCTGAAGAATCCCAATGCACCCTACAAACTTTCTACATATGTACAGCTTATTACTTCACACATCAGTGAAGTTCAGCCACCTTTGTGCTAGAACATGGCAGCTGCGAAACAAGGAATGGGACCTCCACCGAGCAGGTTACATCAGTGACAGAGGTGATTGTACCAGGGGTCTCCTGGGCTGGGACGCAGTAGAGCAGGACAGCTCGTGTGAGTCCAAGCCCACCCGAGACCCATCTCAGACACCCGTTTGACTTCAGTGGGCTTTGAGTCAGCCCTGCTACAATGGGAGTCGGCAGGGGTCTTTTCTAGCTAATGGCAGGATGAGTTTTATGCATTGTGCCAAAGACTGTTTTTTTTCCTGACCTGGATTAGAGCCTGCCCTGGGAACAATGGAATGGGCTGCAGCCCAGCAGAAAGAATTCGCTGAGCTGGCAGGGTCTGAGGTTTGCAGAGCAGAGCAAATGAGAGTGCATACCTGCACTTTTCTGGCATGAGGCTCAGTTTTAGGAGGGACACAGCTGGTAACCTAAAGCTTTTAAATGTACTGCTGCACTGTCCCAGCCCAAAGGTGCTGCTGCAGTCGTAAAAATAAAAATCCACAGACATTTAAACATTTGCAAGCACATGCTTTTCTGCCTTTTGTAACCAAAAAGATTTACCGAGGCTCTGAGAGTTCTGCACAGACCTGTTGGCACAAGAGGTCTAAATGATCTTTTGAAAGGTCTTGTTTTATTCAAGACTTTGGCCTTTTATGTTGAAGTAGACCACTGGATGGCTCCGGTCTGTCAAATTAAAAACAAAGGATGTCAAAAGACTATTATCATATCAGACTTTTCAAACTCGAACAACCAGTTTTGTATTCAGAGGTTTAAATTGTCACAGTCACCCAGACCTGTGGTTTAGGTTCACAGGTGCCTTCAGGACACCATACCTGAGATTTGCTGAGTGCCTGTAAGTCTGGGAGCTCCAGGAACTGAGCACATGTCAGGATCGTGCCGTGAAGGCTTGTATTTGGTTTCGTGCTCTGGGGACTGTAGCTGTCCCTCCTTTCACAGAAAACTTCCCACGCTTGCTTTGCTAAATCAAGTTTCAGATCTTTAAGTCACGGGACTACAAGTGAAAAATATATCACTTGAATTTATTCTTCCCAGTACTCTGAAGTAGGCTTGGGCTGGATGACCCTCTTGGGAACAAATAATCCATCTGTGGGCATCTGCTAAATCCTAGAAGAGAGCTAGTGTTATCCTTGCCCACTGTCACTATCACTTGAAGAGTAAAAATATTTTTGAAAAAAGGAAAAATATTTTTACCTAACCCAAATTTGCATGTATAAACAAGTTGTGGACACTTTTGGCATTTTCTTTCTGAATAGAGAGGGGAAATAGTGCTTACTGTTATAGTGTGGTGATGCTAAACACAGAATTCACTTTGTTAATTAAATAAATGCAATTCCATGCCAACAGTGAAGGGGAGATCTGCTCAGTATGCAATAGCTGAAAACAAAAAGAGAAATAGTAGATATGGTCGTATATCAGCTGTCCCCCTAGCTGGCTGGCTCATGAGACAGATCCTCCCCACGTTCCTAGAAAAATTTGGAACACAAAGCTTCCAGTAAGTACATTCACAGTGGTGGCATTTGGGTTTCACTGCTACATTTGGTCTTAAAAGATATCAGTTATGTTTACAGCATCAATATTACTGTAAGGAATGAGCTGGCATGTGGAAACAGGGAAAATGTTCTTTTTCAAATGGACATATAGGGCAAATAAGGCACAGTTACCATGATAGTACCTTTCCAGTTGAGAATCTCAAGCAGAAATAATATTCAAATGACCATTTAGCACTTTGCTTAAAATATCTTTCGATTCTTTCTCTCTTCTTTTCTTTTACTCCTTTTCCTTTTCATGTGCTCCCCGTATCCTGCACCCTCATACAGTCAAATCATCTGACCTGGCCCGGCTGCTGGCTTTACTTAGCCTGCTGAGGGGTCTCATATCAGTGGCGAGTTCAGGGGGTGCTGAAGGCCCTTCCACTTCATCGCTTGCCACCTCCTCCTCTGCTTTCTTCACCCCTGGCTCTTCCTGAGGTCCTGGCTGTTCCTCTTCTTGTTCTTCTTCCTCCTCTGCTCTTACCTTCTCCTGTTCCGGTTCCTTTGCTTGTGCATATGATGGTAACCTCTCATCAAATGCCCTGGAGAGATCTTCCAGTGGCCCCATCCCAATCTTCTCCTCGAACTCATTGAAGGCAGATGGAAGGGGACTGGGCTCAACTCCTACTTCTGTGAGAGGGAAATAGTGGGACACTGGCTTCTCTTCTTCTAGCAGCTTGTAGCCTTTGGCCTTGGGGATGGAGGAGACTGTGATGGCATGGAGGGGCTTCTCTGGCACCTCCCCCACCTGCTCCTCTGCTGGTCTTCTCAGAGCCCTCCGGATCCTTTTCAGGATCAGGTGACTGATCTCCACTAGGTTGAGGAAAAGGGACACAGAAGCCACCACCAGCATGAACATAATAAAAATGGTCTTCTCTGTGGGCCTGGAGACAAAACAGTCCACAAGATTGGGACAGGGCCACCGCCCACAGCGGTAAAGGGGGAGAATTCGGAAGCCATAGAGGAAATATTGGCCAACTATGAAACCCACTTCAAAAAGCATTTTGAAAATGATGTGGGAGATGTAGGTTCTTAGGAGGGTCCCCTCCAGGCGAAACTTCTTCGTCCCATCAGGGTTGTTGCCTTTGTTTTGATTTGGAGCCAGGGGCAGCTTCTCTTCATCCACCTCAGCTTGCTGACGCCTCTCAGCTTCCTCCCTCTCTTTCCTCTTCTCCTCCATGCGGACATGGTGCACCGCATGCCCAAAGTACACTAGCGAAGGCGTGGATACAAAAATGATCTGTAGGACCCAGAGCCGGATGTGGGAGATGGGGAAGGCCTCATCATAACAGACGTTCTCACAACCAGGTTGCTGGGTGTTGCACACGAAGTCTGACTGCTCGTCTCCCCATACGAGTTCGGCAGCTGTCCCCAGGATCAGGATGCGGAAAATGAAGAGCACTGTGAGCCAAACTCTCCCGATGACAGTGGACTGCTCATTCACCTGCTCTAAAATGTTCCCCAAGAAACTCCAGTCACCCATTTCTTACTGTCTAAGGAAAAGAAAAAAGAAAGAGAATGACCACAAGTTAT
Source organism: Anas platyrhynchos (assembly GCF_047663525.1). Classification (NCBI taxonomy): domain Eukaryota; kingdom Metazoa; phylum Chordata; class Aves; order Anseriformes; family Anatidae; genus Anas; species Anas platyrhynchos. The sequence continues at coordinate 97,453,405 of NC_092587.1, read as the reverse complement.
GCTAATGTTTTCCCACTGATGCCTGTTGTTGCTTTCAGCTAGTAAGTATTTCCCTAACATGCTTTGGAAACAGAAAGAAGGATTCTTGCTTGCCCTGATCACAATGATTTATTAGCAGGAGAAGTTCTGAGAAGCCAGAGCAAACTGCTTACCAAATTCTTTCTTCCTTGGCTCTAAGCAGTCACTTACTTTTGAGCCAAGGAGTATATTTAACTCCTTTTCCAGATAGGAGTCTTCTGTGGTCTCTCGTAAGCTCAGTTGTGTGTGCCTGCTTAGAGTTTATACACGCACAGACACTTGCCAGCAGTACAGAAGAACACATTTATCAGCATGCAGCTGCAGCGGTTAGAAGGAGTGAAGCTTTCAAGCACCCAGGCTCTTCTTCAGCAGAGCCACACATGGGTCAAACAGATCTCAAATTGGTGCCCGTCTTGTATATATACAAACCTGGACTCTCTATAGGTTGCATATATTAAACATGCATTAGAAATCACTCTGTTAGGTAACAATAGCGATAGCAACAGCATTACTATGTAAGTAATATTTTATAAGATTAATAACTACCTTATTTACTATTTCTGCTATACAATAAACATGATATATGATATAATTATTTAGCATTATTGGAGTTACTGAATCTGCCTTTCAAGTCAGTTGTGTCACTGACATTGGAACCAACCTGGAAAGAAACACATAGATCTGACACTGGAACCTAAAATACTAGTTTCTCTGTAAAATGTGTGTTGCTATCCCAGGCTAACACAAAGATGGAAGCCAGCTACAGATATCCTATTGGAAAGCTAAGAAAGTAGTCAGTTTTCAAGAAACACAGATCAAACATTACATCCCTCAATATTTTTACATAATAAGGGGTTATTTCTGGCCAGGGCTTCATCCTGTGTATCCAAAACTTCCTACTGTTTAATTTTAGGTAAGGGAAAAATCTATGAATGCGGGAATAAAGAGGAAACTTTTTAGGGATTCTCTGATTTAATATATTGTAGTAGTCTGAAGTCTCTGAGGAGTGCAGAATATTACAGTGACCCAGAATGAGTGACTCGTGGACAGCACCAATAGAAACAGCTAACATTATTCATAAAATAGCTGTTCACAGGGACCTAGAAGTCCATCTTTTAGATGCTACCTCCATCTATAGTTTTCTAGATGCAGACACGCATATACACGTGCTAGGAAAAAAGAATGTACAGTCAACAGTATGGAAATCTGAGTATCTCAACTTCCCTCCTCCTTCAGATAGCACTGGGATATATTTATGATGCCATATGTTATGACACACCAACGCATACCAGTCTGTTTCAGCTACTCTGTGTACATATTCACACATAGACAAGCACACAAAATATTGAGAGTTCGGTGACTCTGGGGAATTTCACAAATTTTCAATGAAAAAAATCCTTGTGATGTCATTTTTCTAAAACAAGATGGACTGATTATTCTCATCTTCAAACACCGTAAAATTTTAACCCCAGACATTCGCGTTAGAAAATGAAGACAAAACACAGTCCTTCAGCGTGCATAAACACCTTGCAAGCACAAGCAGCAAACATATAATTTAATCACTGAAGAAAATTGCTACTTTCTCAGTCATTAAAGTTGTGTAAAGGAGTGTGTTAATGTCAGCACTTACATTAACAAGTCTAGCAGAAGATTATGCTGTTTACATACATTATCTAAACTGATTTAAACATTCTCTTTCTGCAAATTCACAGAGCAAAGTACACCAAACAGTTACCAATCATGTGCAACTCTGTAAAAAACATGACTGCACAATATAAACACCATTGTTCCCAGGCACTGCAGTGAACTACATCCCTTTCTTTCCTTGTGAGTCACACTGCTATCCACAGCTACCAGTTGAACATTTCCATTACAGCATGGAAGAGCATTCTAGACATGATAAACCTTATCACACAGAAAACTCACTGTAGAAGAGATGGAAAAATGTTTCCTGACTCTATCAGATGCCTCACTTGCAGCTTGCCACACTTGGCTAAAGTCCTGCGATCGCTTCTGAACTTGCCACGTTTTTCAACGCTCTGTCATGGCCACCCCGTTTCCTGCAAGTGAAGTGATTCAAGGTTTCTCAGTTGGCTTAACTCTAAGGAACAATTTTGGGTGGATTGGAGATGAGTAGTACAACCAATTCAGATGCCTAGGACTCCACCTGCAGTCAGCCAGCTCCCCAAATCTCAGAAATAAAAAAAAAAATAAAAATAGATGAATTTATGCAGTCCCCTTTTCCCTTAAATTGCCTGTCATGAGGAAAAGAGCAGGAGTCCACCTAAGCCCACTCAGAGTTGACAGACTCATATTCTAACTCACATGGGCTTTCTGCAAACCCCCTCCCTGCTATTCCAGATGCTGCTATCTGAGCATGCTACCAGCAAGAAAGATCGTATAGATTAAGGATGTTGAGCAAGCAACTTGCCACTGGGAAAGGTTCCACCGAAGAATTGTGTCCCCCTCCTCTCTTGGCACTCTGCAGTGAAGAGTGAACTTTTGTCTCTCTTCTTCCCTACCCTAAAAGTCCCAATCTTGTCGCACGACTGAGCAGATATGACTGAATTGGCTCTGATGGCAGGTTTTAGTTGCCCTGCAATATTTAAGCTCCGAGCCAGACGGCTTTATGAAGTGAGTGGCAGTTGGTGACGTGGGGAACAATAGAGAGAGAAAAAAAAAGAAAAAAAAAAAAACACAGAGAAAGAGAGGCAGAGACACAGAGAGGAGAATCCACTGAACATGAAAAAGTGGAGGGGGGAGAGGAGAAGGCAATGGGCAGTAAAAACCTAATTCATGCATAAAGGGGAGTTTGCACAGATGAGCAGGGATTGAAGCATCTCTGCAGATCTGCTATGGTTCAGCACAGCTGTGTGTGTCCCCACTCACTAGTCTTTGGGTGTCATCATGAGACAGGTGAAGACGGAGCACCCACATCTCTGGTGGTGGCAGAACTAATTGAATTAATTTATTACCCTAGTCTCAGCTCTGACAACCAAGGCATACGGCTGATTTCCAGCACAGGTGGTCACTAAGGCACTGCATCTGAATTTGGCATTCTTGGATACTTGGGTCTGCTCTTTAACATCTTTTACTAGGAAAAAAGAACCATCAGTCAATCTTATCCAAAGCTGAGAAATACTAGTTTTACTGCCTAGCCTTTCAGCGTCTTTGTTCTGCTTAGTTTTTCTTCCAAATGCATTTTGCACATGCATCAAAAATGTCTAAAACAAACTGTTTTGTTAAGGAGCGTAGCCGAATTCCATCAGCCCAGCAAACAGGAATGTTACCTCAGGCATACTTGCCTACCCTCAGCCATCTGCAGAAATGCTGGAGACCCTGCAGAAGAGAAATATCTCACGTTCAGTAACGCATCCGCAAGGACAACTGCGCTATGAGTTTTGATTATGAGGTAAAAGATATGACTTTCTGCTGAGGTGGTATTTTTGTAGGTTTTTCTGTATGAATTGCTCGGAACATGCTCTCATTGCCCAGCTTGTACGAAAAAGATTATGGATGCAAGATCTGCTAGGCAATGATACAGGTACCAAGCTTATAAAGTGACAAGTCAGCAAGTTGCTCTGCTCCCTCTTTACACAAAATCACCACGGAATTTAATTACCCAGAAGAGCTCTGGGAGATGCTGTTTCTAGAAAAGCTGTCATTTGAAAGAGATATTATAACATGAGGGCTACAAAATTGTTATATCTTTAAACCAATTGTTTGAGGCCTCTTTTAAGCATTTCTGGGCATTTGTGCCCAAGTAAGTTCAGAGCTTCAATTCAACAGCTGTCTTCCCAAGCAGCTTTTAAGCTGAGTTGCATAGTCCCAGTATCTAAGGCACAACTGGAGGCAGAGAGGATGGTTTTCAGGCTGGATTTCAAAAGAGCTAGAGATGGAAGAGAATCAAATTTTGCAAGGGGGACCAGTTTAGAGACAAAGAAAAATCAATCTCTATGCATGAAGTTGGAATAAAGGTCATATTCTGAACACCTTAATAAATCACTCTCTTAATAGAGAAGTAGTAGAGGTCTGGTACATGACATTTTTCAGCTCAAGCTATATAAAGCATTGGAAGAGACTTCCTGGCGAGAGGACACACAGAGGAGAAGATACAGAGCCCAAGAATATGCACTGATTAAGAACAGGCACAGTTTGTTCAACAAGAGGAATAGGGATGGTAAAGAAGAGCAAGGAATTATTTTGTTGTTTTGTTTTGCTAGACGCTGCTGAGATAAACTAGGATTAGTACATGAGTCATGTACTAATGGTCATCACTGCCACCCTCATCCCCACTTTAGGAAAGAGTAAAAGACAGAGGAATGACTGATACAACCAGGAGCTAATGTCTTTAAATAATGCCTGCAAGCTGCCGTATCACAGAGGCCAAATGGTTCAGACATTAAACTGCCCATCCCTTTTCAGACTGAAACTATTCTTTTGAAAAACAGCACTGGCTGAACATGCGTATCCCTTTTCTGGGCCCTATCTCTCTAATTAAATAAGCCAAAACTGAGATCTGGTATGTAACTACATGGCTACGGTCCATCTCTTAATTACATCCAGCTACTGTCAGAGACATTTCCCATTAACTTCCTATCTGCCATTTGCAAATACTCTCCAAATATCAAACACTTTCTGGCAAGATGCAAAACTGCTTGCAAGATGTAGCTGATGCAGAAATTGTATTCAAGTTACTCATCTTTGGGTATATGTAACCTTCACTTGAACGATCAGTGTGAGTTTTTTGCTATCACTGGGATGCACAGCCTTTAATATGGGAACAGTGAGCTTGCTGGACTTTTCTGGTTTGGGGAAAACCACACGGTGCCTTTAACTGGATTCCTGAAAAAAAAAAAAAAAAAAAAAAAAAAGGCAACAAGGCTCTGGGACAGATTTTCCAGCTCACTAGGGCCTCCTCCTCCTGCACAAGTACAGAACATAGCCTAAATAAAGATGGCCAATGAGGAATTCCTCCTCTATTGGGACTACACAGGGAAGTGATTGAGATGGGGATGGAGAAGAGAGGGCAGAGCAGGAAAAGAACAAGTGGACTTGACTCTCTCAGCCAGGGAAGTGCTGGGAGTCAAGGCTACCTTTGTAACATGAAGGTGGTTGCTGTGAAAGAAAGGAGTAGAGACCATAAAACCAAAGGTCTAGAAGACTGGACCTCACAGAGCATGGGGCATCTGTGTGAGTCTGCACAAGAACTGCAACAGTGACAGTGCCAAATCTACTCTGATCAACACTTCCAACCTGTGTACCTGGCCTAATTTTTATGCTTTCATTAAGTAACCTGTAGAAGTGCTGAGTACATCCATCACCAAATACCAGTACAATAAATATTTGTGGCTGATGTGAGTAACACTGTTACTAGGACTTCTTGCCTTCAGAAAAAACATGGATGTCTCTAGCACTTTTAAGACATTATTTTCTTTGGAAATAAGTTTGCTTCATTGAGGAGAACTCATAGCAAGCTCACTACCCAGTACTTCAGGAGACCAGACTTTGTCCTCTTCAGGGATCTGCTTGATAGAGTACCTTGTGATAAAGCCCTGGGGGAAGAGGAGTCCAAGAAAGCTAATATTCAAGAATCACCTCCTCCAAGTTCAGGAGTGATGCATCCCAGCAAAGAAAAAGTCAGGCAAAAATGACAGAAGGCCTTCATGGATGAACAAGAAGCTCCAGGACAAACTCAAAAACAAAAAGGAAGCCTACAGAGAGTGGAAGCAAGGACAGGTCACCTGGAAGGAATACAGGGAAATTGTCTAAGCAGCCAGCGAATAGGTTAGGAAAGCTAAAGCCCTGATAGAATTAAATCTGGCCAGGAACGTCAACGAGAAAGGCTTCTTTAGTATCTCAGTGATAAAAAAATAAGAAAAATGTGGGGCCTCTCCAGAAAGAAGCAGAAGACCTGATTACCTACGATCTGGAGAATGCTGAAGTACTCAACAGCATCTTTGCCTCAGTCTTCACCAGCAATAGCTCTAGCCACACAGCGCAAGTCCCAGAAGGCAAAGGCAAAGACTGTGAGAATGAAGAACCACCCACTGTAGGAGAAGATCAGGTTCAAGACCAGCTAAGGAATCTGAAGGTGAAAAGTCTGTGGGACCTGATATGATGCATCCAAGGGTCCTGAGGGAACTAACAGATGAAGCTGCTAAGCCACTACCCATCATATTTAAGAAGTGGCAACCTGGTGAAGTCCTCACCAACTGGAAAAGGGGAAATATAACCTCCACTTTTAAAAAAGAAAAAAGGAAGAGCATTCAGAGGAGAGCCACAAGGATGATCAGAGGGCTGGAGTGCCTCTCCTAGGAAGACAGGCTAAGAGAGTTGGAGTTGTCCAACACAGAGAAGAGAAGGCTCTGGGGAGATGTTAGAGCAGCCTTCCAGTACCTAAAGGGGACATACAAGAAAGCTAGAGAAGGACTCTTTATAAAGGAGGGTAGTGATAAGATAAGAAGTAATAGTTTTGTACTAAAACAGGGTAGTTTTAGATTAGATATGAGGAAGAAATTCTTTACTCAGAAGGAGGTGAGGCCCTGGCACAGGTTGCCCAGAGAAGCTGTGGTTGCCCCATCCCTGGGGATATTTCAAGGCTAGGCTGGATGGGGCTTTGGGCAGCCTGGTCTGGTGGGAGGTGTCCCTGCCCATGGCATGGGGTTGGAACTGGGTGGGCTTTAAGGTCACTTCCAAGACAAATCGTTCTGTGATTCTATGACTTCTCATTCTTGAGCTGCTTTGAAGTTGGTCACTGAGCTCCCATCTCCTGGCACCACTGAGACAGTAAAATCTCCACTATAATTCAGCCTTTTGCTCACAAACTACGAGGTCACTTGGGGAATGTGAGATTTTTCATTCCAGATGGATTTCCAACACAGACATGATGTCAGGACAAGGCAGGGCCATGCTATTGAACAGCTCTGTTCATGCATGATAGCAGATTGTGCAATTATATAGCGCATAACCCTGGATAATGATACCTCTCCCTCAAACAAAGTTATCTTCTCCTGATCTGCTTAGCTAGAAAGTGGCACATGCTTCCTGTTCTTCTGCTGAACACACAAACCTTTCACTCATGGCTGAAGCTGAATACCAGATATATTCAGCCTCCCTGCAAGAACCTGGGAGCTTTACCCAATGCTCCTCTCTGCTAGACGACCACCCAACTTAGTGGATGTTTGCTTTCTAGTAACATGCTTCTTTGTCCATCCTTGAGCCAAAGCTGTCTACCAGTCTGATCATTAGAGATGAGAATCTCCCCAGGCTTCCTCTTCTCTCTACCACCTACTGGCCTCAGAAACCATTTAAACGTAGCTAGTGCTGGGCAAATCTTTGGACAGAACTTGCCATGTCCCTGCAAAACTGGCAAATGTCAGTGTCCCCATTTTAAGGGCAGAGCTCTAAGATTTTTCCAGGATTTGCCCAAAGTTGAGCATCTTTTCAGAGCCCTCAGGGAACTGGGGAATATATTTCGCTAGAAAACTCCAAACAAAATAGAAAGAAAAGAGAGGGAGAAAAATATAAAGCATCAAGAAGGAGGGAAACTGGGGAAGTATGCAAGTAACAGAAAAGGTGAACTCAGGGTTGGATTAATCTGGGGCTCAAGTGGAAGATAAATACTTATGGGAAATATGTTTTTAATTTAAGGGATGGAACAAAACTAGACAATGAATAAAGATAAGCAGAGCAAAAGTGGAATGCCTTTCAATATCTCTTTAACTTAAATGCAGTTCTGCTCTGAAAATTACTGTTATAAGAGGACCTGGGGAATTACAGGCCAGTCAGCCTGTGATACCTAGAAAGATACTGGAGCCAATTATGAAACAATCAATTTATAAGTATTTAAAGGACAATAAGGTGATAAGAAACAACCAGCAGGGAATTCTGAAGAACAAACCTTGTCAAACCAGGCTAATGTTCTTCTTTGACTAATAGGTCTGGTAGATGAGAAGGAAATGGTAGATATCAACTATGTTGACTTTAGTGAGCATTTCAGAAATACCTAGATCACAGACCCCCCCCAGAGCAGCAAGCAGACCACTGTGCAGCATCTACACACGTTGAAGTACCATAAGAAAGGGTAATTATCAGGGCTTCGCTTTGCCAGATGGGAGGATCACCTCCCTGAAGTTCTGGCCCCAGGGCTGGTCTGCGTTTCCTTGAGTGATTCAGACAACAAAACGGAGGACAAAAGGGAAAGGATGTCAGCTGGGCTGGGGTCTGCCATCCCTTCTGAAGGCAGAGGGATGGGAGAGATCAGAAGTTGAAATGAACAGGAGACACTGGCGAGGTGGCCTGCAGAGGTGATTGCATCAAGGTATAATTCAGAAATGATGAGGGCACAGACACCAAACACACTGGTCCAAAGTCGATCATGACCATTTTGACAGCAGTGCAGCACAGAAAGGGCTGGGGTGGGACCGAATACAAGTCTGTTAAGTGAGATTCCCACAGAAAAAGACAAATCTCATTCTGAAGTGCTTTAAGGGGAGTTTTGTGTATAAGACAAAGGAAGCAATTATTCTGTGCATTTACTGGGTAGTGCTGAGCTCTCAGCAGGAACAGTATGTCCAGTTCCAGGCACTACATTTTACAGAAGATGTTGACGAATTGGAGAAAGTCCGAAAGCAAAAAAAAAAAAAAAAAAAAAAAAAAAAAAAGATAAGAGATTAAAAAAAAAAAGAAAAAAAAAAAACATGACTTATAAGGAATGGATAAAAGAACTGGGTTTGTTTTCTCTAGGAAAAGAACAACAGGAGGGAAAGCATGGTAACAGTCTTCCAGCACATAAACATTTGTTATAATGGGTAGAAAGACTAAGCAGTTGTCCTCCACATTCACCAGAAGTAGAAGAAGAAATAATCAGCTTAATTTGCAATAAAGATGATATAGCTAAACATTAGAAAAACACTTTGCAGCGGTAAGAACAGCAAAGCACTGCAGCACACTGCTTGGGGAGGCTGTAGAATCACAGGAGGTTTTTATGAAGAGGTAAACAAACATCTGTTAAGAATGATCTTATCTCATAAAAAGGAAAACAATTGGAAGGGAAGGGGGAGGCTTTCTGAGGTCTTTGGCCCTACGCTTCTATGATTTCTTGGCACTTGTCTCCAAGAAATATCTTCAGTAAATAAAAGTATCTTGCCACCCACCCTGAAAACTCAGCCTGGACATCCTGAGTTGCCTACACCACACAGCGCAATGCTGAGCTGGGCAGATATCAGCTCAGGTCTGCAAGCAGGTCTGCTGTGTCAGCAACGTGTTCCACTTGAGCTAATTATCTCCTCTCCAGAGTGGGGCTAATGAGCTGGGGCAGCGTGAAGCACACTGGTGCTATGCTGCTTCCCATGCTGGGGCTAGCTCGTCCCAGGCTAGCAGAGGTGCCTCCACGCCCTCTGGCTGCCCTGCAAGGAGGGCTGTCCTCAAGGAAGCTTTGGGATGGTCACTGCTTTATAGTTCACTTCAGTAAGCAGTGATTGCTCTGAACGTGCTGTGGATTTAGAGCTTCATGCTTAACGTAACCACATTTCGTAACCACAATTCGTTCTCCTACTATCGCAACTGTGAGATTAAATGCCGTGCCTTATTTAGAGCATTTCATCTGGACATTAAAGCTAACCATGAAAAACAGCATGCGAGTGACCCACGGCACTGCCAGTAAGAACCTCTTCTTCTCACACAGTTTAGCGCTGACCTTTTCCAGAGATGCTGATTTTATCTTTGGAGCAATAAGAGCCACCCACCTCATCTCGGCAGAACCGCTGGAGCGGCATCAGCAAAGCAAAAATAGGAAACAGCCTCTGCCAAGCGGTCTCTCGGGCTGCCGCATCCTAAACCACTAGCGGGCGGTGTTTTCTCACTCATGCACTGCACAGCGCCAGGGGAAACCGAGGGATGCAATGGCTGAGAAAGAAGGCACAAGGTGTCTGGTACGCTATGTCTGCACCCTACCTTTCTCTTCCCTCATGTCTTAGACCTTTTCTGCAGATACAAGACTAAGGCGAGCACAGGAAAGTTAAGATGATGCAGTTGATCTTAAGATGATATGCTTGGAATACAATTTTTATAGTACCTTTTTAGTGGTTAAATAGATGTAGATAAGCTGATGTGAAGATCACTTTTTTATGGCATTGATTTTACCTATGTAAACAGTGTCGACTTTGTTGACAAAGCACTCCTTTTGCTAGTATAGTCTGTGTTTTCTCTTGAATCTCTATCCCTTACCCAACAAACATTTGTGATGTATACCAACTGACCTGCATGATTTCCCCTTTAATAACAGCACAGTTAATAATAAAATCTGAACTGAGCTCACGAAGTAACTGCAAGGCAAAGGAGATACGCTGTCAATGGTCAAAGGTAGGTGTCGTAGTACCGCAGCAGAAGCACAAACAGCACTAGGAAGAGAAGAATAATCTTAGACACATGATTTCACTGCTCGGCATGACTTCACTTAGAACTTGACTGAGCTTCCTTCACAGACTTTACAACAGTGCCCAGGTCAGAAATTCCACGTTCTCACCCTAAAGCAGATGTTATTTCTGAACAGGTGTGCTGGGACCGGGCACAGAGCTTGTAGGCAAGGTGTAGCATGTGCATTACAGAGCCATCATAGAGAAAATACTTTTCCTGGGTCCCCATGTGTCCTCTCACCTAGCCCCTTCTCTTGCCCTGAACCTGCCCTGGTCAGACATGGAGGTGCAGCACATCAGCTGGAAGGCATCACTGAGAAGACTGGCAGCTGCATACTTAGGTGGCCCCTGGACTCAAATTTCTCTCTACATATTTTCTACATTATGTCCTTTCCACTGCTGTTGAGATCCTCCTCAGAGAGACAGATTAACTGTTGTGAGGTATCAGAGCACTCAGGGAACACATCGCTTACCGCCAATCTGTACTACAAAAAGCGGATCCAGGGACGGGAGGAACACGTACCTGATAACACTTCTGGTAATAATTGCTCCAGGCCTGCCAGTAAAATAGGGGCTCATATTTCCCCAACCCTTGCAGAGATCTGTGTGTTTGTTTTATCAAGGCTGTTTGTACAATCCCTTAACATTCTCAGGCACGAGATGCTGGAAGGGACCAAGCTTCTGAAGGACCTGAACAAGAGGGCACGTCTGGAAACTTCTTGTGTTACCTCCCTGTCCACAAGGTTTGTTGCCTTTCAGTTTCTGCTGGGGGCTCGTTCCCTAGTCATTTCTCCCTTCTTCTGGGCTCTCCTAACACCACCAAGGCCTGCCTTGCTGAGTGGTAGGCTCAGGGCTCTCAGGAGCGTTGTCACCACCCACTCTCCACCTTTATCTCCCTGCCTTCATTTCCACACCGCATCATTCTGCAGTGGAGGTGCCCCATGCACACAAGGCATGGAGGTGGCTCAGGAAAGCTCATAAGCAGGACAGGGCAGTGGGAGGAATGGCAGAACAGGCCACCATCCCTATTTCTCCCTGTCCCAAGAGATGAGCATACCTGCCGTGCACTCTGGCCGACCTCAGCGTCCCATTTCCCACAGCAGAGTACGTTCCCAGCCTCTCTGGGGAGGACATCCGTGGGGACGGTTCCTGTTTCCCTGCCCTTTCAGTCATTTGGCTTCCTGAACCTGATATGATTGTTTCTTTGGGCACAGTGTAAAGATGCCAGCAAGGAACGGAAACCTCTCATGCCTCAGCAATTTATTAAGAAGGATGTTATTGAACTTGGAAACTGTTGAGCCAGTCGTTCTCTTTTCCTGATTAGGAAGATAACCCACTCATCCAGATAAATCATCCATCCAAAGGTCTTGGGCATTCTCTGAGATAATTTGGCTTCAAATTAATAAACAGCAAGGTGGAGGGAAGCAGGAAGAATATGTAGAATATATAGATGCTAGGGCTGAAGGGCTTCCAGTTTGAAGAAACTTTTTTTCTCCATTATTTCCAGCAAACTGCAATCCCTTAGAGTCCTGTTACTACTCAGAATAAATATTAACAGTAATATGGTTTAAAGCATTATTAGGATCCTTGTACAAGGAGCATTAAGACTCTTTGGGTATCCCTCATTCTGTGTCAGACCTGGCAAACTTTCAGCAGCTACTACTTTAGCGAGTCCCACTTTGGAACAGCAGCTGTCAATAACTCTTCTACTTTCTCAGCACCACGCGCCCCCATTCTTGTCTGATCGATAAATACCATTACAGTGAATGCAGGTATTACTACAGATGGTTCCTCAGCAAAACACAGGCATGTATTTTAATGGTTTGTGACTCCGGTCCCTTAAGAGAGGAAGAGCGTCCCTGAAGCTCTGAAGAGAGGATGCAAACAGTAATAAGTTGTCACCCTGCTCCAGCCCAGGAAGCAGCAGGTCTGGCTTTCTAATCCTGCTGCTGTACATCAGCTCTGCTGAGTGGTGTCAGGTATATTCAGCTGCAGCCCCAGCTTTTCCTTTCAAAAGTATGTCCTTCTTTACAGAAGCACAATACAGAAGTCAAGTCCATTCTAATATATCATCTTCAGCTGCATACAGTCGTGGCATCCCTTTCCATTTTATATTCATTGAGGCTTTGCCTGCCCAGGATCCTACAGCTATAAGAAATTGTAAAAGATGCTGGGATGGCTTGTGTGACTGAGTGTTAAAATCAATGTCTATAGCCCTAACAAAGATTGAGATGGCAGAAGCAGGCTAGAAAAAGAAAAGGTATTACCTGGTCTCTTGCTTGTGATTTTGAATTCTGATTTTCTAATTAACAATACTGAATATCAGTATTCAAATAACTGCTGCAATGACTTGGATCTGCAACAGACAGCTGAGCAACACTGGCATATGGGAGCATTGGTTATTCAAGTCTTACCTAAAGAAAAAAGAAAGCTAAGTGATTATTTAGTTTAACACATGCTGACGTTGCTGACTTAAAAATAGCTCTAGGGATTTTTAAATGTTCTAAGCAGTTTCCTGATTTTACAAATCTTAAGTCCAAAATGTTCAAAACTTGTATTTCACCTCATCCAAGTGGCTAAAGTACTGGTAGAAATGAGAGACTGGTAGCAGGCTTACAGCTTAACTGCATTGTTAAATGAAAGCAAAAGAGGTCCAAAATGGTAATGCAATGCCTTCAAGGGCATGATGCTTTAAAAAGGTCTGTTTCCTAGCCCTGAAGAGAATTGGGATTTAAATAAGAAAATATGAATAACGATTGAGAACTGCTTAAAAGAACTTACTAGTCACCAAAAATACACAACCCCCAGTAAAGAACAGCGTAATGATTTAAAAAACTACAATCAGATATAAGAAGGAAGTGGTGGTGGGTTTAAAATAAGTCAAACTTGTATAGCAAGTGAAGGAGAGGCTGGATATAAACCATAAGACAGAAATTACAGAAAACTGATGATGGAAGTGAAATGGGAAAAAAGACTGATAAAGCGTTTTTTTCTTTAAATTAAGAATGAAATGAGTCCTAATCAAGGTATTGATCCTTTATCAGTTGGAAATGTTAGATTGTTCAATAATAATGCAGACAAGACAGATGAAATCAATAAAAACTTCTGTCCAACTGCCAGGAAAAAAAAGTAAATGAAGACAACATTTTTGATGACTTGTCTATTCCTATAACTTATCAGAAGAATTAAATACCAGCTACTAAAACCAGGTATTTTAAAATCAGCAGGATGGGATACTTTACACTAAAACTTTCTTAAAAGAAAAAAAAATGCACAGGAAGTCTTGCACTATTTGTATTGATTTTCTGTACCTCTTGGTGCAAAGGAGAAGAAAGCCTGTAATCTGGCATGTTGTAAAGTCTACATAGAGAGGCATAATTGTGGTATAATTATGTCATAACTGTAATTATTCATAGCTAACTACAGACCTGTGATATGATCTCAGTCCTAAACTAAATAGTTAAATGGCTAACACAGAACACAGAGAGTAAAGACAAAAAGGAGGGAAATATAACTGGGGACAGTCACCCCTGGCTTTATAGAAAATTCATGCCATTCAACAGTGTTGATATTTTTCTCTGAGGAAACTGCACATATCATTGTTAAATATAGCAAACCTGGTACAGTATGCTTAAGATCCTGGAGGGCAGTTTCCCTTCTATCTCATGGCAATTTGATTAAAGAACTTGCTTGACATAAAAATAAGATAACAGTCATTAAATGGGCTATAAATGGCCTGTCGGACTGGTCCCAAAATACAACTGAGAAGCAGAAGTGGTTAAGTTTACAGTATGTTTGTACCAAGATCCTGTACGGCTTTGGTCTTTGCCCTCATAATATTTTTAGTCCATAACCTGGAAGAAAACAGTGACATTTGCAAAATATTTGTTAAGCCCAGAAAACAGATATATCATGAAAAGGGGGACAGCTGATCTAGTGCATCCCGGATGACACAGTTAGTTGGAAACACGCAGAGAGGGCTCGCTTTAGGGGAAGGAAGGTCATGTCTTGCACATCCACAAGGAGAAGAGCTGTAGCTCTGCTACGGAGAACTTTGTCCAGGGAAGCAATGACTCTGCAGAGGACTCCGATCTCAGGGTAGCTGAGGAGCTGCACATGAGCTCACAGCAAAACTCTGTGCTTGAAAGAGCTTATGTGACCCTTGGATGTACATGTAGGTGTGTGTATCACCTCAATACTGTTCCTGGTTTAACCTCCAGTTTTCATAATGGTCCTCCAAAATCAAAATTATTTTTATTATTTTATGTCACCATTATCCCTTCTCCATGACCCCAAGACTCAGAAAATTAGAAAAAAAAGTGCTTATTTTCTGATTCAAAAATCAGATTTTTTTTTTATGACTATCTGCTGGTTTGAACAAAGAATGTACCTTCCAGGATTGTCTTCTCACCTTGTACTGATCATTTGATATCTGAGCTCTACTCTTCTTTAGTGCATCTCCCAAAAATAATTTATGATCCATGAGGAACTCCAGGAAGCATTATCCTGGGGATTTTTGCTCATGCATTTCAAAAGCTGGTCTCATCTGCAAGCCATGTCTCATCTCTCCGTTCTGGAAAGCTAGTGCCTGTCTTTGCTATCCATACAAGAGAAACAGCATGAAGGACAAAAGCAAGACCATGTAAGAAGCAAATGGAAAGTGAGAAGACTAGAATTACTGAAAAGTAAAATAAGAACATCAAAGAACACTCAGCAGAAAAGAAATAAAGGAATAAACATGCTGCCCAAGGACAATACACATGCCAAAGTACAGCTTAGAGACAGCTTGAATGTAGACCTTGCATCCTTCAAGTTTAACACAGAAGATGCCCCACAAAGCTTTTAGGGGCATTTGTATGAAAGGGTATCATGTATCAGCACCTGAGCTGCCCATAACAGACTTGTATCTGTCTAGCATGAAGATGCCAGCAACCTCCTGCTTGTTACTGTACTGTTTCAGCTCTATTGGAGTACAAATTCTTGTCTTGGCAAGCTGTCAGTAAACCTGCAGACAGCCCTGCAAAGACTGATGAATAGCCAGCCGCTGATCACGTATCTAAAACAGACACAAAAAACCTCTTGCAAATTCTCTTGAATGCTGTTTAGTATATACATTGGCACACCTGTTGAGAGCCGCATGATGCTCCTACAAGTAGATTTTAACTTAGCTGGGAATTGGCACTTGGGTTAACAGGTCTCCTCAATGCCAAAGACTTCAGTCACTGATGAATCTCAGGTGTCAGAGGTTGGAACCACTTCATTTCCTGCAAGCCAGTCCAAAGAGCTACACTCTTTGGATGTATTGCCTATCCTGCCAAAGCAAGGGAAACCTGGAACTGTCATAGAAACATCTGTCCTGGGAAAAGTAAAGCTGCCAAGGAATTAAGGAAAGGGTATTGATTTCTGACTTTTTCATGAAAGGATGCGTGGAGCACAAGCCTGGGCAAAAAGGCAAGCAAGGAGCAATAAAGGTCTTATTCAAAAAAAAAAAAAAAAAAAAGCAGGCTTTCTGCTAGTGGAGGGAAGAGAGTAGGCTCAGACTGCAAGTTCTAGAGGCAGCGCTGACCTAGCTCACGCCCCAGAAAGAGAGAAGATAAAATTTCCATAGACTGCCATGCAAAAATGTCAAGTGCTTCTGATGATGTCCCTTTTAGGCAAGATATTTAACAGTGACAAATTAGAGACAGCCACACACAGACCACACATCCCTGACCCGCAAAATACTCTGCCACAGAACTGAGCCAGAGACCCCAAGAAGTGTATCTATCCAAGAGCACATACGGGTTCAACTACTGCATGGGCTACAGAAAGGGGAATGAGCTTCTTGGGAAGGGTTTCTATCTGAACAGCATAGCCATTGCACAGTAGGGACCGAGTGTCCCTTCTGAGTCATTAACTTGGCTATTTTGCACAGCAATAAAGCCTAGATAAGGGAACAGCCAAGAGCAGCACAGGTTGCCAGAGAGGGGTGGGGTAGAGCAGAGGTCCCTGTTTCAGTTCCTGACAAAGCGGTTCACTTTTACTCCCCACCACAAGATAGCTGCCTCAGCGGCACAGGTTATCAACGACCAGAGGCAGACCCAGTAGAAGCGGAAATAAACCCAGGGAGCGAGGCCATGACATGTTTCTGACAGGAGCCTCCAAGGCAGAAAGCTGTAAGGACTGAAGAAAGTCTCCCGGGACCCTAGCTGCATGAGCACAACCACCCTGACCATGTGCTGGCTTGCAGTGATAACATTGTGTGCCGAGGTTGGCATGCAGTCCAGGTGAAATCACAAGTGGAAACGCTTCCCACCCCGTGTGCCTCTGTGGTCACGTTCACAGCTCCTCGCCTGCTCACCATCCCTCGCCAGGCTCCACCCAGCGCTCCCCTGCACCCGAGGGAACACTTTGCCCTGCCTGGCTTTCTTCCACTAGGTTGGAGTAGCACTGGCTCAAAAGCAGCCATTGTATTTTCTTAGGAAATACCGCCACAGCTAGTACCTGCTCATGCTGCACATGAAGGCCTAGAGCCTCCACGGATATGTATTATTGTTGCCCCAACCTCCATCTGTGACAGCATTCATCTTCCCAGCACTTCTCTCAGAAGATCGTAACAGCTACATTGCTACATCAACTTTTCCACACACACACCTATGTCACAGTTCAAATCTGTGAAGAGAAAAGTAAGAAATAAAGCAAAACCCTGAAATCATGGGAATATAGATAGAGATCTGGATAGGCTAGATCAACAGGCCAAATCCAATCACACAACATTCGACAAGGCTAAATGCCAGGCACTGCACTTGGCTTCTAACAACCCCATGCAGCCGTATAGGCCTGGGGAAGAGCGGCTGGAAAGTTGCCCAGCAGAAAAGGACCTGGAGGTGCTGGTTAACAGCCGGCTGAACACGAGCCAGCAGCGTGCTCAGGTAGCCAAGTAGGCCAATGGCATCCTGGCCCGCATCAGAAATGGTGCGGCCAGCAGGGCCATGGAAGCAATTGTTCCCCATACTCAGCTCTGGTGAGGCCACACTCAGGTATCGAGTTCAGTTTTGGTCCCCTCACTGCAAGAAGGATGTTGAGCTGCTGGAGCGCATTCAGAGAAGAGCAAGGAAGCTGGTGAAGGGAGTAGAAAACAGACACATGAGGAGCGCCTGAGGGAGCTGGGATCATTTAGTGGAGAAAAGGAGGCTGAGGGGAGACCTCATCACTAACTACCTGAAAAGCAGTTGCAGCAGGGAGTGTGTCAGTCTGTCCCACATCTAGCCCATGCCCCCTTCTCCCAGTAAAGAAGGGGCCTGGTTGCTCCTGCTGGGGACACTGTCTCCTCCCACCCTGCACAGCAACACAGACCCAAACCCACAGGTGCCACCATGATGGTGGAATGGGGCTCTGAAGATGAGGAGCTGGTGGCAGTGGCAGCTCCTCTTTGAAGTGTTGGTGCTCACCTTCGCCATCCTCAGGGGCAGAGGTGGCTGCAGATCCCAGGGAATGGGATCAAGGTAGGTGCTTATACAGGAAAAAGGAACAAACAGAGAAAGCTACTTAAGCTTCAAGTAAATGAAGATTTTTGCTTCAGTAGAGAGGGAGAGCAATGGGGCTTGACTGTTTGCAGGCTGCTTGCACGAGGCAGGGTGAAAAGGAGTAACAGCTTGGGTTGAGAGGGAATGCCTTCTGCTCTTGCTCTGAATCCCAACTCACAATCCCTTACCTGCTAGCAGAGAGCCAGCCTCAGACTGTAACTCCAGAAAGCACTACCATGACCATTGAGACTCACACCTTAGAAATTTGGGTCAGAAGAAATCTTTCCCATCTCCACGAGGGTCTACTTTCTGACAAGAATCCAGCCAGAATTTAAAAGCCACCTGTGCAGAATCCTCCACAGTCCTCAGTAAGTTTCTCCAGTGATTAACTACAGACAGTTAAAAAAAAACAGTACTCTTTTCATGCCTTTTTTTTTTTTTTTTTTTTTTACAGTTTCAAATTCCAGTTATTGGATCTTACTATACTTTATTCTGCAAGAACATAAGTTTGTTCCTCATGTAGATAGATACAGACAATAGAGAAGTTAGCCTTCAGCTTTCTTTTCCCTTCAATTCTTTGACCTCTCTCACTGGAAGGCACACTTCCAACTCTAACATTCAGGCATTTTCCCTGAAACCTCTCCCATCCAGGAACCACCGACAAAAGCACTAAATAGAATACATGGGAAGTGACAATGTTAGTACTAAACGATACACACACCCGGTCTCTCGTAGAGCTATTCATCTTGAAGCTATTTACCGAAAGCTGCACGCTTTCCCCCAGCTACAGCATCATCCTGTAATTCTGTTGTCAGCCAGTGAGCCACTCCAGCCCCGACTCCTTTCTTGCCACTGCTTCCCAAGACAAACTTGCTAACTGATAAGCATAGCCTCTATTCCTTATTCTTTGGCATGTGACTTGCAACAGCTAATGTTATGCTTGGCCACATCTTTCCAAGTGATCCAGACTATAGCAGTAATGCCCTTTTTCCCACTGCTTTAGTTATTTCTCAGTCATTCCTACCGGTCAATGACTTTTGCTGTCTTTTAGATGATTGGCAGTAAAGTTCAACATCACACAGCAATAAGCGACCAACTTTGCAAAGCTAATTCCCCCTTACAATTAAATGCCTCCATCCATTTGGGAAGTGACATGTTTCCTGTAAAGTTCTAATGCCTGCCTTGCAAGAACCACTACCACAAAAGCACTGAAAACACTACACCATCACTACCTATTCCTAGTTAAGTCTGCCTTTTTTTAATCTGGTGCAATTGCTTCAAAGTAAAAGTTACCATCTGATCCACATTTCCATAGTACCTCCACTTAAGAAACGTCAGTTTTCCCTCTCCAGCTGGGACAAAAAGCAAATGATTTATGATTCTTGAACTGCTGCTAAGATCTTGCCTGTCAGAGACAAAATTTCTCACCAGAACACAGGAACACAAATAGCTTGTTCTCAAAGTGTCTGCAGTGCTAGTCCTTCGTCTGGCAAAGTTTGCACACATGATTAACTTCACTCTGTGTCAGAGGAGCTAGTCACAATGCACAGCAAAACACAGGGTTTCAGTTTTTAATGGAACTGGGGCCCAAGAAGAGGCAAAAGGGAAGGCAAAACAGAAGATTAGACAATGGAAGCTTTTCTCTATACCGCTGTAAGTACAGACCTCTTCTCAAATCTTTTCAGCTGTTGCATACACAAATATGAGTCTGAATTCCCACTGCCTGATTGCCTCAGGTGCAGTACACAAATTACAAGTAAGTAATTCCCTTACTTCCAAGGGGCTTTTTTTTTTTTTTTGAAGATTAATTACTAACCCCTAATTATACCTTTGCTGACTGGCTAACAAATGAGGTGAGGCAACACCCTTGGCTGGTGATATCCACAAGGGGGGAAAAAAAAATGGGTTATTCCATCCATGGAAAAGGGCTCGCCGGTCTGGAATCTCAGCGTGCAGGTCTCCCATATAGGACAGAGTTCCTTCCAGGAGCCTGTATCTACAGCAATGTCTACTCTTCCCCAGTTTGATCAGTGTAAACTAAGGGTCCAAGTGACAGATTTCCTTCCTGGAAATCCTTCCCAACTCCCTCCATCTGAGCTGACTAGTGCAAGAACAACTCACCTGCTAGAAGATTTCATTTGAGGTGCAAGGAACGCTTTGGTTTCCACATCATCCAAGCACCTTGTCCATTTCTGTCAGACCACACACCAGAGAAGTTATCACACTACATGCTGCTCAAGTTTGGTGCTTCTGACTGGGAGGACAGGTGTAGTTATAAAGGAAAGCAGCAGTCATGGTCACAAAACAACAACCCTTGCAACATGCTAGTAGATATTAAACCTTTATTAACATTCACTTTAGTCGCTTGACTGGGACCAGGAAACAGAGCAGTGTCTTACAAACACTTCCAAATACCAACATCTTGCACATTTTGTACCCCAAGGTATAAGAGAGGCCTATGGTAACAGACCCATGAAGGTTTCTAACACAAAGAGCCTACATGCCAAGAATTTCAGAGACCCAAGCTACAGTACCACTGTGTTCAAGAAAGCAAGAGGGGCAGGGATATACAGAACATCCATGGCTACTGCATGTACTTTATACCCTGTAAATCACAAAGTAAAATAGCAGGTATATTCTTTTGGTCATATATTCCCCAAAAGTAATAGGATGAGTACAGCCTTACTGACAGAGACTTGATACAGAGTATCCAGACCGTGCCAGAGCCACATTCATCACTGTCTCCTATTCCCACACACACAAATTAAGGACAGTTACTTAGGGGATAAAATATGATTTCACTGCGTTTGGAGAAAGTAACAGGTTTCAGGGAACCATCATTTGATGCACATGCCCCCACAGAAACCCTTAGCCTAGCTAGTTGAAAAAATATATAGTATATATTCAATGGCTGGGACATTTCTCCATTGTGCAAAGCCCTATTTTTTTTTTTCTCTCTGACCCCTCACTCACTATTTGTCTCCCTCTCCATCTTTTTCTCTTTTTGACTCCTTCCCCTTTCTGTCTCCCTCTACTTCAGTTTTACTGGGCCTTTCATTTCTTCTTCGTTCCATGTTTCTTTCTTCAAGGCTGATCTTGGATAAACCATGCCAGTAGCACTGGGTTCTCCTGTCCCTTCTCTGACTGATGGGGTTCATACCCCTCACAAAGTATATCCCAGTAGATTAGGCCTGTGTGGAAAAGCAGACGTTCTAGTTACTGTCTGATCCTTACTGCTTCATACAGGAAGAGCCTGTTTATAGCCTTCAGCCTGCAAGGACTTCTGGAATTTGAAATCCTTTCTCCTTCCATTTTCAGGGCAAACAGCTGAAGAGACTAGGAATCCTGCCTCCCCTCACAGATATCTTGGCCTTCCAGATATCAACCTTACCTTTAGATCCTGCAGCTCAGCAAATGTGCTATCATATATCCCAGTGTTTGCCCAGCCTATGCAATCTGATAGGCCACCTATATTGAAGAGAGTGATTAACATCTAAGAATGGATGGGAAGTGATCTTCCACACAGCCATGCTATATTTTTGGAAGGGCAAGGCAAAGTCACAAGGGCTTACTAAACTCTTTGATCATTTAAGCTTTTGGTTACTAAATAACCACCAGTATCCTTTCCATAAATCCATTTATTCTTAGCTACATGAATCCCCATCCCCATTTCTAGGACACTAGCTTCTACTCCTAAGCTACATCTTTCTCTCAGCTACACCATCATCTCTCAGCAGTCCCAGTAACTGATTACCCAAGTGTTCTCCTTTTTCTGGTTAATGACATGGCCGTGTACTGTACCCTCCTCTCACCTTCTGCAGCATCCCAATCACTTGACATGAGCAAGCACTAGGCCACAACCTGAAGACTGCCACTTCTAAATCCTCCTAAAAACTGGTAAGAGAATCCACTTGTTTCATGCATTTTTCATAGCTCCTCTCATTCCCCTCTCGGTTGTTACATTCACATCTGCTTCTAACTAGCCTCATTTTTAGCAAAGCACAGCAGGAGCTAGGGAAACCTCTAAATCTCCTCTAAATCTCGTGGCATTACAACATCAGGAGTACCCCCCACTTCCATTATCTCCATGTCCTGCTTTTTGTTTTCTCTGTTCCCTTTTCCTTCTCCTCCTTTCATTTTCACTGGTACAATGTGAACTGTTACACTAGGTCTACAGCAGACCTGAGCTGCTTTGTGCTGAGCACAGCAACAGCTCAGCTACTAGCCCACATCCCTTCAGTGTGGCACACTGGATAGAGTGGAGGTGATTGGTGTTGGGTGCCTCAGAACAAACCCAGCAGACACCAGAAACCTGAAAAGAAGCTGCACATAGGCTGCCCATCAGTAAACACTGATGGAGTTCATGACTTCGGAAGGACATGGACATCTCACACCTACCTGTAGGAGAGATATCCATCTCAAAGTAGGACTCACTACCTTGTTTTCTTTCCTAGCATAAGTGTGTGATTGAAAAAAAACAAACACACACACCACAAGTACACTGGTGGTGACATGACCCAACAGACCATCAATTAGTATATTTTGCAAAATTGGTTGGTAGGGAAGACTCTTGGTCTTATGTGGATGGATTACCCAACAGACAGGAAGCACAGTCCCACTTTTTACCCACATAGCAGCTTAGCCTAGCATTATGTACACTTTATTTCATATGTTCTGCCACTGAGCAGACTTCAATGTCACAGCTACCTCCACCTCAAAGAACAGCTTATTTCAGGTAATAACAGGTATTCATTTCAAGGGGAACTGGAAATTTGTCTCCAAGTTGTTGTGGTCTTGATCCTGCCTAGTATGAACAGGTTAAGCTAAAAAATTTTAAAAAAAAAATGTTGAAGTGCATGGACATACAGAGTCCACATGGAAAGGATGAAACCTGACAGAGAAGCCACAGAAATAACAGGAAGCTGAAGAACAACAAGGGTAAGGCAGTAGGACTTGGAAAGTAGTGCAAGACAGGCAGGATGCTGGGGACTGTAAGCAGCACAGTGATAACTCAGGAGAGCTGAGCTCTTCATTTAGAGGATGTAGGCAAGAAGTCAGGTTTTGGAGGGGAAAAACTGGTGGGATTTGACAGGTCCATGTGCAAAACATAGCTTGGATACAGTAAAATGTAGTAATCTGGATGTCACTGTCAGGAAGAATAGCAGAAATACTAAGGGGTGAAGAGAGGTGAGCTTGGGAAAACAGTTTTCCCAAGTTCCAGATGTTGGTACAGGATGGTGGAAGACTGGAGAAATTGAGAGAAGCTGGAACAAAGAGATAGTAGTACAAGATGTTGGACAGAAACAACAGAAAGAACAGGGGGAGAACAGTTCAAAAGTATAGGAAAGATCAAAGTTGATGGGAAAAAAATAAGAGACTCCTAGAAGTGGATGGGACAACACTAGATATTCCTGTGAGAATGGCTTTGGGATTATGGTATTGAAAGTAAACTTCAAGGTATTCAAGCAAGTATCAGAGCAGAAGAACTTGCCAAAGATAATGTGAATGCAGAAAATGCGGAAGGAGTTGTTCCATCCTGCAGAGACTGCAGCATGTGGAAATGATTACAGGGATGATTGTAGGACTAGTAATATGTAAAAGATACATAATTATAAACCACTGGATAACAGTACAGAGTAGAACTGTAGTCCAAGAAGAATATGCTGAGCACCAAACAAGATTTTCTTAATAAGATGGAAGAGTAAGAGGGCAAGTCAAATTCAAGTTTTTCATTGACTTCCACTGGAAATGAAACCTCTGTTGTCAGTGTTGATCCCTTCCTCTAAAGAAGGAAGTCTAATCTTCCTCATTTTAAGAAGTTGGTACAGTGAAGCCGAAATAGCATCTTAAGCCATGAAAGACATGAAGAACTTTGGCCCCAAGTTCTTTGATAATGTTTTCAGCACAATTTCATTTTATTTTCATAATTTTTTCTTCAGCAATTTTAGCACTGTGATTTCTCTCCAATTCAGAGAGAAGGGCAATAAGTCTACAATTATTGTTTTAAAAACATTCAGCACATTCAAGTTTCCCACTCAGAAGGGGAATTCTTCTTTGCAGACAATTGCATTACAGTTTTCATTGTTCTCCTCTTGTGGTGAGGAACAGTACAGCAGCCTAGCACTCGTTAAAAATTCTAAAGTGACATACCTGCTCAGTAGTTGCTTGTGGTTTTATATTCAGGGGTCCTTAGTAAAACCCATATGGAGAAGTGTCGCAGAAGAATCCCTGTTTGTTGCTTGCCTGCAGAAAATAATATATATATATATACACAAACACACATATATATATGTTTTGTTTTGTTTTTTTAAGATTGCTGAAGGCCTGCAGGTAGAAATTAGATATTCAAAACTAATATACACTTTTAGCAATAATTCATAGTAGCATAAAAACTACTTGATGCCCCAAGAGAGAAATACAGAATTTCTGGAAAAGAAAAGCAGAAAACCCCATGCATTCCTTCCCACTGTCATGGTGTTTATAACTCTAAGCACTACCATACTGCAATCACTTCAAACAGCTTACACTTCCAACTCCACGAGGTACTGAAAAGCAATAGTTATCCCAACTTCATCAAACCCCTATTCTAACACAAAATTCCTGTGCTGCCATGCCAATCATATCAGCAGGTCAACACATCTGGTGTTCAATACATCTTGGAAGTTATTCTGCCCGAGTCTTGCTTCAGGTTAGAGCCTTTGCTTTATTACCGTGGTCTGGATCGGAGTCCCACACCAGTTGTCGGCTGCAGGCAATTCAGGCTCTCATGCTCTGCAGCGTTTTCTGCAGAGCTGCTCAGGAGATTACACCAGCGATGGCATTTTATCAGTACTGCTACGAGGTGAGTGCAGACATGATAAGGAAGTGTTAAAAGTCAACGAGGTGCCATTGACAAGGATTGAAGCTGGGCTCGCGCTTCCCCACCAATCATGTGTGCGCTGATGTTGTGCAGTCCAGTCGCCTTCTCACCAGCTGCTGCTTTGGCAGGCAGCACATTTCACCTTCTCTTTTTGGTACGCAACCTCCTGCCGAGTCAGCCAGCTCATCTCCACTGGAAGTGGTCACTGCGTTTCTTAAGAAACCCATACAGGTTCACTGGTGAGCAATAAAGAGAATTTTCATTATTTAAATACGCTGATAAAAGGATAAGCCAGTTGCTTTAGCCCCTCTCCACCACACCCTACCAGAATGGAAGCCTCCCTTTGAGAGATCTGCTTTCCCAGACAAGCATTCACATGCTCTGCCTGGAGCTGAGCAGAACCTCCAGCAGCATGCCTGGCATTCAACCCACAGAGATTAACCCCACGCACAAGCAAGCCCCAAGGCTTAGGAAACCTGCTGTGACTAATGGCTTGATTGGGACCTAAGACTTTTTCCTCCAGATTTTCAGGAGCAGTTGAAGAAGCCCATAAGAAATTCATTTCTATTGTGCAACTATTGGCACAATCCCCAAGCTGCAAACTGTGCAAACAGCCAGCAAGCCATAGGCTTAATCACACCATGCAGCAATGCACAATGTTAGAGCCAAAAAAAAAAAAACAAACAGCCCCATTCTTGCCATGGTGACCATAGTCTCTGCAGCATGACAACAGAGTTGGCCTAAGTAGCCATGGTCAGTCAAAGTATTTCAGAACAATTTGAAACTCAACAATCTCTCCCATAAAGCCATGTAATAAGTTGCCACTCAAATACCAAGGGCACCTCCACCAGAACTGCTGCAGCTGATATCCAGAAGCTCAAGCAATAGTGCTCTGGGGAAACAACCAATTTGCAGAATTAATACAAACACACTAGCACACAGCAAGCACCAACAGCCATTACAGTGAGCTAAAGGACTCCATTATATTCCTGTGGGACAGGTGTGGTTGCCACAAACAGCCCCCTTCCCAGCTGGTACCAATGAAATCCTTACCAGAAGCCTCAGTGCAGAGGCCAAGGTCTCAAAGAAATCCTCAGCTGACCTCCCTGAGGAGGCCCTGCCTTTGTGAGGCTGAGGAAAACTGAGTAGATACAAGGAATGCTGTATCTTGCTGGTTCTTTGACATTCTGAATTTACATTCACAGGGAGAAGAGAGATGTTTCTTCTTGGTGTGTCTTTGCTGGAAAATGCCTTCTGAGACATCCATGCTTTCTGTTTCTTAGATGCTAGGGGCAAGAAGAGTCTTTCACTATTCCTCAAGAATCGATACAAATGTGTATTTCACCTTGCAAGCAGTAGGAAGCACAGCAGCACAGCAGAGCCCCCTTTTCCTGATCTTTCCCTGCTCACTGCCAGGGGAGCAGGCACATGGATTAGTGGTGAGTGCTCAATGTCAGGGACAGCTCTCACCACACTATACGATGCTACCAACTGGGAGCCCTGGTCCTCCCAGCAGCTGGAGGGAAGACAGTGGTAGGCACCGCTCCCTGGATACTCCCAAAAGAGTTACAGATCAAAGCATATTGCTAACTGGGAATCCTTCTTTCCCAGGAGAAACAGATTTCCAATACAGAAAGTCAGAATTCACTGGGCACTCTGTCTAAGGCCACCAGCCATGGCTGTAGATGTTCCAGCCTACAGCAAGGGTAGGGCGGCAGGTGGCTGCAAGGTCCCCTGGTGCATTCTCTATCAGGAATGTAAATGCCATGCCCTCCATCCTCCCTGTCTCTGAATGCAAGCCTGCCTGCAGGAGCGAGCCACCAGCCAGGCTTCCCCTGACACCTGACAGTGCTGTGCGTCCCGTGAAATGAGCCTTCACTGTCTGGACTTTCTCCCTCCCTTCAGCGTTATCAATGTCCCAGAATTGCTCCAGAATTTAGCAATTTCAAAAGCAAATATTTACATATATAAGGGAAGAAGAATTTATTGAGAACTGTTTCTCTCCCTGCTGCCAAGGCAAGCTGGCGGTGGCTTGTGCCTTGCCATGGCAGCCCGCCTCCTCCCTGTGTGACCCTCCCCGCCATCTTGTGTCTGGCAGCCATTTTCTATGGCCTCTCTGTGGGCAGGGTATGGCTTGCACAGGCAAGCAGTGAGCTCTGGAAGGCTGTTGGCTGCTGAGGAAACAGAGAAGTTGCTGGTTGACACAAATACGGCGTTAGCTTGCCAGCTAGCCCTGCTCACTGCTAAGGGAAAGTCTGGTCTGGGTGCCCCCGCACCAGCTGTTCAGACCCTGGCAGTGGTCTTACGGTGCTGGCCACAGGGAGCTGGGCTTTGCTGCCCTTGTCCTTGCTCAGGGCTCCTGGTGGGCACTCTCAACTCCCTTTTGTCCTTGTCAGTGGTCTTCAAGTGATTTAGTCTGTGACCTAGCAAGCCCTTGAGAGCACGTGGCTTTGTAAAAATCCTGCTCCTTCCTGGTTTTGTCTGGAGCAGAAGCACCTCAGTTTGGGTTGCTCACAGCATGTCTGCTCCCAGCCCTGGACAAGACCTGCAAGTTTGCTGGTCTGGCAGGTTTCCCCCAGTGTTTTCCCAAGCAGTCGCCCAACTCTGTTTGAGCTTCAGGGAGTTCAGTTTGGGGTGAAGGGTAGGTCAGCTCTTATCTGGTATCTACATGTGCAAGTGTAACCCTTACCAGTTCCCTTTACAGCTCCAAGAGTTCCTGCCTGGCGTCGCAGTGAGGACCACGCTTTCCCTCTGTGCTGGGGCCTTTCATCAGGAGTCAAGCAGTGCCAAAGAGCCACAAAGATTTCTTAGAGACTCGACAGCTTTAAGGAAAATCCTGGGGGCATCTATGGCCTTCCTCCTTGGCAGCCTTTGATGCAGGGCCCAGGGCAAGGAGAAAGCACAGGGCCACCGGCTCCCTGTTTCAGGCTGGCCAGTGAAGCCCAAGGGTGACTCGGAGCTATGACAGGAGCTGAGTAAAGCCTTCAGTGGCCTGCAGGTCCTGTGAGATTGAGAGATTACATAAAGCCACTCCAGCCTCCTTCTCCTTCTGGAAAGTGCTTGTAGTACAGCTGAGGTGGATTCAAGAGCTTGAGCTATAGGATCTTGCACAGTTTGTTTTAGCAAATACTGTTGTTGTCAATTTTCCAAATGTCTGTTCACACACAGACTGTCCTAGTACCTTGCCAGGGCTCCAAACATTCATCTGCGAAAAAACTTACTAGGAAACTGCCTGCATTCTTGCCTGTCCTTGTGACCATTTTAAAACCAATCACATAAACAGGAGCCCACATGGAAATATAGGTGTCAAAGATTTAGTTCTCCAAAGGCCTGTAGAGGTATGTGACTATGGGAATCCCGCTTAAACCACTGCCACCTTCTTCTAACCACAGGATATCATGCTCAGTAAAAAGTCCAGACCGGCAAATCCTATTTCCATCCCCCTCTGGTAGAGGCTACCATAGGACAAAGACACTGAAACTGAGTGGGGGTGGATGGGAAGGGAATAGCACAGCAGGCAGAGACAGTTGGTCCCATGTGTTTTCTTTCCTTAAAGATAAAAATTTACACGAGTCAAATGAAAAATCAGGAACAATGCAGGAATTTTAAAGAGGCCCAGGCTGCCACCTGACTCAGCGTCTAGGCAGGATATTGATTAGCGAGGCTATTCTTTATTCCTCTGCTATTGTTTAAGCATGGGCTCCCTCATGACAGCAACAGGCGTGGGAACACAGCAGCTTTGGTGTTAAAAAGTGCTTTTATCACTGAGCTGAGTAGAGGGGTCTCTGGGAACCAGAGATGGTGTGTCTGATAGTGAAGGAAAGGCATTCAAACCAAGAGCCTTATTCTGAGATCTCTAGGGCCGATCCTGCATTTCTTTTGAGTTGTGTTCAGGCTCCAGTGAGTTCAGAGAGGTGCAGAAAGAAAACACCTCTGCCACTAAAAATTCTTGGATTTTTCCTTGAGCCGCAGTAGCTGCGAGGATGGCAGTTCCTACATACTTACTTACCCAAGTTATAAATAAGCCATTGGGTTCAGTAAACAGTGTAGCACAGCACAGAGAACAGGCTCATCATCGACCAAGCTTCTTTAACATGTGTGAGCAGGTTTTTGCAAGCCAGGTTGGGCTCCAGCCTGCAATGGCCACCACAAGAATTCAACAGAACCAGACAAATATGTGGTCACTTGCATCATTTCCGTTTAAACTGTCCATGTGCTGGCATCCTGCCATTCAGAAAAGCACGAGTTTCTACCAAATGAATTAATGGACAATTATACAGTTTCCTGGTAGCTCCAGTCTTTGGTTCCCTGGTAATTCTCCATGCACTAAAAAGCAACACGCTTCAGTACTTGAAAACATCCAATTTGATTGAGTAGAGGGCAAACAGTGACCACCAAGCAGGTTTTCAGCCAGCCAAAGTATTTCTGCCTCCCATCAGAGATGTACGGCTGGCTACTGATTTTATATTCTCTGCGGGTTTGTTCTTCACTTGCATTAGAATCTCAGATGTGACCTCATATATATATATATATATATGAGGATCTTTGTTTTCATCCACCCTTAAGATAAAAATGAAACTCCTTCAGGCACTGACCGGAGAAATATCAGCATGTGAATTCACTTCAAAGACGGGGCACTGCAAAGTGGACTGTCAGACATAGGACATGTTCTTTGTAGACACTAAACTTGTATTCCAGCATCTAGAAACACTCTACAACATTGCTCCATGTGTTTGTGTAAGCATGCACAATTTGGTCAAAGTGTGAGCATACCAACTTTCTCTGTAGGCTTTCATGATTCAGTATCATTCTTTCCAAGTATTTTTAACTTTCCCAAGGTTTAAAACCAGTCAGGATTCAGACAAGATTCTCCTACTTCAGTCTGTAACAAACGGACAACCAATGGACAATGCTTTTTTAATTTTTATTTTTTATTTTTATTTTTATTTTTAGGTGATAGCCCTCCTTCTGCAAGAACCATGTTAGCACAAAAATACTGTTTTTCAAATATGGACTTTCTCTGATGCTATCTCAGGACTATTTATATTGTTATTTATTGCCTTGGTTGCCTGCTGCCTCCATGCCAGCTTGGACTCAGTGCCTAGTAGAGAGCAAGCTATGCCCCAGACTGGTAACCTGAAGCCCAGAGGCTGGCTTGCTCTGCCCATACAAACACCATAGACACTACAGGCTGTAGACACTCATCTCTTTGAAAATAACCCCAGCTCTATCACTGACCCACACATCAGTCCAGACATAAACAAAACATCTTCTGCATCAGCTCATAAGCTTAGTGAAGATGTTGATTATGGCCTTATCCACATATTTTGGCAGTCACGAGTTGAAGAATCCATCACCTTACCCATTATTCCACAGTCCAAAAGGCAATCCAATAAATGTAGCAGGTTGCAATTTAAAGGACAGCTCATCTCTCCTTGAGCTCAGTGGTGCAGTCATATTTTCACTGCTTACTTTCTGACCTTCTTCCTCTTCCAAACCTAACTTGCTCTCAGACAGTGGATATATATCTATAATTCACAAGCTATTGGGACCGAGGCACAGGCTCCAATATGATCCTGCTATCCTCGGTACTGTTTAACTGTCAGCATGTTCTCTGGCAATTTCTCTCCAGGCCACTGATGCTCTCCTAAAATGGACCAGATGCTGGCCTGACTAATAACGGCTCCCACAGTGCAGCATGGACAAAAGCACCCTGCTTGGGGTCTGAGAGAGGGAGTGGAGAGGCAAGCAGACATACGCTGTGCTGTTTGTGAGCAGAGCAGTCTCTCATCAATATTTAGTCTTCCAATCACAGTCTTTCAGGTGAACACAGCTTTGTTGCACTTGGAAACAAAATGTGAGTTCCCATCCAGTTCAATACCTGCACAAAGCAAGCCACAGATCACAATCGACCTCTTTGTGGATTCCTGTAATGCTGGTCAATTTGCTTACACAGCTGCAGGCTACTATTTCACATCACTTCAGTAGCTGAAAGATAATCTTGTGTCAGTCCTGTGCTGGAATTTCTGTGTGGTTCCACTTTTCAAAGTGGAAAATAATTTATTTTAACCATGTGACACAATTTCTCAAGGTTTTTTTTTAGTGCAATCATCTGAGAAGAGGAGGAGAAATGGGAAGGATTGCCTGGGTGGAAGGAAAGTTGTGTGGCCTGGATTAGAAGGGATTTGACTGGAAGATTGGCTTGGATTTGCCCAGACCTGTTAGACAGGAATGGGAGACCTCTTCTCAAAGGTTTTTTGGAATGAGAGCGTAGGGAGTGCAAGAGAGAGCAACTCATGTTAGCAGTATGGGCCAGCCCCAGTATCTTCAAGAGAAACATTGAAGTCTGTTGTTAGATTTACACTGGATTGTAGCATTTGTGGAGAGCTCCAGCTTTAAGAGCCTGATGGCATTAAAAACACCAGTAATTCCTCTCAAGGCAGCATTCCTCATGTTTTCCCAACAATTTGGGAACTGCAAAGAAGTGCAGATTTCTCAACTCAGTAATTGAGATGTTGCCTCAGCATTTTTTCTATCAGCATACTTCAAAGCTCTTTAGATTTCCTCCCCCAGTGCAGCCATCCATCCTCTTCCAGCAAATCTCAGACCTTACTGATTATTACCAATAAAATTATTGATGTTAGAAATGCTGACTCAAGAAGATGAGGCTATTTAAGAACGTTTTAGCAGATGTTAGTTGAGTGATACTGCATCATTTCATGCAGCACATTGCAAAACCTCTCTCTTCCCTGCTGTGTTCAATTGTTACTTTCCCTGCGAGAGAAACTTGTTTCTTCACAAAGCTGGCCTGAGAGGAAAGTGTGGGAAGAGTGTGGGAACAGCAGACAACATCAAGGCTTCCCATTTTTCTGTTCGCTGGTTCTTGTGAGCAATATTGCTTGGTTTTTAACTGCTGCAACTCTGAAGGGTTCTTTCAGAGGGCACATTCCGTGGCGTTCCTGGTTTGGAGAAAACACTCCTAAATACTGAGTACATTGTCTAAAAATCCATCTCCAATTCCTTTTGATCTGAAAGAACCAATTTATTTTCTTCTTCAGATAGACATAGGATAATTACAAGAAGCACCCGTATCATTCATGTGGCTGTCACATGCAAAAACCACCTATCTTACTAGCCTGCATTACTTAGGCTTCTCCATTTCTCATGCACACTGAAAGCCACAAAACATCATCCCTGACCAGGAAAAACTTTATTCATGATTTTAATATTTTTGTCATAATTTTTATCATCCTTTTGTTTTTGTTCTTTAAGAAAAATAAATCACTTTCATCATAAAGCAACCAAATTCTATATTTTGGATAGAAAACTGCCAGATTTAGCTCAAAAAAAAAAAAAAAAAAAAAAGTTTATAGCTACCTCAGCTTGCTTCAGTCAGATTTAAATATCTCTTACTTTTCCACCATTTTAAGAAAAATAATAAACACCAGCAAACTAACACATTCATGTCTGATACCACTTACTTGTCAGGTTTTATCACCAGGTTTCTGCACAAGCTCATACAGGAGTCTTAGCACGGTGCAAGCACACTTTGGTATCATCTGCCAATCACAAAATCAGAGAGATGAAATACCAGCAAGGCACAATCTCAGTATAGGCTAGCAATTTTGCAAATGATTTTCAGCTAGGTGTCCCATGATCACCCTTCATTTTCGTCTCTGCTGGCATTAAAAAACACAAATATACAGCATGCAAAGGACTGGTGAGAATGCAGTGCCTGTCTTTATACGGAGCGATCCCTAGTTAGGATTAGAGCAGACTGCACCCCGTTGTGTATGAGGAGTAAGGAGAGAGAATTTAAATGAAATTACATGGGAATCTAAGTGGAGAGGGTCCATCAGCAGTACTTCAGTGCCCAGAGAATTCCCCAACCCCAAGCCACTCCTCATAGCTTTAAACGTGGGTGCTGCCCGTGGCGATCTGCAGAGCCCTGCAGTGTTTCGGCATGGCTCTGAGCGGCCATGGTGGAGAAGCAGTGGCCGTCACTTCCTTGTCTTTGTGGCCTGTAGGTGACTAACATGCACACCTGCTTCCTTTGCAGGCTGTCACCTCTCCTGGGCAGTGGGGGCTGTTACAGAATGTCAAGGAGACAGCATTTTACCAGGAAACCCAGGTGTCCAGCAACACAATTAAGGAGATTTGAATTGATCAAATCCTTCGCCCTTCCAGAAAACAAAACTGAATACAAACCTCTTCCAAGCTTTCCTCTAAAAAATATTCAGGACACCAGGCTGACAAGTATAGTCTGTTTGCCGTCATGCATGCACGCTGAAGGTGCAGTGTGATTACCAGGGCTGCCTGCCTTCCTTGCACAGCTCGAGTTGACCTCATGTCAACACTTTGGAAAGAGAAACCCCTTGTAATGGAATTTTCCTGCATGCTCTGCACCACTGCATTGCTGGGAGTTAGGCTAGTTTGTGAGCTCTTGCAAATAGAAGAAATACAATTTATTCTGTGTTTGTATATGTGTGTGTGTGTGTGTGTGTGTGTGTGTGTGTGTGTAGCACGTGGATATTTGATCTTCTAATATAAATGTACCTTTCTGTTCTGCTTGGGCCAGCAGTGTCCTCCTGCCCCCTCCATTTGCTGTTATTCTCGTTGTTCACAGAAGGCTTCAGAATCCAGCCAACACTTATCACAAAATTGGTGAGAAGAACCATTACTCATAAATTTGTGCAATTGATAAAGTTCTTAATTGTACCCAGGAGGTCATGTCTTGAAATGCTTTCAGACCATCAAAAAGAGAACAAGCTGCTTGGGAGCAGTAAGCACCATCTGAGACTTCTTCCATAACTCAGACTGTTTACTTCTCATCTTCACTCACTACTGCCAAGCAAGTCTTTTTTTCCTCATATTCTTTTACTGTTTCTTCTTTGAAACTCACTTCCAGGGAAAGTTCTAAGGACATCTTGGCCTTCAGGGCAGATTCAAGTCCTGATCTCTCTATACCCCAACAGAGAACGTATAGAGCAGACCAAGGTCATTCTACCCCACAATAAACCTAGTTTTCTTCATGATGAGACACGTGCCTGTGATTCTTTCTATGCTGGCAATCTTATATAGGCAGCCTCTTTCTAAGCTCAAGCTTTACAGCTGGGACATCTTCACAGCACCACAGCTATCTAACCCCAGCATGGGAGAGCATGCCTCAGGAACCGTGTGCTGGCACTGGCACCACATGGCAGTGTGTGGCAGCCTACCAGGGTAAGGTGTTCCTCAGCATCCATGCATCCAGCTGGTTGGCAACCATTGCCATCCCAGAAGCTTCTGGGAAACCATATGAGTCCTGGTAGTAAAAACAGGATCTTAAACAATCTACAACATTTTCCAGTCTATGATGTTTGTACAGAGAGGGACCTTTCCCCACATGAATGGCCCCAAGCTGTGACTATATCAAGTTACTTACATGACCAAGTCTTTGCAGGATCCCAGCCTCAGGGATTGCTGGGAGTTCAACAGTGATGAGCGAGTAACAAAAAGGCTCTCACGGAATACACTTGGGGACCCTACTTATTAGAACAAAGTGTGAATTAAACGATACTGTTGTAGGTGACACAGATTCCAATAAGTGCAAATAAAACACTTCCCATTGCCAGAACACCATCTCGTGATTCATGTGTAGTATCCCTTACAGCAGAGGCAATCGAGAAATATATTGACTAGCTGCTGTCTGCCTTGGAATTCCCCTAGCAAAGCTGGCCTGGTTAGCAGTGCAGGGTGGTTGGCTTCCAGGCTATCAAGTCTCACTGAAATCAATGCAATTCAAGAACGTACTTAAAATAAACGTCTACAGACTGTAGTGAACTCAGATACTGCATGGTT
The DNA here is from genome assembly GCF_047663525.1 of Anas platyrhynchos. Lineage (NCBI taxonomy): Eukaryota > Metazoa > Chordata > Aves > Anseriformes > Anatidae > Anas > Anas platyrhynchos. The sequence goes on along the minus strand of NC_092587.1, from coordinate 97,418,765 downwards.
CTCGGAGGTTTTTTGGCTGATTTGTTTACCGAGGAAGTATCTCAGAGGGACAGAAACTAGCAAAATATTCTAAAAAGTGTAAGAATACCCTACAAGCAAGATAAACACAAATGTAATGTAAATGAGAGGTGGTTGCATTTACTGTAAAACTACAACGTTTAAGACCCAATTTCCTAGGTCTTTCCAGAGATCATGCACTCCCTTTGACCCTCATATAAGCATCTAACCTGTCTAAATTAAAAGGAAAACATAAGCCAAGATCTTCTACCACTTGCCAGTGCAAGATGTGCTATTGCCCTAGGCCTCAGAGATCACTGTAGTTATGCATTCCTGCTTTTAGTTAAGCTAATGAGAAGAAGAAGGAAGAGAATTTTTGAGGTGGGCTCCTCTTCCTTTCATCTGGAAAGTGGTTACTGAGTTGTTCAAAGCTTTTGTGCATAGCTCTGTGCGCTCTGTACCTCTCAGCGTGTGACTTTCTAGAGACTCCTACTACACTATTGAAAGGAAAGGTGAGTTCTAGCGTGCTTCCCTGGAAGCAGGCTAAAAATGCAATTAGCAGAGAGCCCTCCAAAAAAAAGTGGATGATTTTGCATTAAGCAGAGTTTGTAAATGCTTCTCAGTTACTTGTTCTATTCTCTTCTCTTTTCTTTGCAAATGATGGAATGACTTAGAAAGGGTCAGATGGCGTGGACATTTTTGGCTTGAGAGTCTAATAGTGTGGTTGTCCATTCTTCTCCATAGCTGCATGCCAGCATGTGTTCAGTGACTTAATGGTGCTGCTACTTTGGGGCAGCTAAACAGAGCAGCAGACTGCAGCTGCTTCTGAAGATATAAATATTTTTACAGTTGGGGGGCTCAAGCAGCCCCACAGGATCAAGGACACCTGGGTTCTTTTCCTGGCTCTTCTACAGACCTGCTGTATTGTTTCGCTCCTTTCAGAAGCTCTAAATGAAGACCTTTTCCTGCCATATCTGTAATCTCAGGCATGAGATTTCAATTTGAAAATCTGGACCACAATGAGGGGTTTGGGGTGTTGGGGTAGGACTGTGAATGCAGGGCATTCACCTGATAACAAAATCCCACCAAAGCCATTCCACTGGTGAACACCATGAATGGTTCACAGGCCAACCTCACTTGCACCATTTACCAGTTAGCCATCTGCTCCCGTCAGATATTATTTTATGGCTTTCCTTTGTTTTTCACCGAGGCCTAAACAGGAATGAAATTGTGAGTCTTGTCGCTAGCCCTTTTAAATAAATAGCTCTGCCATCGCTCTAATAAGTTTGACAAGTTGGTCCCAGGCCCTGGACAGGAAGCTAATAAACTTTAAGTTGCTTTTCTATTGTTTTCCTAAAACAATTTGACTTCCTTTCTGATAGCCTCAAATTCCTTCATTAAAAATAGAGTAGCTGGGAGCCAGAGGAAGAGCTGAACGTGAGCCAAGTTGTGCTTACAATGCTGCCTGCGTAAGATCACATTTTTATCCTGATCCACGAAGACTCTTTAAAAGAATAGCAGGCAGACAGCTGCCAGTGCATGTCAGGAACAGCTCAGAAGCCAGTCTCCCCCAGCATCGGTCCTTCAGGCTCGAGGGAATCTCCAGCCAGTGAGCCAGTGTCAGACCACAGCAGGAGGCTGAGTCCCAGGGAGCTGACCGGGGTTTGTTTCCCCTATCCAAAGTGTCCTCCCTCAGACACGGATCTCTTCTGGGAGCCGAACAGTGAGAGAGAGGTGGGCTCCAGCAAGACCAAGGGGCTGTGCTAAAGCTAACCCTTTGGTCAGCTTCACCTGCTCCTACCTCTACCTGTACTGGCTCTGCAAAAAGAGGTAAAGGTCTATTCTTTCTTCTCTTTTCACTTTGTGAAATATCTGTATGTATATATGCCTACACACGTATTTGTGTGAAGCAGTAATTCATCTAGCTGGAAATCTACAGGACAAGGTGAATGTCTGGTGGCTAAGTAGATGAGGCATTCCTTGCTTAAAAATGACTTACTAATCATTTGGACAAATCCTTCGGCTCTCCATGGTTTGGTTCCTCCACCTGTAAATCAAGGAGAGTGTTTATGAGAGGTGTAATTACATTATTATTTGCAAAGCACTTCTCAGCTACTCAGAGATGTTTTAGAGTTGGGAGGTGGAAGCAGTAGCTGTGAGAATACAGTATTTCCAGTAACATAAAGTTGACAAGTAAGCTTTAGCGGTCATTTTAGATGGTCATTTCTCCTCAGTAAGATGAAAGCCTCTTACAGATTTTCTTGCTGAAAACTTTATTGGCATATGAGATTGACACAGTGATATTTCACACCTTGTTGTTTCTTTTTTATTCTTTTCTCATTCTTTGCTGGTTTGGTACTCTGGTCTGTGTGGTGTTTTCACACTGATGGGCAGCTGAACTCCACCACACTGCTCGCTCTCTCTCTATCCTTGAAGAGGGGAAGAAAATACAATGAAAAAGTGCTTAAGGGTTGAGATAAGGACAGGGATATTGCTTTCCAATTACTGTTATGGGCAAAATCTTTTCAGCATAGGAAGATAAATATAATTTATTGCCTATCACTAACAGACCCAAGGAATGAGAAACTGAAAGCTAACTAAAAACACCTTCCCCCCATTCACCCTCTTTCACCTCCTCACACCTGAGTGGCACAGAGGAACAGGGAATGGGGGCTGTGGTCAGTCCCTGACGCTTTGTCTCCACCGCTCTTTCATGGTCCCTCTCTGCCCCTGCTCCCTGTGGGGACCCTACCACGGGATGCCATCCTTCCCGAACTGAGCCTGTGGGGGCTGCCCACAGGCAGCAGCTCTTCAAGCACTGCTCCCACACGGCTCCATACCATGCGGTCCATCCCCCAGGAGCAAACTGCTCCGGCACGGGTCCCCCACGGCTGGGCGGCAGCTCCCCCCAGAGCCCTGCTCCTGTGTGGGCTCCTCTCCACAGGCTGCAGCTCCGGCCCGGGGCCTGCTCCTGCGGGGGCTCTCCATGGGCCACAGCCTCCTCCAGGCCACATCCACCTGCTCCACCGGGGGCTCCTCCAGTCATGGGGGGGCTGCAGCTCCTTGTGGGACCCATGGGCTGCAGGGGGACAGCCTGCTCCACCAGGGGCCTCTCCACAGGCCACAGGGGAACTGCTGCTGCCTGCCTGGAGCACCTCCTGCCCTCCTGCTGCACCAACGTTGGGGGCTGCAGGGCTGCTTCTCTCATTTTATCACTCCTCTCTCCCAGCTGCTGCATCTCAGCAGTGTTTCCCTTCCTTAAATTCACTCTCCTTGAGGCCCAACCAGCGTCGCTCACTGGCTCAGCACTGGCCAGCAGTGGGTCCCTTTTGGAGCTGGCTGGAGCTGGCTCTGATCTGGCATGGGGCAGCTGCTGGGCTCTGCTCACAGAGGCCACCCCTGCAGCCCCACACTACTAAAGCCTTGCCATGTAAACCAAATACAGGCTGGAAAGAAACTGAGGCCAAAATGTCCAATAAATAACATAAATAATGGAATCAATTGGGGTTATATACATATTTATTTTTTAACTGAAGAAGGAATTGTGACTATAAAACTATTCCCCCTCATTCAGGGACCTATCATCACATGCTACTCCTGTTCCCTTGGGCCCAGTCTGTCCTTGGGAATCTGCTTCCTGCTGGAGGATGCCTTCAAGCTGTCTCCAGAGGTTTAATCTACAGCAGAGAACCTCTATCTCCCTCCTTCTCTTTCAATCATATCCATGCCAGGGGATTTTGGATAAAATGTTTCATGAGGAAAGTCCACTGTATCAGCAGGGAAGCACAAGCTATTTACCCTTCAGACAATCCCTTGAAGTTCTCAGATCTCAGGAGAACATTTACCTACATTTGAGACACCCTTACAGCAAAGCCAGATGCTGCAAGAACATCTGCTTTATGTGAAGAAGCTCATTCGTATGTGAGCTCTCATTTATACTACTGCATGTTTGCAGACCTTCTCCATGCATTGTGTTGGCTTGCCCTTTTTTATTTGTTTAATTCCCTGACACAGAAGAAATACTCCATTAAATAACCACAGGATCAATGCTGAAAAACTCATCACACTGAAACTCTCTTCAGGATTTACCTGGCTTCTGTGTGAAAGGGAGCAGCTCTGATAAGGCAATAAGGGAAGTACAGGAAATAGAATGAAAAAGGGACCTCTTTGCTTATCAGGTTCAATCCGTTTGAATAACAGGCGAGTACAAAACAAATGGCCTTTTCTAAACTTACTAAGCTCTACCCTAAATCTCATTAGGTTTCCACCCTCAGTTCTGTTACTAGAATGCTGTTCCAGCACCTCCTTCCCTGCTCTGTTGCTTAGAAACCTTCTGGTTTCCAACCTAAATTCATTCATGGCCAATTTATATCTATTTATTCTTATGCCACATTGTCCTTTAGCTTATGTAGCTCTTCTCTCTCCCTAGCACTTACTTGCCCAACCCCCAATTCCAAAAAGTATTTATAGGCAGCAAATCTCTCTTCTCTTAACCTTTGCTCTGCCAGACTAAGTAACTAAGCTCCCTTATAGTATTCACCCTGCGGGCACATCACACGATGTTTTAATTACTCCGAGTAGCTGCAGTAGCACGAAGTTCAGTCCGAAATAATTAATGCAGAAAAGGTCGTACTGGTACCTCATCTATTTTCAAATCAGTTCAGATATCTGTTTGCAGTCACTTCTGTGACTGATAAGTAAACATACTCTTGGCCAGGAGACACTTTCCATTCCTCTAATCACCCTGTTGACTTTCTTTGCACCTGTTCCAGGCTGAATGTCTTGAACATGGGTGAGCAGCGCTGCACACAGTATTCCTGGGGGGGGCCTCGCATCCTCTTGGATGACATTAATCTTACTCGCTACAACTGGAAATACTGCTCTGGCCTGGAAGCTCACCTGCCATTTTCACCTCATCACATCATTGGAAGCCTTCACACAGGACTTTCCCCTTCTCTGTCATGCCAACTAGGAACTTCCAAGTGCTTGGAGAGATTCCTACTGCCTGACTTCGCACTTTCCCATTTAACCTCACCTTGATCACCCCAGTTGTGGAAAGCCTTCAGTTCTCCTGGTGCTGGAATCACCCCTGTCCTGATGATAGGCTCTGTTCCATCAGCAGATTTCATTAGCATTTCTACTTTCAATGTCAAGGTAATTAATGCAAATATTAAGAAAGATCAGTCCTGAGTGCAATCTTTGAGCAGCCTCATGGATAATTTTCTTTCAACCTATTAGGGAACTTGTGTCTCAATTCCATCAGTCTCTCACCCACTTGAGGATTTTTCTAATAATCCCTGTCTTATTCAGCCAAGTCTTTTAAAATAATTAGCTTCTTCTGGGATCTTATGCCTCACTGAGGTCTAGGTAGATATGGTCTGCTATGTTTCATTTACCTAGAAGGTCGGGAGTCTTACCTTTCATCAAAAGATGATGCACGCTGTCCTATTTTCCCCTTACCTCCTGTATTTCTCCTTTCCTTCAAAATCTGTTCTACAGCACCACAAACTGCTGAGATCTGCAAGCTGCACATGGCAAGCTGTCAGCTGTTCTCCTCATTCCCACTGTCTGGGGGAGCATTCTCTTCCACTTGCTCTCCTCATTCAAGTCATAAAAGTTTTGCATAGCAGTCTCTTGGGGAGGGGAGGAAACATCCTTCTTCCCAGCTTACTAGTGGGCAAAGCAGCTATTTCTCTAGCTGTGGAGCTGGAGAAGCTGCCATGACACCTTTGTTTTCCCTAGAAGAGGCTGCAGTACGATAGAGAAGAGGAGGAAGGAGACACTGAGTGGATGGCTGAGGCATCCATGCAACATGTCTCTTCACTCATCTTTTGCCTCCCAGTCTTCCTTCACCCATTTCCCTCCTGTGCATCAAAATTCAAGTAGTTCCCTCAACGCCAAAAAAAAGAGAGACCTGAGAACTGTTACCTCATGTACATGATGCAGAAAGCTTCTCTTCATATTCATTCAGTAGAACTCCAGCATATTTGCAGGATACAGAGATAAACTCTGTAGGAGAAAGAGTATACCACTCTGGGACAATGTTGGGGTAAGAAACACAAAGGATTGATCATGGAAAGTCAGATCTGATCACTGTGAGTGTACGGCAAAGTTTCAATAAGGCAGGGTGGGGATATTACATTTCAGACAGCTTACTGCAGGAATTGCCTCTCTGTAGCACATGAAAAACACTTGACAAGCCTTAGCTAGCCTATCCCAAAGCCATCTGTGAGTTAGATCTGTATTACTAACACCTTTTCTTGGACACTTCTATGATGAAGTTCTTGACAATTTCACTGGCATAAAATCAACAGAACTTTAAATAATAATGCTTAGTGGAAAATTCTTCAGAAAGACTAATGAAAACATTGATACTCTCCTTCCTGTGGAATTTCATCACAGGCATAAACTGCAAGGCAGGGGAGAGAAAAACAACTCCAGAAACATTCCCATTTTCTTTGAAGACAAAGGAAGCCTTTCAATAAAGTTAGAAATGAAGTGGCAAATGATTATGGGTTTCCCCATCCTAGGAGTTTTCTGAGCTGCTATGGGAATGTACTGCATGTCCTGTACTAATCACCAGTGAGGATTCAGCGGGCGGGAGATTAGCCCTCCTGAAAAGGAGCTGCACTTTTAACTTCAGTGTGAAAGTGTCCACATGGGACATGACTCCAGAGCAACCTCTGCACAGCACTGCGTATCTTCTAAATAAAGGGGATACTAAATTAGTAGAACAATGATTAGATTAGAAGAGTTGCCAGCCCTGTGTTTTAGTCTCTGGACTACTTTTGCTTCATGATCTACACTAGCTGCTGCACGGGGACTGTACAGTTATGTTCTGGATGAGAGATAACTAGCCCAGGAAGGATTGCTGGAGGGATACCAGCCAAAGTTTGTATGCAGCAAGCCAGTTCTCAGGGAACCACAGCTTTTTAAGCAAATCTCACTCTACTGGCACTGATTCTTTCAGACTAGCCTTTATCAAAGCCGGAAGGCCTTTCTGATTCACCCTCATCTCTTGGCCCAATGTGCAAGAATGAGAGTCTCAATGTGACACATACATAAAATATAAGACCTTCACACAACATTTTTAAGAAGGGCCCAAATGTTCATGCATCAGACTGTGTGAGTGTGTGTGCATGCATGGGAAGGGGACAGGTTGCCAAAACCCACCTTGCCTGGCAGGCAGGTTATTCTCTATTTATCCATAAGGGCACCTGGGACACCGTCCTGGGAAGCATCAAGTGCCCCGTGGGACAAGGCTACAGCTATGTTGGGGCCCTGGTCCAAGCCAGCAGAGCAAGTCCTGCCTTACTTGGAGAGGTGCAGGACCCTGCTCCACATGGATTCTGCTTTGCCTAAGCCTGAATGAGTCAGAAAAATATCCTTCATCGACGTCTTGTGTGGAATAACCTTCCCAGAATCTGGCTGGGGTAGCTGTGGTGCGACCCCGTCTCTTTTCAATTAAGGAAGAGTTACTTTTACCATAGCGTGTTATCTGGGGGAGGAGGTGCAAGGAACAGCAGCAGCGGCAGCAGCAACTGGAAGGGACAGGGAGAAGGCAGCAGAGTGCATCCTGTCAGTATGGGGAGGGTGGCACAGAGAGAGACTGAGCATGGAGAGGGAGGAATAAGACCCGTGATCCTTAAAGGAAAAACAACAGGAAACTAGGCTTGAAAATAGAAAGATTAAGCTGGAGGGGGTGGGAGAGACAAGAAAAGTAGGTGAAGAAAGAAGAGGGGGAAAGACAGAGTGGCAGTGGGGAAGACAGAAAGTGACACAGAAAGGGGGTGGAGAAAAAAAGAGGGGAAGAGAGAGAGAACCATACTAAAGGAATAAAACCAAGCAACTGAGAAGAACGAAGAGTTCAACTCAATTACAGAAAGGAGAGACAGAAGAAAAGACTCTGGAAATCAGGTAAGTAACCATGAGAGGGAAATAACAGAACTGCAGGAGCATCAACAGGGAGATCAAGCTGTTAGACTCAAGGGTAAAACAGCACGAGGGGAGAGATGGACTTGGTGAGGCAGGAAAAGAAGAACAGCCAAAAACAACTTAAGAATTCTACTTTTTCTTTCAATTTTTATCCAAAGCATTCCCACTAGTAACAAGGTGGGTTTGGGGCATTTTAAAAATTACACCATTTTCACCACGGGCGGCTACACAGAACTGACAGGGGAACCTCCCTGCAATAAACATGGATACCAATAGATTGCAATGTACTGGATAGCAGAATAAAAGCCACATGTATCCTCAGACATTATAATGTGCAAATTGTAGTTTCTGCTGGATCCCATTTCTGCATGCTGTCAGGCTGCCCTAGGGAGGGTGGCGAAGGGAACTCTTACCTGTGAGAAGCTGGCAGGGTATAAGCGCTTTATCAAGCATCTGCGTAAACTGCCTATATTCCAAAGCACGCAGAATAGTTTCAAAGTATCTCCATTTCTTTTCCTTGGGAGTATTGTATCCTGGCCAGTTTGTGATGTGGACCCTGGGAACGTAACTCAAATGTGGTGCCTTGCTCGTGTGCCCCAATGATATGTGCAGCACGCACCGCGGGTGGAATGCCTTTCTTCTCCATCCCAGCACTGCTCAGAGCAGCCTCAGCAAAGAGGCACACGGATCTAGAGGGACAAAAACCCACTCCCGCTTGCAGCTTCTTCTTCTTTTTGTTTGCCTTCCTAATTTTTTCCCCTATTTGCATTTGGAATAATTATTCGATTACATTTCCATAATTTAATATCTCCAGCATTGCAACCGCATGTTTT